>NW_027205515.1:0-600000 GCF_024711535.1 Dipodomys merriami | reverse complement strand
TTTCCTCTTTTGGAAAAATGACTACAGTACTGATACTTCTGCAGGAAGAAACTGGAGAGCTTTTCTCATAGAGGGAGTAAAACAAAGGAAGGGTTTGTGCTGTGGAGAAGAGGCATGATCAGGGCAGAGCCACTGTTCAGAAATCAGAAGAATTAAAATAATATGCAGCTGGATGCTGGTGGCTCACACCTGTAATCCTAACTATTCTAGAGGCTGTGATCTAAGGATTTCAGTTCAAACCCAGCCCCACAGGAAAGTTCCTTAGACTCTTATTTACAATTAGCCACCAAACAAGCTAGAGGTGGAGCTTCTGTGGCTCAAGTGGTAGAGTGCAAGCCTTGAGGAAAGATCAGGGGCAGAGACCAGGCCTTGAGTTCAAGCCCCAACACACATCACATACACAAATGCACTCTGGATAGAGCAATATGTAGTGCTCGGTGGGTAAGACCCTGGAGTTTCCATCAGCAGTACCTTACAAACAAAACAAAATGAACCAAAAGCAGAATGCAACTGCCTATGGTACTATGATTCCTATAAATGTTAGCATCCTAGAGGCTGAGTCAGATGGAGTTCAAGGCCAGTCTGAGCTTTTTTCTTTCTTTCTTTTAATCTTATCTTTAAATAAACAAAAAAGCAATATGTAATATGTACCCGGCTTCCTAGGGACTCTTTATCTCCAATTATCAAAAAACTCTGAAGCCAAGGACCAGTGGCTCACGCCTGTAATCCTAGCTACTCACGAGGCTGAGATCTGAGGATTGAGGTTCAAAGCCAGCCCTGGCAGGAAAGTCTGTGAGACTCTTATCTCCAATAAACCACCAGAAAACCAGAAGTGGCACTGTGGCTCAAGTGGTAGAGCACTCACTTTGAGCTGAAGAGCTCAGGGACAGTGCCCAAGCCCAGTGTTCAAGCCCTACAACCCCCCCCCACACACACACACACACATCTGCAAGTGGAGCTGTGGGTCAAGTGCCAGCCTTGTGCACAAAAGCTCAGGGACAGTTCCCAGGACCAGCATACACACACACACACACACACACCACACACACACACACCACACCACACACACACACACACACACACACACACACACACACACACACACACACACACACACACACACACACACACACACACACACACACACACACACACACATATACAGAGTCACCATAATACCTGGTTGTTTTGGAGCTTGTTTTACTTTTAGTGCTGCAGACCAAACTCAGAGCACTCTACCACTGAGCTACACTTTCAGCCCTTTGTGTGCTAGATCATTTTGAGATAAAGTCTGACTTCCTGGCCAGGCACACTTGAATCATGATCTGTATAATTTATGCTTCCTATCCTAGGTGGAATGACAGGCATTTGCTATCATGCCAACTTCTGTTTTGATGGAATCTCATGGACTTCCAGATCACCTGAACCACAAGCATCCTGTCTCAGTCTACCACATAAATAGGAAGACAGGTGCACATAACCACACTCAGTTATGGGTTGAGAAGAGAGTCTGGAAAACTTTTCTACCAAGGTTGGTCTCCAACTATGATCCTCCTGATCTCAGCCTCCCAAGTAGTTAAGATTATGGTTATGAGCCACCAATGCCTAGGTACTTTCCTTGTTTTTTGTTTTGTGTATTTTTGTTTTGTTATGTTTCATTTTTGCTGCTCCTGGGGCTGGAACTCTGGGCTTGAGCTTTTGTGCTCAAGGCTAGAGATCTACCACATGAGCCACAGCTCTACTACCTGGCTAGTATTGTCATATTTATTTATACCTTTTTGTCACATCTATAGCTATGCCATATGTGTATTATTCATGGTAGCCTTTGTTTGTGTGTGTATGCAAGTCCTGGGGCTTGAACTCAGGGCCTGGGCACTGTCTCTGAGCTTCTTTCACTCAAGGCTAGCACTCTACCACTGGAGCCACAGCGCCACTTCCAGCCTTTTCTGTTTATGTGGTAGTATGAAATCAAACCCAGGGCTTCATGCATGCTAGGCAAGCACTCTACCACTAAGCCACATTCCCAGCCCCTGTTAGCCATTTTTTTTTTTTATTTTACTGAAACCGTTAAGTATGACTTGCTTTTTCTTTTGTTCTTTCTTTCTTTTCTTTTTCTTTTCTTTTTCTTTTTTTTTTTTTTTTTTGCTGGTACTAAGAGTTGCACTCAAGGTCTTTCATGTTTACTTGGCTTTTTTGCTCCTGCCATGTGAGCCATATCTCCACTTCCAACTTTTTTGTTGATTATCTAGAAATAAGAGTCTCTAGGGGGGCTGGGAAGTTGGCTCAGTGGTAGAGCGCTTGCCTTGTATGCCTGAGGCCCTGGGTTCGATTCCTCAGCACCACATAAGCAAAAGGAAAAAAGCCGGAAGTGGTGCTGTGGCTCAAGTGGTGGAGCGCTAGCCTTGAGCTGAAGAGCTGAGGGACAGCGCCGAAGCCCAGAGTTCAGGTCCCACAACCAGAAACCCTCCCCCCCCCCAAAAAAAAAAAGAGTCTCTAGGGCCTGGGAATGTGGTTTAGTAATAGTATGCTTGCCTAGCATCCATGAAGCCCTGGGTTTGATTCCTCAGTCCCACATACACGGAAAAGGCCAGAAGTGATGCTGTGGCTCAAATGGTAGAGCACTAGCCTGAGCAAAAGAAGCTCAGGGACAGTGCCCAGGCCCTGAGTTCAAGCCCCAGGACTGGCACAAAAAAAAAAAAAAGCCAGCCCAGACAGGCAAGTCTGTGAGACTCTTATCTCCAATAAACTACCAAAAAAAAAAAAAACCAGAAATGGCACTGTGGCTCAAGTGGTAGCATCTAGCCTTGAGCTGAAAATCTGAGGGACAACACCCAGGCCCAGAGTTTAAGCCCCATGATCAACAACAACAACAACAACAAAAAAGTTTCAGGGGCCGGGCGCTGGTGGCTCACGCCTGTAATCCTAGCTACTCAGGAGGCTGAGATCTGAGGATCGCGGTTCAAAGCCAGCCCGGGCAGGAGAGACCGTGAGACTCCTATCTCCAATAAACCACCAGAAAACCGGAAGTGGCGCTGTAGCTCAAGTGGTAGAGCGCTCGCCTTGAGCTGAAGAGCTGAGGGACAGCGCCCAGGCCCAGAGTTCAAGCCCCACGGCCGACAAAAAAAAAAAAAAAAGTTTCAGGGACCTTCCTGCCCAGACTGCCTTTGAACTGTGATCCTCAGATCTTAGCCTCCTGAGTAGCTAGGATTACAGGCAGGAGCCATCAGTGCCCAGCCACACCTGTAATCTTAGCACTGGGAAAGCTGAGGCAGGAGGATTTGGGGTTTAAGGCCAGTCTGGGCTAGTTTAATAACAGAAAAGCAAAGTAGGAAGTGATGCTGTGGCTCAAATGGTAGAGCAACCTTGAGCTGAAGAGCTGAGGGACAGCACCCAGGCCCAGAGTTCAGGCCACACGAACAGGGGGAAGGGGGGGGAAGGTGATTATAAGTGTGGGCCACCATGCCTAATTTACCTGTATATTTTGAAGAAAAATAAACAGGGCTGGGGGCATGACTTAGCAAGTGCAAGGCCATGAGTTCAATCCCTAGTACTTCCAAATAAATAAGGCCCTGGGTTTAATCCCCAGAAGTACAAAAAATAAATACACTAAAAATTAAAGGGAACTATGTGCCGGTGGCTCACAGCTATAATCCCAGCTCCTCAGGAAGCTGAGATCTAAGGATCATGGTTCCAAGCCAGCCACAGCAAGAATGTCCTTACGACTCTCATCTCCAATTAACTACCCCCAAAACAAAAGCTGGAAACAAGCTGTGGCTCAAATGCTAGACTTGAGCAGAAAAGCTCAGGGACAGTGCTCTGGCCCTGAGTTCAAACCCCAGGACAGGCATACACATGCAAACACAAAAAGGAGAGCTAAGCTAGATTGTGCAGCCCTGAGTTCAAATCCCTGTACTGATCCCCTCTCCCCCCCAAAAAGTGAAAATCGTTGGAGTCATTCTCTAAGGTTTTATTGTCCAATGTATTTGATTATTTCAATTCAATCTGATAAAATATGCAGTCCCTCAGTTGTATCAACGACATAAAGAATTCAGTAGCCTCCTGTGGCTGTGACTGCTGTACCAGGCGGTGCAAATGGAACATTTCCATCACCCAGTAAGGTCTACTGAACAGCTCTGCTCTGAAGCAATAGCTGGCAGCCAGAGTTGCATGTTAGTCTCATTTGGAGAACTAAAATCCAATACTAATGTCTAGGCCAGATTCCAAGGTGTTTATGCTCAATTGATTGCCAGTGGGAGGCATTAAGAAGGGGTAGGGGATTGTCCAGCTAGAGGGCCACATAAGACCTTCAAAATCATTTGGTACACGACTGTACAGACATGCATGCCTTTCCTTAGCTGACCATGGCCTGTCTAGCTGTATTGATAATTTTGTCTGGTTCGCAAATGATGTTATAAATATCTAAATGGCCCTTGGCAGAAATAAGTTCTCCACCACTGCAAGGATAGGCAAGAGCAGTGGTAAGCTTCTAGAAGCTTTATTAGCCAGAGGTGGAGAGGCCTGGAATTGCCAGGCCAGAGCAAAAGTCCTAGCTGGAAAATGTGTGCCCCTGCCTGTAGAAGGGACCGTGAAGACTCTGGGAGCTGGATTCCTGGGTCCTTTACTTAGTTCTTAACAAGAATTATGATAATTCAACCTCAGTAGAGCAGAGAGTTTTGAAAGTGAACGAAAAGCAGTGAAAGAAAGTAGCAGAAACTCTCCATGAGGAGAGGAGTCTAAAGAGGAGTCCGTGTGTGTGTGTGCCCACACACGTGCATTTGAATTCAGGGCCTGGGTGCTGTCTTTCAGCTTTTTCACTCAAGGTTGGCACTTACCACTTGTGCTACAGTTCCATTTCTGGCTTTTCCCTGAATAATTGAAGAGTCTCATAAACTTTCCTGCTAGAGCTGGCTTTGAACTGTGGTCCTCAGATCTCATCCTCCTGAGTAGAAGTACAAGCCACTTGTGCCCTGCTTCCCTCCCTCCCCTTCCTCCCAAGACTCATCTGGTTACCTAGTCTGCCCTTGAACTTAAGGGCTAAAGCAATTTTCTTACCTTAGCCTCACCAGTAGCTGGGACTACAGATGCCACCACACTCAGTTTGAGGGCTCAATGTACTTTAAGATCTTCATACGTTCTAGAATGCCACTAAAAACAAGTAAATAAGAAATACATCAATTTTAACGCCAGGTGCTGATGCTCATACCTATATTCCAAGCTACTCAGGAAACTGAGATCTGAAGCTTGAGGTTTGGAGCATCTGAGCAGACAAAGTTAAGAGACTCTTCTTTCCTATTAACCGCCACCACCCACCACCACCAACAACAGCAACAACAACAACAAACTTAAAGTCAAGGCTCAAGTGGTAGAATGCCTGTTATAATTGTTTTGTTTTGTTTTGTTTTTGGTCCAGTCGTGGGCCCCTGAACTCTGGGCCTGGGAGCTGTCCCTCAGCTCTTCAGCTCAAGGCTAGCACTCTACAACTTGAGCCACAGTGCCACTTCCGGCTTTTTTCTTTTTGCTTATATGATGTTGAGGAATCGAACCCAAGGCCTTATGCATGCAAGGCAAGCGCTCTACTACTGAGCCACCTTCCCAGCCCACCTGTTGTAATTGGAAAAAGCCCAGAGTACCTCAAAACCCTGAGTTCAGCGCGCGCACACACACACACACACACACACACACACACACACACACACACACACACACACACACACACACACACACACACACACACACACACAAAATCAGTGATTTTCTGGTTAAGCAATATGTGCCTATGAAACACAATTTAGAAATAAAAAAATCTGCAGGGCACTAGCTACTCAGGAGGCTGAGATCTGAGGATAGCAATTCAAAGCCAGCCTGGAAAGGAAAGTCCATGAGGCTCTTATCTCCAATTAACCACCAGAAAACCAGAAGTGAGGCTTGGCTCTAGTGGTACAGCGCTAATCTTGAGCTGAAGAGCTGAGGGACATCGCCCAGACCCAGAGTTCAGGCCCCACAAACAACAAAAATAAGAAGAAAGAAAGAAACCTGGCACTTCTTTGCAGACCCCTCTCCTGATAGAAAGTTTCTGCTACTTTCTTTCATGGCTTTCTTTTTCTTTTTCTCTTCCTTTCTTTCCTTCCTTCCTTCCTTCCTTCCTTCCTTTCTTTCTTTCTTTCTTTCTTTCTTTCTTTCTTTCTTTCTTTCTTTCTTTCTTTCCTTCCTTCCTTCCTTCCTTCCTTCCTTCCTTCCTTCCTTCCTTCCTTCCTTTCTTTGTCAGTTGTGGGGCCTGAACTCAGGACCTGTGCACTGTCCCTGATCCTCTTTGTGCTCAAGGCTAGCACTCTACCACTTTAGCCATAGCACTACCTCTAGTTTTCTTTTTGTTGTTGTTTTGGTTTTTTTGCCAGTTCTGGAGCTTGAACTCTGAGTCTGAGCACTGTCCCAGACATTCTTTTGCTCAAGGCTAGCGCTCTATTGCTTGAGCCACAGAGCCACTTCCAGCTTTTTCTGTATAAGTGCTACTTCGGAATCAAACCCAGGGTTCATGCATGCGAGGTAAGCACTCTACCACTGAGTCACATACCCAGACCCCACCTCCAGTTTTTGAGTGGTTAATTGAAGATAAGAGTCTCATGGGGGAAGTGGCGCTGTGGCTCAAGTAGTAGAGCCCTCGCCTTGAGCTGAAGAGCTGAGGGATAGCGCCTAGGCCCAGAGTTCAAGCCCCACGACTGACCAAAAAAAAGAGTCTCATAAGGATTTTTCTGCCTGGGCCAGCTTTGAACCATAATCTCAGCCTCCCAAGTAGCTAGGATTATAGGCTTGAGCCACTGGCACCCAGCCTTTCTCTTTAAAATTTTTAATTGCTATTATAAAGGTAATGTACAGAGGGGTTACAGTTACATAAGTCAAGTAAAGAGTACATTTCTTTTTGGACAATGTCACCCCTTCCTTCCTCGCTCTCTTCTGGTTTTCTGGTGGTTAATTGGAGATAAAAGTGTCATGGAAGCCAGGTGCCAGTGGCTCATGCCTATAATCCTAGCTACTCAGGAGACTGAGATCTGAAGATAGCAGTTCAAAGCCAACTCGGGCAGTAAAGTCTGTGAGATGCTTATCTCCAATTAAGCCACCAAAAGTGGGACTGTGGCTCAAGTGGTAGAGTGCTTACCTTGAGCTGAAGAGCTCAGGGACAGTTCCCAGGCCCAGAGTTCAAGCCCCAAGACCGAAAAAAAAAAAATGTCATGGACCAGTCTGGCTTCTAATCTCAAGACATCTCAAATCTCAGCCTCCTGAGTAGCGAGGATAATAGATGTAAACTACTAGCACAGGTTTTCCTTATAAATAAATGTACTATGTGCCCAAATAAGGCACCTTACCTTTGTAATCCCAGATATTCAGGATGTAGAAATCAGAAGAACCACAGTAGAGACCAACTCCAGGCAAGACACTGACTCAACAAACAAGCTGGGTGTGGTGATTCAAGTCACTAATCCCAGCTGGAGGTATAGATAGAAGACCAAAGATTAATGTCTGCCTTGACAGAAGCAGGAAATTCTACCAGAAAAATAACTAAAATTGAAAGTCATAGGAATGTGGCTCTAGAAATGGAGTGCATGCCTCTAAGTGCAAGGCCCTGAGTTTAAAAAAAAGAAAAGAAATGCTGGGTCCCAGTGGCTCATGTCTGCAATCCTAGCTACATAGGAGGCTGAGATTTTAGGATTGCAGTTCAAAGTCAGCCTGGGCAGAAAAGTCTACCCCGTGAAAAACCAGAAGTAGAGCTTTGACTCTAGTGGTATAGAGCTAGTCTTGAGGAAAAGAAGCTTAGGCACAATGCCCAGGCCCTAAGTTCTAGCCCCAGGACACACACACACACACACACACACACACACACACACACATATGCACACACACACACACACACACACACACACACACACACACCTTCAGAAAGTTGAGGATGAAACTGAGTAGTAAGCACATCAGACATGCTAATAGCTGGGTGCTGGTGGCTCACACCTGTAATACTAGTTACTCAGGAGGCTGAGAGCTGAGGATCCCAGTTCAAAGCTAGCCTGGGCAGGAAAGTCCATGAGACTCTTATGTCTAATAAACAACTCAGAAAAATCCAGGAGTGGAGCTATGGCTCAGGTGGTAGAACACTAGCCTTGAGCAAAAGAAACTCAGCAAGCTGGGCACTGGTGGCTCGTGCCTGTAATCCTAGCTACTCAGGAGGCTGAGATCTGAGGATCATGGTTCAAAGCCAGCCCGGGCAAGAAAGTTGTGAGACTCTTATCTCCAATAAACTACTAGAAAACCGGAAGTGGCACTGTGGCTCACGAGGTAAGCACTTGCCTTGAGCTGAAGAGTGAAGGAAGAGCATACAAGGCCAGAGTTCAAGCCCCACACCGACAAAAAAAAAAAAAAAGAAAGAAAAGCAAATCAGCCACAGTACCCAGGCCCTGAGTTCAAGCCCCAGGACTGGCAAAACAATAATAAACATGAATTTAAGAGGTAAAAGAGATAATTAATTGAAAAATTACCTCCATATTTCTTGCCTCAACCCCATTTTCTTCTTCTTTGATTGGGTGGGGGGAAGCACTTGGCCCAAATTTCTTTCTTTCTTTTTTTTTCGTTGGTAGTGGGGCTTGAACTCTGGGACTCCCTGGGCGCTGTCCTTCAGCTCTTCAGCTTGAGGCCAGTATTCTACCACTTGAGCCACTGTGCCACTTCCGGTTTTCTGGTGGTTAATTGGAGATAAGAGTCTCAGGAAGCTAGGTGCTGGTGGTTCATGCCTGTAATCCTAGCTATCCTAGGAGGCTGAGATCTGAGGATCAAGGTTCAAAGCTAGCCAGGGCAGGAAAGGCTGTGAAACGCTTATATCCAATAAACCACAGAAAACCAGAAGTGGCACTATGGCTCAAGTGGTAGAACGCTAGCCTTGAGCTGAAGAGCTGAGGGACAGTGCTCAGGCCCAGAGTTCAAGACCCACAACCGGACCAAAAAAAAAAAAAAAGTCCCAGGGACTTTCCTTCCCGGGCTGGCTTTGAACCGTGATCCTCAGATCTCAGCCTCCTGAGTAACTAGGATTACAGGTGTGAGCCACTGGCACTCGGCTTCCAATTTTCTTCTTAAAAGCAGAACTATTACCATTTTGTATGTATTACTTCAGAGATATTCTCTATATAATTATCAAGCAAATGTGAAGATATCTATTTACACATTGTAACATAGTCCATTTACTTCACTTTCCTTTTATTTATTTTTTTTTTTGGCAGTACTGGGTTTTGAACTCAAGGATTCATGATTGCTTAGCAAGTACTCTACCACTTAAGTCACAACTCTAGCCCTTCTTACATTAGTTTATTTTTTGGGTAGTCTCCCACTTTTTTCCAAGCTGGCCTCATATTTCTGCCTCTTGCATAGCTGGAATTACAGGTGTGCAACACCACACCAGGCTTTTTGGTTTTCTTTCTTTTCTCTACATGACATCTACAACCCTTACTTCATTTTACTTAGTAATACATCTTGAAACTCTATCATATGAGTACATGTTACATGAAGATCTACTTCATCCTTTTTTTTTTCCTGGTACTAAACTTAGCTTTCCTGCACAGCTGGTACTCTGTCACTTAAGTTATACCTCCCACCCTGCTTTATGCTGGTTATTTTGGAGACAGAAGGTCATGGAATTTTCTGCCAACTTCGGACTACAACCTTCTAGATCTCAACCTCCTGAGTAGTTAGGATTATAAGCACTGTTATTATTATTCATTTTAATAATAATAGTTCCCAATATTCTTGTACTGTTGATTACTTTACCAGTTCTAGTTGGTGAGACTTAAGTTGCTTCCTCTCTTGAGATATACTAATAATGCTGAAATGAATAATGCTTTACCCATTTCTTCTCATTCAGAAGAGGGGAGCTCTTGCCACTTCTCTCTTTATTTTGCAAAGTGAAAAAAGATAAAAGCACTTCACAGCAGCAGTTTGTAGGAGTTTATAAAAAAGCAGAACCAGGGGCTGGGAAGGTGGCTCAGTGGTAGAGTGCTTGCCTTGCATGCATGAGGCCCTGGGTTCGATTCCTCAGCACCACATAAGCAAAAAGCCGGAAGTGGCGCTGTGGCTCAAGTGGTAGAGCGCTAGCCTTGAGCTGAAGAGCTGAGGGACAGCGCCCAGGCCTAGAGTTCAGGCCCCACGACTGGACCCAAAAAAAAAAAAAAAAAGCAGAACCAGAAGTACCTTTACTCCCAAAGACCAGAGTACTATAAGGCAGAGAAGCCCACTATTCTGTATAGCCACAAAATCCAGGTCCAGGCTGGGAATGTAGCTCAGTAATAGAGTGCTTGCCTAGCATGCATGAAGCTCTGGGTTCTATTCCTCAGTATCACACAAACAGAAAAAGCCAGAAGTGACACTGTGGCTCAAGTGATAAAGTGCTTCCCTTGAGCAAAAGAAGCTTAGGGACAGTGCCCAGGCCCTGAATTCAAGCCCAGGACTGGCAAAAAAACAAAAAAAAAACAAAAAAACCAGGTTCCTCAGCTTTCCCATCAGTCCCTCTGCTTCCCCATCAGTCCCTGGGGGTTAAAAGAATGTGATTTGGGGGCCAGAGTCAGGCAGACAGAGGTTCTAACCATGCCTAGCTACAGTCTACTGGCAAGGATGCTATTATAGACATACCAGGAACAAGAATCCTGGGGAGGAGAGGACTCTAGGGACTCTGGGAGGAGCCCTGGTGAGGAGAGGTTGAGCCCTCTTTCTGGATTGATAAGTTCTTTTTTTTTTTTTTTGGTCAGTCATGGGGGGGCTTGAACTCTGGGCCTGGGCACTGTCCCTGAGCTCTTCAGCTCAAGGCTAGCACTCTACCACTTGAAGCACAGTGCTGGCATTTTGAGGAATCGAACCCAGGGCCTCATGCATGAAAGGCAAGCACTCTACCGCTGAGCCACCTTCCCAGCCCCAAGACTGAGTCTTAATGGGCTCCCTACCCTCCCTCTCAGGGGAAAGAGATTCTGTGCCCATTATAGGCAGGTCTCATGATAATGCTGGAGGAGGCTGATTGTGGCTTCAGTTGACAGATGGCACTATGTGGGGTACTGATTCAAGGCCCATTTCTGCCACCACGTTGCCTATGAGCTCAAGGCTTCATTCATTCACCCACACACAGAATCTTTGACCATTCCTGGATGCCAGGTCCCTGTGTTTGGGAGACAGTGTGGCTCTAAAGATGCAAAGGAAGCCGGGAGCCATTGGCTCACACCTGTAATCCTAGCTACGCAGGAGGCTGAGATCTGAGGATCATGGTTCAAAGCCAGCCCAGGAAGGAAAGTCCCTGAGACTTATTTCCAATAAACCACCAGAAAACCAGAAGTGGTGCTGTGGCTCAAGTGGTAGAGCACTGGCCTTGAGCTGAAGAGCTGAGGAACAGCGTCCAGGCCCAGAGTTCAAATCCCACAAATGAGAAAAAAAGAAAAAAGATGGAAAGCACATGTCATGTGGCTGGCCAACACTCTAAAGAGGTTTATCCATGAGTGGTCCACTCTTTAGCCCAGGGCTCTGTCAAGTCAATCACCCTGGCAAGTTCTGCCCCTGGCCCAATTTCAGTGCTTTTTTCTTCCTCCTTCTCCTCCTTTTTTCCCCCTCCTCCTCCTTTTTTTTTTTGCCCATCCTGGGGCTTGAACTCAGGGCCTTGGCACTGTCCCTGAACTTCTTTTGCTCAAGGCTAGCACTCTACCAATTGAGCCACTTCTGGCTTTTTCTGTTTATGTAGTACTAAGGAATCAAATCCAGGGCCTCATGAATACTAGGCAAGCACTCTACCACTAAGCCACATTCCCAGTCCTCAGTGTTTCTTCTTTTTTCCCTCCAAATTTCATCTTTTCATCTTCTGCCATCTTCCCCTCTATTTTATTTTCCATTTTCTTTTTTTCTTTTTCTTTTTTGGTGCCAATACTGTGCTTGACCTCAGGGCCTCATGGTCTTGCTTAACTTTTTCGCTCAAGGCTGGTACTCTATCACTTGAGCCACAGGTTCACTTCCCAGTTTTTTCAGGTTAATTGAGAATAAGAGTTTCTTGGATTTGTCTGTCCCAACTGGCTTCCTGAGTAGCTAGGATTAGAGGGTGAGCCACCAGCACTAGACTTCAGAAATCCCTTTTAATATTACTATATTTCTGTTATCTTTAAGTAGTTGCACAAAGGGGTTACCATAAACAATCAGTTCATAATTACAATGCATTTTGATTGGTATCACCCTTTTCATCATTCTCCCCTATTCCTCCAAACCCAAATCCTCTCCTCCCTCTTTCTTTTTTTTGTCAGTAGTGGGGCTTGAACTCTGGGCCTGGGCGCTGTCCCTCAGCTCTTCAACTCAAGGCCAGTGCTCTACCACTTGAGACACAACACCACTTCTGGTTTTCTGATGATTAAATATAGTTAAGAGTCTCATGGACTTTGCTGCCCAGGATGGCTTTGCGCTGCGATCCTCAAATCTTAGTCTCCTGAGGAGCTAGTATTACAAGCATGAGCCACCAGCACCTGGCTCCACCCCTTCCTCTTAAAAAAAAAACAAACAAGAAAACCCACCTTTTTATTATGTTCTAGAGTAATAAAAATAAGCATCTTTTTTTGCCAGTCCTGGGGCTTGAACTCAGGGCCTGGACACTGTCGGAGCTGTTTTTGCTCAAGGCTAGTACTCTACCACTTGAGCCACAGCGCCACTTCCAGCTTTTCTATTTATGTGGTGCTAAGGACTTGAACCCAGGGCCTCATGTATGCAAGGCAAGCACTCTACACTGAGCCACCTTCCCAGCACAAACATAAGCATTTTTAAAGAAAAATAGCTAATACTACTATATTAATAATAACTACCTGAGAAATATTTTACATATAATGCATGTTCACTATTAATAACCCCTTTTACAGCTGAGAATGCCAAGCACAGAGAGGCTGAATAACTTGCTATAGGTCGCACAGTTGTAAGTGGCAGAACTGGAATTCAAATCCAAATAAGGGGGCCCGATCCCAGCTACCCTTACCCAGGATGGCACAACAGCAGAATACCAGTATCTCAGAAGCCTACTGCAGGGAAACTTGCTTGTTTAAATATTACTCCAAATTTAATGTTAGGCTCATGATCTAGCCTAGTGGTAGAGCATGTACTTAACATATACTTATCATGTACTTAACATAACTGGGTTCAATCACTAGAACTAATTTTTTTTTTTTGGTCGGTCATGGGGCTTGAACTCTGGGCCTGGGCACTGTACCTCAGCTCTTCAACTCAAAGCTAGAGCTCTACTGCTCTACCACTTGAGCCACAGCGGCACTTCCGGTTTTCTAGTGATTCATTGGTGGTAAGAGTCTCACAGGCCGGGCGCTGGTGGCTCACACCTGTAATCCTAGCTACTCAGGAGGCTGAGATCTGAGGATCGCGGTTCAAAGCCAGCCCGGGCAGGAAAGACCGTGAGACTCCCATCTCCAATAAACCACCAGAAAACTGGAAGTGGCACTGTAGCTCAAGTGGTAGAGCGCTCGCCTTGAGCTGAAGAGCTGAGGGACAGTGCCCAGGCCCAGAGTTCAAGCCCCACGACCGACAAAAAAAAAAAGAGTCTCACAGACTTTCCTGCCCATGCTGGCTTTGAACCTCGATCCTCAGACTTCAGCCTCCTGAGTACCTAGGATAACAGGCCTGAGCCATGGGCACCTGGCACCAGCACTAAAATTTTAAACTTTTAAAAATCTAATATAGGTAAAGTACTTGGCTTAGTGGTTGAGTGCTTGCCTAGCATGCAGGAAGCTCTGAGTTCAATTCTTCAGTACCACATAAACAGAATAAGCCAGAAGTGGTGCTATGGCTCAAGTGGTAGTGTGCTAGCCTTGAGCAAAAGAAGCTCAAGGACAGTGCCCAGACCCTGAGTTCAAGGCCCAGGACTGGCAAAAAATAAAATCAAATATAAGCCAGGTACTTATGACGATTGCCTCTAATCCTAATTACTCAGGAGGCTGAGATCCAAGGATTGCAGTTCAAAGCCAGCAATAAAGTCCGTACAACTCTTTTCTCCAATTAACCACCAAAAAGCCAGAAGGGGTGCTGTGGCACAAAGGGTAGGACACTAGTCTTGAGCACAAAAGGTCAGGGACAGGGCCCAGGCCCTGAGTTCAAGTCCTAGTACCAGCATACTTCTCACAAAAAAATTTAATATAAACTGGGTACTAGTGGCTCAAACCTGTAATCCTAGCTACTCAGGAAGCTGAGATATGAGGATCATGGTTGGAAGCCAGCCCAGGCAAAAAAAAAAAAAAAAGAATCTAACATAATAATTACATCATAAATGCAGTGAAAATCAATTTTATCCAGCACTTTTTAGGGTCCTATGTCTGTTCAATGTACTTGAAGCACATCAGTTTAATCTTTATGCCAATCCTATTTTACAGTCAAAAATGGACACATCTGTGAACTTGTTTCACACAAGGTTGGTAGCTTAGGGGGCCTGTGACTGGTGTTTTACATCCTTCTTACTCAACTGGCAGTTCTAAACAGTAGCCACAGAGGTAGTCACAATACCTAGAACTTGTTAGAAAGGCACACAAACCAGAGCTGGATAAAGGGGCTCATACCTGTAATTCTAGCTATTCAGAAAGTTGAGATCTGAGGATGGATCCTGGTTTAAGCAAGCACAGCCAGGCAAATCTAAGAGACTCTTATTTCCAATTAACCAGCAAAAATCCAGAAGGGGAGGTGTGGCTCAAGTGGTACAGTGTCATCCTTGAGTAAAAAAGCTATGTTATAGTACCTGAGTTCAAGACCAGTACCATCACACAGACACACACACTCACACACAAAAGCAAAGCAAAAAAAAAAAAAAAAAAGGCCCCCCAACCCAAACCTACTGAATTGTAAGATTCCCAGGTGTTTTGTTTGCACATTAAAGTCTGCAAAGCACAAAGGGAGACTTGAATCCCAGGGGAACCAGGCTTCTGTCCACCTGTGTAACTGACCCTCTGAGGCTCTTGGCTTGGTTGTTAGGGGCAGCTGTGAGTTGGTTGATGATGTAAGGAGAACTTGGATATTAAATTGCAACCAAGGCCTCAGAGATTATTGCAACAAAGGAAACCTTGGTTGTATTACTGCAACAGGCATCTGAATGGTAGGCTGAAAGAGAGGCCCAAGAGATTTGCTTTAACAAGAATTTATGTTTTAATTATTATTATTATTGTGTGGTGCTGAGGACCAAATCAAGGGCCTCTTGTGGTAGGCAAATGCTCTCTACTAATGGCTACAATCCTCAGCCTTGTAATAAACAAAGGGAAGAAATAGGTAGAACTCCTAAGATTTAACTAAATAAGGTGTGCTCTATTGGAAAAGTGTAAAAATACAGGGGAACGTTCATATTTACAATACTGACCTGGACCCTAAAAGGAAGTCTGTTGTGACACTTGACTTGCTCTTGAAACTTCTTTAAGGACTTGTGACAAGGTTCTCTCCTAACAATAACACAGAACAGCATTAGTCTGACAATGTACGCAATTACCGCAACTGCAGTTCATACTGAATGCACTGTAAACACCAACCACAATCTAGTTGTTTGGTTGCAAGAGTCTGATTTTGCTATAAATCGGCAAGTCTATGGCTGAGGGTCTACATGGCTCCTTTTTTGCAACAGGACCTTGCAGACTATCCCAGTATGTCAATGGCCTGGTATTCTGTGGCCAGGGCTAGAGGAATTCCTATAGTGGAGAACTATGCTGAGACCCCAGTTTATGGGCAAGGCTTTAGAAATGCACTGCCATAGGCATAAGGATGGCTGTTACACAGAACTCAGCCATTTGGTGCCCCAGGTATTGCTAGGAAACCAAGGCTTAGAGAAATTCAGGGAGCTGCACAAGTTCTCATTTGTGAACAACGGGTAGAATGTGGACAAGCACCTTTTGGATAGAAGACACATTTCCCTCCACAGAGATTTGCATATGCTTTGAAACAGGATTGGCCAAATTTGCAGTTTAGGGGAATGCATACCTTTACCTAGTTAAAGTTAGCTTAATTGCAAAATTTTAAGGACTTGATATGCTAAGATCCAAATGTCTGGTTTCTAAAAGGCTATATGGTGTATAGAATTTGGATACACTGACAGCAAATAAAAGATGGAATTACAATAAAGTTTTGGCTCTATCGTGATCTAGGCCGAAATGTAGTAACCCTGAATCCTTGCAACATCCTACTCATTCTTTAGACCCTAGATCAAGGTCTTGACCTTTGTGAAGCCCTCCCTGACTCTCCCCAGCTCCAAACCCCCAAGAGGTAACGCCAGAGTCCTCCATCTAAAGGCCTTCGGGTCTTTTCCCACTAGAACCGAGTTCAACCTTAGGAGGTTTACTAGGGGAAGCCTAACTGTTTTTCTAGGCAGCAGGACACACGCACACGCGCGCGCACACACACAAAAAGACCAAACAAACAAAAAAACCCGAGATCTAAAAGCACCCCACTTTAAAATGTGGCCCCTTAGTGCGAAAGCCCCTCGGACCCTTCCTATCAAATTGAAGCTTCTGCTTCACTTCCAAACGTGGGGTTCAGATCTCGGGCGTCTCCAGTCACACCACAGACTATAAGCACATTGAGGCCCAGAGAGGACCTCGGTTGGAGCGGGGGTGAAGCGTCCATGCGTTACGCTCATCCCCCCCCCAACCCCCCCCAGCCCCCTCCCGCCCCGCATCTTGTAAGCTTCCAGGATTCCCGGGTGCCCGGCGAGTATTTGTGGACTGGGATAAAGCACAGCATGGGGAGGCGCGGCACCGGGCCGCGAGGGTGGGCGCCCCGCGGAGCAGGCGGGGGAGGAGCTGGGGCCCGCTCCGTCCAGCCCGGCGCCAACTCCTCCCGGGCGGGCAGGCACCCACCGACAGCGGGCACACAAAGCCCGCTCGGTGAGCTCGGCGATCGGCTCTTCGGGTCTGTGTCGCCGCGCGCCGCCAGGCGGCTCCAGGTTGGGCGCCCGGCCGTGGCAGGCTCTGGGCGTCCAACAGCTGCGCGCATCAAACCGCCGCGGGAGGGGGGCGGAGGAGGAGGAGGGGGGAGGAGGGAGGAGGAGGAGGAGTGGGCTGGGAGGAGGGCGCAGGAGAGGGACCGGGCGGGGGGTGGAGGAAGAGGCCCCGCGCAGAAGAGGGAGCAATTGAATTTCAAACACAAACAACCTCACGAGCGCGCACCCACCGCGCCGCGCCGGAGCGTTGCCTCGATCCACGCCCGCCCCGTCTGTGCGGCGCGCGGGCGGAGACGCCGTGGCCGCGCCGGAGCCCGGGCCGGGGGCCGCCATCGAGGCGGGGGCTGCGCGAGGGCCGGAGCGGAGCGGCGCCACCACCGCCGCCGCCGCCGCCGCCGCACGCGCAAACTTGGGCTCGCGCTTCCTGGCCCGGCGCGGAGCCCGGGGCGCCCGGAGCCCCGCCATGTCGCGATCTAACCGGCAGAAGGAGTACAAATGCGGGGACCTGGTGTTCGCCAAGATGAAGGGCTATCCACACTGGCCGGCCCGGGTGAGCAGAGCGGCCCGCCGCCCCCCTGTCCCCCTGGGGTTGCATAACAGCGGGGAGGGCTGGAACTCCCTGCGCGGGCGGGCGGAGGGGGAGGGCAGGGGTCTCTGGGTCCCCCTCCCCAACGCTCCCTGTCGCCCTCAAGCCCACCCGGCGGTTATATAATGGAGGCGGGCGGGGGGGGGGCGGCGACACCTGGCGGGTACGGCGGCGTCGCGTCGAGGCGTGTGCGCCACGCGGGGATCTGAGGGCGCGGGTCACCTCTGGCCCTGCTCCGCGTGCTCCGTTCCGCCCCCAGCCCCCACCCGCGCCGAGGCTTGAGCAGCGCAGTCAGGGTTTTGGGGACCGATCGTGTGGCTCCTCCTACCGCCAGCCCCCTTTTGGGACCCCTTTGAGGTCCCCAGCTTCCCCGTTGACTGTCAGCCCCCCCCCCCAAAAAAAAAAACAACCAGCTAAAACTTCCTGGGTCAATGGCTACGAATGGTCCTAGCCCCGAGAAAACTAGATTTTAGGAGGCGGAGTTCGCTTCTCGAAAACTTTGGTTTGGGACCTGTGAAAGGTCTGAAGTTGGGGGGAGGGTCGAGGAGTGGTTGGGAGTGGTCTAAGGATCTACCTGGCTTGAAAACTCACCACCACCCGTCAACACCTCAGCTCCACACACACACTAATAATCTTCCATATGCCACCAGCTCAAATTAGGGCCGAAGGCGGCTGGCAGGGCCCCATGTGGGGTTGGGAAGTGGTCCAGACTGCCCTTTGGGTGAGAAGAGGGGGGGATGAGTTGCTCTCCCTCACCCCCGTTCCCGTGAGCATCTCCCGCCAGAAAAGCCCTAGTCCGCCATGTGGTTAACTCAGCCCGCCAACCAAAGGGCCTCCTCCCTTTAAGCACCTGGCCAGGTGGGAGGGTGGGGCCCCCAAGCCAGGCCCTGAGTGTTTATCACCTTTCCCCTAAAGGACTGAATGGTGAAGTAAGGGAGGTTGGGAGTTGGCGGTTGCTGGAGGAGAATGGACATGTGGGATGGGCCGCTCTTCTGGCATTTCAGAGTTGATGCAGAAGGGCCTTTGGTACTGGGTGAGGGCATGACTCAGCCCCCCAGAGTGTAGGACTTCTGTAGATTGAAATCCGAGGGTAGAAAGGTGGGGGGAAGGAGGAGGGAAGGTGGCAGGACTGCCTTGTAGTTTTGGGTGCTCTTCACAAAAGCCAAGTTGGGGGGCTGGGAAGGTGGCTCAGTGGTAGAGCGCTTGCCTTGCATGCCTGAGGCCCTGGGTTCGATTCCTTAGCACCACATAAACAAAAAGAAAAAAAGCCGGAAGTGGCCCTGTAGCTCAAGTGGTAGAGCGCTAGCCTTGAGCTGAAAAGCTGAGGGACAGTGCCCAGGCCCAGAGTTCAGGCCCCACGACCGGACCCCCCCCCCCCCCCAAAAAAAAAGGGCCAAGTTGGCTATTCATCTGACCTAATACTGTTCTAGGTTTAGGAAATTGCCTCAGGCTTACCTGGGTCCTGGTTCAGGGTGTCAAAAAATCCAAGAAACTCTTGTGCACCCTTGCCTGAGGAGCATGCCTTAGCAGCATTAGCTTTGAGCTCCTTGTTGTCTGAGATTCAGGTATCAGTTAAAGTCTGGTCTCTGGCATGGGAGTCAGCAGAGAAGCAGGGCTCATTTTCAGGACCTCAGAAGAGGGCTGAGTGTGAGGAAGCAGTCTTGTGTGCATGTGTGTGCCATGTAAACACTCATGTACTTTACACTGCACCCTTTGATCCCACTGGCTTCTTGGTCCAAATACCAAGGTCTGGTGGGCTGAGGAAGAACTGGACCCAGGTCTCCCTTGATTCTCCCTCCTGGGGATGAGACAAAGTCCAGAGGCTAGCTAAGCCTGGGAGGAGGTGTTAGCTGAGATGTGGGTTTTAGGGAACCCCTTCTGTATCAGGTA
The DNA here is from genome assembly GCF_024711535.1 of Dipodomys merriami. Taxonomy (NCBI): domain Eukaryota; kingdom Metazoa; phylum Chordata; class Mammalia; order Rodentia; family Heteromyidae; genus Dipodomys; species Dipodomys merriami. The sequence continues at coordinate 580,567 of NW_027205515.1, read as the reverse complement.
AGAAACAGAACAAGTAGGGACACACTGGATCTATGGTGGCCCTCTGAGGAAGGCCCTCAGGTTTCTGGTGGCCCTGGGACTGGAGAAGATGCCATTCGTTTCCTTTTTACCCTTGGCCACCAGGCAGAAGGGTAAAACAGGAGGTAAAGTTTCTTCTACTGAGGCCTGGACCTTTCAGATAAAGTTGGGTTGGGATGTGGAGGTCAGACAAGATCTTAAAGAGATAGGACACCACACTCTGCCTGGCTCTGGCTCTGGCTCTTGATTGTGACAGTTGGGAAGAGGGGTACACCCAAGGCTGTTACCTGCCTCCCAGATGCATCCCCCTTTGGGTCCCAAAAGAACAGACTTGGCTAAGTCTCCTCACTTACACCTTGGACTGTTTTAGTCCCTAGGGTGGCAGAGCCTGAGAGGCCCAGGCTCTCCTGAAATCTTGAGGTAGGAGGGAGTCACCCCAGGAGACTAGCAGAACCCTCAACCCCATGAAAACAACTGTGTCCTTGCTGCTGAACAGGATGGGAGAGTTCAGACATTGGGGCCACGTGGTAGCAGGGCCTGCCTGGAGGGATGGTGTGACTCCATCTTAACCTTCTCTTTTCTTTCTTCCTCCTCAGTTCTAACTTGGTGGCAGATCTCTAGGCACTTAAATGGTTAATTTACAAAACTCAGGGATTTGCCCCCAGGTTCCTTCCTTTTCTCTCTACTTCAGTTTCACAATCTCTGAAAGATCCTAGACCTCCTTCTGCCCTTCCCCCACCTCTTTTTGCCCCTCGGGCTTGCCACACTTCCTACCCCTAACTGCCTGAACTGCTTGCTACCCTGGACTTTCCGGTTCCTGGGTCAGGTCAGCCTGGCCCTGGGTGTGGTGGTCGAACCTTGGCCTGCCTCCAGCGTGTGCTTGTCCTTCCCTCTGCCCTCCTAAGTACTGGGGAGGTGACCCTGGGCCTATTTTGGGTCTGCAACTCAGACAGCTATCACTCCCCACCCGAACAATTCAGATTCCTCAGACCTGCCTGATGGAGTGGGAGTGAGGACTTTAGGCCCCAGCCTGGATCCCTGAAATAGTTGCAGAACCCCCTTCTCTGTTGACTGGTGCAGAGGTGTGGTGGGGTGAGCAGCACATCTGGCTCCACCCTGATCCACTTAGCCTGGACATAAAGGCACCACCTGGAAGGCAATATCTGTATTGGGGCACAGGGATCCCCTGAGACCTCAGTCTCCACATCTAGAAAGAAAAGCTCTTCTAAGTGCAAGGAAAACATCTTCCTTTGTAGCTTTTGGGCTGGAAGTGCTCTAAAGAGACTTCACCCCTCCTTTTTTTTTTTTCTTTTTAAATTTTTTCTTGTTATAAAGGTGATGTACAGAGGGATTACAGTTACATAAATTAGGTAGGTACATTTCTTTTTGGACTGTTGTCACCCCTTCCCTCACACTCTCCCAGTTTCTCCTCCCTTTTGGAGAGGCTGAGAATCCAATTAGGAGGAAATAGTGCCTCTACTGATTCTTCCCACAGGTACCTACAGTCAGGTTGAGGGGGTTGGGTGGCCCTTTTGGGGAAGATGCCTGTGTGCCTAGGCTCTGTCTTCCACCCTTGTCCCTCCACACCCATTCTTTTATGTAGCTGGAAGTATGTCTTGTTCTATTTTTAATTCTGTCCAGGCTTCTCTCCGCCCATGGGGTTGGGCAGCTGGTGGCCTCCTGGGTCTCTTGCCCCACCATTCAGGTTTAGAGATCTGCCAGAGATCTTGAGTTTGTTTCCTGTGGGAAGCTGGGGTGGCCATGTGTTCAGTCTGCTCCTGGAGAGCTCATGTCTCATTTCTAACCCTTCACCAATTCTACACCTTCTTCCTAAGTTTCTCCTCTTTTATCGTAGGTTTACTAGATTAATGTGGGCACTGAAAATGATGAGACCAAAACTTTGGGCTGTTCTAGTCTTAACAGCTTTCCAGCCCTCACCAGCCCCTTAGATCCACCTAAGAGAGAGGCCTGCCGAAGAGCCTTCCTGTTGTCCTGTGCCTGTCTCCTAGGATCTCTTAAGTCCTTGGAGGCCTTTTTTGTTTTTTTGCTTCCCCCTCTGAAAGGAAGGTGGGGAGATAGTTGGTAACCAGAGCCAGGTGTCTGGTCCAACCTCTACCCCTACCCCTACCCCTACTCCCCTGGTCTGGCTTCCTGAGCACATTCTCTTACCCCCCTCCCCCACCCCAGCCTCTCCAGTCTTAGTGGTTTCTAGCATAGCCCAGAACCCAGGTGCCAGACTTCAGGCTTGGAGATGGGTGTTAGTGTCCCCTCCTCCTGAATCTGGATAGAGGGCTTGGGGGGAGGGGAAGTCACATTCCTGGTTGCTGAGTGGCCCTGGGGCGGGGTTGGGTTGTCATGGTGATGGGGATCCTGTTTGTGGGGGGAACTGCATGCCTTTCCACCCCCTGCTCCCACACCCCAGCTCTCCTGATGTAGGGAGGGCCCAATTTGTGTTGGGCATTTCTGGGGGGGTGGGGGGAGGAGCTGGACCTCTGTCCCCAGAGGCCATGGGGCAAGGGGGAGGTGCCCAGAGCCTGAAGACTTCAGCTCTGGGGCAAGATGCCCCTCAGACTTATGCCCAAGCTCCACCTCTGCTCTGGGTGTGTCTGGGTTCATTCCCATCCACCTAGCCTCCATGTCTCTGCAGGCTTCAATCACCTCCTGTTCCTGACACTGCAAATCACTGCCTTGACTTGACTGTTTCTCTCCTGCCTGTATCTGGGGCCCCAGTAAACATGGCCACCTGGCCTCTGCCCGGGCAGGAAGCTGGGCTGCTGGGGCTGTTGCAAGTGTTGTTGGGAATTGTAGTCCCTACCCCACAACCTTCATCTCTGCTTGGTCTGGGCTTCCCAGATCTGATCTGAGACTGGCTAGGCCTTTTAGCTCTATTTTTCTGACTTCAGACCTCTGCATGTCTCATCTTGGACACAGGGGCTTCTCTTGGGTCAGGACAAGTGTGTCAGGGGAATCAAGTCAGATAAAGTATGAGACCTTGCCCTCATCATCATTTGCCCTGTTGCTTTATATTAATCATTTCTTTCTGGCTTAGTTTCCTCATCTGTAAAAATAAAAGGATTGACATTCAAAGTGTTCCCAGAAGTCTTTTGGAACTGCTTCTGGAGCCAAGAATCAAATAGGGCAGCCCTTTGGCCTCTTCCTCCACTTCAGCCAGAGATTGTGCTTTTGTGTCTAGACTCATACAGCAAGTAATATTGGGTGCCTACTGTGTGCTGGAGATAAAAGCACCAGAACCGGGTGTAATGGGACACTACTGTGATCCAAACACTTGAGATGCTGACATGGGAGGGTCTCAAATTCAATCTTATGAATTTGTTTTGTTTTGATTTTTTGGTTGTGGGACTTGAACTCAGGCCTGAGTGCTATCCTGAGCCTCTTTGTGTTCAAAGCTAGCACTTTTGAGCACTACTTCTGGGTTTTGTTTTGTTTTGTTTTTTTGGTCAGTTGTGGGGCTTGAATTCTGGGCTTAACCGCCACTTCTAGTTTTCTAGTGGTTTATTGGAGGTAAGAGTCACAAGGACTTTCCTGCCTGGGCTGGCTTTGAACCATGATCCTCAGATCTCAGCCTCCTGAGTAGCTAGGATTACAGGCGTGAGCCACCGGCGCCGACTACTTCTGGTTTTTTAAGTGGTTAATTGGAGATAAGAGTCTCACAGGAACTTTTCTGCCTGGCTGGCTTTGAACCGTGAGCCACCCAGCGCCTGGGCCGTGTAAGTTTTTTTTTTTTTTTTTTTTTGTCGGTCGTGGGGCTTGAACTCTGGGCCTGGGCGCTGTCCCTCAGCTCTTCAGCTCAAGGCGAGTGCTCTATCACTTGAGCTACAGCGCCACTTCCGGTTTTCTGGTGGTTTATTGGAGATAGGAGTCTCACGGTCTCTCCTGCCTGGGCTGGCTTTGAACCGCGATCCTCAGATCTTAGCCTCCTGAGTAGATAGGATTACAGGCGTGAGCCACCAGCGCCCGGCTTGGGCCGTGTAAGTTTTTTGACCAGTCTGGGGAAAAAAATAAAATCAGTACTCTGGTCTCTGAGTTTGGGGTGGGAATAGTCCACATAGGCATTAATCAAGTAGTAATATGAAACAGTATAAACTTGCAAGTGTGAAGGAGAGGTGCTAGGAGAGTTTTCCTCAGAGAGCCGATAGGGTCAGGAGATGGGGAAGCTGTTTGGAGGAAGTTATAAGGAGCTGAGGCTGGGAGGCTGGTCAGGAGTTAGTGAGTGTGAGAGATTGAAGAACAGTGTGGCCAGAACAGAAAGCCAGGATCCTGGGAGGGACCCATGATAACCAACATTTGTAGGACATACTACATGCCAAGTTCCAGTCATTTAGCTCTCAGTCATGTGACAAGTGCTGTGACTCTCCTTTTTACAGATGAGGAAACAGGCAAAGAGGTGTTCAGAAGGTTACCCAAGGTCAAGCACTATTAGTTTCAGAATTGCAATTCAGATCTTGCCGTGAGAGAAGAAGGGTATAGTAGTAGAAGAGGATGAAATGCTCAGATCAACTTTTTATTTTCCTTTTGTGACAGTACTGGGTTCCTTGAACTCAGGGCCTGGACCTAGGTGCTGTCCCTTGGGATTTGTTTTGTTTTGTTTTTTGGCTTAAGGTTGGCTGTCTACCAGTTAAGCCACAGCTCGATTTCTGGCATTTTGCTGGTTAAAGAGATAAAGTCTCAGACTCCACTTCCCTGGCTGGCTTTGAATTGAGATCCTCATATCTCAGCCTCTTGAGTAGCTAGGATTACAAGTATAAGCCACTGGCTCCTGGCTAAATTCAGGTCAACATTTAAAACTTGGACCTGAGCATGGTGCAGCACAACTAATTCCAGTATTCCAGAGGCTGAACTGGGAGGATTCCGAGTTGGAGGCCACCCTGGGTTACACAGACCTTGTCTTAAAAACCAATACTAAGAAAGAGATAGCATTGGTTGGACCAGGTGGTAGCAGAGAAGTGAAGTTTGGCCAGGACTTGGAATGTTGGGGGAAAGGGTATGCTGTGGTTTGTGAAGGTGAGGGAGGGATTCCTGGATTCTTTTGTCTTTCTGTTAGACTTTCATGTCTGACTTAATTTGAACCAAAGTCTTCTGCCAAAAATGGTTTGCAAACATGGGGAATCTCTGGGGTCTGCTCAATTTGGCTTTACCTGAACTACCATGCCTGAGAGGGTGGTGCTCTGCTCCAGACTAAAGACCTCTGGACTCCAGCTCACACTCGCTTCCCCCATTTCACCCCAGATTGATGAGATGCCTGAGGCTGCGGTGAAATCAACAGCCAACAAATACCAAGTCTTTTTTTTTGGGACCCATGAGACGTGAGTGAAGGGCTAGAGGGGCACAGGGGGGGGACCTCACAAGAGGACTCTTCTGGGGCGAGGTGGTGGCGGTGCCCTTCGGTGTTGGGCTTGTAGCTCATGGGCAGTGAGGGGCTTGAGAGCACAGTCTCCCATCTCTCACCAGGGCATTCCTGGGCCCCAAAGACCTCTTCCCTTACGAGGAGTCCAAGGAGAAGTTTGGCAAGCCCAACAAGAGGAAAGGGTTCAGCGAGGGGCTGTGGGAGATCGAGAACAACCCTACTGTCAAGGCTTCAGGCTACCAGGTGAGCTGCCATCTACCTTAGACACACTCCTGGGAGGCGGGTGTGGCATGGGCTCTGGGGGAGGGCCCAGGCCCACAGGTGACACTTAGCCTTCAGGCACATCAGGACTTTGGGGGGGGGGGCTTTTTCAGAGGGCTGGGACTGTGGGAATGTCACAGTAGTTGAGGTCTGGGGCCAGTCAGACAGTGGCTTAGGGGGCAAGAACAGGATGGAGGCGGTAAGTGGAGACAGGCTATGTTGAACCTGTAGGCGTTTAGGACATGGCCTTATTCTTTTCAAGAAGGCTTCCAGGAGGAGGTGCTTGTGAGCCGGGCAGGACAAGGCGGGAGGGTGGGGGGCGGGGGTTGGCGGGGAAAGGGTCCCAGCTCCCTTTGGGAGAAGTTGACCCGAGGTTTTGCCTCCTGCTCCAGCCCTCCCCCCTCCTGCACAGAGCCCTGCCTGCCCGGCCAGTGGGTTTACCCCGGGGCTAATCCAACAGAGGTGGGTCTCAAATCACTTGTGAGACTGGGCACCTGGGTGGGGGGCGGGGGAGAGGTGGGAAAAGGAAGGAGCGAGTGGCTGAGGGGGTGGTCTGGGTGGGGTGCAGCATGACAGCCCCTCGTGCCACTCAGCCTCTTGCCATCTTCGCTGCAGTCCTCCCAGAAAAAGAGCCGTGTGGAAGAGCCTGATCCAGAGCCAGAGGCCACCGAGGGTGATGGTGATAAGAAGGGCAATGCGGAGGGTAGCAGTGATGAGGAAGGGAAGCTGGTCATTGATGAGCCAACCAAGGAGAAGAATGAGAAGGGAGCGCTGAAGAGGAGAGCCGGGGACCTGCTGGAGGTAAGTACCACCTGCGGGGGGGAGGGGGGGGGGGCCCGGCTGGTCATCCTCAGCATTTTCACAGGGCAGCCCCACAGAAGCAGGGCAGAGAGATAAGCCTGAGAAAGAAATCCTGCGTATAGTTTTAGGAGTCCCCAGGTGAGAAGATGAGGTGTGGAAGAAGGCATTCTAGCTCCTAATGGGCTGGGGATGGCCTATCTAGGTATCAACCCAGGAAAGAGCCCCTGAGGGATACAGGAGGGGATGTAAGTAGGTGGCTGACTCTCTTCCTCTCTAGCTTCAGCCCACATTCTCTCTGCCAATCCTGCCTAGGACTCCCCTAAACGTCTCAAGGAGGCAGAAGACCCTGAAGGTGAGGAGAAGGAAGCAGCCACCTTAGAGGGAGAGAGGCCCCTTCCAGTGGAGGTAGAGAAGAACAGCACCCCGTCTGAACCGAGCTCTGGCCGGGGACCTCCTCCAGGGGAAGAGGCAGAGGAGGAAGAGGCCACCAAGAAAGATGCTGAGGCCCAGGGCATCAGAGATCATGAGAGGTGAGTTAGTCGCTTTGTCCAGTGGGCTGAAGGGTCTAGCCACCTACAGAGAGGAAGAGAAGGGTCAAAGTGGTCAGCCTCTTGGGAGGTGGGGTGGGAGCTCCCAGGAGACTGTCACTGGCTGGGGCGAGGCCCAGACCACACCATTAATCCTTCCTTCCAACCCTCCCCTGCAGCCTGTAGCCACCAATGTTTCAAGAGGAGCCCCTACCCCGTTCCTGCTGCTGTCTGGGTGCTACTGGGGAAACTGGCCATGGCCTGCAAACTGAGAACCCTTTTCCCATCCATCCCGCTCTCCTCCTCTGTTCACTCTCCCCACTTTTAAATCCAGCCCCCTGGAGATTGATCTGGGCCTCACTTCCAGGTCCCTGCACCCTTGTGTGATATGAGTCAGGGCAAGTCTTCTGCTTTGGGGGATGAGATGAGGCCATTGTGTCCCTTCCTGCTTGAAGCTGTTTTCCAGAGCTTCTCTCTGACACTCCCCCTCCTCCACCAGTCATTCTGGACCCCTGGGTTGTGATTGGGTAGGAGTGGGAAGGATGGAGTGCAAACAGTAGAGTGGTTTTCTGGGTTTGAGAGGGGCAGTTCTCAAATTGTAGGAGGAGGACAGAAGGGTAGCATCTCTTGAGCACCTGTCTCTTACTTCCACATCTATTTCCCAGTTGACTGGATTCATGGAAAGTAGGACAGCTTGTGGAGGAGGGGGCTCCCTTCCATATATACTTGGTGATTGGTAACACCCATTCTTTTCCTTACCTTGGGAAATGCTGTTCATCATCAAAAGACTTCGGGGCTTTCAAGTTGTTTGGGCCAAGGACCTGAGATCTGAGAGTTGACATCACCCATCTGGGTGAGAGTGTTAAGCCTCTGTCTCTGGGGCCAAAGATGGCATCACCTAGAGAGACCTGACCTCTAGCTGCCCTAGTCCTTCTTCCCACAGTGTTCAAGGCCAGCCTAAAAGTCATATATACATATATATATATACATATATATATATATATATATACACACACACATATATACATATATATATATATATATATATATATATATATATGTATCACCCAGACGGAAAGAAAAAGACAAATTTTTTAGGAAATGTTTTTAATAAAAGAAAATTACAAAAAAAAAAATTAACTTTCCCCAAACCCTTTGTGTACTCCCATTCAGCTCATTTCTTCCCATAGTTGCCCCCATTTCTGAGGTGCACTGGGAGGCTTCCCTTCTGTCTGGGGCTTGATGACTTCCTTTGTGTTGCTCAGGCTTTGGTGTTCTTTCCAGTGTCATTTCCCATCCACATAGCCCGACTTGGTTCCCTCAGTGTTGTCACCAGATCTCATTTGTAACCTACTGAGAGGACAGGGAAGTGCCCTTTCCCAGTCTCTTTTAGTGGTTTTTCTATGCCTCTTTCGTCTCTCGTCTCTCACCCCTGCCTCTCTCTTGGGCTCTGATGAAAAATTGCTGACTGTAGCTTTGGAAGTTTAGCTCTGAAAACCAGTAGATGATTTCAGTTCTAGGAAAATAAAACCTGTTGATTACTATTACTGGATTCTGACTGATTATTTGGGAGAGGGGTATTGGTTAACTGAAGAAGGGGCAAAGGGATTACAAATAATTTCCAAATCACCTTCGGAGATTGAGGTAGATGTGTCAGTCCCCTCCAGTCTCAGGCTGTTAGAAATCCAGGATTCAACACAATTTTAAAATCCAGATTCTGAATGAGGGCAATCCTATAATAAATCCATCCTATAAAAACATCCATGCTACCTTTCTGCCCAACCAGTGTTTTAACACATTTTCCCCTTGTGAGCATTTGGGCAAGGGTAGAGGAGGGGTAAAAAAAAGTATATGCCACAGCCCAGATGACCGTGCAAATAAGTGATTCTGTGGGTTTTTTTTTTTTTTTTTTTTCTGCTCACAGCTAATGTTCTACTACTTGAGCCATTTGTCTATCCAGCATTTTGCTGGTTAATGGGAGCAAGAATCTGGGACTTCCATGCCCAGGCTGGCCTTGAACTGAGATCTGAGGATCTCAGCCTCCTGAGTAGCTAGGATTACAGGAGTGAGCCACCAACGCCCAACTCCACTTCCATTTTTTTTTTTTTTTTTTTTTTGTAGTGGAGAAGAATTTCACAGCTGGGTATCCATGAAACTCATCTCCACTTAGCCACTAGAAAACAGGAAGTGGTTCTGTGCTCTAAGTGATAGTGCAACCCTTGAGTGAAAAAGCTCAGAGACAGCTTCCTGGACCTGAGTTCAAGCCCCACAGCCAACGAGAAAGTTTCTCAGGCTTTCCTGCCCAGGACTGGCTTTGAACCACAATCCTCAGAGTAGCTAGGATTACAGGCATGAGCCTGAGAGAAAGGTCAGAAGTGAGTCTGTTCTGGATTTAGATACAACTTTGAGCCCCAAGGCGAGGCCAAAGGACAGCTAACCTTTTAGTGCTAGTTGGATGGGCTCCTTGCCACATGACAAGCCAATTAAGAGATAAATATTAAGACAACTAGTTAAAAAACCATGGAATCATAAGAAGATGGGAGATTTATCCAAAGTTTTTATCAGCGGGGAGCATGATTTAGGGGCAGTTTATATAGGAGATGAGTGATTAAATGCAAGTGGGTGTCTTCACAGGTGGATGTCTGTGGCTAAATAACACATCAGATCCAAATTGATTAGTCATGCGTGCCTTCCTAGGTCTGTACATTTGCAGATTTCCTTGGGCAATTCTTGTCACTGATTTAGTTTGTTCACCTAAGTTACTGACATTACATGTTGAACAAACTAGAAGTTCCTAGTTGCCTAGAGGCCTTGCTGATCATAGATCAGTGGTGAAAAAACATACTTGACCTGATTTTTATAAAAGAGAGGGTCAGATGAGAGCAAATCAGGAGTCAGGAGATCTGGTTCAATTTTGAGCTTCACTAGAAATGCCTGCCACCTTTAACTGGTGATGAGAGTGTGAGGAAGGCTGATAGAATGGAATCCTGCTTGTACTCTTAGTACTGAATCTGATCATTTCAGATTCCTTCCAGATCTGACATTTTGTGACTAGATAATTTATTAGCATTAGAAGAGTCACTGTTTCATCTCTGCCTCTAGGAAACATGATCGTTTTTTAATCTGCCGTAGCCTTATAAGCAGAAAAGGACAAGGACAGTAATAGTTGTAGTCATGGAATGAGATCTTTGAACTGGAAGCTACAATCATCTAGAAAATGGAGCCATTTCTGAAAACTACAATTCCCACCGACCTCCACGCTACAGGACATGCGCAGCAAAGGTTCAGCGTCGTCAGCCTATCCTGTTTTGCCTTCAGTTCCCGACAGGCTTCTGACTTCCTATTTCCGGTCGAGCTTCTTGCTTCAGCCTTGCTTTGTAGAAGGACTGCAACTCCCAGCATGCTGAGGCAGGAATCCTTGAACTTCACTCTGTAATTAGACTACATTTCCCAGAAATCCGGTGAGCAGGGACAGGCAAGGTTGAGCAGCCCAGTGACGAAGTTACGCACGGCCGCTCAGCCGCACGGAAACAGGAGGTGAGGTTGGTCGGTGGGGAGGTAGACGCGGGAACGGACTCGGTTGCCTCCCCTGGATTTCTTTACGCTGGGAAGTTGGAGCGTGTGTGCTGAAGATTGCTGGGGCCTAGGGACATGGTTAAGATCTGGGTCTGCACCCCAAACGGGTTGGTAGAGAAATCCATGGCAGCTGTGGCCCCAGCGGCAGATATTGGACCCCAGCGGCTTGCGCTTCCAAATGAAAACCGGCCTCTCCACGATGTGTAGAGAACCAAAGGAAGGTCTGAGGGGTGCACTGTGTGGCCGATTGGCTCCCCTAGAGCTTCAGATCTAGAATGACGTGCTTGGGGAGCCTCTACAGCACTCAGGCAGGTGGCTTGGGTCTTAAGATTTGCCTAGTTCCAATCAAGCTGTTTGTCATTCCAGCTCTCAGGGGTACCTTAGATAACTTGCATCTTCCTGGGCAATGTAAAGACAAGATACCGGTAATAGTGAATTTCCCACCATTTGGTTTGTCACGTACGCATGTATCAGTTTGTAATTTGTTGAATCTGAGTAGGAATGCTTAAACCCTTACATTCAGCCAGCATTATTATTTTTGCCCGTATTAGAATGTATAAAGAAGAAAACTGGATTGCGGATGCGCTTGCCCAAGTGCAAAATCCTCATGGGGGCGCGCGGGGGGGTAATTAGCTCACTATTCATATAAATCAGTTATTCTTTTCCTTATAATGTGCTCACAAGGTTAAAAAGGGCAAGCCAGGTGCCTGAGGCTCAGACCTGGCTGAGATCTGGAGGATCACAAGATGAAGCCAATCTGGTCAGAAAAGTTCCATAGACTTCATCTCTGAAATAACCAGTAAAAAGAACAGGATGATGGGGGGGGGGGGGGGGGAGATGGATGTGGCTCAAGTATTAAGAGTGTGAGCCTCGAAAGCACAAAACCTTGAGTTCAAACCCCAGTACTGAGAAAAAAATGCAAACATTAGCTGGACATAGATGCACATCTATGTGAGAAAAGTGCCTTTTCTCTAGTTTGCTTCCTTTTAAGGGCTTGAACTCAGGGCCTGGGTGCTATCCCTGAGCCTCTTTGTGCTTAAGGCTAGCACTCTTATTTGTGCCACAGTGCCAATTCTAGATTTTTTTCTGAGTAATTTATTGGTGATGAGTCTGATGGACTTTTCTGCCCAGGCTGGCTTTGAACCAGGATCTTCAGATCTCAGCCTCCTGAGTAACTAGGATTGCATGGATGAGCCACTGATGCCCTGCTGTTCTCCTCCTTCCCCCCCCCCTCCCCCGGTTGGTCATGAGGCTTGAACTCTGGGCTTGGGCACTGTCCCTCAGCTCTTCAGCTCCAGGCTAGAGCTCCACCACTTGAACCACAGCACCACTTCCGGTTTTCTAGTGGTTTCTAGTCTCACAGACTTTCCTGCCCAGGCTGGCTTTGAATGGTGACCCTCAGATCTCAGCCTCCTGTGTAGCTAGGATTACAGGCGTGAGCCACCAGCGCCCAGCTTGTGTTGTTTTAATGAAAAGGTCCTTCTTTGGTTAGGTAGCTTGGCCCTTGTTAATTATATTTTAGCTACATCTTTTTCGTGACCTGCTTTAAGACATCTTGTTCTTGAATTTTAGTTGCATCTTGTTAATTAAGCCACATCCTTTTGCAGACTGTGAACCTGAGTTCAGCCAATTTGAGCAGAGGTGCAGGGCCTGCTAGATTATGGATAAAAAGGCAGCAGTCTGCCTGCTCTGTGTGCTTGGGTTGCCAGATTGTGGCTGATGGTGCACCTTTTTGGAGAAGTAAACAGCCTTGCTGAGTTCCCTTCAAGTTGGTGTCCTTATTTCTATGTGATGCCCCAACATCCTAAGCTATTTCTAACATATAATCCTAGCAAAAGGGAGACTGGGACAGTAAATTTAAGAACTGCCTGGGCTCCACAGGAAGACTCAGTCTCAAAAAAAAAAAAAAATAGCATGGCACCAACCTCCCTATACAGTTTTATGTATAGTGAAACATGCCTAGAAGTTGCCTAATATTACACAGTCAATGTGACAGAACTGGGACTAAAACCCAGATGCACTAGGGAGTTACCAATCAGGTAATTCTGACCCTCCAGTTTAGGGCTTGAACTCAGGGCCTGGGCTCTGTCCCAGAGCCTCTCAGTGCTCAAGGCTAATACTCTACCACTTGAGCCACAGCACCACTTCCAGCTTTTTCTTTTTTTTTTTTTTTTTTTTTTTGTCGGCCGTGGGGCTTGAACTCTGGGCCTGGGCGCTGTCCCTCAGCTCTTCAGCTCAAGGCGAGCGCTCTACCACTTGAGCTACAGCGCCACTTCCAGTTTTCTGGTGGTTTATTGGAGATAGGAGTCTCACGGTCTCTCCTGCCCGGGCTGGCTTTGAACCGCGATCCTCAGATCTCAGCCTCCTGAGTAGCTAGGATTACAGGCGTGAGCCACCAGCGCCCGGCACTTCCAGCTTTTTCTGTACTAAGGAAATCAAATCCAGGGCTTCATGCATGGTAAGGAAGCACTCTACCATTAGGCCAGATTCCCAGCCCCAGGTTAGGGGGGTTTTTTGGTTGTTTTTTTTTTGTTGTTGTTGTTTTGGGTCCGGTCGTGGGGCCTGAACTCTGGGCCTGGGCACTGTCCCTCAGCTCTTCAGCTCAAGGCTAGTGCTCTACCACTTGAGCCACAGTGCCACTTCCAGCTTTTTTCTTTTTGCTTATGGGGTGCTGAGGAATTGAACCCAGGGCCTCATGCATGCAAGGCAAGTGCTCTACCACTGAGCCACCTTCCCAGCCCAGTTTAGGGTTTTTTATGCCATTATTGCACACTTGTACTTTGAAAGTACATTTATGCTTATCTATAAATGAGACTATTGATTCTTCATCTGTCCTTAGCAAAGCACTTAGCAAGCACCTAGCATGCTTAATAAACTGAAGCACTTACACACATCCTCTCACTTATCACCCAAGCTGGCTTTGAACTCAAGCTAAGATCCTTCTGCCACCCCACCCAGCCAGCAGTTTATGCCAATTCTTTTTTTTTTTTTTGGGGGGGGGGGTCCGGTCATGGAGCCTGAACTCAGGTCAGGGCCTGGGCGCTGTCCCTCAGCTCTTCAGCTCAAGGCTAGCGCTCTATTACTTGAGCCACAGCACCACTTCCGGCTTTTTTTCTTTTTGCTTATGTGGTGCTGGGGAATCGAACCCAGGGCCTCAGGCATGCAAGGCAAGCGCTCTACCACTGAGCCACCTTCCCAGCCCCGCCAATTCTTTTACTACCATAATTTGGTCTACCATCCAAAACTGAAAGGCTTACAACACTTAAGTTGGGAAATTTAAGTCCCAGCCACCTTAGGGTACATTAGAAAACAAGCTATCTTAGGCACTAGCGGTTATTTTTTGTCTTGAGGACAGAAAGTAGGATTAGGACATTTTAAGCCATTTTTGTCTGTTACCTTTTCATTTTTCCTTACAACTGTCTTTGTGTCTTATGTATGTTCCATTACTAGCTTATTTCCTATCCTATTACTTTTTCATTCATTCTTGAGTACCTGCTATATGCCAAGCTGTACTGAGAGTTTCTGCACTCAATAGTAAGCTATATACCCTCATGTTTTTTTTTTTTCAAGTCAGACACAGGTAGATTTGTCAGCTAACCCCACGTAGTAGCTTTGTGACCACTGACCAATTATTTAACTTTGTTCTCATCTACGAAGACACCATGTTGTGACGATTCAATGAGAAAAGGTTCATTAGGCAACAAAGTCAAGTGCTTTAAAAATGTTCCCACCCAAAGGTGTAACTCATTTTTTTTCTTGTTGGTCATGGGGCTTGAACTCGCCTGGTCACTCTCCTGAGCTCTTAAGCTCAAGGTGAGCACACTACCACTTAAGCCAAAGCGCTACTTCCTGTTTTCTGGTGGTTAATTGGAGATAAGAGTCTCACAGACTTTCCTGCACGGGCTGGCTTTGAACCTTGATCCTCAAATCAGCCTCCTAAGTAAGAGTACAGGCATGAGCCACAGGTGCCCAGCCATAACTCATCAGGTAAAATACTATTTATTGGTCTGAGAATGTGGCTTAGTGGTAGAGTACTTCCTACCATGCATTAAGCCCTGGGTTTGATTTCCCAGTACCACATAAACAGAAAAAGCTGGAAGTGGTTCTGTGGCTCAAGTGGTAGCATGCTAGCCCAGAGCAAAAGAAGCTCAGGGACAGTGCCCAGGCCCTGAGTTCAAGCCCCAGGACTGGCAAAAGATTAAATGAATTTTTATTATTTATGGAAACAAATTCCAGGAAATGGAAAGAACGTTCCTTTCCCTCTCTCCTCCCTTTCCCTCTCTCCTCCCCAGAGCTGACAAAGTTTGTTAAAATGTGTTTGTGACTTTAACTAAGGATCACTATTCATAATACTGTAAAATATGTGAAGTTTACGTAATCACCTAATCTCAATTTTAAAAAAAGAGAAGGGATGGTTTAGGAGTGATGAGTGACAATGTTGTCAGACACCTTGTATTCATATACTGTTTTGTAGAATGGGAATTTCTTTGTACAACTACTTAAAACTTTTTAAAATTATATATATATATATATATATATATATATATATATATATATATATATAAAACGTTCCTTTCCTTCTCTCTTCCCCAGAGCTGACAAAGAAAATTTGAGTCTTCCACTTGTTAGGTGATTTCTCACAGCCTCCAACCATGCGTCTCTCTGTTGTGCTGGCCCTGGCATCCAAGGTTACGCTACCCCCTCACTACCGATATGGGATGAACCGTCCAGGCTCCCTGGCAGACAAGAGGAAGAACCCTCCATGGAGGCGGCGGCGTCCAGTGCCTGTGGAACCCATCGCTGATGAGGACTGGCATCTGTTCTGTGGGGATACAGTGAGTGCTTCAGACAGCAGAGTGATTGGGAGGTTCCAGGGCAAGAATCCCTCCCTCATCATCCTATCTTCCCATAGGTGGAAATCTTAAAAGGCAAAGATGCTGGGAAACAGGGCAGAGTGATTCAAGTAATCCGGCAGCGAAACTGGGTGGTTCTGGAGGGACTAAACACAGTAAGTGAAGAGCGGTGGGACGCTCAAGACATCTGCATCACCTCTTCCTCCCTTTCAAGTGCAGCACAGGGTCACCGAGGGGCTGGTTGTACAACAGAACTTCTACTTTTCAGCTTGGGGTAAATGTGCTAAGCAGCAGTGGGGTAAGCCCCTTTTACATCTGTGGTTTCTGAAACCCTCCTCCTTTCCCTTGGATAGCATTACCGCTACATTGGCAAGACTCTGGATCATCCAGGAACCATGATCCCTAGTGAAGCACCATTGCTCCACAATGAGGTCAAGCTAGTAGATCCCGTGGACAGGCAAGTACATGAGACTCTGTCCAGAGGGCTTCCTACTCTCTGAGTCCATAGGTGTATTGTCCAGTGCCAGGGGTGGATAGTTCACTAATCCATTGGGATGGTATGATGGATACTCTGTTGATTTCTACTCAGACTCAGCAAATCTCAGGAGTCCATCTCCTTGACATGGTTCTTTGTAACACTGATGCAGAGGTAGAGAAACAAGGTGGAAAAGTTAGTCGTTTCAACCATTCATTGATGGTGCTTTTGGGTTTGGGGCATAGTACATGTACCTTGGCTTCTACGTCAGGCTGTCTTTTTCTATCTGCCAGGAAACCTACGGAAATTGAGTGGAGATTTACTGAGGCAGGAGAGAGAGTTCGAGTCTCCACAAGATCAGGAAGAATTCTCCCCAAACCTGACTTTCCCAGATCTGATGGCATTGTCCCTGAAACCTGGATTGGTGAGGCTGGGGAAGGGAAGGAACAGGATGGGGTGGGAGGGGTGAGAGGGAAGGATAATATCCATACAAGTTAGCAGCAGCTAGGTGTGGTGGTAGACACTATATCAGCACTGAGGAGGCCAAGGGTGGGAAGTTGACAAGCCCAGGCTACTATCAAGACCTTATTCTAAGAAATTAAGGGCAATGGATATAGCTCAATGGTATAGTACTCATCTAACATGGAGGGCCCTGAGTTCTACCCCCCAACAAGGAAAAAAAGAAAAAGACAAGTTGGCAACTACCTTAACAACTATCTTCTTTCTCTGGCTTAACAGATGGCCCCAAGGACACATCGGTAGAAGACGCTCTAGAAAGAACTTACATTCCTCGTCTAAAGACACTAGAGGAGGAGGTGATG
Source organism: Dipodomys merriami (assembly GCF_024711535.1). Classification (NCBI taxonomy): domain Eukaryota; kingdom Metazoa; phylum Chordata; class Mammalia; order Rodentia; family Heteromyidae; genus Dipodomys; species Dipodomys merriami. Next base: position 563,870 of record NW_027205515.1, on the reverse strand, counting down.
GAAGCAATGGGGATCCAGGAAACTCGAAGATATAAGAAAGTCTATTGGTATTGAGCCAAGAAGAGCAGCTTTTTTCTGCTATCTTTATTTTGAAGGCTAAGGCAACTCTTCCTCAGATACCAATAAAGAGACCTGAGCCCCATGTGCAGTCTGTGCTACGATGGTGCCCAAACCCCTCAAGTGACTCCCCACAGAGCCACTTCATAAACAGCTTTCCTCATAGGACTGACCTGGGAGGGACATTAGCCAGCCTGAAGGCAGCCCTCCTAATGGGCAGTTTGAATGTTTTGGGAAGGAAGCCAGAAGGAAAAGGAAGTCCCTCCAGTGGAGACCCCTAGGCAAGATGTGTCCATTTAGCCACTCTTATGGAGGATATGGGCAGTGGGCATGCGACTTCCTGCACCTTTGTAGGGAGAGTGCCACCTGCACTTTACTTACAGCATGGAAGAGAATGTCTTCCAAGTTTTCATGAATTAAAAATAAATCTTCACACAATCTTGCAGTAAACATGGACATTTAAAAAGGGTTGAAACTGAAGTTTTGCAGGGAGCCAGGATTCCAACCATAATGCAGAATGCTGCTTCTCCGGGTGACAAGGTGCCATTGGCTATTCCCAGTGGAACAGGGTCTGAGATGAGCCCTTCTTCAGACTGTCAGCTGTCTTCAGTTTCCAGAGCAGAGAAGGCCTGACCCAGGGGCATCTTGGTGGCCACTAGAACCATGTTTCTGGGAGAGAGTTCAGGGCTGAAGATGGGTAGGAGCTCAGCATGAAAACCTAAAAGAAAGGCAGAGTTGATCACCTTGCTCAGCCAATTCCTGCCTAATCTATGGGCATAGCCACTTCTCTCCAGGAGAAACTGGACTAAGCCATTTCTCCAGGAGCAAGGATACTGATGGACCTGGGGAGGTGCAGCTACAGGCTGGCTTTTTTTTTTTTTTTTTGGTCCAGTCGTGGGGCCTGAACTCTGGACCTGGGCACTGTCCCTCAGCTCTTCAGCTCAAGGCTAGTGCTCTACCACTTGAGCCACAGCACCACTTCTGGCTTTTTTCTTTTTGCTTATGGGGTGCTGAGGAATTGAACCCAGGGCCTCATGCATGCAAGGCAAGCGCTCTACCATTGAGCCACCTTCCCAGCCCCTACAGGCTGTTTTAATATGAATTTTCTTTAGCTAATCATTTACCCCACCAAGTGATAAACCAGACCCAGCAGGTTAGGGGACTGAAACTTGAGTAAGCCCCAGAACTTGGCCCCTTACCCTGCTCTTGAAGATAGAGCAGTCGGTCCAGCAGAATCAGTGTCTCCACTAGTGGGGCCATGAGGAGGGCCAGGCTAAAAAAGGCCACCACACGATTCTCCTGGGCCTCATGGGCCTGAAGAGCAGCCAGATTCAGTGGCAGCTGGGGATCTAGTCCCACTCGCTGTAAACCCCGCTGCACGTATCTGTGGGATGAGCAGACAGCACTCAGTTCTGACTTAGGCACCTCCACCTCCCACTTAAAACTTTGCTAATCAGATGATTTAAATGGACTCCTGGTGTGAGCCCAATAAAGACTGTTTATGCCTCAAAAAAAAAAAATTAAGAGGCAGGATTTCATTATGTTGCTCTAGCTAGGCCAAATTTCTAGGCATAAATGACTCTTAGCAAGTGCTTGGCTTAGTATGTAACATTTGTTTTTGAGATAGGGTCTCACTCTGTAGCTCATGGTGGCATCAAACTCACAACCGTTGTCTTAGCCTCCTGAGTGCTGGAGATAGATATATATCACACTCAGCCAGCTCACAACCGTTGTCTTAGCCTCCTGAGTGCTGGAGATACAGATATATATCACACTCAGCCAGCAAACTTTTTTGAGTAGGATGGGTGTGTGTGTGTTGGTCTTGGGGCTCGAACTCTGGGCCTGGGTGCTACTCCTGAGCTCTTCAGCTCAAGGCTAGTGCTCTACCACTTGAGCCAGAGTACTACTTCTGATGGTTTATTGGAGATAAGAGTCTCATGGACTTGCCTGCCCAGGCTGGCTTTGAGCCACAATCCTCAGATTGAGTAACTAGGATTACAGGCATGAGCCACTGGTGCCAGGCTTGGTTAATTTGCTTTTAACTTGCCTAAGCCACAGGATGCAGCAAGGATGTTTTCTCTGGCTGTAAACTACCTGATTATTTTTGCCTAACTTTCCCCAAGTACTTACTCTTTAACTTAGGGCCTGGGCACCATCCCCAAGATTTTATGCTCAAGGCTAGCGCTCTACTACTTGAACACAGCAAGGACTTGTATGTGTATAATTGGAGATAAGAGTCTCATGGACTTTCCTGCCTGAGCAGGCTTTGAACCATGATCCTCAGAGCATAGCCTCCCAAGTAGCTAGGATTACAGGTATGAGCTACCAGCTGTCAGCTCTTTCTCACTCCCCCCTCCCCCCCCACCCCCACCCCCCAGTCCTGGGGCTTGAATTCAGGGCCTGGGCACTGTCCCTGAGCTTCTTTGTTTATGTTGTACTGAGGAATCAAACCCAGGGCTTCATGCGCTCTACCACTAAGCCACATTCCCAGCTAGTTTTATTGTTTTTTGTGTGTGCCAGTACTGGGGCTTGAACTCAGGGTCTAGGTGCTCCCCCTCAGCTCAGGGCTCGTGCTCAACCATTTGAACTATAGCTGCACTAACAGTGTTTTGGTGGTTAATTGGATGTCAGACTTAGGGATTTCTTTCCTGAGCTGATTTAAGACAAGATATCACAGTATAGCCCAGGATAGTTTTGAATTCAAGATTCTTTCTTGCCTTTGCCTCCCAAGTACTGGGATTACAGGCATGCTCTACCATACCCAGCAAGAACAACTTCTTTAGGAGAAATCTGGAATAGGCAAGGAATTTGTTTTTTTTTTTTTTTTTTTTGAGGGGGGGTGGGGGTCCGGTCGTGGGATCTGAACTCTGGGCCTGGGCGCTGTCCCTCAGCAATTCAACTCAAGGCTAGCACTCTACCACTTGAGCCACAGCACCACTTCCGGCTTTTTTCTTTTTGCTTATGTGGTGCTGAGGAATTGAACCCAGGGCCTCAAGCATGCAAGGCAAGCGCTCTACCACTGAGCCACCTTTCCAGCCCAGGAATTTGGTTTCTAGTTGGATATGCCCACTCCCAAACCTCACTCTTCTATCTTGAGCTCATGGACCCTGGGGATCCCCTGCACGCCAGGCCGTTGGAGTTCAGGGCAGGCATGTCGGATCACTGTCTCCAATGCTGCTCGATAGCAGTGGGTTCTCAGGTCCGGGCGTGCTTTCTGTAGCCGCTCAGCATATTCTTCCAGGGCATGGCAGGCCCCTTCCCGGAGCCTGTAGGGCAGTTCATAGCCAGGCAGGTCAGCTACCCACTGACTTAATGGGTAGCCACCAGGGTCGCTGAGCTTCATGTAGCAGCAGCCCACTGAGGCCAGGGCCACCACCTCAGGGCAGCAGCAGAAGTGCCTCAGTAAGGCAACACTGAGATCGCCACAGGCATGGAGGCCTGTGAGCAGCAAGCGGGTACCACCGTGCTGAGTGCTCTCCAGGGGAAGCAGAAGCTCCTCACACAGGTCTATGGGGTCCACCCACTTTACAACATGCTGAGGCAAGCATCGGCCTCTTTGGACCACCTGTGGGGAGGGGAAAGGACAAAGACAAATGGAATGTGTGTTTGCTATCCCCAGGCCACCTCATGCCATAGGGAGGACATGTCTTCTGGGTTACTTCCCAAGTATGAGAGAAGCAGGGAACAGGAGAGCTGGGATAAATTCTGGGTACATCATTATTAAGCCTTTTGTCTTTCAGACCATTTTCCGTTTTCTCCCCATTATTATTATTATGCTAGGGATCAAATCCAGGGCCCATGCTGGCTAGGCAAGCATTCTACCATTGAGCTACACAGAAACTCTTAGGTATTAAGACTATTATGAACAAGAAAACCAGGAGCATGGGGGTTGTAGCTCAGCATAAGGTCTTAAGATTCCATCCCCGGGCTGGGAAGGTGGCTCAGTGGTAGAGCGCTTGCCTTGCATGCCTGAGACCCTGGGTTCCATTCCTCAGCACCACATAAGCAAAAAGAAAAAAGCCGGAAGTGGCACTGTGGCTCAAGTGGTAGAGAACTAGCCTTGAGCTGAAGAGCTGAGGGACAGCGCCCAGGCCCAGAGTTCAGGCTTCACGACCGGACTCCCACCCCCCAAAAAAAAATTCCATCCCCACCACTGCAAAAAAAAAAAATCCACTGGCCAAAAATCTCTTTAAGGTATGGAGAAGTTTTGAGGACAAGGAAAGGAACAAGGATATAAGAAATAAGGATGCCATCATCTCAAAATGAGAAACTTGAACGTGGGAATTTAGTTTCAGTACCCAAGTCCTGCAAAGCAGATCTGCTTTTGGAAACATGGCTGCAAAAAAAGTGACCTACCCTTGGATTCCTCTTCTCCACTTTTGCCAGAGCCTGAAGGAGCTGCTGATCCAAGTACTGGGCTCTCTCTACTAGTCTCTGATCTCCTTCAATGCTCTTTACCATCAGCCCCAGCCCCAGAGACATGAAGCGGGAGAGATGGCCCTGAAAGGGAGAACAAAGACAGTCTGTTCAGTGTCCTATTCACTGTCACCCTCCCTATCAGTGGCCTAGATATCTGGGCCCCATAGGCTTAATTTCGGTCCTGCTGGTTTCAACACTTCGCAGCACCTGATTTCCTGGGCCTGAGGCCTGAGAACTTACCAGCCCTATCTTTCTGACTCCAAAGGACAATTATTAGGGGGTCTGGCTCACCTGGCCTGAGCCCACATCCACAACCTGGGTGCAGCCAGTGAGGTCACTCAGTTTCTTCACCAACTGAAAGAGGAGGAAATAAAAATCTTCTAACTACTGGCTTTTTTTTTCCCCCTAAGACTAGGACTTGAACGGAATCAGATACTTTTGCTCATTGGCTGGTGCTCTACCACCTGAGCCCTGCCTCCAACCTCATGACTATTGGCTTTTGACTCCAGGACAGCCATAATGAGGCTAGTAGAGCCAAAGATAGCAGAGGAAGATGGATGAAGGGTGCCATAGACACACAAGAAAAACCGGGTCTAGAGATGTAGCTCAGAGGTACAGCGCTAGCTTAGCATGCATGAGGCCCTGGGTCCTATCCCCATCACTTAAAAAAGCAATAAAGATATAGAAACCAGAGAGAAGGAAAAGGTGAGTACCCTGGCCAGATTTAGACTACTCTGCTTGCCCCTAAGATTGGTGACTCAGTCTCCTCCACTGAAGCCAAAAGCTGACTGTAGAGATGGAAGAAGAAGAATCCTAGCTATTTTAAAGGCTCAGATCACAAAAGACTCCTCTCCAATTAACTGCAAACTGCTGGTCTTGGAAGTGTGGTTTAATTGGTAGAGCACCAGCTATGAACAATAAGCGGAATGAGAGCATAATACCCTGAGTTTAAGCCTCAGTATTGGCACAACAAAATAAATAAAAAGACAGTAGTCTTAGACGCAGGCACCAATCAATCAGGAAACAGACAGGAAAAGAAACACACCAGCACTGAGATAAGATTATATAGTAAGTAAGTTCTACTAAGAAAGGGAACACTGAAGGCCTCTAGTCGTGCATGTGGAACAAAAGACAAACTTTAACCCAAAGGCTTTACAGGGTACTAGGGTTCCCAGACATGATCTACAATCCAGCCATCTTCTCACCTCTCCTAGCCTCCGGATCTCATGCTGCTTCTTAGGCTTGACATGTTTCCGGAAGGGAGCTGTCAGTCGAGAGCTCTGGCTAGGGTTCTCCAGGAACTCTGAGGGGGTCTGAAAGCCAGGTGTCCGGGTAAAGGCCAGGGCACAGGCTGTGGACTTCAGGGCCAGTAAGGTAAGTGGCCACACCGACCTGTACCTGAGATAGTCCAGCCCAGTCCACCAGTGAATAGTCCCATCACATCCTGAGAAAACCAGTTTACATCCCGGGGGCCCTACGAAGACTTTGTGAGACTGAGTAACCATTTACTTCAAGGCTCAGTGCCTTGAGCTCCCCAGCACAGGGCCCCTCTAGCCCATACCTGACTACCTCCCCTTCCCCAGGCATCCCCAGCAGCAGTGTGGCCAGTTGTGGTGGGTCCAGTCCATCCAGTGCTTCCTGCCATGAGCAAGGGAGTGTGCCCCACAAGTTGTCTGTGAAAAATTCCTGCAGAGGGGAGAAACAGTCAGCAGGATACTACCTACTGCCATTCCCAATCTTCCCACCCCAATCTGAACTCTCCACCTCATCACCTACCTCTTTCCAGAAGGTGTCTGCTGTCTGACAAGACCACTAGCTGTCACCAACAACTACCTGCTCTTTATGAATAAGCTCTTCTTGCAACCCTGCTCCAGCTTCCCCCAGCTCCCAGGTGGCTGACCTCTGCTTCTCAGAGCCTAGACTATACTCTGGACACATGTGATTTCAGCAATGTCCTCACTTATTTCATGCATATTTTCACCACTTAGCTAAACATAAAGGGTAGGAACAGTATCTTTTTCACACCTGTATCCCTAACACTACCATAAATTACCATTTAGCAATCTGCTATCACATGTGTCAGAAACTTTTATATTTTACTCATTCATTTCATCATCAAAAATTCTGGGGCCTTAGGACATATACCAAGCTTTTTTCTAAGCTCAGGGAATGAGACAAAATTCTACCTCTTATACAGTTTACTTGAAAAAAATTTCAGGGCTGGGGATAAACTCTGTTGTAAGTGCTGTCTAGCATGTGTTTTAGGCCTTGGTTTTGATCTTCAGCACTGCAAAACAGTAACAATAATTCCAGCTAACATCAAATATCACAGACAAAACTCATGAAAGTTATGTAATGGGGAACTTAATGGAAGACTAATTTAGACAGGGCAATGAGAGAAAACTTGTCTGTGCACACTGAGACAAAATAATAAATGAGTCACTCATGTAAAGAAAACGCAGTCCACTAGGTTGCTGGTGGTTCAACACCTATAATCCTAGCAATCTAGGACTGGCAGAAAAGAGGGGGGTGTATAGTCCAATGGGCAATGATGACTCACCTGTAATCACAGTTACTCAGGAGGCTAAGAGCTGAGGCTCAGGGTTCAAAGCCAACCCAGGCAGGAAAGTCCCGTGAGACTCCTATCTCCAATAAACTACTCAAAAAAGCCAGAAGTAGTGTTGTGATTCAAGTGGTAGAATGCTCACCTTGAGCAAAAGAGGCCTAAGCTCAGCGTTCAAGCCCCAGGACTGGAAAAAAAAAAAAAAAAAATGTAGCCCAATAGACACTGGTGACTCACCTATAATCCTAGCTACTCAGGAGGCTGAGATCTGAGGTTCAAAGCCAACCTGGGCAAAAAAAAAAAAATCTGAGACTCTGCTCTCCAATTAACCAACAAAACGCCAGAAGTAGAGCTGTGGCTCAAATGATAGAGCACCAATTAGTAAGGGAGAGTACTCCCTCAGTTCAGCCCCAGTACTAGCACACACACACACACACACACACACACACACACACACACACACACACACACACACACACACACACACACACACACACACACACACACACACACACACAGAGTTCAGCCCCAGTACCAGCACACACACACACACACACACACACACACACACACACACACACACACGCAGTCAGTAGCCAGCATTCAGCTGATACTACTCACAAGCATTGTTGTAAATAAGAGTGTACTTTTAAAAAACAGCATCAAGGGGGCTGGGAAGGAGGCTCAGGGGTAGAGCGCTTGCCTTGCATGCATGAGGCCCTGGGTTCGATTCCTCAGCACCACATGAGCAAAAAGAAAAAAGCTGCAAGTGTCGCTGTGGCTCAAGTGGTAGAGTGCTAGCCTTGAGCTGAAGAGCTGAGGGACAAGGCCCAGGCCCAGAGTTCAGGCCCCACGACCGGACCCCCCCCCAAAAAAAACAACCAGCATCAGTAAGTTGTATGGAGGGGGAGTGAATTACTTTTGGGTGCTGGGGACCAAACCCAGGGCCTGACTCATGCATTATAGGTATTAGAGGTATCACTATTTTTCAGAAGTAGGGTCAACATAGGTATTGCATAGTGAATATGGGAAGAGAATAAAATTTGGTGGGAATGAAGAAACTGCAGAGGTGAGATCATAATATTAAGGCATTAGTATTTCATCCAGTCACCTAGAAAAACAAGGGAATGCCATGGTAAGATTCATCTTGAAGTAGATTTAAAGAGAACAGGAAGTTGCTGAGGAAAGATATAATGTTAGCTTGGGGCAGGTTGGTGGCAATGAAGATGGAGACAAATGAATCAATTTGGGATCTATTCTGAAGGTAGAATAGAGCCAAGAAGACTGGCTGGAAAAAAAAAAACGAATTGTGATTCAACGAAGCAAGGAAATGAATTAAGAGTGGCTTCAGAATTTAGTGGATGATGGCGCCATGTATATATACATCAACTCATTTTTCACAATGATCCTTCATTTTATTGTTGGAGAAATCCGGGATAGGAGTGAAAACAACTAAAGTCAACAGGTAAAAAAAAAAAAAAAAAAGGCAAGATTGTAGTCCTACACTGACTGTAAATCTGAACTGTATCATAAAATTTATCGAAAGTTGGGAGGAATGAACATTCATGCTCTTGGAGCACCTTGCATGTTCCTAGCAAAGTTCAACAGAATGTAACCGCAACACAGCTCAAATTGTCCATGAATCCTGTCACCCTGCATTTGGGAAAAGTCAGAAAGACAATCTAAGCATTAGAGAAGAAGGGAAGGAATCATTTCCGTTTTAAGCCTTTCTGTTCAGAGTGAATATAATAGAAGAAGTCAAAGGCTAACTCCAGACACTCGTCTTGGCCACCTTAACCAAACAAACACCAAAAGCATTCCGCCCACATCCCTGCGGCCTTACGATGATGTAGGCATCCAGGATGGGACGGTAGAGCTCCAGGACACGGGTGAGGTTCACAGCTAGCTGTCTCCTCTCCCCGTAAGAGAGGCCACGGGCAGAGACGCCCGGCATCCCAGGGGGTACAGCCGGTGGCGCCTGGCGCGAAGACGAAGCGAGATGGGATCCAGGGTGAGCACCAGGCTGGCTCAAGATCCGGGTTGGGCTCAGCTTGGACACCGATTCCCAACGCTGCTTTTCCGGGAAGCCACAGCAAGCTTTAACATAGGAGGCGCCCCCCGCAGCCCGCGCACCCCCGGACTTCCCCAGTCGTGACTGCTCACGGCGCGAAGCTGCTGCGTCGGTGCGCGTGCGGCAGTGATACCGCCGTGACGTCACAGAGATGAGCCGCGGCGCAGAGCGGGTCAAGTCACAAGTCCCACTATTCTCGCCCGCCCCCAACCCACCCCCTTCCCGGAAGTGGGGTCCCAGTTCCCGGCGCTGAGGTTCCGGTTTGTCGCGGCCCCTCCACACCTTCGAGTTGTACCTCCACGGGGCTAGAGGGGCCGGGGAGCGCATCCCTCCCCCGCCCCCACCCACGCCACCCCCCCCTCCTCCGCCTCTGCCGCTGCTCTCGCACTCGGAATCATTAGCGTCGCTACCGGAAGTGGGGGTGCACCGGACGCGCGGGCGCCGACCCCCGGCCCGTTTCAACCCGCGCTCCTACCGCCCCGGGGCTCGTCGGCGCGCGCGGATTTCCGCATCCGGTTCCGGGCGCTTCCGTTCCTAGTAGGGTCGGTCTAAGAGGTAGGTTTGTGAGCATGCCGGGAAGTTATCCACTCAAAGCACCCCTGGGCTGCCTCGATCTCCGAATCCTCCCCGCCCGGTGCCTCTGGTATGTGACTCAAAGGCCCTTGTTTGGGAGGACTCGGGCGATGTGTGTGTACATAGATGTTGTTCTCCCACGTGGAGCCGAGGAAGAAGGGTGCCTGGTACCTTCATTTGTGGAACCAGCATTGTACGCCTGGGTAATCAGAGGTCAGCTATGCCAGGCTTGCCCGTCCCTGCTTTCTAACAGACTTAGATGTTCTCTTTCAAGGCCGTTCCAGAACAGGCCGATCCTGTTCTGGTTTCCTAGACCTTGCAGAGTTGAAACTCATTGGCCTCGCCATCCCCAGCTTGCTAGCACACGCTGTCTTCGACCTTCAGCCCCTTCGTTTGAGGAAGGAAACAGACATAAGGAAATGACCTTTCTCAGACTTACCTGATTAGTTCATTGTGGTGCTTCATAAGAAAATAGGCTTCCTGCATACAGTTCGCCTTTTATCATTTCAATGTTGTTCATTTACCCTTACCTGGAAGGTTGTTCTGATGTTTTTCCACCCTTAAGTCCTATAGAGTCTTAATCTCATTTTTCCCCAGGCCTATGGATGCAGGTACCAGAATCACTTTGGACCCCACGTTTTTCTCCAGACCACATGTTGGACAATGGGATTCAACAAAGAATGAGTTCCTCATCTTTCTTCCATACTTAAGCCATTCTTCCCAACTGCTGTCCCACCATTCATTGTCTTCATGTCTACCATACTCCTAAATCTGGATTTTGGGGAGCCTCCCAAAAAGACATTAGAAGGGAATGCCAAGCACCAAAGATTTGTCAAGAGGAGACGACTGCTGGAACAGAGAGGCTTTCTGAATAAAAAGAATCAGCACCCTACCAAGGTAACTAAAGTGAACCCAGACCCTCCAAAGAAAGGAGGAGCTCAAAACATGGATGGCACCCGGAAGGCCCCTTCCTTTCCAAAAAAGAAAACAACTGCCTCCAGCAGCGGATCAGAGCAGTCCCAGGATAAGAAAGCAGCTGTATCTTGGTTGACCCCTGCACCTTCAAAGACTAATTCTGTTGTGGCGAAGATAGATTTGCTGGGAGAGTTTGAGAGTGCCCTTCCAAAGATTAAGAACCACCCAAAGCCCTCCCAGAAGAAGAGCATCCAGCAGAATGACTCCCAGAAGAATGGCATTCAGAAGAAGGACCCTCAGAAGAATGGCATCCAGAAGAAGGACTCCCAGAAGAATGGTATCCAGAAGAAACCCTCTCAGAAGAATGCCACACAGAACTCCACCCAAATTCATTTAGAGAATAAGTGCTCTGGAGCATCCCAGAACTTGCCAACCAAGATGGTGGCAGTTGACTGTGAGATGGTAGGCACAGGACCCAAGGGACATGTTAGTTCCTTGGCACGATGTAGCATTGTCAACTACAATGGAGATGTGCTTTATGATGAGTACATCCGTCCCCCTTGCCACATTGTTGACTACCGAACCAGGTGGAGTGGTATCTGCAAACAACACATGGTGAATGCCACACCCTTCAAGACTGCACGGAGCCAGGTGAGAAACATGGGGCATCAGGGTGGGGAAAAAAAATCAGGCCTTTTTTTCCAAAAGGTATATCACTGGGATAAACACCCCACAGAGAACTATGGAGGGAGGGAAAATATCAGATGATTAAGAAAGCCATGCCCGATGCTGGGGCTCATGCCTGTAATTCTACCTACTCAGGAAGCTGAGATATGAAGATTGCAGCTCGAAGCCAGCCTGGGCAGAAAAGTTCATGAGACTTATCTCCAATAAACTTCTCAGAAAATGCCAGAAGCTGTGCTGTGGCTTAAGTGGTAGAGCTCTAGTCTGAGCAAAAGAAGCTCAGAGACAGCACCCAGATCTTGAGTTCAAACCCCAGGACTGGGTGGGGTGCGGTGGGGGACCTAAATCCAATGCTGATGGCTCATGCTTGATTTCTCCTTAAGAGGTTGAGATTTGAGGATTGAGGTTCGAAGCCAACCTAGGCAGGAAAGTCAGTGAGACTCTTGCCTCCGATAAGTTACCAAAAAAGAAGATGGAAGTGGAGCTGAGCGCCACAGGACCAACACGCACCGCGCCCCCCCCCCCCAAAAAAAAGGGTCCTTGGGTTCTGCCAGTAGTGGGGAAGTTACAATTAAGTGGTAAAACAACTTTCACTAGTCAAGATCTATTCTACTGGTGGTTCATACCTGTAATTCTGCTCAGAAGACTGAGATATGAGTATCACAATTTGAAGTCAGTCTGGGCAATAAAGAGACTCCAATGTCCAATTAACCAGTAAAAAGATAGGATTAGAAGTGTGGCTTAGTGGTAGAGTGCCAGCCTTGAGGGGAGAAAGCCAGGCAAGAGCACAAGGCCCTGAGTTCAGGCACCAATACCAGCATACACAAAAAGGAAAGAAAGAGAGACAGACCTATTTTGGGGTTTTGAGTGTGATTGATCTGGGGACTGGGAGTTTGCATCAAGAAATAACAGCTAGGCCGGGCGCTGGTGGCTCACGCCTGTAATCCTAGCTACTCAGGAGGCTGAGATTTGAGGATCGAGGTTCAAAGCCAGCCCGGGCAGGAAAGACCGTGAGACTCCTATCTCCAATAAACCACCAGAAAACCGGAAGTGGCACAGTAGCTCAAGTGGTAGAGCGCTCGCCTTGAGCTGAAGAGCTGAGGGACAGCACTCAGGCCCAGAGTTCAAGCCCCACAACCGACAAAAAAAAAAAAAAAAAAAGAAAAAGAAAAAGAAATAACAGCTAATGCCCAGCGCCAGTGGCTCACGCCTATAATCCTAGCTACTTAGGAGGCTGAGATCTGAGGATCAAGGTTCAAAGCCAGCCTGGGCAAGAAAGTCCGTGAAACTCTTTATCTCCAATAAACCACCAGAAAGCCGGAAGTGGCGCTGTGGCTCAAGTGGTAGAGCACTAGCCTTGAGCTGAAGAGCTGAGGGACAGCACTCAGGCCCAGAGTTCAAGCCCCACGACCGACAAAAAAAAAAAAAAAAAAAAAGAAATAACAGCTAATGATGGAACTGGACAGAGCAGTGGTTGTGAAGTCCTGGACATGCTTAGGAAATGGCATAATGTTGATACAAGGACTGGGCATAGTTGTATTGTCAGATGCCTGTTATAAAGGGCATGAAAGACATCAGGCTGGTTATGGGGTTATAGTCTCACTGATCAAATGGGGTTATAGTCTCACTGATCAAATCCAGCCTTGTGCTGGATTTGAGAGAACAAATTAGGAGGAAAGGGTAGGCTAGAAGAGAGTTGAAGAGGGAAGAGAGGAACTAGCTGCTCTAGGTAGTCCACCAGAGGGCACCCTTGCTCCATTTTTTGTACTTTCAGGTCCTGGCCCTTTGCTTTCTGTGGACCCACCAAGTTCCAATAATTCCTTATATGCCAAAACAGTCTGTTGGAAAAGGTTTGAAAAGTCTTGACAGGAGGCATCAAAGGGCCCATACAAGGAAGGGACAGAAGATGGGGTGGGTCTCTGACAGCGGATTGTTGTATACAAGATAAAGGGAATAATGGGTAAATCGTAAACTACAGTTAAAGTCAAGAGCAACTAACCACTAGGATACTGATGAAAATCACAGGCTCTCCTCCCAAAGTAACCATACATTTAATTGGGGCTTCTATTGCCTCCCTGGAGTTCATCTTTGATATATTATGGGCTCCAGTCATGTGTGTAAGGCCAGCATAGTGAGTCACATGTTCAGTGCAAGTTCCATTTACTAGTAAAAGGCAGATTAATCCATCATGGGGTGGGAATTAGTAAGAAGGTAAATAGCCTCAGGTGATATAGATCCAAACAAGGTTACACACACTGCTTTTATCCTGGAAAACAGAAGGTGGATTTCAGGAGACAGAAGACTTGTGGGAGAGGACTCTCCAAGGATGGAGTGCATATGTGGGCAATTGAAACTAACTGGGTCTGGCTTCAATGGCTCACACCTGTAATCCTACCTATTCAGGAGGCTAAGAGGATTGTGTTTTGAAGCCAACTCAAGCAGAAAAGTTTGTGAAATTCTTATCTCCAATTAATCAGCAAAAAGACAAGTAGAACTGTGGCTCAAATGGTAGAGAGCCGTCCTTGAGTAAAAAAGAGATAGTTCCCAGGCCTTGAGTTTAAGCCCACTACTGGCATTCATGCACGTATGTGCGCGCGCGCACACACACACACACACACACACACACACACACACACACACACACACACACACACACACACACACACACACACACACACACACACACACACACACACACACACACACACACACACACACACACACACACACACACACACACACACACCCAGAGATACTGATGGCCATATTGGGCTTTGCTCTCACTTTGAATCTCTCTTCTCTTTCTCTTCCATGCCCTTTTTCAGATCTTGAAGATCCTCTCAGGGAAGATAGTGGTGGGGCATGCCATCCACAATGACTACAAAGCCCTGCAGTACTTCCACCCGAAGTCCCTCACCCGCGACACCTCCCAAATACCCCTCCTCAACCGGAAGGCCAACCAACCAGAGAATGTCACCCTGTCTCTAAAGAATCTCACCAAGAAGCTGCTGGACCGAGATATACAGGTATCCTCTCTCAGGTGTTTCACACCCCACAAATCCCACCTCTTGGGCAAAAGTAGAGGCTTTTATTGCTAACTTTTTCTTTTTTTCTTTTTTATTGGTCATGGGGCAAGCCCCACTGGGCCTGGGCACTGTCCCTGAGCTCTTCAGCTCAAGGCGAGCTCTACCACTTGAGCTACAGTGCCATTTCCAGTTTTCTGGTGGTTAATTGGAGATAAGAGTCTCACGGACTTTCCTGCCTGGGCTGGCTTTGAACTGCAATCCTCAGATCGAAGCCTCCTGAGTAGCTAGGATTACAAGTGTGAGCCACCAGCACCCAGCCTTTCTTCAGGCTCTGATCCTAAAAGTCCTCTGACTGTAGAACTTCAAGCAGGATTGTCTAGTGGGGGGAATTTTGGCTAAGTAGTAAGTAGTCTCATTGTCTGTACAGAGGAATAGTAATTCCTTGCCTCTACATCGTAGAACATTTCAAATAAAGAGGAGAAAAAAAAAAGCTCTTTTCTCCCTAAAAGAAAAGACGAAAGGGCTGGGAATGTGGCTTAGTGGTAGAATACTTGTCACAACAACAACAAAAGTCAAATGAGAGGACAAGGTCCTGAGTTCAAGTGCCAGTAAGAGCAAAACAATGACAGGGAAGATAGAAGACTCAGAAGGCCTGTCTTTGATCTGGAACTTAAGACTAATACGGTATATACAGCCTGTTCTAGAAAGGCTTTAAGTGGATGGCAGAAAGGCTAACTGGGAATTGAACTCTGGGATAAGGGGTAGGGCCAAAGTTCTGTCTTGGCAGCCCACAAGCTGCGAAAGATACTGTGTGTGTGTAGCAGGGTGAGGAAGAGTACAGAATTGTTTGGGAAGGAAAGAAACAATTCTTATGGCTTTATGCTCTTTTCTTCCTCCCTGTTCAGGCTGGGAAAAGTGGACATTCCTCTGTGGAAGATGCCCAGGCCACCATGGAATTGTACAAGTTGGTTGAAGTCGAGTGGGAACAGCACCTGGCCCAGAATCCCCCCCAAAACTAGCAGCTGTAGAAAACAGTATCAGGAGAAACAGGCAGTAGATCAACACACAGTCTGCCCACTTCACACCTGTAGAAGCTAGAATTGTTGGGGTGAGACTCAACCCCAGAACTTAATATCCATTGAAATTTTACCTCAGCTGTTGTGGTCCATGTCTGGTTAAATGTCCATGGAAGGCAGAAGCCTTTGTGTCAGAACCTAGCCTTAGACTGTTCACCTCATATATGGTGCTAATCACAGGTCCCAGGGTGTTTTGTGCCAGTCAAGCTTTTTGACTTTGAGGGCAGACATACATAGTTTCTCACACTGCCTTATCAATAGGCTGGCCATGGGAGAGGCCCTATGTTAGTGGTTCAGACGTACCTTGAATTCTTTGCCCACATTAGGCTCAAGTGATCCTCTTACCTCAGACTCCTGAGTAGCTGGGACTATAAGTCCCAGTGTGCAGCTGCAAGCTTGTCTCATTTTATGCCTTTGGTTTTCAAGTAATTAACAGCATCCTTTCATTTTAAGTGTTCTGGTTGGTATTAAATGTGGTACATGCCTATGATTTTAGTTACTCGAGAGGCAGAGGTACTAAGATCCCAATCTCAGTTAGAGATTGGTCCAGGCAAAAGCAAAGACCCTCTCTAAAAACAAGCTATGTTGGATGCTAGTGATACACACCTATAATCTTAGCTCCTCAGGAACTTGAGATCTGAAAGATCATGGTTCAAAGCCAGTCTGGGAAGAAAAGTTAGCAGGACTCCATCTCCAGAATAACTCAAAAAGCCAGTGTGTAGGTATGGTTCAGTTGATAGAGTGCCAGCCTAGCAAGGAAGGTGAGTGAATGGAAGCCCTTGGTTCTGACTCCAGTATTTTAGGTGGGGGAGGGTAGAGATAAAATGATAAAAACAAACTAAAGCATTTTCAAAAGGCTACCACCTGTCACTCAGGTGGTAGAAGTCTTACCTAGAAAGCACAAAATTCTTGAGTTCAATCTCCATTATGGCAAAAAAGAAAAAACAAGTGTCTTACCTGGACACTATAATTGTATGGTCACATGACATATCACAGACTCACCTTGTGGCTCAGAGTTTGGATCTAGCCTGTTTAGGAGACCATCCGCTGATTAGCAAGGTGAAACGCAGTTCTTAGAGCATACAAGGTAGTGAGATCAGACTTGTGATTTAGCAATCTCATTTTAAAGTTACACGAGGATTTACTTAATTTAGGTTCCACTTGGTGGGTTAAATGACTTAGATATTTTATTGGTTTTTTTTTTTTTTTTTTTTTGAGATAAGAGTCTCAAAGACTTTCCTGCCCTGGCTGGCTTTGAACCTCAATCCTCAGAACTCAGCCTCCTGAGTAGCTAGGATTACAGGCTTGAGCCACCAGCTTCCGGCTTAGTGGGTTTTTTTTTTTTTTTTTTTTATCATTTAACTTGCTAAAAACCTCTTAAAGATTCAAATGATTTATTTGATAAATTTTTATAATAGAAACAGGTGTATTGTGGTTTCTTTTAGACTTAACACTGTCACAGGTATTGTGGGGCACTGTAGTTCTCAAAGGGTGCCAAGATCTCTGGGTGGCATCAGTTGGGCTCCTTGTTTGCTAGAAGTTATCACAAAGTACTAATCAGGACCAGGCATGGTGGTGCATATTTCTAATCCCAGCTACTTGGGAGACAAAAGACAGGATCAGGGTTGAGGCCAGTCCATGAAAAAGTTGCCAGGACCTGGAGCTAAGTAGGGGAATGGCAGTCAGACTTGCCCCGGTTAATAACCCACAGCTGTTCAAAACAAAAATAAAGCAGAAGGGCCAACGTATGGCTCAACTAGAGTACTTGGCCCCTGAGTTCAATTCCTAGTATCACTAAAAACCAAAAAACCCCCACAAGTACCTGTTGCCAGTGGCTCATACATATAAGCTCCTCAGGAGACTTGAGATCAGTAGGAAAAGGTTTGAAGTTAACCTATCAGAAAAAATTGCTAGAATCCTCCAGAATAACCAGCAGAAAACAGGGCTGTGTGTCTCAAATGGTAGAGACCCAACTTAGCAAGCCCAAGGCCCTGAGTTCAAACTCCAATACCACAAGAAAAATAAAGCACTGACTAAGTCTTTGTTACACAAATGGTGCCTTGTTCTCATCCATTATCTATCACAGGTCAACAAGCACACCTGAAATGACACCCCAAGCCATTTGAACACCCTCACATATAGGGTGTGTGACCGAGTGAGTGAGGTAGAATGAGTCAGTGGGCATGAGGGGAAGGATAGAGCGGGGGAGGAACGGTGCTTGGTGACGCCATGCAGGTCACTGCTGCCAGCTCTTCATTGGTGGCACACACCCTTGTCTTGGCAAAGTGAGTCACGGGTAACCTGTTCAGGATTACTGTGTTGCAGTGTCTTGAGACCACAGACTCTACTGTACATCAGGACTTATGCGCTCTTGAGAGGCCAGTCTGCCTTACAGCCACTTACACGAGGGAATTTCTTGCAGCCCAAGTAGAGCCAACACTTGGTCTGGTTTTACATCCTACATTGTAGGATCCGTTTGCACAGGCAGCTGTAAGAGCTCCGAGCAAGTTCGGTCCTGTGAGCCCCCACAATATAATGCCCGTAACTTCTCACAAAGAGGTGCCAGGTGCTCTTGAAGGCCACACCAAGAATATAAAACGTATGTGGAAGCAAGTCTGATTGTGTGTGTGTGTGTGTGTGTGTGTGTGTGTGTGTGTGTGTGTGTGTGTGTGTGTGTGTGTGTGTACGTGTACTAGGGCTAGGGCTGCCTCTTAGCTCTTTTGCTCAGAACTTGGGCTTTTCTACTTGAGTCAGCTTTTTTTTTTTTTTTTTGATCGTGGGGCCTGATTGGTGTGTGTGTGTGTGTGTGTGTGTGTGTGTGTGTGTGTGTACTAGGGCTAGGGCTGCCTCTTAGCTCTTTTGCTCAGAACTTGGGCTTTTCTACTTGAGTCAGCTTTTTTTTTTTTTTTTTTTGATCGTGGGGCCTGAACTCTGGGCCTGGGCGATGTCCCTCAGCTCTTTAGCTCAAAGCTAGCACTCTACCACTTGAGCCATAGCACCACTTCCGGTTTTCTGTGTGGTTTATTGGGGATAAGAGTCTCATGGCCTTTCCTGCCCCGACTAGCTTTGAACCTCGATATCCTCAGATCTCAGCCTCCTGAGTAGCTAGGATTACAGGCTTGAGCCACTGGCACCCAGCTGTGTCCAGCTTTTTTTTTTTTTTTTTTTTTTGGGTCCGGTCATGGGGCCTGAACTCTGGGCCTGGGCGCTGTCCCTCAGCTCTTCAGCTCAAGGCTAGAGCTCTACCACTTGAGCCACAGCACCACTGCCGGCTTTTTTATTTTTGCTTATGTGGTGCTGAGGAATAGAACCCAGGGTCCCAGGCATGCAAGGCACGCTCTCTACCACTGAGCCACCTTCCCAACCCTGCATCCAGCTTTTTTAATGGTTCATTGGTGGTAAGCCTTACAGCCCAGGCTGGCTTTAAACAACCATCCTCAGATCTCAGCATCTTGAGTAGCTAGGATTACAGATGTGAGTCATTAGTGCCTGGCTGAGACAACAGTAGGTCTTGAATTTTCCTGCCTATTGTCACAAGTGCTGGAATTGCAGGTGTGTGTAACCATATCCAGCTTAATATTTAGGATTCATGGTAGTTAAAACAGAGGAGAGCCCATGGCTCACACCTGTACTCCTAAATGCTGAGGAGACAGATATGATGATCTCAGCTTGAAGCTAGCACAGGCAAAGAAATCCAAAAGACTCTTGGCTCCAATTAACCAGCAAAAAGCCAGAAATGAAGATAGGGCTCCAGTGGTATCACCAACCTTGAGTGAAAAAAAACAAAACCAAAGTCCCTAAGTTCAAGCCCCAGTACCAACACACACAAACACACGCAAAGCCGCAGATGGCTCTTATGCTTACCCTCTCCTCAGTGCCTAGAAAGGTACCTAGTTTCTCAGTTCCTATTAGAGTTCAGTGAACTTGTGCTCACCAACAACTTAAAAGACCAGACCTTGTAGATATTTAACTGTCTACTGTCATCAAACTTTCTGGGAAAAGTGCAGCTTATCTGCAAGGGTGCCTGGAGATTCCCTGACTTTAGTTTCCTTTCTAATTACTACCCAAGGTTCTGCCCTCGTCAACTTCATGGCCAAGCTCCTCTGTTGATTGTTTGAAGCTCAGTCAGCAAGCCCTATTTTCTGGGGACACACTTGGAAGTAATTTTTTTTGGCGGGGTCCAGTTGTGGGGCCTGAACTCTGGCCCTGGGCGCTGTCCCTCAGCTCTTCAGCTCAAGGCTAGCGCTTTACCACTTGAGCCACAGTGCCACTTCTGCCTTTTTTCTTTTTGCTTATGTGGTGCTGAGGAATCGAACCCAGGACCTCATGCATGCAAAGCAAGCGCTCTACCACTGAGCCACCTTCCCAGCCCCGGAAGTAATTCTTAATGACATTGATCAGCAAGCTGGAAGAAAACTGGGAAATTATCTTTCCTTCAGAGAGGTGCATATATACATATACATATATATATATATACACACACACATATATATATACACACATACATATATGTGTGTGTGCATGTGCACATACAGCCTGGGCACTGTCCCTAAGCTTCTTTGGCTCAAGCTAGTGCTTTACCACTTGAGCCACAGAACTACTTCTAGCTTTTTCTGAGTAGTATATTGGAGTCTTGTGAACTTTTCTCCTCAGATCTCAGCCTCCTGAGTAGGATTACAGCTAGTAGCTAGGATTATCAGCACCTGGCTAGCATTATAAATTTTCTTTTTTTTTTGTTTGGGTCCGGTCATGGGGCCTGAACTCTAGGCCTGGGTGCTGTCCCTCAACTCTTCAGTTCAAGGCTAGCGCTCTACCACTTGAGCCACAGCACCACTTTCGGCTTTTTTCTTTTTTCTAATGTGGTGCTGAGGAATCGAACCCAGGTCCTCATGCATGCAAGGCAAGCGCTCTACCACTGAGCCACCTTCCCAGCCCGCATTATAAATTTTCTAATACTAAAAGACCCTCTGCTCCAGGTGAGACAAGGAAATGCAGTATGAGAACCAGATCTAGCGAAACATTGGTAGTCTATAAAAGTTTATTTAACAAAGCAGTTTGTTTGTTTGTTTGTTTTGAGGGGGTTTTTTTTGGTGCAAGTCTGGGACATGAACTGAGACATGACCTCAGTACCTGATACTTTCACTCATTGCCTGGTACTTTACCAACTAAGCCACACCTCCAACCCCTGAAATAGTTCTTAAACGGTAAGGGGATCAAGTATGGTGGAACAACACTGCTGGTCCTCTGTGTTAAGAACCTTAAGAACCACTGATACAGCCAAGGTTCCAAGGAAAAATCATTTGATTCCTAGTTTAACAGATGATTAGAACTGACAATAAGAAAGATCAACAGTACTATAATTATGTACTTGCCCTAAGGCACATTAGCCTAAGCTGAAATTCAGAGAGACAAACACTTGTGAATGCAATATGCCAGGTGTGTTTGAGTGTCCCACATCCACAGTAGATAAGCATACCATATTTTACTGTAGTTCACAAGCCACTTTTGCTTGCCCTGTGCCACAGAACAGCTTAGCAATCGCATTTGATGCATTAATAGTGTTTTTTTTCAACTTGATGTTGCCACATAATTGGTGACAATGAGTATGTCACATTGCTTCACAAAACCTCAATGGTTCTAGTGCCCAAATCCTGGGATTCTTTTCTTCTTTTTCTTTTCTTTTCTTTTTTTTTTTTTTTTTGGGTCTGGTCATGGGGCCTGAACTCTGGGTCTGGGTGCTGTCCCTCAGCTCTTCTGCTCAAGGCTAGCGCTCTACCACTTCAGCCACAGCACCACTTCCAGCTTTTTTCTTTTTGCTTATGTGGTGCTGAGGAATCGAACCCAGGGCCTCATGCATGCAAGGCAAGCACTCTACCACTGAGCCACCTTCCCAGCCCCTCCTGGGATTATTTTCTAAGTTGATCTTTTTTGTTCTGGTCCTCTAGCTTGAACTCTCCCGGGCTAGCTTTGAACCATGATCCTCAGATCTCAGCCTCCTGAATAGCTAGGATTACAGAGGTGAGCCACCAACTCTAAATAAGTGCTTCTCTGTACCAACTACTATGATAAGCCCTTTTGGTGCATTATTTCATTTTTTGAGAGACAGATAATACTCTTAATTTTGTTTGGTTTGGGTTGTTTGTTGTGGAATTTTGTGGGGGTTTTGTTTTTGTCAGTTATAGATCTTGAACTTGGCTTAAGGCTAGTGCTCTACCACTTTGAGCCACAGCTCCACTTCCAGTTTTCTAGTGGTTAATTGGAAGTAAGAGTCTCACGGACTATCCTGCACTGACTGGCTTTGAACCATGATCCTCAGATCTCAGCCTCCTGCAATAACTAGGATTACAGGTGTGAGCCACCGGCACCCAGGTTGTTTGCTTTTTTTTTTGGGGGGGGGGTCTGGTCATGGGGCCTGAACTCTGGGCCTGGGCACTGTCCCTCAGCTCTTCAGCTCAAGGCTAGCGCTCTACCACTTGAGCCACAGCGCCACTTCCGGCTTTTTTTCATTTTGCTTGAGCCACAGCGCCACTTCCAGCTTTTTTTTTCTTTTTGCTTATGTGGTGCTGAGGAATCAAACCCAGGGCCTCAGGTATGCAAGGCAAGCACTCTACCACTGAGCCACCTTCCCAGCCCCTGTTTGCTTTTTTTAATTGTATTTTTTTGTGTCTTTTCTTTTTTGTTACTGGGGATCAAACCCAGGACATTGCACTTGCTAGACAAGCACTTTGCCACTGAGCTACATCCCAGCTACAAGGAAACTGAGGCTGATAAAAGTTAAGGAATCACTGGAAACTTGCCTCACACTTGTAATATTAGCTACTCTGGAGACAGATCTGAGGATCCAGATTCAAAGCCAGCATGGGGCCAGGCACCAGTGGTTCATGGCTATAATCCTAGCTACTTAGGAGGCTGAGATCTGAGGATTATAGTTCAAAGTCAGCCTGGGCAGGAAAGTCTGTGACACTCTTTTTTTTTTATTTTTTATTTTTGGTCCGGTCATGGGGCCTGAATTAGAGCCACTTCCGGCTTTTTTCTTTTTTTTGTGGTGCTGAGGAATCGAACCCAGGGCCCCGAGCATGCAAGGCAAGTGCTCTACCACTGAGCCACCTTCCCAGCCCTGTGACACTCTTATGTCCAGTTAACCACCAGAAAACCAGAAGTGGTGCTGTGCAAGTGGTAGAGTTCTGGCCTTGATCTGAAGAGCTCAGGGACAGCACCTAGGCCCAGAGTTCAAGCCCCACAAAAAAAAAAAAAAAAAAAAAAAAAAAAAAAGCCAGCATGGGCAATAAAGTCTATGAAACTCATTTCCAATTAACCAAGAAAAAGCCAGAAATAGGACTGGGAATGTAGCTTAGTGATAGAGTGCTTGCCTGGAATAATAAAGCCCTAGGTTTGATTCCTCAGTACCACATAAACAGAAAAAGTCGCAAGTGGCACTATGGCTCGAATGGTAGAGTGCTAGCCTTGAGCAAAAGAAGCTCAGGGATAGTGCCCAGGCCCTGAGTTCAAGCCCCAGGACTGGCCAAAAAAAGAGAAAAGGAAAAAGCCAGAAACAGAAGTATAGTTTAAGTGGTAGAGTGAGTAGAGCGCCAGATGAGCAAAAAAGCCAAGAAAGAGTTCAAGCCCCAGCACCAACACAAAAATAAAGAAATCTTTTCCAGGTCAAATAGCTTGAAGTTGGTGGTACTATAACTTAGACCTGCCAGGTCAGCCTGTCTGAAGTACCTACTCTGCCAGGCATTGTGCTAGGCAGTAGAGGAATATCATTTGCCCCTGAATTGATACAGCAGCCTGAAAACTAAGAACCAGGAAAGTACTGTCAGTGCACTGTGGCAAGTGCTATCCAAAGCCATTGAAGGATTTCAAAGCAGGGAAAAGATGTGAACAGATGTGTGTTTTGCAAAGATGATGCTGGCAGCCGAATGGAACCTGCACTGGAGAAGAGCTCCGTGGAATGGGCAGCAATGGAAATCTGAATCAGTGAAGTGGGAAGGCAGGTGAGCACCACAAAGGAAACAGAAACAACACTTGGATATCAGGACAACAGTATAAAAGGATGGCTATTTCTGCATTAGGGTAAGTTTGCAGGGATTGTGGCCCAAGGTCAGTCTGAGGAGTGGGGGGGCGGGGGGAAGCAAGAGATCTTAAAAATAACTAGAACTAAAAAGATTGGGACATAGCTCAAGTGGTGGAGCCACCTGCTTAGCAGGATCTGAGCAGAGGAATGATAGGAACTGACGCAGGACTCCTCTTGAGGAGAGAATGAGAATAGACAACCTGTGTAGAGGTTAGGTGGGGGTGTGCTGTCAGTGGAGTGAGGAGTGACAGGATTTGGGACAGATTTATTTATTTATTTATTTATTTATTTATTATTTTTGGGGTCCGGTCGTGGGGGCTGAACTCTACCTCTTGAGCCAC
The DNA here is from genome assembly GCF_024711535.1 of Dipodomys merriami. Classification (NCBI taxonomy): domain Eukaryota; kingdom Metazoa; phylum Chordata; class Mammalia; order Rodentia; family Heteromyidae; genus Dipodomys; species Dipodomys merriami. The sequence goes on along the minus strand of NW_027205515.1, from coordinate 540,068 downwards.
AGCGCCACTTCAAGCTTTTTTCTTTTTGCTTATGTGGTGCTGAGGAATCGAACCCAGGGCCTCATGCATGCAAGGCAAGCGCTCTACCACTGAGCTACCTCCCTTGGGACAGATTTAACTTGACATACACAGAGGGGCTTTGGTGTGGTATGGTTTGTGACAAACACCAGCTTAATCCAAGACTGACATCTTTGATCTTCCTGCCCTTCCTTCCTGACCTATCAGAGGAAACTCAGGGAATGCATATGCCCTGATGAGTAGAGAACCGGGTTTTTGTTGCATCTTTTTTTTTTTTTTTTTTTTTGGTCGGTTGTGGTGCCTGAACTCTGGGCCTGGGTGCTGTCCCTCAGCTCTTCAGCTCAAGCCACTTCCGGCTTTTTCTGCTTATGTGGTGCTGAGGAATTGAACCCATGGCCTCATGCATGCAAGGCAAGCATTCTGCCACTGAGCCACTTCCCAGCCAGCATCTTCTCTTTGCCCACCCCATCTGGTTTTGTCCTTTTTATTCGTGTGTGTGTGTGTGTGTGTGTGTGTGTGTGTGTGTGTGTGTGTGTGTGTGTGTGTGTGTGTGTGTGTGTGTGTGTGTGTGTGTGTGTGTGGCACATGGCCTTACTACAAACACTTTGCCCACCCCATCTGGTTTTGTCCTTTTTATTCGTGTGTGTGTGTGTGTGTGTGTGTGTGTGTGTGTGTGTGGCACATGGCCTTACTACAAACACTTTGCCCACCCCATCTGGTTTTGTCCTTTTTATTCGTGTGTGTGTGTGTGTGTGTGTGTGTGTGTGTGTGTGTGGCACATGGCCTTACTACAAACACCATTAGCTCTCTGCTGACGGCCTGCATGCTGTCCCTAAGCCTCTAACTAGAGCCACAGCGCTACTTCAACTTTTTCTAAGTAGTTTATTGGAGAAAAGAGTCTCATGGACTTACCTGCCCAAGCTGGCTTGGAACTGCGATCCTCAGATCTCAGCCTCCTAAGTAGCTAGGATTACAGACATGAGCCACCATGCTGGCTTCTGAATTTTTTATTTTATTTTAGTTTTTTGTCGGTCTTGAGGCTTGAACTCTGGGCCTGGGAGCTCTCCCTCAACTCTTCAGCTCAAGGCAATGTTCTACCACTTGAGCCACAGTGCCACTTCCGGTTTTCTGAGTGGTCTTTTTGGAGATAAGAGTTTCATGGACGCTCCTGCCCGGGCTGGCTTTGAACCCTGATCCTCAGATCTCAGCCTCCTGAGTAGCTAGGATTACAGACGTGAGCCACCAGTGCCTGGCTGAGCTTCTTTTGTGTTGTTGTTATTGGTCATAGATCTTGAACTTGGAGCTTAGATGCTGTCTCTGAACTTTTTGCTCAAGGTTAGTAGCTCTCTATCACTTGAGCCCCAGCTCCACTTCTGGCTTTTTTGGTAGTTTATTAGATGTAAGAGTTTCACAGAAGCCGGGTGCTGGTGGCTCACACCTGTAATTCTAGCTACTCAGGAGGCTGAGATCTGTGGATCAGGGTTCAAAGCCAGCCCGGGCAAGAAAGTCTGTGAAATTCTTATCCAATAAACCACCAGAAACTGGAAGAGGTGCTGTAACTCAGGAGGTAGAGCACTAGCCTTGAGCTAAATTGCTGAGGGACAGCGCTCAGGCCCAGAGTTCAAGCCCCTTGAGCTCTTCTGCTCTAGGTGAGCACTCTACCACTTGAACCACAGTGCCACTTCCGGTTTTCTGGTGGGTAAGCTCCACTTAAGAGTCTCACAGACTTTGCTGCCCTGGCTGGCTTTGAACTACGCTCCTCAGATCTCAGCCTCCTGAATTGCTAGGATTATTGGCTTGAGCCATTGGCACCTGGCTCCTGAGCTGGCTTGGAACTGTGATCTTCCCATCTCAGCGTCCTGAGTAGCTAGGATTACAGGTGTGAGCCACCAGCACCTGGCTCTTGGCTTTCTTTTGAGATATGTGTATGTGATACTTAGGATTTGGGGAGAGGTGGGAGATGGTGCAGAGGGAGAAGGTATTTCGAGTATTTTGGTGTGGAAAAACAAGCACAACTTGATCCTCTTCCAGGCCCAAGCAGATTCCATTCTCAAGTGCTTAAGAACAAAGCTTTGGTGTCACAGGCCTAGGACAGCTCATAGAAAGCTTTTGCATGGTTAGAGGGCCCAGGTCCAGAGCAAATACCGTTTCCAGGATGGTGTATGACCTTGGCCTGACCTGTCAGAGCACCAAGCAACACAGCAACCCTAGGCTAGAGTAGCACCCCAAAGGCCACCTCACATACTTCATCCTGCTTAGTTGAAATCCTGCTTGGTTGCTTCTTTGGATAGATTCCATGAGAAGGATCTAAATCATAACCAAAGGAGGAAGAAGTAAATGACTGCCCTTGCCCTGGGAGCTGGGAGGGAACTGAGCAACACCCAGAATCCAGGGAGGCAGAGAATCCAGCCTGGCAGCTCTAGACCCAGGCCTGGTTGGCAGAGTGAATAATCCTTGAGAAGGTTTGAAGGTTTCCTGCTGTGTGAGAGGGTGGAGCTGAAGAGAAAAGGGGACAAAGACCAGGGAAAAGGGGGTTGCTCTTATGCTAGGCACACAGACATGCCTGTGTGCACACATACACTCTGTCTTCACTCCAAGCTGCCTCCTCCCAGCTGGAATCAATTCCCTTATGCTCCGGCACGTAGTCCCTGGAGGTGAGGGAGTTTCTGAGGAGATTCAGCCCACAGAGACTACCAGTGTCCCACCAGCAGCACTGGTGAGCACTGAGCCTGGTGAGTGTCCAGGCCCCGGGATGGCTCTGTCTCTAGGCCAGTGGGAAGACTAACCAGCAATCCAGATCATAGGAAAGCCTGGTGCTCCCTGTCTCTGAGCTCTGGGATTTAGGAGGCATGAGACCATGTGGGAGGCTGGCAGCTGTGAAATCAGGAACTGCTGGCTTCTTTGATCCCCTACCCCCAGACATGTTCCCGCGGATCCCTGAGTTCCAAAGCTCCTGCCTAGATGGCTCTGCCCATATTGATAGAGGTATCCCCCGAAGGGGGAGGTTGGGGACTCCATCAGGGCCATGTGCATCCTCAGAAGTGGCCTTTGCAGTCCAGACAGGCTGGGGGCCCTGGCGGCTGAGAGGAGAGCCAGGGAGGCGGGGAGATTGTTCAGCCTCTTTGACAGCTGACATTTTCCAGAGCTCATGCCTGCAGGGGAAAGGAAATCAGAGCTTCCCACCTCACACATCTTTTTCCCATTTTGTTCGTGCTGCCTGGAGAAAGCTATTAGGTCTAGGTCAGTCTGGGGCCTCTCCCAACCTCCAGCCTGCCTGCCCATTTCTCTAGCTCTTTTAGAAGGAGGGGTTAGGAGTGGGGGGTCATGAGAAGGACAAGACCCTAGCCTTGTTCAGATCAGACTCTGAACTCTTGTATCCCTTTTTATCCTTGCCAGTTCAAGATAGCAAGAGTGGGACCAGAAATTTGAGTCGGCTCCTTAATTCTGCTCAAATCCCCTCTGCATCTTGATGGTCTGTGTAGGGTCCAGCCATTGATCCCAAGGAAAGGACGTAGGGCCATCGGATCTGGCAGGGCAGAAGGAAGGGCCTTGGGTTTGGGAAACTGGGAACTCCAGCATCCTTGGAGCCACCAGGGCAGCTGGTTTCCATGGGCCCAGGAAACTTGGTCCATTGTCTACAGAAAACAACTGCATTTGGGGGTTTATGACAAAAGGGAATGGGGTCCCCAAGAAGCCCTGTTTTACCTTCCAGAGGCTGACCCATCAGCCCCTCCTAGCCAGCTCCAAGGACAGCGAGTCCAATAGCCCCTTTGGTTCCACCCAGAACCTCAAGCCCCCTTAGTTCTTCTTCTCTGGGACTTCTGACTTCTTTCCTCTTCTATTCCAGAGTTTGGTTATCTGGCTCAGTGCCCACCAACCTTCATCCCTCTTCCTCATCTCTTCCTCAGGAAATTGCAGAACTTATTTTTAGCTTGGAGGGGTAGGCTCCCCGATCCCCACTCTCCACTCCCCCTCTCAGAGAGCAGGAGAGGTGGTAGCCTCAGGAATGTGGCCCCAGTGCCCTCAGGGAAGCAGCAGGGCTGGAGACTGAGCTGCAGGGTGTCTTCCAGAGCTGGCCACTTTCCCCAGATACCACCAGCCCCAGCCAGACTTGCCAGGCTACAGCAGTGCCCTTCCCCAAGGTTTGGGAAAGTGCAAGGGAAGTGGCAGAGGGGTCTGGCTCTGGAAACAAAGCCAAAGTTTAGCTCCAGGTCATAGTCATCTCCATCCCGGGGACTGAGCCTCAGTCCAGACACGTCCTCAGCCAGTGCATCTCCACCTCCTTCCTCCCTCTTCCCTCCCCCCTCCCTGGTTGAGCCAGCCCAGCCTAGCCCTAAGGACAGCGTTGGTAGCTGGAGCTGGGAACAGAATAGCAGAGCCAAGAACAACAGAGGCACTGCCTGGGTGCTGAACAGACCCTATCTAGTCTGACTGCAACCCCTCCATTCGCAGCCAGTCAGCTTCCCAGGCTGTGGTCCTGACCCTGCTGGGCCACACCTGTTCCCTAGGCCACACCCTAGGCCAGCCCTGGGGGGTCACCGTCATCCATAGCTTTCGGTGGAGCTTCTCTCCTCAGGTCGGTCCACTAAGACTTCTTCCACCTTCTCCAGTTCTCAGAGTCTCTCCTTTGCACTCAGGTGCTTCTGGGAAATAGATTGCTTCCTTTCTAGGTTTTGGATCCGGTCTCCCAGCTTGCACTTATGTTGCTAGAAGCTTTTTGTATCGTTTTAATTTCCATCTATCCTGCTGCAATGGTAGTTTCTTTTGCCAGGGGGTGGGGGGTAGGGGGGGAGATCAGAGCCTGGCCTTCACACATTCCAGAAAGCTGTATCCCAGCTTGGCACAGGGCAAGGATACAGAGCTCCCCTCTGCACCGAGGGTGGAGCAGTGTGTGAGGCAAGATGTGTGCTCGGAATCCCGAGGGGTGGGGGTGGGGTGTTAGGAAATGCAACAGCCTGGCCCAGCATCTTCCTCTTCTACTCTCAGACCACCCCACCTTCTGTACAAGTCCTAACTTCTTTCCTGGCCCTCTCTGCTGAGCAGCAGAACCCCAGGTGTCCAGCCCCGCCTGGCTTTCATTTCTGAGTTCCAGCCAACAAACTCTCTGACCCAGTAGAGGCAATAATACTGCATGGGGTGAGGTTCTCCATGAGTGCTGACATTGGCTAGAGAATCCCCCTGATCCTGGTTGGGGGCGAGGGTGGGACCTTCATGAGTCCCCTGTGCTGGACTGTGAGGTCACCCCTCCCACCACATTCAACCTCCAGGAAGTGACAGAGAATGGCAGGGGTGTCTACTCTTCCAATCCCTGCACCCCTCAATTGTGCACACAGCTGGGCCCTACCCATCTTCATTCCTGCTGTTGCAAAACCAGCCACTTTCCTCCTTTATACTACAATGGAACAAAGCTCCCGAGTGTTCCTATCCCAGATTTGTCTGTATAATCGTAGTCCACCCAACCCCCATCTTGCCTCAACTCCCCTAGCTTTTCTTGTCAATTTGGCACCCTTCCCCCACTTGAGTCTCCAAATTCCTGGGGGGAGCCCCAAGAGGGTTATAATCAAGACCCCCTAGGAAGGGGGAAGGGGTCGCCCCGGGCAGATCTGCAGCAGATTTGGTCATAATTAAAAGGCCAGCGACACTGGGAAATTCTTTCTCCTTATTGATCCCAGCGGGAAATTAAAGCCAGTTGTTTGTGACTGAGTGGCTAATGTTGGCGAAACTCCTCCCCATCGCCTGGCTCCTGGGCCTCTAGTCCTGCCCCTTGCCCCTAGAAACCCCCCATCTTCCGGTTAGCCCCCTCTCATCTCCCACCCATGTGTCCTGGGAACTTCCAGAGCATCTCTCCAGAGCCCCCTCCACCCGCGCTGCTCCCCTCGGGCTGAGACCTCCACCCCATCCCCTCCCCGTTAGTCAGCTGCTCCGACCCTCACCCTCCTTCCTCAGCCAGGGTTGGGGTGCTGGGGGCCTGAGCTCAGGCCCAGAGCTGCCAAACCGCAAACACATCTGGAAAGAATTCCTCTTCCAGCCCCACTTCCCTTTGTCTTACTTCTGTCTCTTTGGAAATCTTGCCCAGTTGGCTGATGTGGGGAGTGGGGAAGTAAGGGGGGGTGGCCCCCACCTCAGGGAACCCCCTCTCGGCTCCAGCCTCCCCAGTACTCTTGGCTAAGCTGCGGGGGCCTGTGCTTCCCCTGCTCTAGCATCAGAGGACCAAATCACGTTTCTCCCAGGGCTGGGTGCCCTCCATCCTGATAACCAGCCCTGGAGTGAGGTTTTAACAACTTGGTCCAAAGGCGCAGGCATGTGCCCCGGCCCTTTTCACTCAGTCTGAGCAGGAGACTGGATTTTTCGGGGGTAGGGGCTCCAGAGGGCTGGAGTGGAGATGGACATAACGACCCAGGTTGGAGAAGTGGAGGCAGCGGGAGTCGAGTTTCCGTCCTGTTCCCTCCTCCAGTCTCTCTCCATCCCTTTGGCCTGGAGCCGGATTTCACTGTCAGAGCCTAATCCCTCTCCCATTACCTACAGCGACGCGGAGCCGGGGGAGTGGAGGAGGAGCTTCGCCGCGCCGGCAGCCCGGGCCGCGAGCTCTCCCCACGGCCCCCTTCCTTCCCCGGCCACACGGTGGTCCCAGAGCTGCTGCTCTCCGTGCCCCTTCCGGAAGCCCAGGCCCCCAGGTCACATTCCCCAAATCCTGGAGCCTTAAGCCCAGCGCCCTTTTCCAACTCTGCTAGTTGGTTGCCTGCTGCTGGGTGGAGCCCCATCTCCAAGCACTTATAACCTCTCTCCCGCCGGCTGCAGCCAGCCCAGCTGCCTTCGTTTGCTACCCACCCCATGATTCAGAGATTTCCCTTAGCTCAGAGGCCTGACCCCGGCCCAGCTTCTCCCCAGCTCCGCCGAAGGCCCCCGCCCCGCTCTGAGGATGAGGGCTAGGATGGGCGCCCGGCCCGCCCGGAGGGTGCCCAGCCCCTGTGGGTAGGGAGTGCGGGGTGCGGGGCGAGCCGCCGAGCCCCTCGGTGCTGACAGCGGGCACGGCTCTCCGCTCCCGCACCGCATTCCATCCTCTGCGGTTTCCGGCATCGGGTCTCCACGGCCCGCCGCCGCCGAGCCTCCATTTCTATTGCTCTGCCCCGGGACCCCCCCCCCCATCTCCATTGGGTCCGGTTCATCCCCACTCGGGGCTCAGCGGGAGGCTGGGCCCTACCCCCCCCTTTCATGTCCCACTTCAAAGCCGCTCCTCCCGCCGGTTTTACAGCTCAGGATGGCGACACCTGAGACCCCGCTCAGCTCGCTCTCGGGGCGCTCAGCCTCCCCCACCCCGGTGGCGGCGCGCGGAGCTCCACGTCCTGCCCCGCCCCGCCCCCCGGAGCCGGCCCGGGGAAAGCGCCTCAATAAAGAGTCGGGTCAACCGGTCGGCAGTGACCTCTGCCCTCCCCAGCCTCGCGCCCTCCGGGCTCCGGCTTAACCCTTCCATGTCCGCCTGCTGCCTTTAGTGAGTGAAATGAGTTGCCAACGGTTCTTTTCTAGGATCCACGGAGACCACCACCCGAACCCTAAGCCGGGCCGGGTGTTGGGGGGCGGGGGGTGGGTGCACCTCCCCTCTCAGCCTCGGAATCATCCCAGGAGGGGGCGCCGTTGCCCCGTGTTCGGACCCCACCACGCCGGGGTTCCGCGGTTTCTCTCTGAGTTCGGAGCTGTCGGATCCGGTTCCGGTTCCCGTGGAGTCGGGGCTCGGCTCCGGCGCTATCTAGATCTGGGGTTCACTCTAGTGGGTTCAAACCTGCCCCCCCCCCAGCCAGGACTCCGATGCACCGAGTCAGGTTGGGGACTAGTAGGGGGTTGGCAAAACGTGATCCCCGTGGTTCACCCTGCAAGATGTGAGATCCAGCCTCGGGGCCCCCGGCCTGGCGCCCGCCCCCTCCTCTCTCCAAAGGCGCAATTCGAGGGCGCGCGACCTATCCGGTTCCCCAGCCACCCATTGGCATGAGAGAAGGTTGTCTTGGCTCCCAGAGACCCTTAGGCTCACATACAGGACTAGAACCAGAGACTGGGTTGGAGGGACTCCGAGAAGACCCCCAGGTGGGGTACGGAGGCGGAGCGGGAGGCGGGGCCACCCCGCTCCTGGGCCGGGGCGGGCCGGCTCCTGGTATAAAAACTGCCCGCGCGGGAGCCCAAGCCAATTTTGGGGTTGTCCTCCAACGTGTCTTGGTTCCTGAATCTCAAGATCCTGCAAAGGCAGCAGCAGAGTAATTTTCGACTAAAGGGCTCAGTGTCCAGTGCTCTAGCCGAGGAACCTAAGGGAACCACCACCCACACCGCCACTATGCCCAACTTTTCTGGAAACTGGAAAATCCTCAAATCCGAACAGTTCGAGGAATTGCTCTTAGAGCTGGGTAAGGAGGAGTTGGAGCGCCCAGGAGGGGCTAGGGGATTCTAGAATCATTGGGGATGGGGAGGTAGGGACAAGAAAGAAACTCGAGATCAAATCATCGGGGTGGGGGGTGGGGGTATCGGAGCCTGTATCCACAGACAGAGAAATGGACGGGACGTCTGGGTCCTGAAACACTGGAGCTGGACCCCTAAAATCTGATTTTTCCAATGGGGCGCCCACCAGAGCCGGCTCTAGCGGCGACTCAGAGCCTGTGAATCAAGTAGAAACCAGAAGCACGAGGTTGGTCTTAGGAGCAGGATGGCCCGTCTCAGAGCCTGGACCCGCTGATCAGGGCACCTGGCTCTCTCTGCAGTTTAGACACTGCTGCTGGGAAAGCTTCTACATCCACGCCATGAACCTAGGTGTTTCCTCGGCTGATCCCTTAGGAGACATTCCAACTTTCTTCCTATTCCCCCAGCAGTAGCCTAATCCCAGGGACGGGGTCTTTACCCTCTAGCCCAGGTCTCCCCACCAGGTGGTCCAAAGCTAAAGCATCCCCTGGGCCCGCTCCCTCCCTCTCCTGCACTTTCCATTTTCTTCTCGCCCCCCTTCCCCCCCATTTGTGAGACAAATATTTTCCTACTGCAAGCAGCTCCAGAGTCCTAAAGTCACTCTGGATAATTATCACTTTCTTGGATTTCAACAAATGTCTTTGTGTGAAACCCCAATTCTTTAATTTCCAAAAGCCTGGGTTCCTGCCTCCCTTTACAGCCAAAGACCAGCTGCAGCCCAGTGGTTGTGTGTGGGGATGGGCGGGGGTTAGAAGGGGGGCACTAAATCCATCCAGATTACCTTTTGTGCTTCTAACTTTCTTGGCCCACCTATTGCTGCCTCCTGGGGTGGAACTGGGCTAGAGGGTCTGATGAAAGGAAAGTGCCAGGATTTAGTGACTGGGGAGACATTTGGGAAGAAATGGTTATAGACCTCAACAAATGGGAACAGCCCAAGCTTAACTATGGCTGAGCACACTTGTGCATGAGTGTATGCATGCCTTTGTGTGTGTGTGTGTGCTTGGAAAAATAAGGGGTCTGTAGAATAAGTCTGGACCTAAAAAGAGTGCAGTGAGGGAGCAGGGATTTTGGTCTTTGCTTGTTTTACCTGTCATCTAACCACATTACTTCTTACAATCATGTGAATCTTCCTTGCTCTGCCCTTGCTGAAAAAAGAGATGAAAGGGTAGAAATTTTTCCTTTTAGGAAGTCTATTGCCACTCCCTTTTCCAGCTGTTCTGGATTCTGCCCTGAGGTGGTGGCCTGGCACACCCCCAGACCCCAGCTGGAGAGTAAGGGCCAACTCCACTTTCTGTCTTCAGGCTGTTTGTTCTCTCTGCAGGGTCTCTCAGAGCCACGTGCCCTCCCCATGCCCTGCTAAGGGGCAGATTGAAAACAGACCCAGTAGATAAACACTGTCCTGAGTCAGCCAAAGCCTCTGAGCCAGGCCTCCAGCTCCACAGGCACCAGGGACTGGTTAGAAGATGTGTTCTCTGAACCCAGTCTTGCCTCTGCAGACACCTCAGTCCCTTCTTTCCCCTAATCCTATTCCTGGGTCCCATCTGGTGGGGAGTGCTCAGTAATGGGGGGTATTTATTCCCTCTGGTGTGAGAGCCATGAATCACACTGCGTCTTTCTGTTCCTATTACTGGAAAGATGGTTGTTAGATAACAGGATGGACTTCCCAGTAGGAAGAGTGAAGTGGCTTCTTTATCCAAGAAGATATGGTGAAGTATGTCTCCTAACAAATCCAATGGGCTTGGAGATCTCAGGTATTTCTCCCTGGACTTAGATCAGCAGCCTAGAACTGGGATTCCAGGCCTCCTGAGTGGCAAGACTTCTTCCCTTTCCCTTCTGTGTGGAATAGGGTGATTCTGCTTTGGTGCTGAGGGAAATGAGGGTTTGTTCCTCTAGGGACCCAGACCTGCAGGAGGTCCAGGAGGTTAGCCAGCTCAACCCTCCTCCCTTCTCTTATTGTACCAGGGTTGGGGAGGTGGGTCATAGACAACCTGGCTGGCCAGAAGATCTTCCTTTTGCTTTTCCTGGCAGAGAGATGCCAATCCTTTTGTCTACTCTTCATAACTGGAAGCAAAGAAGGGGTCTAAGCTGGGAAAAGGCATGGGGGTATCCAGAGACTGAAGCCACAGAGGCTGATTGAAGTGGCTGTTCCTTCTCTCTTCTCAAGGCAGGACAGAGTTCCCTTGAAAAGAGAGGGGTGGGGGGAGGGCACAGAATCAATGGAATATGGGTGAAAGCGTGCAGCAGCGGAGCCCACTGGCTGCACTGGACACGAGAGTGGAACACGCAACTCATGGGCAAGATGAGAGGGAGGGAATAAGAGAGAATAAGGGAACAGATTGTACTATGCAAAAGGAAGGAAATGTTCTTATTACCTGATGTATGTAAAGCTAACCCTGCTTAGAAAAATCTCAAAGAGAGAGAAGGAAGGAAGGAAGGAAAGAAGGAAGGAGAGGGGCATAAGAATCTTCTAGATGGGCTGGTGAGCCATAGTGTGAACTTTTTCTTTCTTTTTCACTTTTTTTGGTGGTAGTGGTCATGGAGCTTGAACTCAGGGCCTGGGCACTGTTCCTAGCACTCGTCCACTTTGAGTTGGTTTTGGAGTAGTCACTTGTAGATGAGTTTCACAGCCCTGCACTGGTGGCTCACGCCTGTAATCCTAGCTACTCAGGAGGCTGAGATCTAAGGATCGCGGTTCAAAGTCAGCCCAGGCAGAAAAGTCCCCATGAGACTTTTATCTCCTGCTAACCACTCAAATACCAGAGTGGAGTTGTGGCTTTAAAGTATAGAATGCTAGCATTGAGCAAAAGAGCTCAGGGATAGTGCCCAGGCCCTGAACTCAAGCTCCATGACTGACCAAAAAAAAAGTCTTAACAGACTTTTAAAGCTCAGGCTGGCTTCGAACCGCAATCCTCAGATCTCAGCCTCCTGAATAGCTAGGATTATAGGCGTGAGCCACCAACGCCTGGCAAGTAGTTGTTTCTGGAGAATAGCAAGGAGCCTGGGGAAGCCAGAGGCCCTGGAGTCAAATCCAGTAGGCTGTGATTTCCTCCTGTTCTAAGCCCTCTTCCAGAGTGGATGATCTTGGGCAAATGGCATAACCTCTCTGAGCCTCAGAGGTACAACAATGGTACAACGGAAACACTTCTTCAAACTTACTGAATGAAATATCTATTTAGAACATAGAATTCAGTGCCTGGCACGCCTTTAAATTTTTAGAAAATTAGTAACTATTGTCATTGTTGATACTATTTTCACTACTTAAAAAGAGAAAAAGAGCTGGGCACAGATGGCTCATGCCTGTAATCCTAGCTACTCAGGAGGCTGAGATCTGAGGATCGTGGTTCAAAGCCAGCCCAGGCAGGAAAGTCTGTGAGATTCTTTTTTTTTTGGGGGGGGGGAAATCTGAGGTTCAAAGCCAGCCCCTTTGAGAAAGTCTATGAGACTCTTATCTCCAATAAACCACTAAAAACTGGAAGTGGCAGTGTGGCTCAAGTGGTAGAGCACTCGCCTTGAGCTGAAGGGCTGAAGGATAGCTCGGAGGCCCAGAGTTCAAGCCCCAAGACCAACAAAAATAAAATAAAATAAAAGAGAGAGAGAGAGAGAGAGAAAGAAACAACTACTTATCTCTTTCTGTTGAGAATCCTGCTCCTTGCTTGAGGGGATGGGTGGAGATTGGGAAATGAACACCTGCCTAGCACCAGAGAGGGTGAGTAGCTAGGGCAGAGAAGGAATTAGCCTCTACTTTCCAGGTGTGCCCTACACATGGGCATAAGGAAAGACCTAGTGATTAAACTTCTCAAGCCAGGATAGAGGAAAGCCTAAACTGAGGTAAGAGGAGCCATGATGAGCCTGAAGCAGAATCTTTGTTGGGTAAGGGGATGGGGGAGGTCCCTGAGAATTCTGGGGGTGAGGAGCTGGGCTTAAACCCTAGCCATCTGATGATTCATCAGAGGTGGGACCATAGTCAGGAACAGGACTTCCAGGGGACAGGACTCTGTGCCCCTCCTCCCTAAACCTTTCACACCTGTATCTCATTCCAGGTTCTTTGCTGCTGCCAAGGGCAGCACAGGTAGGCCTATTCAAGCTATCTCATAGGCAGAATGTGAGACAGGTGTCCCCTCCTTTCCCCATAGGGGTGAACATCATGTTGAGGAAGATCGCCGTGGCTGCAGCATCCAAGCCAGCAGTGGAGATCAAGCAAGAAGGGGACACTTTCTACATCAAAACCTCTACTGCTGTGCGTACCACAGAGATTAACTTCAAGATTGGGGAGGAGTTTGAGGAGCAGACTGTGGATGGGAGACCCTGCAAGGTGAGTGCCAGGAAGCTTCCCTCCAGGTCCTAACATCTACTACTCTGCCTCCCACATGCCACTGTTCATCCAGCTTTCCTACATGATTTTCTCTATGTCCTATGAAGTCCCTGAGCAATAGCGCCTGTCTGTTCCTTATCCCACTCATTTGCTTGGCCTCCATGATGGTTTCAGCTCACCTGGCCCCCTCTCCCTTATAGAGCCTGGTGAAATGGGAGAGTGAGAACAAAATGGTCTGTGAGCAGAGGCTTCTGAAGGGAGAGGGCCCCAAGACCTCCTGGACCAGAGAACTGACCAATGATGGAGAGCTGATCCTGGTGAGTCCTACCCATTCCTAGCCACTAGCAAATCTCTGCTACCTTTGCCGTTTATCTGGGAGGATCCAGGGTGCAGGAGACTCAAGAGCAGCCATGGCTGGTCTTCCCTTCCCCCTCACTAAGCCATCCATCTCCCATACAGTGTGAATTAGAAATGGTGTCCCTGGGCTGGGAATGTGGCTTAGTGGTAGAGTGCTTGCCTAGCATGCATGAAGCGAGTCCTCAGTACTACATAAACAAGAAAGCCAGAAGTGGCACACTGGCTCAATGGTAGAGTGCTAACCTTGAGCAAAAGAAGCTCAGGGGCAGTGCCCAGACCCTGAGTTCAAGCCCCAGGACTGGGGGGGGGAGGAGAATGGAGATAAGAGGATTGGGGTCTGAGGCTATCCCAGAGAAAAGTATGACCCCCTATCTGAAAACTGTAAGGACTGGCTCCATTGGGAGAACATTAGCCTAGTAAATGCAAAGCCCTGAGTTCAATCCCTAGTAACACTAAAAATATAAAAAAAGAAAAGAAATGGGGTCCTTTTTGTGTGGCTCAGACACACACTGGGAGACATCCTTGGCCCGGCCAAAAGAGTGGGCTTCTACTTGATTGCTGTCTCCTACCAATGATACTTGGATATTCTTGGACCAGTTTCTTCTTGTTTTTGTTGCTTTTTGTTGTTGTTTGTTTATTTTGGTTTGGGTGTTTTTGTTTTTTGGTTGTTTGGGTTTTTTTGCCAGTCCTGGAGCTTGAACTCAGGGCCTGAGCACTGTCCCTGAGCTTCATTTCCTCAAGGTTGGCACTCTACCCCTTGAACTACAGTGCCACTTCTGGCTTTTCCTGTTTATGTGGTACTGAGATACCAGGGCTTCATGCATGCTAGGCAAGCACTCTACCACAAAGCCCAGTTCCTTCCTGTTTGGACTTGGAGTCCAAGCTGTATGCCTCCATGCAACTCTTCTCCCCTGAAGTCAAGAGCCATGTCTCCCTCAAGTCCATGTGCCTAGCAGGCTAACAACTACTTCTGTCCTTCCAGACCATGACAGCAAACGACGTTGTGTGCACCAGGGTCTATGTCCGAGAGTGAGCAGCCATGGACCAAGAGCCACCTGAAGCCCATCTCTCCCGCCCCCCCCACCAACCCACTGCTTCAGAGCCCCCGTATAGCCACCACTGTCCCTTCCACACCCATTTTATAGCTTAGCTTTCCCTTTACTCCTTCACTCCTGTGGGCCACTGGGATACCTCTTGTAGGGACTTTTGTTCTTTGACCAACCCCTCCTTTTCTTTTGCCACACAGAGAGGGGCAGGTTGCAGGAGCCCAGACCACACCCCTTCCGCCATCACTCCCCTCCCCCAGGCCAGCAGTCTAGCTCCACACCAGCCTAGAGTCTCTGCTTCCCTCCAGGGAGGTTCTGAGTAAGAAGACTGTCTTTAATTTCTACTCTTTGTTCCTGTAGCCTCCATGGTTTAGAATATTTATTTGTTAATTTTATTAAAAGGTTAAAAAAAAAAAACTCTCTCTGGCTCATTGGGCAGGGGTAACTAAGCATCAAGTTCAGTCTTGCCTGAAATGCAGTGTGAAGTGCAGTGAACTCACACTCCGTGGCTGGGCGGAGAAAGTTGCCTCCTCATCCTCTGACCAGCACCTCTTGATCTGTGCTGAGTGTGTCAGCATTACCTCCCCTTCCGCGTCTCCAGCCCCTGCTCCCCGGAGCCTACATCTCCTCCTCATGGTCTCTCAAGTGCACTGGGCTCTGGGGAGCAATTCCATCTGTTCCTGTGTCCACACAGTGTTCTCTTCCAATTGTCCCTACTCTCCTCTAGCCTCAACCTACGGGTGCCCTACACTTGGCTTTGGCCTCCTACCTGGTTCCAAATGAGTTTATCAACACCCACAGCTTGGCCTGGCTCCTGACTGGGTCTCTGGGCAAGAAGTCTCCTTCCTGCCTGCCAACACCCAGTGTACTGTCCTTTCTCCAGGTCCCCACATGTCCCACATGCCCTTGCATCCTGCCACCTTCCCCTTAGCCTCTACACTTAGGTCGACACCAAGTCTCCCCAAATTCTATCATGATCTCCCTCAAATTCCCCTCCTTCCTCAGCCACTGCACTAGACCTGCCCTGGGTGCCACCCAATTCACACAGCAGCAGCCTCCAACTGGCTTGCTGGTTCTGCTGTACCACAATGGCGTGCCAGCAAAATGAGCACAGGTGTAGGAAGAAGAGATGTTCAAAACCTGGCTCTGCCATTTGTGACTTGTATAACCTCAGACAATTTCCTTAACTTCTCTGAACCTTTTTTTTTTTGCCAGTCCTGGGGCTTGAACTCAGGGCCTGGGCACTGTCCCTGAGCTTTTGCTCAAGGCTAGCACTCTACCACTTGAGAACCACAGCACCACTTCTGGCCTTTTCTGTTTATGTGGTACCAAGGAATCAAAGCCAGGGCTTCATGCGTGCTAGGAAAGCACTCTACCACTAAGTCACATTCCCAGCCCTCTGAGCCTTTGTTTTTGTGTTTTGGTGCTGGTATTGGGCAGAATCTTGACACTGTCTTTTAGCTTTTTCACTCAAGGCTGATGGCACTTGAGGCACAGCTCTACTTCCAGCTTTTTTGATGGCTAATTGGAGATAAGAGGCTTTCAGACTTTTCTGCCTGGGCTGGCTTCAAACTATGATCCTCAGATTTCAGTTTCCTGAATAGCTAGGATTACAAGCATGAGCCACCAGCATTGGCTTTATTTTTTCTTGACTAAATAATATTTCACAGTATGTACATATATATATATATACCATATTTCCTTAATCCATCCATTGGTTTTTAGACACCTCAGCTGATTCCACAGTTGGGTACTGTGAACAGAATTACAATAAACAGGGTATATTGGTTTATTTTCCTTCAGAAATATGTCAACAAGTAGTTTGGAAGGGTCACTAGTAGGTCTGCTTTTAGGGGTTTTTGTTTGTTTGCTTGCTTGTTTTTGAGAACTTCTACACTGATTTCCATAGTGCTGGTACTAGTTTACATTCTCAACACAGTGAATAAGGGTTTCTAACCCCCTTCCTCATCCTTGCCAGCATTTGCTGCTATTGTTTTCTTTCTTTTTTTCTTTTTTTCTTTTTTTGTCGGTCTAGGGGCTTGAACTCTGGGCCTGTGCACTGTCCCTCAGCTCTTCAGCTCAAGGCGAGCGCTCTACCGCTTGAGCTACAGCACCACTTCTAGTTTTCTAGTGGTTTATTACAGATAAGAGTCTCACAGACTTTCCTGCCTGGGCTGGCTTTGAACCGTGATTCTCAGATCTCAGCCTCCTGAGTAGCTAGGATTACAGGTGTGAGCCACCGGCGCCCAGCTGCCATTGTTTCTTTCTTTTTTTTTTCTTTTTGGGTCCAGTTGTGGGGCCTGAACTCTGGGCCTGGGCAGACTAGTGCTCTACCGCTTGGGACACAGCGCCACTTCCGGCTTTTTTCTTTTTGCTTATGTGGTGCTGAGGAATCGAACCCAGGGCCTCAGGCATACAAGGCAAGCACTCTACCAACTTCCCAACCCCTGCCATTGTTTCTTGATGACAGCCATTCTGATTGCAATAAGATGGAATCTTATTATATGGTTTTGTTTGCTTTATGCAGGGGGGGTTGATGGAACTTGTGTTTGAAATTAGAGCCTCATACTTGCTAGCTGGTGCTCTACCACTTGATCTATACCTCCAGATCTGCTTTTTACTGGTTGGTTTAAAAATGGAATCTAGTGATCAGCACCTGGCTAATTTTCATTTCTTTTATGACTAGGAATGTTGGACATTACTTCAGGTTATCTGTTAGTCATTTGTATTTCAAGAGGAGGGAGCAAAAGAGTTGAAGTCCAACAAATAGTGAGAACTTATCTCAAAGAGTAAAATAGGTGGTTATACTTTTCTGATCTGTTCCTGTACAATTTTGCTAGGAAGATACTTCAAAACATAAGTTTATGGGAAAAGCAAAGGGCCTGGAAGTGGGGGAGGGGGCAGCTCAGTGTTAAAAGAATGTGTAAAGCCGTGATCCCTTCCTGGGCACACAAAAACATAAAATAAAATCAAACAAGAGGGCTGGGAATGTGGCTTCATGGTAGAGTGCCAGCATGCATGAAGCCCTGGGTTCAATTCCTCAGTACCACATAAACAGAAAAGGCCAGAAGTGGTGCTGTGGCTCAAGTGGTAGAGTGTTATCCTTGAGCAAAAGAAGCTCAGGGACAGTGCCCAGGCCCTGAGTTCAAGCCCCAGGACTGGCAAAAAAAAAAAAAAAAAAAATCAAACAAGAAAGGAAACAAAAGCTGGGCACCGGTGGCTCACACCTGACATCCTAGCTACTCAGGAGGCTGAGATCTGAGAATCAACTATTCAAAGCCAGCCCAGGCAGAAAAGTCCATGAGACTCTTATCTCAATAAGCCACCAGAAAACTGGAATTGGCGCTGTGGCTCAAGTGGTAGAACGCTAGCCTTGAGCTGAAGAGCTGAGGGACAGTGCCCAGGCCCACAGTTCAGGCCCCCGACCAGACCAAAAAAATAAATAAAAGCTGGAAGTAGAGCTGTGGCTCAAGTGATAGAATGCTAACCTGAAATTAAAAAAAAAAAAACAAAAAAACAAAAAAAACAAGGGGCTGGGAAGGTGGCTCAGTGGTAGAGCGCTTGCCTTGCATGCACAAGGCCCTGGGTTCGATTCCTCAGCACCACATAAGCAAAAGAAAAAAGCTGGAAGTGGTGCTGTGGCTCAAGTGGTAGAGCGCTAGCCTTGAGCTGAAGTGTTGAGGGACAGCGCCCAGGCCCAGAGTTCAGGCCCCATGACCGGACCAACAACAACAAAAAAACCAACTAAGGAACAGTATCCAGGTCCTAAGTTCAAGCCCCTCTACCAAGTCACACAAGTACACACACACAAGTCATGACCTCTCTACTTCCTGCTTCACTACGTCATTCAACAAGGCTTACCACCCTCTCCACCCATTGGCACTCAGTGATTCTCCCAGCTGAGCTTCCTGCATAGCTTGAAGCAGCCTCTCCCTCTGTCAGTATCTGCACTGACAGTCCGTGGTCACGCTTCAAGGCCTCTATGGCAAGGGAACCTCCACTCCCTGCAAAGCCAGGGTGCCTGAGGCTAAGTCTTCCCACTTCTGCCCCATGAGGGGTCATATGCTTCAGAGGGCAGAGGCCCAGGGCTGGAGAGAGAGGGGAGAGGCCTTGGGAAGTGAGCCCCCCCCCCAGCAGAGGGTGGGGGAAGTGAGTGAAAAGTATACTGAATAGGTAGGTTTCATAAGTAGCTGATGAAGAAAACACCACGTGCTATTCAGGCAGGAGAAGTTTATTGACCGAACTGCTGCTCCCACCATGCATGGTGGAGA
Organism: Dipodomys merriami; assembly: GCF_024711535.1. Lineage (NCBI taxonomy): Eukaryota > Metazoa > Chordata > Mammalia > Rodentia > Heteromyidae > Dipodomys > Dipodomys merriami. Next base: position 521,625 of record NW_027205515.1, on the reverse strand, counting down.
GGCATGGCTGGAAAGGAAAAGGGGGTGAACCACCCTGGGCCAGGACTTACCTAGGCCAGGGACAGGAAGAGGTATGGCCAGGTGGGGGAAAGGTGTGACCACACTGGATCCAGATGTGACCTCTCAGAGTCTGGGACCCTCCTAAGGTTAAATGGGAGGCATGTGACCAGAGGTGGCCCAGGATGTGACCTAGGAGGAGGGGAAGGTGACTGCTTCCAGGTCTGCCAGTTACCTAGGTAACAGATACTGGGCAGATACTTAGCCAAGAAGTAGGGAGGTGTCCTTGTACAGACCTTACAGTGAGGAGCTAGCTCTTCCATTTACTCATCCAACTGTTGTTTTACAAGAGCCTCCTAGGAACTGGACACCTAAGCTCTAGGAACACAGAAAAGAGCAAAACTATACAAGCTCTCCAGCCTTATAGGGCCTTTATTATGGAAAGCTGGAACCTTGAAAAGTATACTTAGGAGGAGAAGGGAAAGGAGGAAGGGAAAAAGAATGATAGTGATTTTGTGAGACAGTGATATATATATATATATATATATATATGTGTGTGTGTGTGTGTGTGTGTGTGTGTGTGTGTGTGTGTGTGTGTGTGTATGTATATGAAACCAACATAGAAAACTTCAATGAAAGCTATTGATCAATGGAGGCTGGGGGGGGGGGGGAGCTTTGTGTGGGGGTTACTAGGAGGAGAAGGTTGAGCCAACAGGGAGATTGAACACTGTTGAAATAGATTGTTTGCAATTATGACAATAGAACAATGAAACTTGTTGAAATTGTTTTGGGAAAGGGGGAAGCAGAGAAGGGAAAGTAATAGAGAGGCTGAGATGGACTGGAATGCACTGTGAACATGTGTGGAAATGCAACAATGAACCCTCCGTAATAATATAAGCTAATAACCAAAAAGGACACCAGTAACCACATAATTGCTTATTATGGTGCTAGGGTTATGGAGGGAAAGCATAACCGGGAGAAACAAAGCAAACTTTGTTTTGAGGGGACTTGGACTCAGGGCCTTTCAATCTCACAGCTGTCATTTTACCATTTGGGGCACACTTCCACTTCTGACTTTTCACTGGTTAACTGGAGGTAAGTCTCTGCCTAGTCTGGCTTCAAACCACAATTCAAAGAACTCAGACTCCTGGTAGCTAGCATTATAGGCCATCAACTACCAGTGCACAGGGTAGAGAGGGACTGAGGTGGCAGGAAAAGAGGTGCTTATTTTTATTTTTTATTTTTTGGTCCGGTCGTGGGGCCTGAACTCTGGGCCTGGGCGCTGTCCCTCAGCTCTTCAGCTCAAGGCTAGCGCTCTACCACTTGAGCCACAGTGCCACTTCCAGCTTTTTTCTTTTTGCTTATGTGGTGCTGAGGAATCGAACCCAGGGCCTTGAGCATGCAAGGCAAGCGCTCTACCACTGAGCCACCTTCCCAGCCCAGGAAAAGAGGTGTTTAGAAAATGTGGGAAGGGCTGGGAAGGTGGCTCAGTGGTAGAGCGCTTGCCTTGCATGCATGAGGCCTTGGGTTCGATTCCTCAGCACCACATAAGCAGAAAAAAAAAAGCCAGAAGTGGTGCTGTGGCTCAAGTGGTAGAGCGCTAGCCTTGAGCTGAAGAGCTGAGGGACAGTGCCCAGGCCCAGAGTTCAGGCCCACCACTGGACCAAAAAAGAAAAGAAAATGTGGGGAGTGCCAGGCTGCAGTGGTTCATGCCTATAATCTTGGCTACTCAGGAGGCTGAGATCTGAGGATAATGCTTCAAAGCTAGCCCAGGCAAGAAAATCCATGAAACTCTCATCTCCAATAGAGTACTCAGAAAAAGCCAGAAGTGGCACTGTGGCTCAAGTGGTAGAGTGCTAGCCTTGAACACAAAGAGGCTCAGGGACAGTGCCCCAGGACCAGCAAGAAAAAGAAAAGGAAAGAAAGAAAGAAAGAAAGAAAGAAAGAAAGAAAGAAAGAAAGAAAGAAAGAAAGAAAGAAAGAAAGAAAGAAAGAAAGAAAGGAAGGAAGGAAGGAAGGAAGGAAGGAAGGAAGGAAGGAAGGAAGGAAGGAAGAAAGAAAGAAAGAAAGAAAGAAAGAAAGAAGCCAGGCGCTGGTGGCTCACGCCTGTAATCCTAGCTACTCATGAGGCTGAGATCTGAGGATCGCGGTTCAAAGCCAGTCTGGGCAGGAAAGACCGTGAGACTCCTATCTCCAATAAACCACCAGAAAACGGGAAGTGGCGCTGTAGCTCAAGTGGTAGAGCGCTCGCCTTGAACTGAAGAGCTGAGGGACAGCGCCCAGGCCCAGAGTTCAAGCCCCATGACCAAAAAAAAAAGAAAGAAAGAAAGGAGGGAGGGAGGGAGGAAAGAAGGAAGGAAGAATGTAAAGAGCAGAGAGTCACAGGTAAAGGCTGTGAAACAGAATCACAGGGGTGGGAGGGGGTGGGAAGCGGGGGCACCAAGACGCCAAGGCAGGAGGTGCTGTGAGGCTGACTGGCGGGTCAGGGCTGGCTCCTGCAGCCTCTGGAGGCTATACTATATGTTTCTTATTTCATTCTAAAAGCAATGGGGGAGGGAAGCAATAAGAAGCCACCAAAGGATTTTTAAAATGGGGTGTCATTTATTAATATTTTTAGGCATTCTCTTTGGCTGCCAGGTGACGATGGATTGGGGAAAAAGAAGAATAAAGGAGTTGCTGCAGGAGGCTGGTGGGATACCTGAGCAGAGTGGAGAGAAACATGATGGAGGGTTCAGAGAACTATGGGAGAGGATACAGACTTCTGGAGATGCACGAGGCCTGAATGGGAGGAGATCAGAGAAGGGGCTGTTGAGAACGGCTTTGAGGTTTCTGGCTTTGGTCACTGTGAGGCTGGTGGTGCCGTTCTCAGAAATGGAAAAACGAATTCTGTGGGTTGGCTACAGAGCTGGGATTGTTTTGTTTTGTTTTGTTTTTTAATCTAGAATCGTTCAGCTTCCTCTCCTCCTTTCCAAGTCACCTCTGTCCACCTCATCCATCCTGGATTCCCAGACAGCTCATCCAGGCTTCCTGCCCGAACTGTTCTCTTCCCTCCTTATCCTAGCTCCTTACTCTACCCTGCCCAAACTGGAGGAGCCAGAATTCAGTTTGGTCCAGAGCATCCTTTGGAATGAGGTTATTGAGAAAGGCAGAGAGAGGAGAGCTCTCTCTTTTTCTTTGGAGGTCCCTGAAGGTAGATGCTACTTGTTAAATTGGGGGCCAAGGCAGAAGCTGGACTCCCTGCTCCCCTTTCCCCCTTATCCTGGGCTCTGCTTCTCCAGTTCCCTCCTGCCTGCCTGCCTGCCTGCCTGAGGTGACAAGGAAGTTTCTCAAGAGAGGGGAGATTGAATCAAGGAGGGGCCACCTCACCCTGCCGAAGAACCATGAGAAAGTTCCTCCAGCTTCTCACCTCTGGGAGGCCCTCTTGGCCTGCTCTTCTGTTACCTAAGTCTTTTTCAGTAGTTCATTTGGTAGAAAATGCCCAGAAGCTCCTGTCCCTGGCTGGTACCCTACACGTTCTACAAGATCTCTGTACACAGTTTCTCTTCTCTGAGGACCAAACTTCTTCAAGTTCAACCCCAGGAGAGGCTGAGACATCTCTGGTAGCAATCACAGGAGCTGGGGCACAGGCTGACAGCCAGGAGGCCACAGAAAAAGCCACAGACAAGGCCACAGACAGGCCACAGACCTGTGTAAAGAAACAGACTGACCCCTGGGATTAGGTTAGAAAAACTGGTCAGAGTAATGGGTCTAGAAGCTTCCACACACGGCAGGGACACTGCCAAGCACTGAGGAGTGGGCACCAATATCTAAGAGAAAATGAGGGGCTGGGAAGGTGGCTCAGTGGTAGAGCGCTTGCCTTGCATGCATGAAGCCCTGGGTTCGATTCCTCAGTACCACATAAGCAAAAAGAAAAAAAAGCCGGAAGTGACGCTGTGGCTCAAGTGGTAGAGCGCTAGCCTTGAGCTGAAGAGCTGAGGGACAGTGCCCAGGCCCAGAGTTCAGGCCCCATGACCGGACCCAAAAAACAAACAAACAAACAAACAAACAAACAAACAAAATGAGGCAGAGGAAAGCCTTCTTCTCCCTACCCCCAGAGACAAGAGCATAAAGTTGAAAGGCTCATTAATGGCAAAACCCTGGAATTCCAGGCACAGATGAGACCTGAGAGGGCCAAACCCAGGATTCAGTGTCCCTTTGAGGTCCCTGGCACCAGGTGGCAATTGCATGCTTGTGTGTGTGTGTAAGAGAGAGAGAGAATATTCTGACAAAGAAACAGAGAGCCACAGAGAGAGATGGAGAAAAGTCCTGAACACAGAGAGAAAAACAGAGAGGTAGAGAGAGATGGAGAAAGTCCTGACAGAGAAAGACAGAGACAGAGAGAACACACACACACACACACACACACACACACACACACACACACACACACACACACACACACACACACACACACACACACACACACACACACACACACACACAGGGAACAAGACAATGAGAAACCTAGAAATGAGAAGACACTCCCAAAGAGAGAGACCTGAGAGACACAGAGACCTGGAAGGAGGGGGAGCAAAAGAAGGAGGAAGGGCAGTCAGGGAGAAGGGGAAAGGGAGGGCCAGAGGGTGACACAGGAGAAAGCCCAAGAGATCCAGACCCCAGGGGCTGAGGGAGGGGCGGGAGAGAAAAGAAAGGGCCTCAAGGACGGGGGGGGGGGGGGGGGGGGAGGGGGGAGGGAGTGTGTGCACCAGACCCTCTGACCCCAGGTCCCAACAAAGAGCTGCTTAAGGGGCACAGCAGACGCAGATAGATGGGACCAGGGAATGGGGCCCTTTGTGGCGGAAGGATGAAAGGGAGCAACAGCTCTGAGGAGAGTCCTCTGGGGTCCCCTCCTCCTCCCCTCAGTGACCTCCGGAGCCTCTGTGTTGTTGGGGGTTGTGGGGGGAGGGGGTGGAAGGAGGCGCTGAGTCCAACCAGGTGTTTCTCCTGGCTGGGCCATCTGTCCTACCTGAGCAAGCTGAGGGACAGGACCTAGCAGGGGTGAGGGTGAATGCCCACACAACCAATCAGATACAGACACACAAGCAGTGTGTGCCAAGCCAGGGAGGGCCCAGCAGGGATGGGTGAGAGCAGGGGTCTCCAGACCAGGTCTCCACACTCCTTGGAACCCGGCACTGTCCTCTTGACCTTTTGGCTTCCTCTTGCTCTGTCCCCATTGGCACTGCCAGCCGAGAAACCAGTTCTGTTCCTGCCCTGGATAAAAATCTCTGGGCTGGGCTCTCCCCAGCCGGCTGCAGAAACCTGGCAGGCTGACAGCTCCCCGCCCCAGCCGGCAGCCAAGAGCTCCCCGACAGGCCCTTCCAGGGGCTCCCGCCCCCTTCCGCACCGTCTCTCTCTCCACAGCCCTGTCATGCTTTCTTCCTCAGGTGCAGCTATGTGTCTTGGTCTCTCCTGCTTCTGGCCAAGTCCCCTGGAGCCTTCTGCAGCTCCTTCCCCTAGGAAGTGCCTCCTGTGTCTAGCCTCCTCCTCCTTCACAGACTCATCTCCAGTCCCTCAAAGGATCAGCCACCTATGGCCTCCTCGGACTCCACAAGGACAGGCATTTCTCTTCCAGCCTCTACAGGTTTCTCCTCAGCGCTGGCCTGAGCCACCTCTGTCCCTTCCCCCAGCTCCTCCTAGCTGCTCTGATCAATGGCCCCCACAGCAGGCTGGCCCCTTGCCCAGTCACTGGCACCGAAAGGGGGTCGGGTGAGATAGGGCTGACCCCACTTAACCCCAGCTCCTGCTCTCCTCTATGAGCGATCACTCATTCCCATGACATTCTGGCTCTGTTCTCATCTTTTGGAGCAGAGCCTCCCACTTCTCCACGAAGGGGACTTTCAAAGGTCATCTGCTCCATTCTTCTTTCGTTTTTCTCTTTCTTTTCTTTTTTTTTTTTTTTTTTTTTTTGTAGTACTGGGGTTTGAACTCAGTGCCTCAAGCCTGCTGGGTTTGCTTTCTTGGAAGATGCTAAACTACTTGGCTTTTTTTTTGGGGGGGGGGCTGGCTATTTTAGAGATACAATTCTAACAAACTTTTCCACCCAAGCAGGCCTCAAACTTCAATCCTCTAGATCTCAGCCTCCTGAGTAGATAGGATGAAAAGCATGAGTCACCAATGCTGGGCTTTGTTTCTTTTTGTTTTGAGGCAAGGTCTCACTATGAGGCCCAGCCTGACCTTGAATGTATGATTCCCCTGATTCCCCCATCTCAGCCTTCTGAGTGCTGGGATTCTTTTTTTTTTTTTTTTTTTGTCAGTCATGGGCCTGAACTCTAGGCCTGGGCACTGTCCCTCTGCTCCTCAGCTCAAGGCCAGAGCTCTACCATTTGAGCCACAGCACCACTTCCAACTTTTTCTGCTTATGTGGTGCTGAGGTATCGAACCCAAGGCTTCATGCATGCAAGGCAAGTGCTCTACCACTGAGCCACCTTCCCAGCCCTGAGTGCTGGGATTCTTAATGTGTACCATCACATCCAACTTAGCCTTCCTCCTTCTGCCTCTTCACAAAATGTCTGCCTTACTTCTGTCTTTTCCAGCACCTTAAAATCTCAGGCTGCTCCTTGTTTCTGTCCCAGACAACTCCGGGGTCTGCATGCTCCCAACTTCCTCCAGGGATCTAGCCACTCACATAGGAGTAGAAGACCACAGAGCAGAGAGAGGAAGATTCTAGAAGTAGGTAGGGACATCCACTGGGGGCAGTCTAGACTGCCTGGCTCACGCTCCCAGTGTGAGGTGAGCGGGTGTGTCAGGCCAGGCTGGGGCCCAGCTGGTGACTCAAGCCGGGAGCAGCTGGCGACAGCTGTGCAGTCCTGAGCAATGAGCCCTCCCTTCCTGCTGCCCCTTCGTGGAATCTTAGAAGCTGGAAATTCTAGAACCAGAGAACAGTCCCAGAAGGAAGGGATCTGGAGGACTGAGCCTCTCCTTTGTGTGAAAAGAAACCACATTCAAAAAGGACCATAAAGGGGGCGTGGCTAGCTGTTGGAGGGGGAGGAGGGAAGGGCAGGGGGTCGCCCAGGCAACAGGAAAATCATGGGTAACACAGGAGGGCCAGTGCAGGTTTAGTACAAACCAGCTTTGTCCCAACGGTGTCACAGGCGCCTCCATCTCCTCTTTCTCTCCAGCTCGGGGGGGAAAGCTCCTTGGGGCGGAAAGAAATGTTGGATTTTCCATACTCTAACTCCCAGCTGGCAGCTGGAGTGGGCAAACCTGTGTCCTCCCCAATGAGGCTTGGACAGGTGTGGGCCCTGCAGGCTGAGGCGGCAGGAAGAGGGTGAGGGCAAGGGGATTCTGGGTAAATCTACAGCTGTCTAGGCAGCAAAAGCCACCCTGCCCCGGCCTTATCTGGGGAAAAGGGATCTGGAAAATTCCTCAGAAGTCCAACCCAATCCCTCAAGCTAGATCAGCCTCAAAGGAATCCTGAGAAGAGCCGGGCAGCCTATACCAGGTCACTGACACATGGACACGGTGCCGTTACGTTACTGTTTGCAGGGTTTGTTGGCTGCTTTTTTTCCCCCCAGTGCTGGAGTTTGAACTCAGGCCTCTCACTTTCTAGATTGGTATTCTAACACTTATGCCCTGCCTCCAGTCTGTCATCTTGCTGGTTAACAGGAGATGGAGTCTCTTGGACTTTTCTGCCCATGCTGGCTTTTTGAATTTCAATCCACCAGCTCTTGGTCTCCTGAGTGGCTAGGATTACAGGCAGGAGCTACCAGCGACTGGCTGTTTGCAGGATTTTGACATCAAGTTGGGTGCCCTACCTTGGATAGGTCAGCTGCATGTATTCCCTACATAGACGGTTACTGAGTCTCAAGTGTGGGCCTGAAGCTGTGTCAGAGATGGTCATGCCCTGACTCAGAGCTTTGGTCCATCAGGAAATGTGCCTGAGCTCCCACTAAGAGTAAGCCATGGGCTCCCGCCCCTCCCTCCGCAGCCAGGTGACCCTGTGCAGGGTGACCACTGTGAGACCAGGCACCCAAGAGGGCTTTCCCTTGCCATCCCCTCCTCAGCCAGGCTCAGGCTGCCCTCTGGTCCCAGGCTTGCTTGAGCCCTCCTGCAGCCCCTTTCTCATAACTGGGGCTGGAGGCTCAGTCTTTCAGTGAAAGCTTCCTGCCATTGTCCTTCTGTCAGCACAGTCCCAACACAACTCAGATCAGCCAAGGGATTGTGGAAACACAGAAGCAGAAAGGTGAGGTCATCATGTCTAGCACCATCTCTCAGGGCATGAACACAACCCAGCAGAAGCTCAGGACTTAGTAAGAAGGAGACAGTCCACCCTCCTACTCTCTGACTCATTCTTTCCCAAAATGTGTCTCCATTCCCCTGGAAAGTCCTTCATAAAAGCCTACTTAAGTGCCTCCTGCTGTAGCTTCAGCTGCTCACCAGGGATGAAACTGTCAGGACAGCCTCCTTTCCTCCAGGGCCCAGGATCTGGGAAGGGGAGTAGTCAAAGCACTCAAATAGGAAAGCTGTTTCCACTTCTCCCATTTTGCTGTCTTCTCTTCCCCTTCATTTTCTCCCCTTTCCTATTCTCTCCTTAATCCCCCACTCAACTCACAACCTGGCTGGGAGCCAGTATTGTTCCTGCCCAGCTCCCCTCTCCCCCCCTCCCCTCTCCCCTCCTCCTTCCCTCCCTGTCTCTTCCAGCTAGACCATGGGGCACCAGCCTACCCAGTTCCTGCAGCAGCAGCTCTAACTGGGGGCAGGGCAGGTTAGGGGACCACTCTTGCCCTATCCTTTGCACTTCTAGTCCTCACTGGTGGTCCCCACCTGGCCTGCCAGGCTGGAGGGGGGGGAGGGGGCTTTGTAACTTAAGCCCCCTCCCCCCACCTCCCAGTTACATTTAATGGTATCAGTTCAGGAGAGAAACAGAACTATCCCAGTCGCCCTAGACAAAGAGCACCCCTCCCTGGTACCCTTCTTCTACCGTTTACTCAGTTCCCCAGGCTTGACCCCCCTCTAAAGCATTCCCTTAAATTCTCTAATCAGTCCAATACACCCTGGGCTTTTCAGGAAGACAGCTAGACCCCCCCTCCCCCCGCCCCCCACACAAGACCCATAAATGAAGTAGGAGGCAGAGGCTCGTTGTCCTGGCTCCATCTAGTGGTGTCTAGCGGTATGACACCCACCTTAGGGCTCCTTCCTGTGGCTCAGGGACCAGGCAGTACTCCAGAATTGCCCTGAGGGGAAGATGTGGACAGAAGTCACACTTCTACAGTTGGTCTATGGTCTTGGGCCCCTCTCCTGTTTGACTATGGAAGGGACTGATGGCCAACAGCCTATTGTTCCTTCATCCCCATTGTCTTGTTGCATTGTCACTTCCCATTAAGCAGTAATCTGACCTGGGATTAATTTCTAGGCCTCCTGCTTTGACCCTGAACACGATTGAGGATAGTGCACAGAATGGCAGGTGCAGAAGGATGGGAGGCTTCTGTGTAGTCCTAGATTGTCAGAATTATTGGTGTTAGGGAAGCCATGTGGTTCTCTAACACAGGAATTGCTCAAGAAAGGATGTTCCCAACATCTCCAAGAACAAGGCACTCTCGCCCTCTGGTGGCTGCTCCAATCCGGGCGGGAATACTTTCCTGCAGCATCTTTGCTTTTGTCTGGTTGTATTTCCTGGACCCGTTTAAAAAGGTCTGGCTCATGCCTGTAATCCTGACTATTCAGGAGACTGAGATCTGAGAAATGCAGTTTGAAGCCAGTCTGGACAGGAAAATCTGTGAGATTCTTATCTCCAATTAACTAAAAAGCTGCACATGTTGCTGTTGTGGCTCAACTGATAGAACAAAAACATCTCTGGACATCACCCAGGCCCTGAGTTCAAGCCCAGGACCAGTACAAAAAAGAAGAAGAAGGAGAAGGAGAAAGAGAAGGAGAAGGAGAAGGAGAAGAAGAGGAGGAGGAGGAGGAGGAAGAGGAGGAGAAAGACCTGAGGCCCTTTAGCTTGAGCCCCTAAGACTTAAGGGCTTAAGATGACCCCTCCCAAACTATTTGTTTTGAAATATTTAATGTGTTTTATCAGTGAAGAAATATATCACAAATTGTGGCTGAGTGTGGTAGCATAAATGATGGCTAGAATTCCAGATACACAGGAGATGAAAATAGAAAGATCACAGTCTGAGGCCAGCCAGGGTAAAAGGGTGAAACTTTATTTGTAAAACTAAAATGAGCCAGGCGCTGGTGACTCATGCCTGTAATCCTAGCTACTCAAGAGGCTGAGATCTGAGAATCACAGTTCAAAGCAATCCTGGGAAAGAAAGTCTGTGAGACTCTTTTTTTTTTTTTTTTTGGTCGGTCGTGGGGCTTGAACTCTGGGCCTGGGCGCTGTCCCTCAGCTCTTCAGCTCAAGGCGAGCGCTCTACCACTTGAGCTACAGCGCCACTTCCGGTTTTCTGGTGGTTTATTGGAGATAGGAGTCTCACGGTCTCTCCTGCCCGGGCTGGCTTTGAACCGTGATCCTCATATCTCAGCCTCCTGAGTAGCTAGGATTACAGGCGTGAGCCACCAGCGCCCGGCTGTGAGACTCTTATCACCAATTAACCACCAGAAAACTAGAAGTGGAGATGTGGCTCAAAGTGGCAGAATGATAGCTTTGAGCAAAAAGCTCAGGGACAGCACCCAGGCCCCAAGTTCAAGACCCACAAATGACAAAAGAAAAGCTAAAATGAAAAAGAACTGGGACATGGTTCAAGTGGCAAACTGCTTGTCTAGAGCTAAGTTCTGGCTTCAACATCCAATATCACTGAAATATAAAAACAAAAATAAAACTCACAAATCAATAACAACAATAAAACCCCAAACAAACAAACAAAACCAATAAACTGCCTTGAGTTCAACCCTTAGGACTATTAAAATGAAAAAAAAAAGTATTTAAAAATTTACTCCACATATGTACACTTCTAAATAACACTGGTGTTTGCAGGGTTTTGAGCTTTTAAAGACATGGTATCTACTGTTGTGTGTTTTACTACAGCTTTTTTTCTTTCCTGTTTAACATGATGTCCATGAGACTGGTCCATCTTGATATATTACCACAGTTGTACACTGAGTGATCATAACTTACAGCAGTAATAGACCAAGGCCTTCACAGTACCTGAACTATGTGTGACAACATAAACTCATTCTGCTCTATTGGTGGAAAAGCTGACTGGCAGGACCTTTTTCTTTTCCTTCCCTCCTTCTTTCCTTCTTTTTTTTGTCTGGTTGTGGGGCTTGAACTCTGGGTTTGGGTGCTGTCCCTGCACTCTTCAGCACAAGGCTAGTGCTCTACCTTGAGCCACAGCGCCACTTCCGGTTTTCTAGTGGTTTATTGGAGATAAGAGTCTCATGGACTTTCCTTGCCTGGGCTGGCTTTGAGCCGAGATCCTTAGATCTCAGCCTCTGAATAGCTAGGATTAGAGGCGTGAGCCATCAGCGCCCAGCTCCTTCTTTCCTTCTTTCTTTCTTTATAGTCCTAGGGTTTGAACTCAGAGCCTCCCTGCGCTTCTTTTTGCTCAAGGCTAGTCCTCTACCACTTGAGCTGCAGCTCCACTTTCAGTTTTTTAGCAATTAATTTGAGATAAGAGTCTTTTGGACTTTTCTTCTTAGGTTAGTTTAGAACTATAGTCCTCAGATCTCAGCCTCCTGAGTAGTTAGGATTATAGGCAGCTGTGCACATTAATAGTGCTCAGCTAAGACCACTTTTTAAAAAAATATGTATGTAGGGGTTGGGAAGGTGGCTCAGTGGTAGAGCGCTTGCTTTGCATGCATGAGGCCCTGGGTTCGATTCCTCAGCAACACATAAGCAAAAAGAAAAAAGCTGGAAGTGGTGCTGTGGCTCAAGTGGTAGAGCGCTAGCCTTGAGCTGAAGAGCTGAGGGGCAGCACCCAGGCCCAGAGTTCAGACCCCATGACCAGACCCCCCCCAAAAATATGTATGTATATATGTGTGTATTTGTTGGTTGTAAGGATTGAACTCAGGGCTTGGATGCTGACCCTGAGCTTCTTTGTGCTCAAGGCTGGTGCTCTACCACTTGAGCCACTGCATCATTTCCAGCTTTTTTCTGAGTAGTTTGTTGGAGATAGGAGACTCAAGGACTTTCTTGCCCAGGATGACTTCAACCATGATCCTCAGATCTCAGCCTCCTGAGTAGCTAGGATTTGAAGTGTGAGCCACCAGTGCCTTGCACCTGAACTCTTTTGCTCAGGGCTAGTTCTCTACCCTTTTAAGCCACAGCTTCACCTCTGTTTGTTTTTTTTTTTTTGTAGTTTGTTTTTGTTGGTTGTGGGACTTGACCTCTGGGCCTGGGCGCTGTCCCTCAGCTCTTCAGCTCAAGGTTAGCACTCTACCACTTGAGACACAGCGCCACTTCCAGTTTTCTGGTGGTTTATTGGAGATAAGAGTCTCACTGTTTTTCCTGCCCAGGCTGGCTTTGAACCTCGATTCTCAGATCTCAGCCTCCTGAGTAGCTAGGATTATAGGTGTGAGCCACCAGTGCCCGACCATTTCTGGTTTTTGAGTGGCTAATTGGAAATAAAAGTCTCACTGGGATTTTTCAGCCAAGGGTGGCTTTGAACTATGATTCTCAGATTTCAGCCTTGTGAGTAGTGAAGATTGCAGGCATGAGCCTTCAGCACCCAGCTAGGGCCAATTTTAAAATTGATATGACATTATCCATCAAAATTGAATATGTATGCTTTGTACATGTGACTAGAAAATGAATCCAAGAGAATGGCATGTACAGGTGCACAGGGCATTGTGCAAGAATGCTTACAGTAGCTAGGTGTTCATGTATATATTACATATGTTCTGGCATCATGGCTTGAACTTGGAGCCTCAAATTCTTACTTGGCTTTTTCAGTCACAGCCAGCTTTCTACCGCTGAGCAATGCCTCCAGTCCAGGATTTTGCTGGTTATTTTGGAGATGGAGTCTCTCAGACTTTTCTGCCTGGGCTGGCATTAACTTGTGATCCTCTAGATCTCAGCCTCCTGAGTAGCTATAAGTATTGGTGTGAACTCACTTTCTTGCATTGAGAGCCAATCTGGAACCCAATCCTGGAATGGGAAGAGGACTTAGCTCGTACCAGTCTTTCTGCTGGGATCAGATAGGTGCTCCCATTGCATTCCACAGATAAAGAAGCTAAGACTCATAGGGATGCTTCCAGGACCTGTGCTCTGAGCATCTTTCCACTATGGGATGGATATTCAGTCAACAAACACCCATGGGAGCTTATCAAGTGCTGCCAAACCAGACATCGCTTTCAGCTCCTTCCTTAGCATGGTAGCCCAAGCTCAGCTCCCTAATCCCAGCTCCTGCCCAGCTCCACATGCTTTCAGTTATCTTCTATCCCCTTCCTCCCAACAAATTGGTTAGGTAGGTGGAGGTAGGATAGGAAGGGTAGGGTTTTTGTTGTTGTTTGTTTTTGGTCAGTCATGGGGCTTCAACTCAGGCTCTAGGCCCTGTTCCTGAGCTTTTCTGCTCAAGGCTAGCACTCTACCACTCTGAGCCACAGCACCACTTCCAGTATTCTGGTGGTTAATTGGAGATAAGTGGATCCTAGACTTTCCTGCCCCAGCTAGCTTCGAACCGTGATCCTCAGATCTCAGCCTCCTAAGTAACTAGGATTTCAGGCATGAGTCACGGGCACTGGGCTCAAATGTAGCTTTTTTTTTGGGGGGGGGGTAGGGGGCCATAGCAGCCCCTGGTGGCCATGTCCCACAGCCAGCCCCTGCAGCTTAGAGACCTGCTGAGTAAGGGAGGGAACAGAGATGGATTCCTGAAAGTTGCCCATTAGAACTCCAGAGACAAGGGATCAGAGTGGAAATGGAGCAGCTCAGCACCTGTCCCCTTGCCTTCTTTTCCTGAATGAACTTGACCCCTTGCCACAGTCACTCTTTACCTACCCTAACCAAGTGACAACCTTTGTCCAGATCCCAACCCTGCATACCTGAAAACTGCACATCTTCCCATGCCAGGACATCTCCCCTCTCCCGGGCCCAGCCACCACCTGGGAGCCTTCTTCCTGCCTTCCCTCCGTCCATAGCCAACTTATACTTATACTTCCCCTGCTCCTCCCCTGGGCACAGGAGTCCTTACCTGCACTTTTAAAAACAATCCATTAATTAACGATCGGGGCTTGAACTTAGGACCTGACTGCTCTCCCTTAGTTTTTTTCTACTTCAGGCTGGTGCTCTACCACTTTAGCCATACCTCCACTTCTGGCTTTTTGGTGATTAACTGGAGATGAGTCTCATGGCCTTTACTACCCTGGATGGCATCAAACCATGATTCTCTGATTTCAGCCTTCTGAATAGCTAGGATTACAACCACCAGAGCACGCCTCAGACCCCACTTTTAATGATCAGGATCAAGGACAGACCTCTACTGAGCAGCCCAGGAGGGTCACCTCTAGGATGACTTTGTACTTACCTAGTATAGTGCAATGTATATCTTTATCCTGTCCCTGTGACCCATATGTTTTGGGCCCAGGAACATGGTAAGAAGTGCAGCTGAAGATCTCACAAAAGGACTTGTAACTAGATTGGGATATACGTCAGTAGCAGAACACTTGTCTAGTGTGTACAAGACCCTGAGTTCTATTCCCACCACTACCACAAGCATCACAAAATGAAAACTAATCTCTGTCACATATTGCAGCCTCCAGAAGAAGAGAAGGACCCCTTGCCCCTCCCCTCATGTCCAATGAGTGCCTGTTGGCTGCTGGTACAAGGACCTCTCCATATTGGGTCTCATTTGATTCTCAAATCAAACTTGGGGAGGGGAGATATTAACCTTTCAAAAATATTTTCTTAGAGGGCTGGAAAGGTGGCTCAGTGGTAGAGTGCTTGCCTTGCATACATGAGGCCCTGGGTTCGATTCCTCAGCACCACATAAGCAGGAAAAAAAGGCCGGAAGTGGCGCTGTGGCTCAAGTGGTAGAGTGCTAGCCTTGAGCTGAAGAGCTGAGGGACAGCGCCCAGGCCCAGAGTTCAGGCCCCATGACCAGACCCCCCCAAAAAAATATTTTCTTAGAGAAGTTATATAGTTTGTCCCCATTCAACCAGAAAATGCAAAAGTCAAAAAGTCAAAGGAGGGGCTGGGAAGGTGGCTCAGTGGTAGAGCGCTTCCCTTGCATGCACAAGGCCCTGGGTTCGATTCCTCAGCACCACATAAGCAAAAAGACAAAAGCCAGAAGTGGTGCTGTGGCTCAAGTGGTAGAGTGCCAGCCTTGAGCCCAAGAGCTGAGGAACAGCGCCCAGGCCCAGAGTTCAGGCCCCACAACTGGACCCCCCCCCAAAAAAAAAAGTCAAAGGAGGCTGGGAAGGTGGCTCAGGGGTAGAGCACTTGCCTTGCATGCATGAGGCCCTGGGTTCGATTCCTCAGCACCACATAAGCAAAAGGAAAAAAAAAGCCGGAAGTGGCACTGTGGCTCAAGTGGTAGAGTGCTAGCCTTGAGCTGAAGAGCTGAGGGACAGCGCCCAGGCCCAGAGTTCAGGCCCCATGACCGGACCTACCCCCCTCCCCCCCCCAAAAAAAAAGTCAAAGGAAAGCTAGACACTGGTGGCTCACCTCTATAATCCTAGCTGCTCAGGAGGCTGAGGTCTAAGGATTGTGATTTGAAGCCAGCCTGGTCAGGAAAGTCTGTGAGACTTTTATCTCCAATTAGTGACCAAAAAGTCAGAAGTGGAAATGTGACTTACATAACAGAGAACTAGCTTTGAGCAGGAAAGGTCAGAGACAGTGTCCAAGCCCTGAGTTTAAAGCCCCAGGACTGGCATGTATATGTATACTCTCTCATTCTCTCTCTGTGTCTCTCTCTCTGTCTCTCTGTCTCTGTCTCTCTGTCTCTGTCTCTGTCTCTGTCTCTGTCTCTGTCTCTCTCTCTCTTTCTTTCTCTCTCTCTCTCTCTTTCTTTCTCTCTCTCTCTCTCTCTCTCTCTCTCTCTCTCTCTCTCTCTCTCTTTCTCTCTCTCTCTCTCTCTCTCACACACACACACATCAGAGCCATTCTCTGTCTGAGACAGCATACAAAACCTCTCCCTGGCCATCTCTCTGATGCCTTCATATAGTAAGTTTTCAATGAAACTTATAACACTACATTGCATTTAATGAGCAGAATCCTTTCCCCAAAGATCTCCTCTGTCTCATTACTCCAAGGCTTCCTCCCCTAGCCTACTTCTCTTTTACTCTACACATTCCAAATCCCACCCAGCTCAGGGACTGCCCCTCTCCAGAAAGCCTTCCCAAATACTTCTACCCTCCAGGAGCTCTCTGCTTCCTGACATATAGGAGCTTCAAATTTTTAAAAATTAATTCAGGTTATGCAAGTAAGATGTTAGGCAAGCACTCTACAAAGGAGCTATACCCCCAGCTCTTGGTTTTTTGAGATTAGGGTCTCACTATGTAGCCTAAGCTAACCTCCAATTCCCCTCCATTCTCCTGCTACAGTCTCTAAAGTGCTGGGATTACAGGTACACAACACCACAGAGGGTTTAGAACAAGATTGGGGCCTGGGAGTGTGGCTTAGTGGTGGAGAGCTTGCCTAGCATGCTTGAAGCCCTGGATTTGATTCTTCCAAACCACAAAAACAGAACAAGCTGGAAGTGGCACTGTGGCTCAAGTGGTAGAGTACAAACGTTGAGCAAAAGGAGCTCAGGCCCTGAGTTCAGTCACCCCCCCTCAAAAAAAAAGAAAGAAAAGAAAGTACAAGAACAAGATTTGGTGCATCACAAAGTGTAATAAATTTGGAGCTTTTCTTTTCTTTTGTCAGTCATGGGGCTTAAACTCGGCCAGGGCGCTGTCCCTGAGCTCTTTTGCTGAAGGCTACAACTCTACCACTTTGAGCCACAGCTCCATTTCCAGTTTTCTGGTGGTTAATGGGAGATAAGAGTATCACAGACTTTTCTGCCTGGGCAGACTTTAAATCATGATCCTCAGAGCTAGGATTACAGGCATGAGCCCACTCAGTTTGACTTAGGATAAGAGCTTGACTCTTAGGATAGCTTCTTCCAGACTTGTATAAACCAGCAGGGTGCGCCCTCTGCTCAAACATTCCCCACATAAGACAGGATGTAGCAAACTTCTCCAGAGAGCTAGAGAACTTCCTAAAGCAAGGATAGACTCTGACTGAGTAGGTGCGTTCAAAAATAGCAAGGATTGGGCTGGGAAGGTGGCTCCCTGGAGAGTGCTTGCCTTGCATGCATGAGGCCCTGGGTTTGAGTCCTCAGTATCACATAAGGAGAAAAAGCTGGAGGTGGCACTGTGGCTCAAGTGATAGAGCTCTAGCCTTGAGCTGAAGAGCTGAGGGACAGAGCCTAGGCCCAGAGTTCAGGCCCCATGACCAACAACAACAAAAAAAGCAAACAATAGTAAGGATAAAGGTGAAGTGGAGAAAATGTTCTCAAGCTTAGGCCATCCCTTCCCACCATCCCTTTTTCCCAATTGAGGCAGAGGCAATAGGGTGTTTGTACAGCTTGGATACTTATACATAAGGAATCAGGTATTTGTTCTTCCTATTTCCAGGCAGTGTCTCTCCTTCCAGGGTGCACATTCGCTCTGCAAAGCTCAGGACCCTGTCCATCCTCCCAGCAGCCCCTCATTATCACATTTTATGGATGAGAATCTCTCTCTCTCTCTCTCTCTCTCTCTCTCTCTCTCTCTCTCTCTCTCTCTCTCTCTCTCTCTCTCTGCTTGGACTGGGGCTTGAATTCACAGGCTGGGTATTCCCCTTAGCTTTTTCCACTCAAGGCTAGCGCTCCACCACTTGAGCCACAACTCCACTTCGGCTTTTTGCCGAAAGTCTCAGGAACTCTCCTCCCTAGGCTGGCTTCAGAGGGTGATCATCAGATCTCAGCCTCTTGTGTAGTAGCTATGATTACAGGCATGAGCCACCAGCGCCTGGCAAGAGACCGAGTTTTAATTCAGGAAGTGGTAGCTTTCTTGGGTGTGCTGAGTAATGGTGACTCTCATCCCCTCTAAGGGCCCAGTTCTGTACCTCATCCTGGATGCGGGGAGGAGGAGGGGTAAGAGGGGAAAGGATGCTGGCCCTCACAGCCTCCTCCCCCCAAAGCCGAAACCATTGTATAGGATTCCCCAGGGTCTGGCTGGTCTTGTGGTTCCACCCCCAGGCATCCCGAGTGCTGGGACCACAGCGGCTGCGGGTTGGGCCGAGCGCTAAGGGGTTAAAGCGCGGGCCCCGCCCCTGGCCCGCCGGGCTGGCGGGAGTATGAATAGCGGCGCCGGCTGTGCCGACTCCAGTCGCTGGGCTGCTCCCGCCGCTCCTTGCCATTGTCCCCTGCAGGTCTTCTCTTAGTCCTCAAAGTTCCGAGGGCCCGTGCGCGTCGGTCTACGCTCGGTGCGGGGCTGGCGAGCAGGATGGAGGGCTGCATGGGGGAGGAATCGTTCCAGATGTGGGAGCTCAATCGACGCCTGGAGGCCTACCTGGGCCGGGTCAAGGCGCTGGAGGAGCAGAATGAGCTGCTCAGCGCGGAGCTCGCGGGTCTGCGCGCACAGTCCGCCGATGCTTCTTGGCGAGCCCGTGCCGACGACGAGCTGGCGGCGCTGCGGGGCCTGGTGGACCAGCGCTGGCGGGAGAAGCACGCGGCAGAGGTGGCGCGCGACAACCTGGCGGAGGAGCTGGAGGGCGTGGCGGGCCGGTGCCAGCAGGTGCGGCTGACCCGGGAGCGGATCGCCGAGGAGGCTGCCCGCCACCGGCGTGCGGTGGAGACCGAGAAATGCGCCCAAGGCTGGCTGAGCAGCCAGGCTGCGGAGTTGGAGCGCGAGCTGGAGGCTCTGCGCGCCGCGCACGAGGAGGAGCGCGCCAGCCTCAACGCCCAGGCCTCCTGTGCCCCCCGCGGCCCCGCGCCGCCCCGCGGTCCCCCGGCCCCCGCACCCGAGGTGGAGGAGTTGGCCAGGCGGCTGGGGGAGGCGTGGCGCGGGGCCGTGCGCGGCTACCAGGAGCGCGTGGCGCACATGGAGACGTCGCTGGGCCAGTCCCGCGAGCGGCTGGGTCAAGCGGTGCAGGGCGCCCGGGAGAGTCGCCTAGAGCTACAGCAGCTCCAGGCGGAGCGCGGCGGACTCCAGGAGCGCAGGGCGGCGTTGGAACAGAGGTTGGAGAGTCGCTGGCAGGAGCGGCTGCAGGCCACTGAAAAGTTTCAGGTGAGGAGGTCTCTGATCTTGCTAAGACCTGGTTCTAGGACATCCCTAAAAGACTTCTGGGAAAGCAGTGGAAGCAAGGGGTGGCTGCTGATTCAGGCAGTCACAGACTCCACTCGAGGCTAGGAAAAGCAGCCCACACGCTCTGGATAGCGCCCTCCTCCCACGATGCTCCCTACCCCCACCCTGTGTGTCTCCCTAGGCTGTAGCCCCTCAGAAAGTGGCCAGCACTTCCTCCGTCAGCCCTGAGGACATAGCCAGGTAGAATGGCCAAGGCTTAGCCCTCCTCCCCTCAGAAGAGCAAGGGGGCCCTGGATGAGTGGCCTCCAGCCCCCTCTCCCATAACATGGCTTCTCAAGCTCCCTGGAGAACATTCCAGAGGCCTGGGGCAGCTGTTCCTCTTCACACTGCACAGATATGACCAACAGCTGAGAAAACAACTTCTTGCCTGGGCCAGACAAGGTGGCTCTGGTCTAGCCATAGCCACCTCCCCACTCCTCTCAGAGGGAAGATTCCAGAATATGTGGGAAGTGGGGAGGAGGGGCTGTGCAGAGCAGGAGGCAGGGATGGGATCCAGGATTGCAGGCCTCTTGGTAGATCATTTTTCCTTCTGCTTCCACTTTCCTCCTTCTCTGTAACTCATCTCCTCTCTCCCTTCACATCCTGCTTCCTGTGGGAGCCAAATGAATTCTTAAGAACATGTGCTACCATTTAATCCGTGGCCTCTAGGGGACCCTGGCTTGGGAGAGGGTTGTGGATACCGCTCTACATGCATCTGGGGGGAACCCAGTAGGGGCTCCCTGGGTGGAGGTGGGGGAGGCTAGGACGTGCTCTACAGAGAAATCCGTCAGGGTGCCAAACAGAAAGGACGATCTAGGCCAGGAGGTACCTCAGTACACCACTGACTGTCTCTGGCTTGCTCCACAGCTGGCCGTGGAGGCTCTGGAACAGGAGAAGCAGGGCCTACAGAGCCAGATTGCTCAGGTCTTGGAAGGTCGGCAGCAGCTGGCACACCTTAAGATGTCCCTCAGCTTAGAGGTGGCTACATACAGGTATGGGCTGATGCAGATTCACTTATGCTCACACATGCAAGTCAGAGACTCCTTTGCTGAAGGGAACTGGGGACTCAGCTTGGTTACCCCTGGGTTCTGTGACTATAAGCTGTTAAATTCCCCACCCAGAATATGTCCCCCCCCCCAGCCCATCTGTTTCCCCCTTGGTTTTAGAACTAGACATTCTTGTGCCAGGAGACCTTGAAGAAAAAAAAAGATGATGTTGCTGAGTGGGGAGAAGGTTGAATGGGGGGCAGGGAAATCTATATTCAGACTCTTCTCCTCAGCGGCTAGAAATCCACAGCCTCTGTGTACTTCCACTGGTCAGCCTTGTATAGGGGTAAGAGCTAGACCAGGAGACTTCCTGGTCCCCTTGTAGCTCAAGTATTATGGGGTCTGATTCCTCTCAAGCCCCAGTGCTGTTGGCCCTGCCCAGCTCACTGGCCACCTTCCCCCATTTCACTAGGAAAGGCTGAGAGGGGCTGTTGCTTTTTTTTTTTTTTTTTTTTTTGCCAGTCGTGGGGCCTGAACTCTGGGCCTGGGCACTGTCCCTCAGCTCTTCAGCTCAAGGCTAGTGCTCTACCACTTGAGCCACAGCGCCACTTCCAGCTTTTTTCTGCTTATGTGGTGCTGAGGAATCGAACCCAGGGCCTCATGCATGCAAGGCAAGCACTCTACCACTGAGACACCTTCCCAGCCCCTGGGGCTGCTGCTTTTTATTGGCATTATGACCTCTGAGGATATCTGTTTTGGGAAATGAGACTGGCTGGCTAGTGATCCAGAGATGGAGCCTGAGGAAGGGGCTTCATGACTTGTGTGTGTGAACCAGGCTACAAGGCAGGGGCTAGGGTTGGACAAATTATTAAGACCAGATCTCCCCAGAATCTATTGGCAGAAATCATAAAGATGGCCAGGCACCAGTGGCTCACACTTGTAATCCTAGCTGAGATCTGAGGATCATGGTTCAAATCTAGCTGAGGCAAGAAAGTTCATGAGACTTATCTCTAAGTAACCTGAAGTAGAACTCTGGCTTAAAGTGGTTGAGCACTAGCTCCAGCAGAAAAGCTAGGGAACAGAACCCAGGCCTTGATTTCAAGCCTCATGACCAACAAACAAAGGAAAAAGAAAAAAAGAAAAGGCAGTGATGCTAGGACTGGAGGGAGTCAGGGCCCAAAGGGCCAGCGAATAGCTAGCCAGGGTGGGGAAGAGAAAGGCTTTCTCTCCACAGAGGACAGAGCACTGAGGGCAGGTACTGCCAGAGGAGGACAGAAGTAAGAATACAGCAGTGCCAGCCAGGCCCAGAAGTCATCAGAGGAGTAGAGAAGATCATCAGAATAGCTTGTTAAATTGACTGGTCTTCCTCCAATCAGCTCCACAGGGTAGGAGTTTGGTCCCAAAGATCTCTGTACCCTAAAGGGGCTTTGAGATCCCCAAATGAAGGAGGGCTTTGACCCTAGTCCAAACACTGAGAGGAAGGGTCTGCGCAGGCCCTGAGGAATGTAACTAGGGTTTTGAGGCATGAAAAGGATTTGAAGAGAGGGAGCTGAATTCATTTGCTTTTGTCTGTCACCAGCTCTGGGGCCCAGGGGTGGAGGGGGGCTCCATCCCATGGGAACTGCCTGAGAATTCCCACTTCCTCTGAGAAGCCCCCTTCTCAGACCCTCCAGATGGTAGTGTGGACAAAGGCAGCCATTAGCATAAGAATTGGCCCCCCACCCTGAGGATGAGGTCATTGGCCTGGGATGGGGAGGAGGAGCGTAGTCTGAGTGATCTTTGGGTGAGCAGCGGCACTGTGTCTGACTGTGGGAATCTGCTTGTATGACTGTGAGGCCCTCTGTGTGTGTGACTTTGTTTGATGTCTGTGGGTATGTGTAACCATGTGACTTCACCCCACATGGGGCAAATTTTGTGTGATAAGGTTCAATATGAAGAGGGGGTCTGTAGTACAGGGGAGCAATCTGAGACAGGGCAGGCAGAAGGCTGACCCAGCTTTGCTTCCCAACCTCCAGGACTCTGCTGGAGGCTGAGAACTCACGGCTGCAGACACCTGGCAGTGGTTCCAAGACTTCCCTTGGCTTCCAGGGTAAGAAGAGGGGCTAACTTTTCTTTGTTCTTTTTTTTGGGGGGTGAGGTGGGGCTTGAACTCAGGGCCTGAGTTCTTTTGCTCAAGGCTAACACTCCAGCACTTTGACCACAGTGTTATTTCAGTTCAGGTGGTTAATTAGAAATCAGAATCTCATAGACTTTCCTGCCTGGGCTGGCTTTGAACTGCAATCGTCAGATCTCACTCTCCTAAGTAGCAAGAGCCATGAGCACCTAGCTTCCTTTGTTCTTTTTACCAGGGGCAGACTTTTTGTGACATACCAATCTAAGTCTTTTTTTTTTTTTCTGTATGTGCATGTTCTGGTATTGGAGCGGAACTCAGGACCAGGGCATTCTCCCTTAGTTTATTTGCTCAAGGCTGGTGCTCTACCACGTGAACCACAGTTCCCCTTCCAGCTTTTTGGTGGTTGTTTGGAGATAAGAAGCTTACAAACTTTCCTACTCAGTCTGGCTTTGAACCATCATCTTCAGATCTCAGCTTCCTGTGTAGCTAGAATTACAGACGTGAGCCACCGGCCCCTATAACTCCTAACTCCTTGGCCCCAACAGCACTGAGCATGCTCTCAGCCCAGCCAGCATCCTGTGCTAAGGGCAGCCTCCTGGTATACTCTTGCCACTGGCAAGGACTGCCCTATGGCTCCCCAAAGAACCAAAACATACTGATGCTGTTTCTTCCCCCTCTGCCTTTCTAGACCCCAAGCTGGAGCTGCATTTCTCTGGGACCCCAGAGGGTCGGCGTCTGGGACCTTTTCTCCCTGTCCTCAGCCCAACTCCTCTCCCTTCACCCTTGCCCAATAGCCTTGAGACACCTGTGCCAGCCTTTCTGAAGAGCCAGGAATTCCTTCAGACCCATACCCCTACTCCCACTCTAGCCAGCACCCCCATCCCAACCACACCTAAAGCTCCCTGTCCTGCTACCAATGCAGAGATCAGAGCCCAGGATGCCCCCCTTTCCCTGCTCCAGCCACAGGATGTGAGGCAGCAGGCTCCAGAGTCCCTATGGGCTGAAGCCAAAGCAACTTTCCCTGACAGCATCCTCCCAGGACCAGAGGAGCCTGGAGGCGAGCAGCAAGGGGTTAGTGCAGGCCAGTCCCCTGAGGATCAGGCCTCCTCAGTCCAACTCCTCAGTTCTGACTACCCCAAATTAGAGGCTAATGATGGAGAACCCAGTGAGACTAAAGGATCTAGTATATTCCCAGAAGATAAAGGGCAAGTCTGGGGGCTGGTAGAGAAAGAAGTAGACACAGAGTTCAAAGCAGTGAGTAGTTTACAGCAGGAAACACAGCAAGAGGAAGGAGAGTTGGACATGAAGGAAATTCAGGACTTCCACGGTCTTTTTGAAAAAGAAACTGCAAAGGTTCTGCAAGAGGAGATTCAAGAGCCACCAGTGTGTTTGGAAAACCAGAGCCATAAGACACTAGAGAAAGGGAATCCTGAGTATCTGAGGTCTTTAGAAGAAGAGAACTTAGAAGTAACAAAAAGTACAGAAAAAGAAAATCAAGAGTTATTAAAGTCTTTAGAAGGAAAGGATGTGGAGGAAGAGAGACCTCTAGATAAGGACATGCAAACATTGGAATCCTTAGAAACGGAGAACCAAGAATTAATGATGTCTCCTGAAGACAACATAGAGAGACATTTATCTCTAGGAAAGGATCAGGAATTAGTAAGGGCTCTAGAAGAGGAGAACTTAGAGTTATTGAGAGCTCTTGAAAAAGAGAGCCAGCAGTCACTGAGATCTCAAGAAAGAGAGGACCAGGAGACATGGAGATCTGTAGTCAAAGAGAATCAGGAGTTCCTGACACCTCCTGAAGATGAGAATCAAGAGATCCTTAGACCTGTGGAGGAAGAGAATCAGGAGCCACTGAAGTCACGAGAAGAAGAGGACCAGGAGATTGTAAGATCTCCAGAAAAAGAGAATCAAGAGCCACTGAGGTTACTAGAAGAGGACCAGAGACCTCTCAAAAAAAATCAAGAGCCATTGAGGTTTGTAGAGGACCAGGGACCTCCAGTAAAAGAAAATCAAGAGTCACTGAGATCTGTAGAAGAAGAGGACCAAAGAACTGTGAGCCCTCTAGAAAAAGAGAACCTGGAACCACTGATGACTCCAGAAGAAGACCAGAAGATTATGAACCCTCTGGAAAAAAAGAACCAGGAGCCATCAGAGTCTCCAGAAGAGGACCAGAAGATTGTGAGCTCTCTAGAAAAAGAGAACCAGGAGTCATTGAAATCTTCAGAAGAAGAGGACCAGAGAATTGGGAGCCCTTTTGAAATAGAGAACCAGAAGCCACTGAGGTCTCCAGAAGAAGAGGACCAGAAGATAGTGAGTTTTCTTGAAAAAGAGAACCAGGAGCCTCAAGAAGAAGAAGAAGAGCAAGAAATGCTGAGATCTCTTGACCAAGATACTCAACAGCCACTGAGTGTTCTAGGAGAAGACCAGATGACATTTAGACCACCAGAGAAGGAAAATCCAGAGCCACTGAAATCTCTTGGAAAAGAACAGGAGGTAGATTGGTCTCTTGAAAAAGAGAATCAAGAGTTATTCAAGTCACTGGAAAAAGAGAGTATAGAAGTTGTGAGATCTTTTGAAACAGAGAACCTAGAACCACTGAAGACTGCCAGAGATGAGGACCTGGAAATACTAAAATCTCTAGAAACCCAAGAACCACTGGGGGCTGTAGAAGAAATTAATAAGGAGACAATGAAAGCTCTAGAAAAGGACATTCAAGATACCCTGGGGTCTGTGGGTGAAAATCAAGAGACACTGAGACCCCCAGAAAAGGAAAATAAAAAACCAGTGAGCTCTCTGGAAGAGCAGAACCTAGAGACATCTCTAGAAGTGGCAGAGAAGGAAAGTCAAAGGGATCTGGGAGAGGAAGAGATGGGCGAGAAGCAACAGTCACTCAGTTCTCTGGAAGAGGCGGGACAGGAGCTACCTCAGTCTACAAATCAGCCCAGGTGGGAGGATTTGGAGATGGAGGACCAAGCCCTTGCTCAGGCACTCCTGGCTGAGAGGGCTGGAGTAGGAAATGAGGATGAGGTAGAACTGGATCTGGGGGAACAGGATGGAAAAAAGGAGGTTGCACAGCAGGGACAGCCACAGCTGAACATCACAGGGGAGAGCTGGGATTCTGGGAGTTTAGAACCCAAAGAGCAGAGGGTCCCAGCAGAGGGAGCCAATGGAATGGGAGGCAACGAGGGCCTCCAAGGTCAACCAGAGTATGTGGCGACTTCCCAGGGAAAACCAGAAGCAATAGAGCCCCTATTGGAAGCTGAAGATGTGGCCATAGAACATGACCAAGTCCCCCTAGAGGTGACCTTGGAGTCAGAGACAGTCAGGGGTGAGTCTGTCAAAGTAGGAGCTGAGGTAGGACTGGAGCCAGAGGTCACTGAGGTTGGGCTGGAGGACCTAGAGCACCTGCCTAGAGAGGAGATGAGTCAGCCACTTATGGGAGAGGAAAGTTTGGAGACAGAGAGTGCTCAGGGCCTGGAAGGTCCTAGAAAGGACCTAGAGAAGGCAGATGATCTGGAGGTAGAATCCACTGATCTGCCCAGGACCAGCAGAGACCCCCTGGAGCCTTCCAAGGGTTTAGAGGAGACAGTGCCTGCAGACCCTTGGGTAGCAGAGCCATTCCAGGCTGAGACCCCAGCCCATGGCGGAAGTGATGCTCCTCCACCCACGTCCCCAGGGACAGAAGATGAGGGGGCACAACCAGCGCTGGGGCTTTCCCGTCCCGGGCCCTCAGAACACGGGCCACCTAGTCCAATCCCAGAAGATGTTCCAGGGTGCCAGCTCCAGACTGAGGGATGCCAAGAGGCTGCCTGGGGTAAAGAAGGTAGAGCTGAAGCCCTGGGAAAGGAGGAGGGTACCCCGGAGGAGTTTGGTCCTCAGGGGGTCCCTGAAGAAGGTCTCCAGGAAGAAGAGGAGGAGAGCAAAGAAGAGAGTGAGGCTGATGAGCTCGGGGAAACCCTTCCAGACTCCACACCCCTGGGTCTCTACCTCAGCTCCCCTGTCTCCCCTGGATGGAGCTTGGCTGGCGAGCAGAGGCCCTCCCCTCAAGGGGAGGCTGGGAAGGAAAGCTGGGACTCAGATGTCCTAGCCTCCAAGGGTGTGGGAGCTCCACTCTCAGAAGAGGAGGAAGAGGAAGAGGAGGAGGGTGGGGAAGAACCAGGCCCTGACTCTGACCTGTCAGAAGAATTTGAGGACCTAGGGGCTGAGGTTTCTCATCTTGCTGGGATCCCCAGGGAGGTGGCAGAACCTCTGGGCCAGGCATCCCAGCTGCTAGATCATGCAGACTGGCATCAGGATGGGGAGTCAGATGGGTTTGCAGATGAGGAAGAAAGTGGGGAGGAAGGAGAGGAAGAAGAAGAGGAGAGGACAGAGCCAGAGTCCCGAAGGTGGGGACAAGGTTCCTCTGTGGGCAGTCTCCAGGCCCTGGGTAGTTCTCCAAGAGACTTCCTGGAGCCCGAGGCGGTGGGTGTCAGTGTCCCCTGGGATGATGGCTTGAGGGGCACTGTGGCCGATGCTCCTGTGACTGCCCTGGAGACTGAGTCCCAGGAGAGTGGTGAGCCTTCTGGTTTAGAGGAGGAGTCTGACCCTGTTCCCTTGGAAAGAGAGGTCAAAGTATCTAGTCCTTTGGAGACTCCTAGAGAGGTGGAGGACATGGGCCCTGGGGAAGGGGACATCTTCAGTAATGGTCAGGAACCCAACTTGGAGGAGTCAGAACACGTGAATGGAATGGTGGTGAATGGACTGGAACAGTCCAAGGAAGTAGGACCTGGGACACAGGGGACCCCAGATGGGGACCAAGAGCTCCCCCTACAGGAAGGGGAAGCCCAGAAGACACCTTGGGTAGGGACTCCCGTACACCTGGCCCCAGGCAGGTTCCTGAAATTCGCGCCAAGGGAAGTAGAGGGAGATTCCTGGTCTTCAGAAGAAGACTAGAGAAAGCTCCTGGGTCAGACAGGACAAGGTGGGGCACCCCCCACACCCCTCCCTGCTCAAGGGCAGCACGCCTAACTTAGGATGTTTTGATCTGTGGTTTCTAAGAAAGAAGTCTGGCTGGCTAGGCTAAAATGGAATGACAAACCAGCCCTGTCCACCGTTAGAGGCTCAGGCCTTGCCAGGGAGACATACTGCTCACACCATCCCAAAGGCTTAAGTCAGACAAACCCCTGTAGTACTAGGTCCTCTTTCCTCTCCCCATCAGCTGGAAAAGGCTCCAAAGGGAGACACTGCAACCTTTGGTTATGGGACTCCCCGGCTCTGCCCTCACAGGGGTGTGACCTGGCCAAGTGTGCCAGTGACCTGTCTGGTCCCTCGTCCCTGCCCTGTCTAGCTCATCCCTGCTTGAATAAAGTCGGGCTTCCACCTGCAATGTCTGGACTCTTCCTTCCCTGACTCAAAGGGTTTATTTACAGTGCTGGGAGCAATGCGGGGACTGGGAGAGGAAGCTAGAGAAGCTGGTATGGAAGAGGGACTCATCCTGAAGGGCCTCCTGGGGGAAGATAGACTCCAGCAGCTCTTGGGAGCCAGGCCAGTGACCTCAGCACTTGTACCAGGCCAGTCATCTCTGCTCACAGCACTGATTACAGAGATTAAATACTGGGTGATCCCCACCCTTGTGTGTCCTCTTCAATGGCCCCTCAATGCCGCCAGCATAATGATCCCCCTTGTCCCCAAATCCAAACAGTTGTCTGGGGCCTGATGACTGCCTGGGCCCTGAGCGGGGGTAAGGGAGGAGGGAAGCGCACTCTGCTATTGACCGTATGGCCCCAGGTCAATTTTTAATCTCTGAACTGCAGCTACACAGAAGGGAGGTTGGACTGGGTGACTTGGAGGGCCTTCTGGAGCAGGCGGAGCAGGGAAGAGGCTGGGAGAAGCCTCTGAGTTCTTCAGCTTAGATCTACAGAGGGACGTTTGTTTTCTCCTCACAGCCTGAAGATGAGGAAAGAGAGGAGAGTGTGGAAGGGTGGGTTGAGATCTAGGGAGTGTGCTATGTTCTGGGTTGTGCTGACCGTGGGTTGGGCCCAGGGTGCCCCCATCCCGTTCATCTCTTGAGACATCCCCACTTCCCATGAAAAGGGAGGGATGGGGGAGTGGGGGTTCTTGGCTTAGGTGGGACTGAAGGCATTGAAATCAGGATACCCAAATAGAAACTTTTCCATGGTTCAGCTCTGTAGAGAAAAGGAGGTTCTGGTGAGGCTTCTAAATATCCGGGGTCGGGGTGGGATGGGGCTGCCAACCGAACGTTTCACTCTTGGAGAGGATCTCACGTCTGGGAGCAGGTTCTTCCTGTCCTTGGGACTGGGAAAGAAGAAAGGCTGAAATCTCAGCTTGAGAGTCCCCCCAACCTTCCATCCTCGGGCCAAGGAGGGTGAGTGCCAGGCCTGTGGTGGCCAAATTGTCCATCAGGCCCTTCTTCCCCTTTGCCCCCCCCCCATTTCTCTCTGTCTCTATGTTTCTGTCTGTCTGTTTCTCTCTGTGTGTGTGTGTTTCTGTCTGTCTCTCTGTCTCTATGTTTCTGTGTGTTTCTATCTGTCTGTCTGTCTCTCTCTCTCTCTCTCTCTCTCTCTCACTTAGACTGTGCTGGCATACAGACTTTGGTTTATACACACCCCTGACCTCAGGGTCCAGGGGCTGTCTGTCCTACCCCGCCCTCCTGGCACATCAAGCCTCTACTCTCCCTCCTGGACCCACTGTTAACAAGGCCCTGTCTGATCCCACTAGGCTACTCGGCCTGGAGCCAGTAAGCAAGCAAGACCCACTCCCTTCCCCTCTAATGGGACAGAGGCGCCCTGTGCTTGATCCTCCCAGGCCTTTGGGCACACTCATTTAGGGGAACACCAAGGACAGAGGCTGAGCCATGAAATGCCTCCTTGTGCCTCATGTCCCTCCTGCTCCCACCTAGGGCCTGTGCTCTCCTGCAGAGTTATCGAAACCATTGCTGCCAATAATCACAAACAAGGAGGGATAGACATTAGGCAGAAGTAAAGTCCTCATGGGAGGTTTGGTCTGTTTAGAAGTAATAATCTGTTAATGCAGCAGAAAAAATGAGGGTTAGACAGTGACAAGGGACCTTCTTGGTTGTGACAATGCTAGGGTTTGAACTCAGGGTCTGGGCATTGTCCCTTAGCTTTTTATTTTTTAATTTATTTTTTAATTTTTTAAATTTTTTTTGGGGGGTCCGGTCGTGGGGCCTGAACTCTGGGCCTGGGCACTGTCCCTCAGCTCTTCAGCTCAAGGCTAGTGCTCTACCACTTGAGCCACAGCGCCACTTCCGGCTTTTTTTTTCTGCTTATGTGGTGCTGAGGAATTGAACCCAGGGCTTCAGGCATGCAAGGCAAGCGATCTACCACTGAGCCTCCCAGCCCTCCCTTAGCTTTTTTTCTCAAGGCCGGGCACTCTAACCACTTGAGCCACACCTCTACTTCTCGCCTTTTGTTGGTTAATGGGAGATAAGAGTCTCACAGAAGCTGGGCATTAGTGACTCATGCCTGTAATCCTGACTATTCAAGAGGCTGAGATCTGAGGATTGTGATTTCAGGCCAGCCTGGGCAGAAAAGTTCATGCAACTCTTATCTCTAAAAAACTACTCAGAAAAAGCTGGAAGTGGAGCTGTAGCTCAAGTGGTAGAGCACTAGCCTTGAACACAAAGAGGCTCAGGGACAGTACCTAGCTCTGAGTTCAAGCCCAGCGTACACAAGAGAGAGAGAGAGAGAGAGAAAGAGAGAGAGAGAGAGAATCCCACAGACTTTTCTGCCTAAATTGGCTTCAAACAGTGATCCTCAGATCTCAGCCTCCTAAGAAGCTAGGATTTCAGGTATAAGTTACCAATGCTCAGCTGTTCTTTTTTTTTTAACAATAACTGAGCACCTACTATGTATGCCTCATGCATAGTGAAGGGCTTGAGTTATGGGAGTGCAGAGCAGGGGACCTGACCTGACCTGGGCAGGAGGAGTTTGGGAGGGGGTAGTCAGGACAAGCTTCTCTGAGGATCTGAAGAATAAGCAGGAGTGGCCAGTTCAGGATGGCAGATGTGTGTGTGGGGGGGAGCCAGCATGTGTAGGATTCTGAGGCCAGAAGAGAGAGCTTGGGCATTTGAAGAAGAGAAAGAAGCCAGGCATTGGTGGCTCACGCCTGTAATCCTAGCTACTCAGGAGGCTGAGATCTGAGGGTTGAGGTTCAAAGCCAGCCTGGGCAGGAAAGTCCATGAGATTCTTATCTCCAAAAAACCAGAAACCACGAACCCGAAGTAGCGTCTCCCAAAGGAGATTGAAGAGGGTCAGAGACAACAAACAGGGGCCCTACCTGGAAGCCAGGGGGAGCCAGGAAATGTATACCATTGCCTAAGAGAAATGGGAATTCTCAGAAAGGAGCCAGAGGAAGGCTGCCCGCCACCCCAGTGGTCCTGGCACAGGACAAGGAAGCAGTGGTATGTGGGGATGGAGAGGAGGTGTGGGAGGGAAGCAGATCTCAGGATTGGTGCGCAATGGAGGGGCCATAGGGCAGTAGAGATGGCAGGTTTTTAGCCTGGCCATCTGGGACATCGCTGTGCCATTTTCTGTGATGAATTCAGCAGGAAATTGTGAGTCCAGGAGCAGCACCTTGCCTGGAGCAAGGTCCGCAGGGATGTGGCTGGCGGTCAAGAGAGAGGACCAGATTGGAAATAAGAGAGGGGCATTGGCCTAATGAGCTGCCAGAAGAGAGCAGGGAGAATGGGACCACGGCAGTCCCCAGGGACTCCCCGCTGAGAGGCCACCAAGTAGTGCCAAGGAGCTGGAGAAGAAAGGGCCACAGAGAGGAGGACCTGAGAAGTGCGGAGTCTCACAAGTATCTCTCAATGTAGAACTTAAGGAAAACAAAGATTTTCCTTCCTCTCATTGCCCAGAGCTCCTGATCAATGCCTGAGAGAATAGGGGAGATTAAGGAAACACATTCGAATGAATGAATGAATGAATGACCAGACCCTGGGACACACTTCTAAGGGTGGCGTTCCTGGAGGAGGGACTACAGAGGAAGCAAAAGGGACAGCAAACCTCCTCTCCCCGCCCCCCCAACAAGCAAGAGGTTATTCTGGGGCCTCCTCTGAATAAATATAGCCTCTGAGTGGGGCGGGGGTAGGGTGGGGGGCCGGAGGTGGCTTCCTCGGTTTGTTTGGGGCTTTTCCTTATAAGGCTGTGCAAGCTGAGGCGCCTGGGACGGTGAGGTCAGGGGCTGAGGCTCCATTTAGCCGGCCTGATGCTGTCCCTGTAACTGCTGTTGCCAGAGTCTCAAAGGAAATCAAAGCTAGGATTTGGGTTCCGGCCAAGGGCACTGAGAGTGTGGCTTCTTAAAGCGCTCCCTCTGCCTTCCTGTTTGTGGCCAAAGGGGAGAGGGCATGCTACCAGCCGCCCCCCCTCCCCATCAGATGGTGCCCCTCAGCCTCTTACTTCCTGGAGGGCCTTGGTTTTCTATCTGTACCATAATGGTGAGACTGGGTCATTCTGAGGCTCTGTAGGGCTGTTACCAGTGGTCTAACTCTTCTCTGTCCTGCTATAGAATCTGTTACTTTTGCTCTGGCCTCTGGGTCAAAGAATCAGGGTTTACTCACTGCCTACAAAGAAAGGTCCTAGTCCCTCTGCACCCCATAGTCACTACCCCCAGCCTCTCCTCGGGGAACAAGCTGCTGCCAGTTGACCCTGTGGTGTCACAGCTGCTGTCAACAATGCCACCCTCCTGGGGCAGGGATGGAAGAATGTGATTTAATTTCTGATGGAATGTGCCCTTTGGGACTGCCCATGGAAGAGGAGGGAAACCAAGCCAACCCGAGCCTAGGAGCCTAGGAAACCAGATAAGACACCAGGCTTGGAGAGAGGCCCCTAGGTCTCTCTTAGACCCCACCACCCTCACCCTATAGGGGAGGGCTTGAGCAAGGAAAGACTGGTATTTTCTCCAACATGTCAGCTTCTTCCTTCCCAAGTCCTACCCCAGGCTGGGCTCTGCTGCCCAAAGTGTGGATGTCGGGCTGGGAAGGTGGCTCAGTGGTAGAGCGCTTGCCTTGCATGCATGAGGCCCTGGGTTCGATTCCTCAGCACCACATAAGCAAAAAGAATAAAAGCCGGAAGTGGCGCTGTGGCTCAAGTGGTAGAGCGCTAACCTTGAGCTGAGGGACAGCGTCCAGGCCCAGAGTTCAGGCCCCATGACCGGACCCCCCCCCCAAAAAAAAAAAAGTGTGGATGTCTCCTTGTTTTCTGATTTTTTTTGGGCGGGGGGCAGGTATCAGTACTGGTGCTTGAACTCAGAGCCTAATCACTATCTCTTAGCTTTTTTTCTCAAGCGAAGCACCTGAGCACTCTACCACTTGAGCCACAGTTACACTATTGACTTTTTGCTGGTTAATTGGAGATAAGTCTCACAGACTTTCCGGCCTGGTCTGGCTTTGAACTTTGGTCCTCAGATCTCAGCCTCTTGAGTAGCCAGGATTACATATTTGAACCACTGCTGTTCTTAATGCTCTATACACTAAAAGGAAGACCCCAGGTCCCTGAGTTCCCAAACCTAGAGCCTTCTTCTTCTGCCTTAGCCTTCTCCCCTTCTAGCCACAAACTCCCCTCCTTGGCTCAATCCTCCCCCCTCCCCAGCACTCAGCTGTGGCTCCAGAAATAAACCAAAGCAGGTGCCAAGAGGCCTCTGTCGAGGAACCCCCCTTCTGCAGCTGTGGACTCAGCTGCTGACAAGCCAAGGCAGAGCCCCTGGGCCCCAGGAAGGGGGACCTCCTGGGGAGACTTTGGCTGGCTCTGAGTCCCTCCTGGGTCCTCCTAGACTCCATCTCCTAAATAAGAAGAGACACCTTTTACTATCAACCTCACTTGCCACTCAGGGACCTAACTCTCCCTCCTGTCTCTCTGCTCCTCTCTTCTGTTTTCCACATCCTTTCCCCTCCTGTCTGGCTCCTTCCCAACTCCTAAATCCTTTGGTCTCTCCAGGGCTACTTCCTGTTTGAGGCTCCTCATTTACTAGGGATGATGTCAGAGAGAACTTCCATGGACTATGATGGGGACACTGAGGCAGCGATGATCCGTCCCTTGCCATTGACACTGAGTCTTTACCTGCCACTTGGGATCTATAGAACATGGGAGGGCTGTGGGCTGCCCTCCCTTAAATATTCCATCCCCAAGTGGTCAACAGCCGTTCTCCTATTAACAATCCTCCAAACACTGAGGAAGAACACAGCAGCACAGGTCCACCCACTTAGATGATGAATTACGTCTACATTCCAGTGGGGCTCATTTCCTCCATCCTCTTCCTTCTCCCCAGCTTGCTTGTCTCTCTTCTCGTCTCCAATTTTTCTTCCTGCTTTCTTCGGCATCTTTAAGCTCTTCCTGTCTAGGAAGAACCAGGCCTAAGGAAAACCAGACCTCAGGGGAGTACTCCAGTCTGGGGAAGAGAGGAACTCTTTATGGTTAAAGGAGAGGGCACCTGGGTCCTCACTTGGACAGGGACCTGGCTGCAGACCCCTAGGGAAAGCCCCCTACCCACAAGGGTCTGACAAGCTGAGCATTTTTGGAAGTCTTTGGGAGCTGCTGTGTCATGACAGGCAGCCAGCAGGACAATGGAGTCCTTTCTCTCCCTGTGCAGGAGTCAAGACCACAGACCGGGCCTGGAGGCTGAGACAAAGGCCCCAGTGAGGTTAGGCAGGGCTGTGGGAGGCAGAGATGAGGGGTGGGGAAAGGGGAGCAGGGCGTTGTATGAATCCAAGTAGCCTGGAGGGAAGTAGGGACCTGGTTCGAGTCTTTGGAAGGCAATCTCAGTGGTTTCCATGCCCCTGGACATTGCTCAAGCACCCACCTCATACCCAAGCTGGCTCTTCCCTCTTCATAAACATCCACTGCAACTCCCCTCATCCCCTAGAATAGGTTACTGCAGGAGACCCCACTCCAGACATGTGAGAAGACTGCGAGCTGAACCTCACTCATATCTAAGGTCTTGTCAGAGAGGACACATGGTCAGGTCTGTGCTGTGGCCTAGAGGCTCAGGTGAGACCCCAGCTCCATCTCCCTAAAGAGATATGCTTGACTCTTGGACTGAGCCACCTTCCTCAGGTCCAGGGTAGGTAACTTTCTCTCTTTCCCTCTCCCCTCTCCCCTCTCTCTCCTCATCCGCCCCCCTCCCCCCACTTCACATACGCACAAACATGTGCCCTGGGCCAGGGCTTAGATTCTGCAGGTGCTGCTGGACCAGATCTCCTTTCCCCAGGAAGCCCAACAAAGCCAGGAGAATTTCTGGCTTCCGTTTCCGGCTCTGCCAGAGCAGCCCAGCAGGTGTGGGGAGGGGAGATTCTAGTTCCCCCCACCCCCATCCCCAATCTACCTTTGAGAGTCTGTCTACCACAGATCAGAGAACTTGAACCAGACCTGAGGTAGACTTGACCAGGGGGCTAGATCACTACCAGGGGCTCTAGGAAGGTTAACCTTCTCTTTAAATTGCAGTAAGACCCCAAAGATAGACACTGCCCCCTCTCTAGCCTTCACTTAAGGCCCCACTGGCAAAGGCCCCCTTTCTTCCTGCAGTTGATTTCTAGCTCAGTGCTCTGATACGCCTAAAAATGCACCAAATGGGCAATTATAGGCCAATGCAGGATGAAGTGGGGTTCTACCCTGGCCCCAGCATCAGCCTCTTTCCTGTACCCTCCCTAGGAACCAGCCCCCACTCCCTGATCATGCTGGGTGGCTGTGTGGGGAGGACACAAGGTGGAAAGAAGAAGGAATGAGGAGGTGGTGGTTGGGAGTCTGGAATCTCAGAGATCAACTGTTTGGGGTTAGATATGGGAGGGGACTCCTGGGCAGGGATGGTCGGGGAGCGGCCCAGCTCTTCCATGGCACCTGTTGCAAACCTGTTCCTGTCAGTCCTGCCTTGTTGTCTCTCCAGCTCTTTATTGCCCAGGTTTCTGAATCTCTGGATCTATTGCCTTGCTTCTTGGTTTCCCCAGGTTTTTTTAGCTTTCAGGAAAAAAAAAAAAAAAAGGAGTAAGAATTGTCTGTGTGGACAAACAGTATAGCTGAGCACAAGCAAGAGTGTACATGTGGCAGTATGTACATATGTATGTGTGTGAGAGACTGTGAGGCTAGGGAGGGTCTGCAGCAAAGACTCCCCCCAGCCCCAAGGGGGAACAGACCACAACCTGATACACTTTACAGTTCTGTGCACCATGCTGTCCACAGAAAAGCGCATATGCATGCGTGCGCGCACACACACACACACACACACACACACACACACACACACACACACACACACACACACACACACACACACACACACACACATGCACAGTCATTTTCTCTCAGTTCTGAATGACCTCATCCTCTAACCTCCGCTGACTCACAGCTCCCCCCTCCCTGCCCAGCTCAGCCTGGCCGGAAGTCTTATCCTCCCCCCCCTTAACTACCCAGCGTCCCCACCCTAGATGTGACAGAGAGGCCACGGCGCCCCCTGGTGGCCTCCTGGGGCTGCATTCCTATTCTCCCACACACGTGCACAGGGTCCTCTCGGAGCCACGTGCCTGTGTCCGCTGCGTCCTCTGCTGGCCATAGCCTGTGAGACCCACAGGTTCTTGCCTGGGGTCCAGCCCACCACAGGGCTGGGGACTTCTCTCTGCCCTTACCTTGTTTCTCTACTTCCAGCGTATTTGACATATGCCTTCCGGCCATGCAGACCTTAGATCTGTGCAGGGCCCCCAGAGTCCTCCTTTTACCCTCAACAATCTCTCTCCCGGAGGACCCCTTAGAAGTTTAGAACTGGTTCAAGCTCCACAACCGACCAAAAAAAAAAAGTTAAAGTTAAAAAAAAAAGTTCAGAACTGGAACACCAAAGTACCCCGCCCCCTGCCTCTCATTCCCCAAACTGAACTGTAATTGGGCTTGACTCTTTTTTTTGGGGGGGGGGGTCTGGTTGTGGAGCCTGAACTCTGGGCCTGGGCGCTGTCCCTCAGCTCTTCAGCCCAAGGCAAGCACTCTACCACTTGAGCCACAGTGCCACTTCCGGCTTTTTTCTTTTTGTTTATGTGGTGCTGAGGAATCGAACCTAGGGCCTCATGCATGCAAGGCAAGTGCTCTACCACTGAGCCACCTTCCCAGCCCTGGGCCTGACTCTTGGGCACCACATTGCTTTCCAAATATCCAGATGCTACACACTGATGCTGTCCCCACCTCTGGGAGTTCCTTCCTTCCCAGAGTACTTATTAGGCTGTTCTCTGCCAAGCACAGCTCTATCTACTGACATCTTGGGAACTTCTCTGACCTTTGGAAGCTAATAGAGATATTAGATATACATCCTGTGAGCTCTCTCTGTCTCTGTCTGTCTGTCTGTCTGTCTGTCTGTCTGTCTGTCTGTCTGTCTGTCTGTCTCTCTCTCTCTCTCTCTCTCTCTCACACACACATACATTCTCCAAATTTGTTTGGGCCCAAACACAACTTTATTTCTGTTTTTTACTAGCACATGATCCTGTAAACACCAGTGCTCCCTAGAGAAGTAGAGACACTGGATGGATGGATGGATGGCATGGAGGGCAATTGAGGCACTTATGGATTTAGCTATTGCCCTGAGGGAAAGCCCGAAGCCTAGGTAGGGAAGAGGGGGCCCGGGATGGGCAGAGCCACCTGGGTGTTTCCCAGAAGCCCCTCAGGCACTGTTGTCTGGAGTCCAGCTCCACCCCTCTCATGTTGACATTCCCTGTGGTGGGAAATGCACTTAGGGTGAGGGACAGTTGAAGGGAGAGGGCGGTACTGGGAACATCAGAGTTGGAGACCTTGCCCTTAGGGACCAGAAGGAGGTGGCAGCAGTGTCTTTTGGTGTCCCAGTTGCCTCCACTGATATCCTCCTGGT
The DNA here is from genome assembly GCF_024711535.1 of Dipodomys merriami. Classification (NCBI taxonomy): domain Eukaryota; kingdom Metazoa; phylum Chordata; class Mammalia; order Rodentia; family Heteromyidae; genus Dipodomys; species Dipodomys merriami. The sequence continues at coordinate 484,443 of NW_027205515.1, read as the reverse complement.
TTCTTCACTAGGTGCACAGCTCGAGCCTGGGGAAGAAAACACACACTCTCACTCTACCCTGGGCACCTCTTCCTGTTTTTCTCAGAGTCCATCCTCTGGTCTTTTTGCTCTTCAACCCCTGTCTTTATTAAAATATTTGTTCTTTTTACTTGTCTGAAATCAGAACTCGAACTCAGTGCCTGATGCTTTTGCTCATAGGCTGGAGCTTGCTCTCCCATACCTCCAACCCCAAAATGCTTGACCTGATTTAGCCCTTCAGAGCCTAGAGTGAGTTACATGTTCCCAGACCTCAACACAGAAGGGCATCGTAGCCTACCTTCTTCTCTGTTCCAGAGAGGGGTGGTGATTACTCCAAACTCACACAGCTGGTGAGAGGCAGAGCTGGATTGGCGCCCAGGGCTTCTATTAGCTAGTGACCCCCACCTATCTCCCGGTACTCACAGGCCTTCGGGGCACACAGGAGATTTGAGGGGGCTCCCAAAGTCCATTCTCCTGGCAGCGGATCAGTGGAAGATTGCGCTGAGCTAGTCCTTCCTGGCACCGATATCGAAGCACAGTGTCCACCTCGTAGCGTAGCCTCGGGCGGCCGAACACTTGAGCCAGGGGCAGCTCTGGTGGAGGCCCACAGGATACTGCAGGGATGGGGGACGTGGTTAGGAGCTGGAAGTCTGGATGCGTGGATAACAGTTCCCAGAATCTTAATGGAGAGACGAAGAATGGCCACAAGATGACATAAAAGACAAGGATTCCTGGGCTGAGAAGGTGGCTCAGTGGTAGAGTGCCTGTCTTGCATACAGCACCACATAAGCAGAAAAAGTCAGAAGTGGTGCTGTGGCTCAAGTGGTAGTGTTCTAATCTTGAGCTGAATAGCTGAGGGACAGTACCCAGAGTTCAAGCCCCAAGACCAGAAAAAATAAAAAAAATTAAAAAAAGACAAGGATTCTGAGTGGACCCTTGCAATCTGTTAGCTGTCCCGGGGTCTAGAACACACTCCTCTGGGTAGCTTCTATAAACATCAATCTACAGACTCTTCTTCCCTTCCCATCCCTCCCTTCCCCTGCCCACCCTCACCCAGCCCCATCTTGCAGGTGTAGGACAGGTGGTAGTTGCAAGGCACGTCACTCCATTGTCCTTGGTCATGCCACACCATGACCACGCAGTTCTCTCCAGACAGGAAGTAGCTGTCAGGCTGCCCAGGATTCCAGTTCTCATAGAGCTAAGGTGGGGTGGGGGGAGGGCAAGGTAGGTGTTGAGGAGCCCTAAGGAATGGGCTTAAAGGACGTGGGGAGGGCTGGTAGGACACCAAGGAGAGGGAAAGCTAGGGGTCTAGGGGACATCCAGAGGTTTGGGGAGAGGGATAATGGGAGCCAGAGAGAAGAGAAAGGAAGGAGTGTGCAGGGTATAAAAGGTAAAAGGCACGAGAAGGGAAGGTGGCCAGAAAAAGAAGGGAAGGAAGCAGGAGTAAGGCAGAGTGTTTTGAGAAAGTGAACTAAATGGCCTGAGGGAAGCTGAGGCTTCTCACCAGCGGGACACCATCTGACCACAGGAAGTCTCCCTCGATGGTCCTGTCATTGAGCCCAATCCACTGGTACTCCCGGTATTGATCTGGGGAAGAAGGGGGGTGGGGCGGGGGAAGGAGTGCAGTGAGCGAAGCTGCCAGCAGAGGGCAGCCACTGTGTCACCTGGTGGTGTGTAGGTGGCCACAGGGTCCCAAATCCAAAAGCTAAGCCTCCCTCTGTGTGTAGGGAGGGTGTGTGTGTGTGTGTGTGTGTGTGTGTGTGTGTGTGTGTGTGTGTGTGTGTGTTGCTAAGAGTTGAACCCTGGACCTCAAGCATCCTAGGCAAGCCCTCTACCACTTAAGCTGTATCCTCAACCTCTACTTCGGCACATGAGCCTGATGGAACGCAGAGGTTTGGGGTGGAAAAAGAAAAATAACACTCTAGCTAGGAAAAGGGGAACGGGGAAATGAGCAAACACTTTTAAGAACGGTGTTGAGTTAATCAGATGAAGCGGGGAGAATCAGAGAAGTGAGTGAAAGCCTCTGGCTGATGCAGGTGCAATTCATTTCCTGCGATCCCAACCGGTCCCTTCCCTGAAACCCTACCACCTTAGCGTGGAGAGAGAGAAAGGAAAGAGAGTGCACGAATGCATGAATGAATGGAGTAACGAGTGCACGAATTAGCAAGGAAGGGGCGTCACTAGCGCGGGAGGGAGTGTGCAGGGACCCAGCCCACTGTTGATGAAGTTCTGTTCCTCCGGTGTGCTGATGCTGGCCAGGTGCGCGCCGTACATCCGGCACTGAGTCTCGGCCTCCTCCCAGCTCCTTCGGGTAGAAAAGTGCTTGTAGCAGGAGCCCTGAAAGGCATCCCAGCCGGGGCTGCAGAAGTGGAGGCCTGGCACACACAAGGGCAGGCATCTTAGGCAGAGAGCCTGGGAACCCGAGGAGCCTGGGCTCCTGGGAAGGGACACGTCCCTCTCCTTCCACTCCATCGCAGATGGAGCCTGGGCGGGGCCACGGGGAGGGGAGGGGCCTGGGAGCAAGGGGCGGGACTAAGGTGTTGGGGGGGCAGGAGGAGGTTGGCAGGGCCTGGGACAGGGCCCATAGTGCCTTCTTTAGCGGCAGGGACCACGGTGAGTTGGAGTTCAGGTCTGGATCTCTGTAATCCTCCATCCTAGAGGAGAACTGTGCCCTCCTGGCTTCTCAGAGGCAGGGAAAAACATCACGATTGCCTGCCGGATGCCTGGAGTGTGCTCAGTTTTAAGAGGCAATTTTGGTCCCTTAACAGCCCAGGACATTCAGGGTAGGACACAGAGAACTTGTGCAACTTGCCTGAAGTAGGGATTCATTTGTGACAAAGCCCAAACCAGTGACCTCCCTCTCCTTCCAGATCTAATATATCGGGAGCAGGGACCGGGTTGCAGGTCTTTCCCTCCTTAACCCATGCCCCTCAACACACTCACCAACATCGCACAGGTCCCCCCCATAGCCAGGCAAACATAGGCAGCGGACCCCCTCCTCCTCCTCCTCCAAGCATGTGCCACCATTGTGGCAGGGGTTGGGGACACAGTCACCTGGGGGGGGGAGAGAAGTGAGGTGGAGAGTGGACCACAGATCTGTAGCCTGAACCCTCAAAGGGGTGAGTCTAGAGGTTACCCTAGTCCTGGACTCACTGTCCTGGGAGTTAATAGTTCTCCCTAGAGCCTACCACTGGATACAACCTAGCCCAGCCCAGAGTTCTTTCCTTCCATCATTCTACAGTTACTCATTGGCTCATCTGTGCACAAGCCACTGTCATGCTAACCAGTGTGTGCCAGTCCAATAGGGACAGAGAGGAAGAGGCCAGGGAAATCCTCACCTAACCTCACTAAGGGGAAAGACACAAGGTGTCATGAGACCTGGTTCTTCCATGTTACACTGACATCACTTTTTTCTCCCAGTAGGCCGTAATCTTTGTGCCAGTTCTGTGCAGTCTAGGTGGGCTAGGAAAATCACCATAGCATTCCTCTACTGCTCCTAGAACCTGATGGACTAGGTGATGCTAACCATTTCTGGTGCTGTCCACTGAGCTGAGTCAGTTAGCCCAGAAGTTGTTAGTGGAGATATAGTTTGCTTTCTCACTCTTTGCCCTGTATCTGCTCCCCTGCCTCAGCTTTTACACGTTTGCATCTTCTTTTCCTCTCACCCTCTCTTCTCCTTGCCTCTGTTGTGGGCTTCCTCTAGTTTACCACCCCGAATCATCTCACTCTTCCTTTCTAGCTCCCTCTCCTCCACATAGCCCTCTTAGTTTACCACACTACCCTAAAGGCCTGCAGTCTATGGTCTGAATCTGGCCCCATCTGCTAGGCCGTCTGCTTTTTGACCTTCTCTCAGGACCCTGGGGTAGGTGGTGACTGTTGTCAGCTGTGCCTGAAAGCTGAAGGGGCTGTGAGTTGCCACTGCTTTCCAGTTCAGATGACCTGGGGGAAATAGTTTCCTAGATCAACAGTGCAGGTCAGTGCCCTCAACCATATGGCCAGAGGTGGGGGGCCCAGAATCTTTCAGATCCACCATCTACCCTCAGCAGCTGAGGCCAAGACCCATAATGCATCACTCTGTCTTGGCTAGGGGTGGGGGTGGTAGAAAAGCTGGAATGCTGGGATGACCTGGCTGTTTTGGGCAAAAGGAATCAATCTTTCCTCTCCTGCCTATAGTTCCTTCCACCTGGTTATACTACTCCCCACCCCAGGCATTCCATTTCGCTAATTAAGCACCAGCTCCCTCCAACTAAGGGTAGGCATTCTGAGCCCATTTCATTCCTCACACTTTCCTGCTGCTCCTGTCAGTTCCCCTCTCCTTCCAGTACAGCCCTCCAAGCTTGGTGACACAGACTTTTCAACTTCATCCTTGATTCCTCCCTCACCCAGGAAAAGTTCCCGCCCCTAGCTGTGACTGTAGGACCTGATTCCGGTGTAGGCTAAGGACTGTTCTGAGGGATTTCTTGACTTCCTCCCTCACTCTCTTCTGGACAACTGCTATATAGCCAGAAAGCTTTCCTCTTCCTTCTGTTTGCACAGTGGACAGGAAACCTCTGGTTCCTCCTCCAGGTGGACCACAACATTGCAGAGACCAGGATGCTCCTATCCTATGCAGCATGAACCCCAAGGCCTGGGAGATAGCCCACCTGGACCATCTAGGGGAGAACCCTACCATTTTCCAGAGGCCTCCGCTGGGAATCTTAACCTTCCATGAGTAGGTAGGGCTTGTCTCAGACCCCAGAAGCTTCCCTCCTCCCCCCACTGCCATTTTTGTCTTCTCCAGAATTAGAAACAGATCCTTTGGGTTGAAGAGCCTGAAACCATTCCTCATGGGAGTGGATATGGTCATTAGTGCAGGGGTTAGTGGAGGAGATAGGGTGCTGGGGGCAGTAAGAGAGAGTTAGGTATTGTCCTCATGCTGAGAGGAGGGGAAGGGCTAGGTTGTCTGGATGCCAGGGACCTGGCTCCATACAGAGACCATATAGTCACTACTTCATACAGAAGACTCCAAATGGCTCAAAACCAAATATAAATGCACACCACACACCCGAGATTGCATGGGTTTCTCCCCATGAGGAAGGAGGGAGTATAAACTCCCAGGCTTCCACAGATGGGCAAATCAGAGACTGCTTCAGTCAGAGGGAGAGTGTACACCAGCCCGACAAGGAGAGCCCGGGGACTTTTGGGGCTGTTAAGACTACTCTGACAGGAAAAGTGTTGGCTGAATATGAAAAAGAAGAGAGGTAGTAAGAGAAAAAGAAGGAAGGAGGAGTCATGGAGACAGAGTAGCCAGCTGCCCATGACACAGACCCATGGAATGAGAAGGGCAGACAGCTGGAAATGGAGACAGGGTATCAAAGGTTGGTTACAAAGCAGTTTAATAGAGATTTATTTCCAAGGCTTGTTTTCCATGAAACAGTTGGAAAAAAAAATACTTCACAGAAGTAGTGGCTTAAGGCTCTATGGGGTGAGGACTGTCCTGGACCCCAGAGGCTGAGGGGGTACGGATGGTCTCCCAGGCTTCCCTGAGATAAGAGGCTGGAGTAATGGCATGGAGGGTAGAGGATTAGGAGATGGGCTTGGTCCCGATGAGTACAACAGGTGACAAGGGCACCTAGCAGAAGTATAAGGGTGCCCTGTGGACTAGTGCAAATGTGGTCATCTCTATGAGAAGTGAGGTCCTGAGGGCAGCAGGGTCATCAGTGAGGGCAGCGGAGCTGGAGGGTCACAGGGTGAGCAATCAGAAAGCTAGATGGAAGTCATAGGTGGGGTATCCAACACTGGAGGACCCCCCCCCCGGGTAGAGACAGGTAAGAAAATGAAGGCAAAAGGAGAGTTGAGTCTGGGGATGATGATGGATTAAAGGCCAATAGGTCAGGTGATCCACAGCTGCAGGGGGAAGAAAAGGAGGATGAAGAGGAAGACTGAGCCTTGAGCAGAGTTACCTGATGAGGGGGCCACAGCCACTCCGCCTCGGCTGGCGCTGTCAGTGGGCAGCACTGGCTGGGCCAGCACTGAGGTCCCTGCTGGGACAGTTCTTCCGGAATTCTCTTCCAAGGGGACCTCCAATTCTCTGGTACCCTCAGGGGCCCTTGTAGCTGGAAGCAGGGAAGGGGTATCCTCCGAGCTCCCTGTCTCCTCACTCTCTCCTCGAAGGACCCCAGATAGATCAGGGCCCCCAGCTTCCTCTCCCAGCTCTCTTGCCCCAACTGGAGTGGAAGGTGGTGGGGATGCTAAGCTCCCCTCCTTTGGAGTAGGCAGAGTCTCAGTAAGTGGTCCATGGACCCTTGGAGGCCTGGCAGTTTTTGGTTCTCCACTAGGAGGTGGTGATGCACCGGGCTGCAGGACAGCCCTTGCCGGTGGGGATGCCTGGGAGAGCGATTCCTCCATGTCCATGTCAGTGGGGAGAGGTCTGCTGAGCTCACTGGGCCATGCCCACAAGTCCTCATCCTCCACCTCTTTGTCCTCTTCCTCTATCTCTTCTTCATCCTTATAGCTCTCTTCTTCCTCTAATACTTTGCTTTCCTCTTCTGAAGACCCCGTGGGTGGCACAATGGATTGGGTTTCAAATTCTAGGTAAAGCACAAACAGTTCAGCACCAGGGACAGCACCCTCCAGGGGATAGAAAGAAGAGAAGGGTAGGGTGGCCTCTGTAGTCAATGCTTGTAGTTCTAGTTACTCAGGAGGCTAACCTCTGAGGATCATAGTTCAAAGCCAACTGGGGCAGGAAAGTCTGTGAGACATTTTTTCCTGCTGGTCTTAAGGCTTTTGTTCCAGGTTAGCACTCTGCCATTTGAGCCATTTCCAGCTTTTTCTGAGTAGTCAATTGAAGATAAGAATCTCACAGACTTTTTGTCCAGGCTGGCTTTGAACTTTCATCCTCAGATCTCTGCCTCCCGAGTAGCTGGGATTACAGATGTGAGCCACTGGCGCCCAGCATGTGAGACTTTTTTCCCTCAAGGCTAGCACTCTACCACTCAAGCCACAGAATTACTTCTGGCTTTTTCTGTTTATGTGGTACTGAGGAATCAAAACCAGGGTTTCATACAGGCTGAGCAAGCACTCTACGACTAAGCCACATTCCCAGCCCATGTGAGACTCTTATTTACAATTAGGTACCAAAGAGCTGGAAGTGGAGGTGTGATTCAAGTGGTAGAGCATTTGAGCATTGAGCATAAAAGCTCAGGAACAGTCTTAGTCTGTTACCATGCTAGTCTCTTTTGGGTAAGTAAGGTAGAGGAAGAGCCAAAAAAGGGATATCTCTTCTTCCCACAGTCCATGAACCCTGTCAGGGAACAGCTCCTTAGTCTAAGCTTTTCCAGCCCTAGGAAATTGGGGGGGGGGCGCGAGAATTTTCTAAAATGACAAAGTTTGGGAGAGGGACAGAAGTCATGTCCTGTCCCACTGAGCTACTAAGGACAGGGGAGACATGACAGCTATGACCCCAACATCCTAGTGGGCTTGCCCCTTCTGCCCCTGCCTTCTCTCAGGTGGCGACTTCTCTAGAGTGAGGGATGTGAGTTACCTAGGAGGGTCTTTGGGGCCTCCGCTGGGTCTTCTGGGGTGGAGCTCCCACCTCCTCCATCCTCCATGATGGGAATGGAGTAGATGGCCCCACGGGACTCACTCTCCATGGTTTCCTGAGGCAGCTGCAATTCCTCCAGGGTCTCTGTCACTGTGACAATGGCCTCTAGACCATCAGAGGCTGGGTTGGAGGTCTCAGGTATGGTAGAGGGGTGAGCAGAGTCTGTGGCAGGAGGAAAGTGTTGATGGAAGCTGGGCCCTCCCAGCCCGTGGCCTGTATGTGAGGGCTGTGGGTTAGACTGTCAGTAATGCTGGAATTCTCTTAGTTCTTTCACGGCTTCCCTACAGTGTACCTATCAGGGTTTCGGAGGCACCCCAGAACTTTGCCACTCATTCCTCAAGCATTAATCACGTACCTACAAAAATAATGCCAAGCATTCTTCTGGGCCCTGAAAATATAATGCAGAATCTCTAACTTCCTGCCCTCCAAGCAGTTTGTATTATAGATAAAGAGAGCAAACTTGCTGTATAATGTTACAAGAAAATAATTAAGCAGACCTAGAAAGAAGAGTTTTGGGACACCACTTTGGAAGGGTCAGGAAGGGCTCAGGTGAAAGCTAGTCCCTGGAGATGATGTGAGCAGAAACATGGATTGAGTAGCCTCAGCACCTTTGTATCTTGGGCTTGGATCAAGGTACCAGGGATCCCAGTCACCCCAGGACTCTTGAAATGGAAGGGGATAAATAAACACCATCCCTACAGCACAGCTGAAGAGCAAAGTGCAGAAAGAACATTCTGGTCACCCCTGAAGGTCTCATAATTGAGGAACAGGGAAAAGGAAAGGTCATCTCCTTGGGGACCCACTCCTTTCACATACTCAGAGGTTTAAGCTAAGTTATGTTGTCCTTTGGGGAAGGGAACTGAGAGCAGAAAGCTAATAAAGCAAATGAGGAATTGGGCCGGGAAAGGCCCTGAGAGCTATCTGTGCCCAGCTAGGTAGGACAGGACCATCATCATCACCTGCTCTAGTGAGCCTTGCTGCATACAAGACCAGCAATCCTGTCTCTGTGCTGCCTTAGTCCTTCACCTCCTCCCATTGTAGTCATTCTCTCCTCCCTTCCTTCCCAACTCCATCTTAGTTCCTCCAGCCACTTCCTTCAGGAGAAAGTGCTTGGCTCCTAATCTGCACCCAGCTGTCTTTGAAGTTCCGTTCCCTATGGGGGAACTGCACGTTTCCAGCAGTATTTGGTGGTTAGAAGTCTGACACCTTTAAGCTGTGGGATCTGAAAACTCTCCTGAAAGTCATTAGGGGCATTTGCTTAATTAGGAGAACTTGAGCAGATTGTTCATTGGATGCAGAGAATGTCAGTCATCTCTGCTCTTTCAATAAGCTGCAGGAAATGGGTACTTAACAGCCCAATAAGGAGATGCAGTTTTGAAACTGGATGGGACAAGCATAAGACCACTCCCTGAGCCCATACAACTCAGACTAAGCCAGGGGACGTGCCTAGAATTAAGAATCCTGAATGACAAAGAGAAACTGGTCAGAACTGGGGCAGGACTTTGAGGGCTCTTGTCCTCCCTCCAGGTCTGTCTCACCTCTGAAGCAGTAGACGTTGAAGCGGCTGTGCTTGTTGGGGAAGCCCGTCTGGTTAGGAAAGAGGAAGAGGGTCTTGACACCAGGCAGGCCCCCACCACAGCGCTGGCTGGGTGTGACAATGGGGTAGCGCACACTGCCATCAGCCAGCCAGCCCGGGCTGCAGCGATCCAGGCCATCATCCCAGGCTGCATACAGCTGGCCTGTAGTAGCAATCTCTGCTCCCCGCTCCCGGCAGTAGGCCCGTGCCTCTTCCAATGTTAGCTTGTCTGGAGGGGCACCTAGGAACAGTTCTCCTGGGTGGGGAAGAGAAGCTGGCTTACCAGGAAGTTGGTAGCCCTTCCACCTGAAGCATCCATAGGACCATGGGCAAGCTTCTCCAGGCTCAGTCTCCTTATTGATATGGACTCAGACTGATAGAATCAAAGTCTGGGAATAACCTGGAGATGTCCATTACCGATCAAGGGAACCTGGCCCAGCTTCCTGAGGCTGCAGAGGCATGCAGGGACTGAACAGTAGGTAACAGAACAGTTACAACTCAGTCTCCTATCACAGGTGAGGCTTTGCTCATGAACTTGCCTCTGTGATAGAGTTTGGAAAAATGGGTACAGATTATCTCCTTACTCCTGCTTGCCCCTTTAAACAAACAAGAAACAATGAGGCCTAGGAGAGGCCCCCAGAAGGACCAAAGGGCAATGCTAGAAAAGGAACTTAACCAAAATCACCATTTAGGTCTTCTGCATAACAGTAGACATCATAGAGGTCATCGGGGTCCACCACTCCATAGTTCCGGACTCCAGGGTAGCCATCCATGTCACCATAACAGGCCTCTCGTGGGGTCTGGATGGGATATCTGAGGAGGGAGGAGATACAGTACAGTGCCTCCCGGGGGGTGCTATCTCATATGGACCCTACAGATCCCACTGCCCTTAGTGCAGTCAGTGGGCTGATAGGCTGGCGGGCATCCCAGCTCTGCAGGGAAAGACCCCCAGGTAGGTCTTCACCCATCCTCCTTAGACCAACTTCCTCCCAGAAGTAAGGAGCCCCGTGTGCCCAGCCGTAGGCAGCAGGTGGCCCTTGGCATAACCACTTCAGCAGAGACAAGCAGAAGCCCCTGGTTCACAGCTCCAGCCCACCTCACAGTCTGGTCGGACAGCCAGCCAGCATCACACTGCTCATAGCCTCCAAGGTAGGCAGCGTACAGCTGCTCAGGTGTGGCGATGCGAGCTCCGATTCGAGTACAGGCTTCCTGGGCCCCAGCAAAGGAGAATGCATAGCGGGCAGAGCCCTCCCGGTAGAGAAAGACGACCCCTGAGGGGCAGAGAGGTCTCCTGAGCTCGGTTACCCATTCCCCTCACCTCCTTGTCACTCCCCTGTACACAAAGGTCAAGTCCAAATGGTACTCATTGTACAACACGAGGGGCTTAAGTTATGAGACTGGGTAGATTTTGTTCCACCTGAAGTTCCAGCTCAGTCTGTGCTTTCCAGGGTCAAAGTCTGTTTCCCCCACCGGACTGTGGGCTTCCGGGATAGTCCACACCCCCCCCCCATCTCTCCCTTCCTCCTCTCCGGGCCTCTCACCTTTGACCTTGACCTCCACAGCATCGCTGCTGTCGTCGATGCCGTGCTGCACCTCGCAGCGGTAGATGCCCGAGTCGTTGGGCCGCAGCTCACTCAGCACCAGCGAGACGTCAGTGAGCGACGCGGGGTAGGCCGGCAGCGCCACACGGAACCGGTAGGCCTCGTTCACCTTGACGCGCAGGCCCCGCGCCACCAGCACCTCCGCCTCCCGGCCTCCGGACAGGAAGGTCCACTTGACCCGCGGAGAGCCCGGCGCGGCTCGGCGGCTGGATGGCGGCCGCAGGTAGTGGACGTGGCACGGGATGGTGAGGGCGCCGCCCAGCACACCGCGCAGGGGCTCGGGGCCTGCCGAGCGCACTCGGAAGGCTCGGTCCTCTGTGGGAGGGCGGGGCGGGGCCGGCTGCCACTTAGTGGACCTCGGGTGCCGCCCTGTGGTCCCAAGCCCCGCCCTCCGCACCTGGGCCCGCCCCGCGGTCCCGAGCCCCGCCCCGCGGTCCCGAGCCCCGCCCCCGGGACCGCCCCCGGTCCAAAAGCCCCGCCCCCAGGACCACGCCCACCCTGTAGTTCAAGCTCCACTCCCAGCACCCGGGCCGCCCCACCAGGGCTCTCGCAGTCAATGCTTTTTGGATCCTTCGTGCCCCATCCAATTGTCTTCAGGACTGGTCTCCCCAGACTACACCAGGGTCTGCACCGTAGCATCCGCCAACCAAGGCGGCTGTGTTCCCCAGCGCTGTCCATTAAGTTTTCTTGTGTCTCTGGGCTTTGCCCAGTTCCACTCCGTTCTGCCCCCAGCTCCAGTCATCTGAACTCCAAGAGGACCCCCATCCTCCAGCCCAGAGGCCCTTAGCCTTGTACCTCATGCTGCTCCCCAGCCCTAGGTCCAACACTTGTTCCTGAGGGCCCAGCCCAGACTTTCCTGATAGGCCTCTCATTTTTTTCTCCTTCCTTGGGTTGCCTACGACTGGAAGCAGTTGGTTCAGGTGGAAGGAGAGAGACCACTCTGCCATAGTGCTGGGGAATGCGGGACGGGGGCCTGCTTACCTGAGCTGTCCCCTTCCAGGACACCAACTAAGGCTGCAGGGACCTGGGTTAGGGCCAGGATCATCAGTAGGGGCAGAAGCAGTGGGGCCATGTTGCTGGAGAGACTTGAGGAAAGATGAGGTTAGCCTTCAGGATGGACTTCTGCTGGCTTCTGGCCACACCTACATGGGTCCACACATCTCCTAGACCCAGAAGCTTGTTGCCACTGTTTCTAATCCTTGTCTCCTGGCCATCAAATTCCCTACAACCTACCTGGCCTCCTCCAGGAGGGCCTCCTAGACTGCACCCAGGCAATGCACAAACTCTCTCCAGCCCATTCCCTCCTCTACCTCCTCCCCACCATTCCTTATAAGGAAGCTCTCCTCTTATGCCCCAGCATCCTCCACCCCCCTCCCTTCTTCCTCCCAGCAGTTCTTTTCTGCCTGGCACGGGCTTTCCCACCGGATCTCCTGGCTCAGAAACCAGCTGGGACAAAGCCCCTGTCTCTGCCAGTCTGGCCTCCATCCAGCCTGTCCCTTCCCCCCAGTCCACCTTTTGTAAAAGCCCTGGGCTGGGGGTGGAGTGAGGAGGGTTGAGAATAAGAAGGCTCACCCCTCCCTGCCTCTGGCATCAGGAACTCTAGAACCCAGAATATTTTTCTGAAGATCTCAAAGTGCTTATAGTCTCACAAGGGAGGTAGTGAAAACATAGAGGGACAATGATGCTCAGAGAGGGACAGGGCCAACCCTGGGATCCCAGCCCCCTCAAGAAGGAAAGCTGCAGAGATAATGTCTAACATTATCTTTAAGGACAGGCTGGAATTACTCAATTATGGGAACCTAAATCTGCTATAAAACAGGTTGATGATGCAGCAGGAGAGATGGTTAGACTTCCAGAAAGACTTCCTTAGATTAGGCATATGCCCATTAGCTACCCTCTCCAGAGACCCCGGGCCCATTGTTTAACCTCCATCTTCTCTACCCACTCATGTCTCCAGAGACCCCGGGCCCATTGTTTAACCTCCATCTTCTCTACCCACTCATGTGGTGCCTTTATACAATCCCCTCTTTCCTGAGCCTAAACCAGTGGAAAGTTCCTTCTTCTCCCAGCTCTTTCCTGCCGAGGCTCCCCAGTCCTTCACTATGGTAATCTCCATGGCAAGTCAAAATTGGGGAGGAGGGCTGGGGCCAGATGCTCAGGGTTGTTTTCTTTGTGAGGAGGAGCTGTTGATGGGGCCAAGTCAGAGGGTGCTGCACAGGCCTGGAGGGTACTGTCATCTGGGCCAGAGTGGGGACCTTTGGAGCAGCCAGTGTCCACCCAAAGCTGGGGACTTGTTTGCCAAAGCATCTGTGCTGGGCCAGGGCCTGCAAAGGGCCTTCCTGGGCCCTTCCTGGGCCTTGGTGCTGAAGCTGCTCACAGGCCAGGCCCCAGCCCTGACAGGTGGCCCAGAAACCCATATAGTTGGAGCCACTCTGGGGCCAACACTCTGGACCATTCCTTTTGCCTTAGTTCTGACAGCAGGGCAATGAAGGAAGAGGACCTAGGTACCCTGGAAAGGAGACAGCACCCCCTCACCTCTCAAGTGGAAGTCACTGACCAGACGCTTGTCCTGTCCTCAGGGAGCTCTGTCTTCCCTCCGCACAGTTACGCTGGGGCCTCAGTTGCAGTAGGAGTTCTGAGGAAAACCATGTGGCACAGATAGGAGGCCAGAGCTCCAGTCCTCATCTCTCGCCCCAGCCACCTCTAGCCCTCTCTGCCCGTCCTCCCTCCCTTCAAGCAGGACACACCCATCCCTCTTTCCAGTTCTGTTTCCTACTCCTGCCTCTGGACCTCTGCCCTTGTCATACGTTCCTTTTTTTTTTTCTTTTTGCTTATGTGGTGCTGAGGAATCGAACCCAAGGCCTCATGCATGCAAGGCAAGTGCTCTACCACTGAGCCACCTTCCCAGTCCCTCCTTTTTTTTATTGTCCCTGGCCTGAGGCTTGAACTCAGACCCTGGGAGCTCTCCCTGAGCTTTTGTGCTCAAGGCTAATGTTCTACCTCTCTGAGCCACAGCTCTAGTTTTGGCTTTTTCGTTAACAGGAGATCATAGTTTCACACACTTTCCTGCTACAACTGGCTTTGAACCGTGATCCTCAGCTCTCAGCCTTCTTAGTAGCTAGGATTACAGGTGTGAGCCACTGGTACCTGGCTTAAGTTTTTGTAGCTCTTCAGGAACTTTCGTCTGGTTACTTCATGGTTCCAGTTGGCCACAGATGTCTGTCTCCTTCTCCTTTTTTTTTTTTTTTAAATGCCAGAACTGGGGCTTGAACTCAGGGACTGGGTGCTTTACTATTTGAGCCATAGTTCCATTTCCCTATTTTTGGTGGTTAACAGGAGATAAGAATCTCACTGACTTTCCTGTCCTGGCTGGCTTTGAACCTGGATCCTCCAATCTCAGACTCCCTAGTGAGTAACGAGGATTGTAGATGTGAACTACTGGCACCTGGCTCCTCACAGCCTTCTCAGATCCAATTCACAGTGAATCAAGACCAGGCTGTGTGTGTATGCAGGACACCTGCCCACATGCACCTACCACCCCCCACCTCCGGGGGGAAGGCCCACCGGCTGGCAGCCCATTGCTGTTCCGCAGGACCTGAGCTCAGCTCTAGGCTGGTTCCACAGGGCGACCCGGGAGGCCAGAGCTTGGCTATTATCCCCTTAGTGGCTGTGTGAAGGACAGGAACCTACACAATACCAGCGAGGCCTTGGTGCCTGCAGAAGTAATTGCAGCCACATAAATAGTCCTATTTATTGGAAGCACAACTAGTTATACTCTCAGAACATCGCAGCTGAGTTGTTGTAGATCTTTCAGCATTGGTTCTGCCATGGGCATGATGGGGAGTTTTCAAGGTACATAGCCAAGGTACAGGCACTGTACTGCCAGAGAGAGGACGGGGTGTGCTGGGAGCCCTGGTCCCCTGATCGGACTGGTATTTTCTGGAATCTAAGGGATGCATGATTGTACTGGGGCTTGCTCCGGTCAGCCCCTCAGGGGCAGAGCTAGTCTGAAGGGAGGAGAGGGGTGGAGCCCTGGGGGGGGGGGTGCTCCCTTCTATCTGGCAGTGCCCTGGACCGCCTAACAGTTCCTTTAGTACCTCTTCCCCCTCACCGTCCCCCCTCCGCCCCAGCCAGGCCTCCTACTAAGTGTCTCCCAAGAACACCCTCAACCAAGAGAAAAATATTCGGGTTTTCCTTGTGACCCGCGAGGTTAACCAACTTGTCCAAGGTCACACAGCAAGTAAGCGACAGAGTTGGGAATCCAGCCGTTCCCAGAGCCCTCCCTGCGGGTCTGCGGGCCGTCCAAGTAAGGGCTGACCCCACCGCCTTGGCCAGGGCAAGGTCGGAAGCGGGCGCGCGGGCTGGGGTGCGCGGGCCGGGGCGCGCGGGCTGGGGCGCCTGGGGCGGCCGGGGCGGCTGCCCTCGCCCCCTCCGCGGCCGGAACGCGGCACTCACCTCCGGGACCGGCGTCTGGGCTGGTGCCTCCGGCAGGGGCGGCTCCTCCGGGGGTCGGGGGCCGCGGCTCGGTCCTGCAGCTGCGGCCGAGACTGCGGCGGGACTGCGCGGCGCGGGGACAGGCCGGGCCGCAGGACGGCCGGGCGACACACAAAACCCCTTTTCTTCCCCCCTGCCCCGCCCTTCCCCCGGGCCGCCCCCGCCCCTTGGCCGGGACCGTGGGGGGCTCGGGACGGTCACGGGATCGGCTGCCTTCTCCGTGTCCGTTCCCGGCGGCGGCGGAGGCAAGGACAAGCGAAGTAGGACATCGTTCCGGGGATGAGAAGACTTGGAGTAGAAGGGAGGGCAGAAGGGGCGGGGATGGAGCGCTAGAGGATGATGTTGCAGCTAGAGAGCTGGAAGTTAGACCACTGGAGGGACTTCCCATTGGGCAAAAGGGGAAGAGGAGGGACTCACCCATTGGGAAGAGGATGAAGGGGGCAATGGGAGGTTTTGCTCCTGGAAAGAGTGATAACCCTCCCCGACTCCATACAATGAGAAGTTCCTTTCCAGAAGCAATGCTGAGATGCAAATGACCACAGCCACCTCCCTGGAGGGAGCGCTGATTGCATTTTGTCTCCTGTGGTTACCCCACTCCCTGCACAGAGGAGGAGCTGACTTTGCAGGTGGACAGGGTGGTGAGACCCCAGAAACCTGGGCTAAACAAAGCAAGAGAAGAACTCTCTAGGGGGTGGGGAGGTGGGGGTTTGCTGGTGGCCCCCTGAGCGGACATCAGGGCTCAAGCAAACCAATGTGAAAAGTGCAGGCGTTGCTGGGAGCCCAGAGAGCCAGCTGGCGGACCGGGAGCTGCTGCCTGGTGCCAAGGGGTGGGGCAACCATCAGGGTTCCACAGCAGCCAGAATACCAATGATGCCCCAGCCACCCCCCCCCCCCAGCCCCAGGACCTCAGCTTCTCTGCTTTCCCAGGCTTGCTGTCCTTCCCTCGCCCTCCCTTTCCTCCTCCCTCCTGGGACTCTAGGCTAAGCCCTGGCATGGATTGTGGCAAGCTAGCCAGATGCCTGAATCCTCTCTCCTAGATACCAGTGATGGCACCAAGGGTAAGGGGCAGGGACTTTGATTCTCAGAAACTCCAGCAGCATCCCCCCAAAATTACAAGTGAAGCAAGGTGTCCAATGCAAATACAAATGCAATACAGTATTCTGAGGGCAGGTTCCGGACCTGATTTCTATGTGGCCTGCACTCTCTGTCCCTCCTAGGATTTCTAGACTGAGGCGCTGGTGACACTGGTGTAATCCCAGTGACTCACTCAGGAGCCTGAGATCTGAGGATCACAGTTTCAAGCCAGCCCAGGCAGGAAAGGCTGTGAGACTCTCATGTCTAATTAGCCACCTAAAAAACAGAAGTGGAGCTGTGGATCAGACTGGTAGAGCACTGGCCTTGGGTATAAAAGCTCAAGCCCTAGCCGGGCACCAGTGGCTAACACTTGTAATCCTAGCTATTCAGGAGGTTGAGCTCTGAGTATGACGGTTCAAAGCCAGCCTGGGCAGGAAAGTCCATGACACTTTTTTTTTGTCAGTCGTGGGGTTTGAACTCTGGGCCTGGGCACTGTGCCTGCACTCTTCAGCTCAAGACGAGCGCTCTACTGCTTGAGCCACAGAGCCACTTCCAGTTTTCTAGTGGTTTATTGAGATAAGACTCTCACAGATGTTCCTGTCTGGGCTGGCTTTGAACCACGATCCTCAGATCTCAGCTTCCTGAGTAGCTAGGATTACAGGAGTGAGCCACGGGCACCCGGCCCCTGACACTCTTATCTCCAATAAACCACTAGGAAACCAGAAGTGGTGCTGTAGCTCAAGCAGTAGAGCGTTTGCCTTGAGCTAAAGAGTGCAGGGACAGCGCCCAGGCCCAGAGTTCAAGCCCCAGGACCGATTAAAACAAAAAACAAAAAAACACACAACTGAGTCCCTCATTTCAAGTCCCACAACTGAGAAAAAACAAAAAAAAAGACTGTTCCCTATCTTCCCCCACCCATGCTGTAGACTTGCTGGGTTCCAAAAGATTTTGAGAAGGTTCCCAAATCCTTAAGGAGCCAGTGAAAAGAATCAATTGGGGCCCTTCCCCAGAGGCCCAAATATTGTAGGAACATTTGTCCCTCAGCAAGACAAATAGTCCAGTTGGGGGAAGGGGACTCTATTGATTTGGTTAAACTATTCACTGATGCCAGCCAGTCGGGAAGGGGCATCTGGGAAGACCTTTAGCCATGTCTGGCCAAGTGCGTGAATGGCCTTAGGACTGCTCTCCTTAGACCTTGCATCTCAGAGCTGAAAGCTCCCCCTGCCAGGGCATCTCAGCATGAGTGTTGTGTCCCGCCTGCCTCAGCATCGCAGGCTCTGTGGGACTCACCTCCACAGGGCTCCAGGCCAGCCAGACTTTAGCCAGGCAACCAAATGGCTGAAATTCAATCCCAATGGTGGCTCGGATGTAGACACCATTTTTGCTTTGAGAAAACCTCGCTGTGACCAGAGAAGGTAGAGAAAGGGACCTTCTTTGTCACTTCCCCTCATGATCAGGACTGTGGGTACACATTTTGTCCAACCTTGACCAAGGGCCCACAGCACTGGGGTGAGAACCAGGCAGATGGCAGACAATCTGTTCCAAGAGGCAGTCTCCTGGTGGGAAAGCAGATGTGGTGAGAGCCAACAGCTGCGGCCCTGAAGGGAGCCAAGGCCTCAGGTCACACTCTGGCCTTGCTGTGGGCTGTGTGCAGCATCCCCAGGCTTAGCTCCTCTGAATGCCCCATCTTCTGGACCCTGGGCTGAATAACACCCACTGCACCTGTGCAGGGAGAGAGGTGCCCCTGGACCATGGCTGGCTTCTTTTCCGTTGCCACTTGCTCAGGGGATGGGGCTGAGCTCAGCAGCCCACTCTTTGGGGGATAGTATGAAGGGCTAGAAGCTGAGAAAGTGAGTAACCCCCACCCCAAGGATTTTCCTTTTCTTTTTCTGTCAGTCATGAGGCTTGAACTCAGGGCCTAAGCACAGTCCCTGAGTTTTTTGTTTTTTTTTGCTCAAAGCTAGCACTCTACCACTTTGAACGACAGCACCCCTTCCAGTTATTGAGTGGTTAACTGGAGATAAGCATCTCACAGGGACTTTTCTGTCCAGGCTGGCCTCAAACCTCAATCCTCAGAGCTTAGCCTCCTGAGTAACTAGGATTACAGGTGTGAGCCACCAGCATCGGGCTGGATTTTTTTTTCTTTAATCATTTCCAGCTGTGAAGATTTGTATTGAAGTCTAACCTACCCCTGGCCAATCAAGGATTTTCTTTCCAATCCCAGTAGTTTGCATCTCCACCCCCGGCTGAAGGACTCTTCCCATTCTATTGCTTTTGAAGAAAAGGCAAGAATTTTTGTGCAGCCTCCCTGTAGCCCTTCCAGAACTCAGAAAAGGGACCTTTCAGGCAACAGCTGGGAGCAGACAAAATCCATCCATGGAAGCAGGAAAGGAGGGCAAGGAGCTCTCCAGAAGAACTTCCTGTCTCAGTGACAAGGGAAAATGTCCCATCAGCCTTTGCTATCTTTTGGATGAGGAAACAGAGCTAAAGAGATGAAATGTTGTCCAGGGGTCACACAGCATGACCTTGGCTGAACTGACAAAGCCTGTCTCCTGATGCTCAGGCTAGAGTCCTTGCCAGGGACCCCTGATCATCTCTCGCAGGGGAAAGAAAGCAGGTGGAGAAAAGGGAAAGAGAGGGCGGGAGAGGAAGGGTGGCTTGTCCAATCACATCCCAGCTGGCAGCCTCCTAAGCCCTGGGGCCCATCACCCTCTCCCTGGGGAGTTCCCAGCCTCTCTGGATGAGAATAATCAATCCCCTGCCTCTCCCCACCTTCCAACAGTTTCCACTCCAGCCAAAGCCACGCCATGACCCACGTTGAAGAAACAGACTCTCCAAGTTCCTGCCTCCTGAGTCCCCATCTCGTATTAGCCGAAGCCAGTCCTGGTTAGGGTTCCTGCACCAGTGGCCACTGGGCGACTGTGAGCTTCCAGACTCTTGCACACCACTGCACTAAGGAGGAGGGGGCTGGGCAGCTGAATCCCACACAGGCACCTGGGTCCTATGCCACAGGGATGTGGGAATGGGGCTGAACGCTGGCACAGCTGTGTTGCAGAGAATGGGGGCTTTGATAGCTTCTGAAAGAAGCCAGGAAGCAAGGGACCCCAGCTCAGGCAAGGCTGGGCAGAAATGTCTGTGTGTTAACACGGGGTGGGGGGGTGGGGGCCAGAGGCTGCGCAGCAGGGAGCCAGCTGAGGAGTCCCCAGGCTGAGCTTCGTGGGAGACACCTGCTGCATTATCAGAAAGCCAACTGTCCCTCCAAGCCATTCAGACCCTAGCAAAGGAGGGCAGGCCCATGTGCTAAGACCAGCATGCTCCACAAAGAGCCACTGAAAAGGGCTGGGAATGTGGCTTAGTTGTCGAATGCTTGCCTAGCCTGCATGAAGCCCTGGGTTCAATTCCTCAGTACCACATAAACAGCAAAACCTGGTAGTGGCCCTGTGGCTCAGGTGATAGAGTGCTAGCCTTGAGCAACAGAAGCTCAGGGATAGTGCCCAGGCCCTGAGTTCAAGTCCAAGGACTGAAAACAAACAAACACTGAAAGAACCCAGGCCTGGATCCTGCATATACATATCTCCCTCAAAAGCAAAGTCTGCCCCCTCACTCCTGCCCCAAGGCATCCTGAAGTCACTCTCTTGCCTCCTGACAGCAAAGACCCCTTTTACTGGTAAGGTTGTTTGTTTGCTTGGAGCCTGGATTCAGGGCTTGACACTGTCCCTTAGATTTATCACTCAAGGCTAGCATTCTACCACTTATTAACTCAAGCTAATTAGCCAGCAAAATGCTGACTAATTAAAGAATCTCTATCTGGGCACAAGTGGTTCACACTTGTAATCCTAGCTACTCAGGAAGCTGAGATCTGAAAATTGTGGTTGGAAGCCAGCCCAGGCAGAAAAGTCCCTGTGAGACTCATCTCCAATTAACCACTCAAAAACCTAAAGTGGCACTATGGCTCAAGTAGCAGAGCACTAGCCTTGAGCATAGAGAGGCTCAAGCACAGCACTCAGGCCCTGTTTAAGCCCCACAGCTGGGAAAAAAAAAAAAAAAGAATCCCATAAACTATCCTGCCTGGGCTGGCTTTGAACCACAATCCTCAAATCTCAGCTTTCTGAGTAGCTAGGATAACAAGTGTGAGCCACCAGTTTTGATAGTGGAACCATGTGAATGTCTTATATAATTAAAATACAAGCCAGGTGGCTCACACCTGTATTCCTAGCTACGCAGGAGGCTGAGATCTGATGATCACGGTTCAAAGCCAGCCCAGGCAGGAAAGTCCGTGAGACTTTTCTCTCCAATAAGCCACTAGAAAAGCGGAAGTGGCGCTGTGGCTTAAGCGGTAGAGCACTTGCCTTGAGCTGAAGAGCACAGCGACAGTGCCCAAGCCCAGAGTTCAAGCCCCAAGACTGACAATAAAAAATAAAAAATTAAAATACAAAATCTAACTAGAAAGAATTAAAACGCAGAAAAGAGAAGCAATCCCTTATTAGGCTGTTATGAACTAGCCGGATATAAGTGGCTCATACCTGTAATAATCCTATCTACTTAGAAGGCTGAGATCCAGAGAATCAAGGTTCAAAAACAGCTAAAGCAGAAAAGTCCTTGAAACCCTTATCTCCAATTAACCACCAAAAAGCTGAAAGTGGAGGTGTGGCTCAAGAGGCAGGATGCCAGCCTTGCGTGAAAAAGCAATAAAGTGAGAACCTGAATTCAAACCCCCGTACACACACACACACACACACACACACACACACACACACACACACACACACACACACACACACAATTAATGCAGTAGAGCAGATCCTTTTGGTCCCATATCTCTTCAGTATTCACTTTGACAAATACAAAGGTACCTGCAGTCTGAGGATGGTTTTCTGTCTGCAGAGGTATGCTAGGCCTAAGTGCACACTGAGTCAGAGCACTGGGGTGGGAGGGTGCCCCTGGAAACAGCCCTCCACAGGGACAGCTGGGGGTATTGCTAAATTAACACCTACACTTTCTCAGGTGGGAAAAGTCTGGAGCTGGTGCTGCACCATCTCTCAGATCCCCCGCAGATTTGAGTTCCTCTTGCCCACAGTTATAAGCCTGCCTGTTCAGTTCTGTACCTTTTATTGGATTCTCTCCCAGGTTCCTTTTGTCCATGGAGGGCTGGGAATTTTCAGACCCACCCCATCATGAGGACACATGACACAGCAGCTATCCAAAATGGTTCATCTGTGAGTGGGTGTGAGCGGATGCAGAGCGCATGGAGAAGTTGTGTGAGCATGTAGCCTAGCCCCAAAGTAACCTCTCTCTGCTGCACACCCCTGCCTTAACTCACCCTGTGTTCTTGTGGGGATTTCTCTAGTCAGATTACAGAGGAGGAAAAATAAAAACAGGTCTGGTTTATGGATGGGCCCATTCAGTATGTTGATGTAAACTAACCATACATCCTGCCACACTACAGCCCAATGGGTAGGGGTTGCAAAAAGATGGCAAGTGTGAGGAGAGATGGAAGGCCAGTTGCTTGTGGCTCATGCCTTTGATCCTAGCTATTCAAGAGGCAGAGATCTGAGGGTCATGGTTTGAAGCCAGCCCAGGCAGAAAAGTCCATGAGACTCTTATCTCCAATTAACCACCAAAAAGCAGGAAGTAGAGCTGTGGCTGAAGTGGTAGACTCCAGCCTGGAGAAGGCCAAGAACATGAGGCTCTGAATTCAAGCCCTCAGAACCTGGCACTTGCGCACACACACACACACATACACACACACACACACACACACACACACACACACACACAGAGGTTGGTTTCAGGCAGTCCATAGGCTAGCTCCTCTGCAGGAAGAGAAGCAGTGTGAGAAAGAACATCTACTGGCAGTTCTGAGCACTGCACTGGCTGGTTGATTGGGGCCAGAAAAGAGCAAGACCAGAAAGTTGGAGATAAGGAAGTCTGGGCAGAGGTAAGTGGGATGGCTAACGGGAGTGGATAGAATGTGTACAGATCTTTGTGCCTTATGTCAGCACCAATGCAGAATATTCACTGCAGAAGAGGCATTGAACAGCTCAGGGGACAGAAGGACTCTATGGATAACAGCCAGCCTTTGTCCTCCTCCAGGCTAACATGCACAACAGGCCCATGAATGGAGTAGCTGCGGCAGTAGCTTGGAGACCACGTCAGGGCCCCACAGCACTGGCTGCCTGTCATCAAGGCTGATCCTGTTCCTCTGCTGCTTAATGTTCGGCCTGTCAGATGTGGAAACAGAGACCAGGAGGGCCACATGGTGCCATCTGTAAAGGACACCTCTTCTAGTGTGGAAGAAAGTCCTGTTCCTCCTTGTTAGGACCAGCACATATTCTGGATGTGGAGTTGCCTGTCCTAACCAAGTGCATTGGCAAACACCAATTTCCCAGGACAGTAATAGAAAGACATCTTTGGGATTCCACAGAGAATCACTGCTAAGCAAGAGGCTCCACTCTGCAGTGAATGAACTGTAGCTGTGGGCACATGCCCAGGGGAGCCATCAGCCTCCAACATATATCACCTTGAAGCTGCTAGCCTTGTAGCACATTAAAATGACCTCTTCACAGCACATCTAGAACCAAATTGGGAAGAAAGGTCTTGTTGGAGCTGGGCTTTGGTGGCTCACACCTGTAATCCTTAGCTACTCGGGAGGGCTTTGGTGGCTCACACCTGTAATCCTTAGCTACTCGGGAGGCTAAGATCTGAGGATCTGAAGCCGCTCAGGCAGGAATGTCCATGAGACTCTTATTTCCAATTAACCACAGGGGGGAAAAAACAACAACCAGAAATGGAGCTGTGACTGAACTGGTAGAGTGCTTAGCCTTGAACACAAAAGTTCAGGGACAATATCCAGGCCAGGCTCAGAGTTTAAGCCTCAGGACAGCCCTCCCCCCCCCCCAAAAAGGGTCTTGTTGGATTGGGGCACTGTCCTTCAAAATGCCAAATATATTTGGCTTTTTTTTTTTTTTTTTTTTGGTTGGTTGTGGGGCTTGAACCCTGGGCCTGGGCGCTGTCCCTCAGCTCTTCAGCTCAAGGCTAGCTCTCTACAACTTGAGCCACAGTGCCACTTCCAGTTTTCTAAATGGATATTAGAGATAATCTCTTATTAGAGATAAGAGTCTCATTGAGTTTCCTGCCTGGGCTGGCTTTGAACCGTGATCCTCAGATCTCAGCCTTCTGAGTAGCTAGGATTACACCAGTGTCCGGGATATTTGGCTTTTTTTTTTTTTTTTTTGGTCCGGTCTTGGGCCTGAACTCTGGGCCTGGGTGCTGTCCCTCAGCTCTTCAGCTGAAGGCTAGCACTCTACCACTTGAGCCATAGCACCACTTCCGGCTTTTTTTTTCTTCTGCTTATGTGGTGCTGAGGAATCGAACCCAGGGCCTCATGCATGCAAGGCAAGTGCTCTACCACTGAGCCACCTTCCCAGCCCATATTTGGCATTTTATGGTGCTATATCCCAGAGAGCTAGAAACCCCAGGCACAGGCAGCATGGTAAGCAGGAACAACCCACTTAGCAGCAATCCTTATGGCCCATTTGGGCTTCCGGGACCTATACATTTAGTCTCTGCAGGATTTAGAAGTCCTGGTCCCTGGGGTGGAGGATATATCTATAAGAAGTCACAGAAGGGAGCTGGGAAGGTGGCTCAGTGGTAGAGCACTTGCCTTGCATGCATGAGGCCCTGGGTTCGATTCCTCAGCACCACTTAAGCAAAAAAAGAGAAAAGCCAGAAGTGGTGCTGTGGCTCAAGTGGTAGAGCGCTAGCCTTGAGCTGAAGAGCTGAGGGACAGCACCCAGGCCCAGAGTTCAGGCCCCATGACCGGAACCAAAAAAAAAAAAAAAAAAAAAAAGAAGTCACAGAAGCTGGCTGTCTACTCAGGAAGCTGAGACCTGGTGAGTTGTGGTTTGCAGCCAGCCTTGACAGAAAAGCCCATGAGACTCTATAGTCAAAATAATAAGCAAAAAGTCAGATTGGAGGTATGGTTTAAGTGACAGAGCACTAGCTGAGCAAGTGAGCAAGCCTGAGGCCTCTGAGTTCAAGTCTCAGTACCAGGGGAGAAAATGTTGCAGTAAAACTGTCTCTAAACCAGAGTCACTTGCGGTGCCTTATGCCAATTGACCAATCAGCTAAGAATGAAATTATTTCTGGGCACCAGTGGCTCACACCTATAATTCTAGCTACTCAGGAAGCTGATACCTAGGTATTCAGATTAGAAACCATTCCAAGTAGACAAATCTGAGACTTATCTCTAATCAGCAGAACTGGAAGTGGAGTTGTGACTCAAGTGGTAGAGCACCAGCTTTGAGTGAAAAAGTTAATCAAGAGAGTGAGACCCTAAGTTTAAGCCCAGTACTGCCACACACATGCAAAAGGAAAGAGAAAGGAAGGAAGGAAGGAAGAAAGAAAGAAAGAAGAAGGAAGGAAGGAAGGAGGGAAGGAAGGAAGGAAGGAAGGAAGGAAGGAAGGAAGGAAGGAAGGAATATTGGCAGAGAGATTTGATCATGATTATTTTGTGAAGAAGCAAATGTAGCAAGATGAGATGAGAACTTAGCATGAAAGTCTAGATTTTCCAGTGAGAAAGTTCCATGAACCAGCACAATGGGTTATAGAGGAGGGAAATGCTGATTATAGGAATCAAGGGCTGCAATAGAAAGTAAAAAAAAAAAAAATAGTAATACCATGCAGTCCCAATAGTATAATAACATGCAGAGCAGTGATAAGAATTAGTGGGCTGGGTGCTGGTGACTCACACCTATAATCCTAGCTACTCAGAAGGCTAAGATATGAGGATTGCAGTTCAAAGCCAGCTGAGGCAAGAAAGTCTATGAGACTCTTATCTTCAATTAACCACCAGAAAACCAGAAGTAGTACTGTGGCTCAAAATGATAGAGTACTGGCTTTTTCTGTTTATGTGGTACTGAGGAATAGAACCCAGGGCTTCATGCATGCTAGGCAAGCACTCTACCACTAAGCCATATTTCTAGCCTTAGCCTTTATCAGATTGCTCAGGAGCAGTGCCCAGACCCCAAGTTAAAGCCCTATGGTCAACAAATAAATAAAAGAAAAAATAAATAAATAAATGAGAAAATTAATGGTATGTGCTTCCTTTTTTGTCAGTTATGGGGCTTGAACTCTGGGCCTGAGTGCTGTCCCTCAGCTCTGCAGCTCAAAGCTAGCACTCTACCACTTCAGCCATAGCAACACTTCCAGTTTTCTAGTGATTTATTGGAGATAAGAGTCTCATGGACTTTCCTGCCCAGGCTGGCTTTGAACCACAATCCTCAGATCTCAGCCTCCTGAGTAGCTAAGATTACAGGTGTGAGCCACCGGTGCCCGGCTTGGTATGTGTTTCTATAGGTAAATAAAACTGAACTTCCTTTGCAAAAATAGAAGCTCCTCTCAAAGTCATTTGTATGTTTGTTTATTTTGCCTTATTGGAATGCAGAGCCTTACGACTTAATGTGCTCTACCACTGAATCAGGCCATTTCTAATTCTCTCCCCCCCCCACCCCCTCTCCCATTTTTTTTTTTTTGAGACAATGTCTTGCTATGTACTTAAATTGACCTTGAACTCAAAATCCTTAGCTTCCCTGGTGCTGGGATTATAGTCATCTAGCTCCTTATGGTCTCCTAACCAGGGTTGACAGTGGCCTATTGAAGAAAAGACTACTTCTTGCTGTTTGACCCCAGTATTTTGGCTTTCTAGGGCTGTAATTATATCATAGCCCAGAATTTAGGAATCCCAGGAGGAGGTGGATGGTGGTAAATATGTCCCAGGATCTAGACTTCCCTTCCTTATGCTTGTGATAGGCCCCTGGTGCTGATGCTCTAATAGTTTCAATTCTCTTGCTTCTAGGTCAAAATAGGCTTGTTCTCTCCTTTACCCTTGTGGATGGGTGGACCATGGCATTGGTTCTGGAGAATGAATTGTGAATTTGAGGGATGAGTATTTTTTTTTCCGGTCAGTTGTGAGACTTGAAGTCAGAGCCTGGATGCTGTCTCTGAGCTTTTGTGCTCAAGGCTAGGCTCTACTACTTTGAGCCACAGTGCCACTTCTTCAGTTGGAGCTCTTAATGACCTAAGACCCTCCAGAGCTCTTTTTATTCTTCCCTCTGGTGTGACTGACAACATTTGAGGTGGTAGTAACTCTATCAGCCTGTGTTCCTGAACATCTAAAATGAGAAAGGCTCTGTTATTGATGATATTTGAAGCCTGAGTGGGAAATAAACATTTGTTGTTTCAAGCACTGAGATCTGAGAGTATTATGCCAGCATAATCTAGCTGATCTGACTAGTACAGTTCAACCAATCCTACAGGCTTGTGTGTGTGTATGTGTGTGTGTGTGTGTGTGTGTGTGTCCATGTGCACGCACACGTGCACTGCTATTGGGCTTAAACTCTGGGACTTGCACTCTTGCTTGGCTTTTGTGCTCAAGGCTGGTGCTCTACCACTTGAACCTCCACTTCTGTCCTTTTGCTGGTTAATTGGAGATACAAGTATCCTGACTTTGCTAACAATAACTTCAAACCGGGATTCTCAAATCTCAGCTTTCTGAGTAGCTAAGATTATAGACACAAGCTACTGGTGCCTGACTTTGTTTTTATTTTTGACAAATGTAACAGGTATTTCTTTTTATTTTTGGTTGGTTGTGGGTTTGAACTTGGGGTCTAGATGCTGTCCCTGAGCTCTTTTTCTCAAGTCTAGCACTGAATCACTTTGAGCCACAGCACCACTTCCTGTTTTCTGGTAGTTAATTGGATGTAAGAGTCTCACACTTTCCTGCCCAGCTAGCTTTGAACCGCAGTCCTCAGATATCAGTCTCCTGAGTAGCTAGGATTACAGGTGTGAGCTACCAGTTACTGGTATTTCCTTTTCTTTTTTCTTTTTGGTAGTGGGGTTTGAACTCTGGGCCTAAGCACTGTCCCTGAGCTCTTCAGCTCAAGGCCAGTGAACTACCACTTGAGCCACAGAGCCACTTAGAGTTTTCTGGTGGTTAATTGGAGAGAAGAGTCTCATGGACTTTCCTGCCCAGATTGGCTTTGAACTTCGATCCTCAAGATCTCAGTCTCCTGAGTAGCTAGGATTATAGGTGTGAGCCACTAGCTCCCAGCTACAGGTACTTCTTATATATACTAGTCATGTACTACACAGTACAGGCAATGTTTTGATGAATCCTCTTAACAGGCCCAGGAGACAGACATTGTTATTCCACAATCATGCTGAGCAAAGCACAGCCTAGCAACTGGCCCAAAAGTTTCATTTGCTGCATGAGAGTTCTTGAAAAGACTGTTCATTCTGTTATGCCCTGTCTCTCTTTTCTTTTGGGTGCCAGTCCTGGGTGTTTGGTCTCAGGGTCTGAACACTGTCCCTGAACATTTTTATTTTTACTTAGGGCTATTGAGTCACAGTTCCACTTCTAGGTTGTATGTGTGTGTGTGTTTTTCTTTGTGTGTGTGTGTGTGTGTGTGTGTGTGTGTGTGTGTGTGTGTGTGTGTGGTGCTTCACTGAAGAGTCTCACCAACTTTCTTGCCTGGACTAGCTCTAAACTGTGATCCTCAGATCTCAGCCTCCTACATAGCTAGGAGTACAATGTGAACCACTGGTGCCTGGCTGTCACTTTTATATAATGTTCCATAGGATGAATTCTTTTTTCTTTTTTCTTTTTTTTTTGTCAGTTGTGTTGCTTGAACTCAGGGCCTAGGTACTGTCCCTGAGCCTCTTTGTGCTCAAGACTAGTGCTCTACCACTTGAGCCACAGTGCCACTTCTGTTTTTGAGTAGTTAACTGGAGATAAGAGTCTCATGGGGACTTTTTTGCCCAGGCTGGCTTTGAACCATGATCCTCAGGTCTCAGTCTCCTGAGTAGCTAGGATTATAGGAATGAGCCACCAGTGCCCAGCTGAGATGAATTCTTTTTTTTTTTTTTTCTGCTTATGTGGTGCTGAGGAATCAAACCCAGGGCCTCAAGCATCCAAGGCAAGCACTCTACCACTGAGCCACCTTCCCAGCCCTGAGCTGAATTCTTTAAAGCAATTAGAACAAAATGATTTAGCACTTGTCTTGGAAGGCAACTTTACCACATGTATATGACTAGAACATTGATATCCTTTGCCCTACTCATTACTATCCTTTAGCTCATGCATTTTATAGGGTAGTTAGATTGTCTAAACAGCAAATGTAGTGTCACATTGCATAACAACCTCTTGGTCTCAAGGACAGACTGTATATAAAATGGTGGTCCCATTAATACTGTAATGAACCCCAAAAAGCTCCTATTGCCTAATACAGGCATAGCTTCAGAAGAGGTAAGAAAAGAAGAAAACTGCAGAACAAAAAGAATACCCAAGCTGAGCACCAGTGGCTGAGATCTGAGGATCATGGTTCAAAGCCAGCCCAGGTAGGAAAGTCCATGAGACTCATCTCCAATAAACCACCAGAAAACTGGAAGTAGCACTGTGGCTCAAGTGATAGAGCACTAGCCTTGAGATGAAGAGCTGAGGGACAGCACCCAGGCCCAGAGTTCAAGCCCCACAACTGACCAAAAAAAAAAAAGAATACCCAAAAAAATTCACACTAGGCCATGCATTACAGAACTCTACAGGTGACTCACCCCTGTAAATCCTAGTTACTCAGGAATCTGATCTGGAGGATCATGGTTTGAACCTAGCTGGGTAGAGACTCTTATCTTTAATTAATCAGCATAAAGCCAGAAGTGGAAATATGGCTCAAGTGGTAGAATTCCACCTTCAGCCAAAATAAAGCTAAGTGAAAATGTAAAGCCCTGAATTCAAGCCCCACTAACAGCACACACAAAAGAAAAAAGAAAAAAGAAAACGAAAGGAAGGGAAGAAGGAAGGAAGGGAAGAAAAGAAAAGAAAAGAAAAATCCTGGCCAGGTGCCAGTGGTTCATCCTATAATTCTAGCTACTCAGGAGGCTGAGATCTGAGGATCACAGTTAAAGCCAGACCAGGAAGGAAAGATGATGAGACTCCTATCTCCAATAAACCACTAGAAAACCTGAAGTGGCGCTCTGGCTCAAGGGGTAGAGTGCTCGCCTTGAAATGAAGAGCTGAGGGACAGCGCCCAGACCCGGAGTTCAAGCCCCATGACAGACAAAAAAAAAGAAACAAAAAGCCAGCCCAGGCAGGAAAATCTCCATGAGCCTCTTATCTCCAATCAACCACTCAAAAACTGGAAGTGGTGCTGTGGCTCAAAGTGATAGAATCCTAGCCTTGAGCAAAAGAGCTTAGAGACATTGCCTAGCCTCTAGTTCAAGACCAATAACTGACAAAAAAAAATAAAAAAGAAAATTTCCACTGAATTTTTGAGCATTTGCAGTCCTCAGCAAACTACTTAAAATATTGGAAAACATGGGCCCAACACAACACGGTTTTCATTAGCAGAGAGGAACGTTCACAGTGCATTATGTGTTTACAGGCAGGAAGTCTTTTTCTGAGACAGGGTTCACTGTGTACTCTAGCTAGCCTTAAACTCATAATCCTTTTTCCTTGGACTCCCAAATGCTGGGATTACAGGTGTATACCACCATGGCTAGTCACAAGAAATTACTATTAGCCTATTCTTCTTATTATTATTATTGAAGCCAATCAAGCAAACCAACATGAAAATATTTCCAAAAGGCACAATTCCTCCTCAGAAAGAGCTCAGGGAGCTCCTTTTGGAGGGATCTACAGAGACATTGTTGTTACAGGAGATGACAACTCCATTCATGCTGATGCCCTGAAGACCTTTAGTGGAAAAGATGTGGAGGTGGACACAGCCACATTGATGATTCTGACCCGGCACTGGGCTCAGTTAATGTGTGTGTTTGTGCCTTCAGTTTTAACAAAAACATAAAAGTTAAAAGCAAGTAAAAAATTAAATAGAAAAAAAAGTTTGTAAAACAAGGAATAAAGAAAATGTTTCCAAACAACTGTATAATACATTCTAAGCTAAATGTAGAAAAGTCAAGTGTTTAAAACCGAGGCTAGGTTAATTTATTATTGGAGAAAACTCTTTTATGAATTTAGAATAATCTACATGCCCAGTGTTATGTGTTTTGTTTGTTTGTTTGTTTGGTTTCTTTCTGGGAGGGTATTGAGGGTTGGACTCGGGGCTTTAAGCTCTTACTTAACAAATCCCCCCCACCCCCACCCAGTCCTCAGGCCTGAACTCAGGACTCCAGCACTGTCCCTGAGCTTCTTTTACTCAAGGCTGGCGCTCTAACCACTCTAAGCATATGTCCACTTCGAGGTTTTTTGGTAATTTGTTGAAGATAGGGTCTCAGGGAATTTCCTGGCCTGAGTGGCTTTGAACCCCGATCCTCAGATGGGGGGGGTTCCTGGGTAACCAAGATTACAGGTGTGAGCTCCTGGTGCCCGACACAAATGTCTTTTAAAATGTGTTTAAGCCGGGCGCAGGTGGCTCACGCCTGTCATCCTAGCTACACAGGAGGCTGAGATCTGAGGATCACAGTTCAAAGCCAGCCCAGGCAGAAAAGTCCGTGAGACTCTGATCCCCAAGAAACCATAAACGGGAAGTGGTAGACAGCTCGCCTAGAGCTGAAGAGCGCAGGGACAGCAAAAGCCTCAGGACCGATCCCTCCCGCACCCCACCCCCCAATGTGTTTAGACCTGTCCCGTGTGCCGCAGGGCCCGCGTGGTAGGCGGGGAGGGTAGCTCTGGCGCATACCTGGCACGTGGGAACTACAACAATCATAGAAGGGCTGGGGCGCCCCTGCGTGGCGCCTGGCGCAACGACAACCCGGGCTCTCCCGCGCGGGGGCGCGAACAGGCCCCCACTTTCTCTCCCCCTTCCCCTCCCTCCCCCCGCCCCCCCCCCGCAACACAACCCACTCCGATTCTGCTGACTCACCCTACAGAGGCAGAAAGGCCTGCCAGCACCGTGGGGCCGGGGCCTCGCCTCACACGCCTTCCCCCTCCTCCTCAAGCCCAGCCGGCGGGGGCTGGGGGCGCGGCTCGGTACCGCACCGGCCTTTTCAGCCCTGGACCCTCGGTCCCACCCGAGACCACCCCCACCACAGCAGACCAGCCGACGCAGAAGGTCCCTCGTTATTTTATTGGTGTCCACAGAGGTCAGTCAATGCTCCTGGAAGCCCCACAGGTCCGGAGGGCGCCGCTCCCCGGCCCCAGCTGGGCCTGCCGGGCCCAGGCGCCCGCCGCTGGGAAGACCGGGCTGGGGTGCCCACTCCTCTTCCGGCGAGAGACAACCCCCCAATCCCACGGTGCGTCTCGCCGCTACTTCTCGGCGTAGCAGTAGGTCCCGTAGGCCGCCTGCTGGGGCTGGGGGAAGCCGAAGCTGCGCACCCCCGGGTCCGGGAGGCCCCCGCAGCGCGGCCGAGGCGTGGTGATGGGGAAGCGCACGCTGCCGTCCGCCAGCCACCCTCCGTCGCACTGGTCCAGGCCGGAGAACTTCCAGGCGGCGTAGAGGTGCCCGACCTTGGCCACCGCGGCTCCCCGCCGCCGGCACGCCTCGTGGGCTTCAGGAAGCGTCAGCCGCCCCGGCACGAAGAACACGTGGCCTAAGGACCCGAGCGCGTCACCGAGAGCCGAGACCAGCGAGGGCCGCGGCGGGGGCCAGGAGTCAGGACTACAGAGCAGCGGTGGCGGGAGGAGCGGGGAGCAGGGATAGCGGGGCACTGGGCCGAGCTTGGGGAGGTGGCGTGGGAGAGTAGAGGCGATGGGGTGTGCACGTGGGTTTGGGAAGTGGGGTGATGTTTGGATGGGTGGGCTGATCGAAAGGGAGGTGCCAGGAATTGGAGGCGTGGCTCCGTTGGTAAAGCGCCAACCAATGGAGCGAAAGTATCAGGTACTGAGTTCGAGTCCTGATCGCGGACCAAAAGAAAAAAGAAAACAAGAAAGCCAGGCGCTGATGGCTTATACATGCTTATAATCCTAGCTATTCAGGAGGCTGAAATCAGAATCGCGGTTCAAAAATCAGCCCGGGCCTGGAAGGTACTTGAGCCTCTAATTTCCACTTAACCACCAGAAACCAGAAGTGACGCTGTGGCTCAAATCGCTAGAGTTTTAGCCTTGAGCAAAAGAGCTCAGGCCCCCAGGCCCCAAGTTCAAGCCCCAGAACCGACTCCTACCCCTCAAAAAAGCGGCGGTGTCCGGGGGGTGGGGGGACTGGAGACCCGCCTCTGACCTCTGGCCTCCTCCCAGACCTCCCCTTCCTCCTCCCCCCTGTCTAAGACCCGGCCGCCCGCGCAGGTCTTGGCCGGGGCTGCAGGTGGCTCACCAGCCAGCGCCGAGGTGAAACAGAAGGCGTCGTAGCGGTCCCGCTTGCGGTCTCGGGGCCCGTAGCTGCGGATGCCGGGCCGCCCTCGGCCGCCGCACGGCGCGCGCGCCGTGAGCACCGGGTAGCGCACGGAGCCGTCCAGCAGCCAGCCCGCGTTGCACCAGTCCAGTCCGTCGGTCCACGCTGCGGGAGCCGGAGGAGGCCGGCGGGGGAAGCGGCGGCTGAGGACCCAGCCCGGAGCTTCCCCGCGGCACTCGGGTTGGGGACCCTGGGGCTGCCCGGCGCGGGGCTGGGCCGCTCACCCTGGTACAGCTGGCCGTAGGTGGCCAGGCGTCCGTCCTGCTCCTCGCACGCTTGTTTCGCCTCGAAGTAGTTGAAGCGATACCGGCCCCGGCTGGGCTGGTAGGGGAACACCACGCCTGCGGGGCGGCGGAGAGCTTGGGAACCCGAGCGGGCTGGGCGGGGGCGCTGGGCGGGAAAAGGAGCCGGGCCGGGGAGGAGGAACCGGCCGGGGAGAGCGGCGGACGGGCGCGGGAAGGCCTCACCCTCCAGGCGCAGGCTCAGCGCCACGCTCTCGTCCTCGATGCCGTTGATGAGCTCGCAGCGGTACCGGCCCTCATCTTCCAGGCGCACGCCGGCGATCACCAGGGAGGCATCCAGCCGATGCCCCCTGCGCATCCTGGCGCGGTCTCCCAGAGGCCCATAGCCGCGGGCGTGGAGGCCGTTGGTGATGAGGATCAGCGTTTCCCGGAGCTCCCCGGGCTCCACTTTGCTCCAGCGCACCTTGTAGCTGGGAGGTGAGGCGCCCAGGACGCAGGGCAGCGTGGCCGTGGCCCCACGACGAGAGTGAATGACCTCGTGGATGGGGGACAGGAGGTAGTGGGGGTCCGGGTGGGGTGCTGAGCAGAGGGGTCACAGTGGCAGGAACCCCCAGATCCTCACTGCCCTTTGTGCCCACCCCTGGCTGCTCTCTCTCTCTCTCTCTCTCTCTCTCTCTCTCTCTCTCTCTCTCTCTCTCTCTCTCTCTCTCTCTCTCTTTCTTCTTTTTCTTTTTTCTTGTTGGTGCTAGTCCTGGTTGAACTCAGAGCCTGGGCACTGATCCTGAGCTTCTTTTGCTCAAGGCCAGCCCTCCACTACTTGAACCACATCTCCACTAGCTGGTTTTTTGTTTTTGTTTTTTTGTACCAATACTGGGGCTTGAACTCAAGGCCTTGTGCTCACACTTGGCTTTTTGGCTCAAAGTTGGCACTTTACCACTCTCTTAGCTCCCCATCTCTCCCTCCCACTCAGTACTGCCTCTCCTCTGTATACCATCAACAGAAGTTCCCATTGTTGGAGCTTCTTCCCTAGTATGCTCCAGGTTCTGAATCAGGTTAGGCTCTTACCTGGGGTTCCCAGGGCTGTGTGGAAGATGGTTAAAGCCCAAGGGAGAAGGAAGCAGCAGCGCGCAGGTAGGGTGAGCTGGCCTGGCATAATGCAGAGTCAGCCAGCACTGTCTGCAGGGCACAAAGAGTGGGCATTCTTTAAAATCAAGCGAATAGGAGGGACAAGGAAAGGGCAAGTTGAGGTTGAACACCTTTTGGGCATTTCTAGCGAGATCTGTCCAACTTAGCGCCAAAGGGTCAGGAAATCGGGCTGGTAACAACAGAAGGTAAATGGTGTGAAGAGGAAGAATGAATAACTTCAGCCACCCTGGGACCCCACTCCTCTTCTGCACTTACATTTCCTCAGCCCCCAGCTCCTCTCCCTACTGCCCACTCACTCCAGATGTTACCTCCCAAGACTGCCATCAGGATGGTCATTTTCTGTCTGAGTGTTCCCCAACACCCTTTCTCCATCCCCAAGCCAGAAACAGTAGCTCCTCACTGCCAGCCTCCTAACCACAGCTTGCAAAGCACCACTGATCCAGTCTCTCCTGCCACACAGGCAGCAAACCCATGATGCTCCTCACCACCTCACCCTCTGCACTGAGCTCCAAAAGGAGAAGACTGATGACAGGTCTCCCAGACCGTCCAAGGTCAAACTCACAACTGTAGGCTTCAGTCTCACCTCTGGGAAATCATTCTTTGTCTCTCAGTTCGCCACAGTGTAATGCACTTTGATCTATTGGACCAGACTGGGGACTTCCCCCCCCCCCCTTAGAAGTTCTTTTATGAACATGCAAACTGAATTTTGAAAGTAACACATGTAGATTATATTTACTACGGATTTTCTAGAAATTATAAAGTATGAACCACAAAGCTATTTTTAGAAACTATTTCAAACTCTGCTGGTGGCTCATGCTTGTAATCATAGCTACGCAGGAGACTAAGATCTGAAGATCTCAGTTTGAAGCCAGCCCTGCGGGGCCTCCCCTCCCAAAAAAATCTGTGAAACTTTTTTTTTTTTTTGTCAGTCATGGGGCTTGAACTCTGGACTTGGGCGCTGTCCTTGTGTTCTTCAGCTCAAGGTGAGTGCTCTACCAGTTGAACCACAGTGCTATTTCTGGTTTTCTAGTGGTTTATTGGTGATAAGAGTCTAACTGACTTTCCTGCTCAAGCTGACTTTGAACCATGATCCTCAGATCTCAGCCTCCTGAGTAGCTAGGATTACAGGCATGAGCCACTGGCACCCGGCTGTCAGACTTTTCTTGTGGAAAACTGAGTTTCCTCATTGAAATTGTACAACTGCGTGCATTCCAATGGGATAATCTCATCTAAGACCTAACTTTATTTTCTCACTTCACTAGTTCAGGAGTGGCTTCATGTTGATATATTATTCAAGACTCCCTATAGGCTTGAGAAAATTAATATGGTCATTCTAAAGATTTCTTTTTTTTTTGTCAGTCATGGGGCTTGAACTCTAGGCCTGGGTGCTGTCCCTCAGTACCTTTAGCTCAAAGCTAGCCCTTTACCTCTTTTTGTTGTTGTTGTTGTTGTTGTTTGTTTGTTTTTTTTGGGGGGGTCCAGTCGTGGGGCCTGAACTCTGGGCCTGGGCACTATCCCTCAGCTCTTTAGCTCAAGGCTAGCACTCTACCACCTGAGCCACAGAGCCACTTCCGGCTTTTTTTCTTTTTGCCTATGTGGTGCTAAGGAATCGAACCCAGGGCCTCAGGCATGCAAGGCAAGCACTCTACCACTGAGCCACTTCCCAGCCCAGCCCTTTACCTCTTGAGCCACAGCGCCACTTCAAGTTTTCTGGTGGTTAATTGGAGATAAGAGTCTCATTGAGGGGCTGGGAAGGTGGCTCAGTGATAGAGCGCTTGCCTTGCATGCATGAGGCCTTGGGTTTGATTCCTCAGCACCACATAAGCAAAAAAAGAAAAAAGCCGGAAGTGGTGCTGTGGCTCAAGTGGTAGAGCGCTAGCCTTGAGCTGAAGAGCTGAGGGACAGCGCCCAGGCCCAGAGTTCAGATCCCACAACCGGACCCAAAAAAAGAGTCTCATTGACTTTTCTGCCTGGGCTGGCTTTGAACTATGATCCTCAGATCTCAGCCTCCTGAGTAGCTAGGATTACAGGCATGAGTCACCAGTGCCCATCTTCTGTGAAACTCTTATCTTCAACTAACTATCAAAAAAGCTAGAAGTGGAGCTGTGGCTCAAGTGATAGAGTGCTAGCCTTGAGTAAAGAAGCTCAGGGACACACATCCTGAGTTAAATAAAGCACCAGTACACACACACACAAACTGTTTCAAGTGCAATAATCTATTTTGCTAGCAGATTCCCTCCCCTATCTTATTATATTATCACCATGACTTTAAAAAATTGGAGTGAGAACTCCTTGAGACATTTATTTTTCAAATCCTATCCTTCCACATACAAGTTGCATGAATTTGAACAAGTTACTTAACATTCCTCTCCTCATCAGTAAAATGTGTATAAGGGCATGTCACCCACAAAGAGTAGCTGCAAGACTTAAATAAACTAACTACTTTATATATATGTAAAATACTTAAGACAATGCATATCAAGTGCTATGACTGTGTTATCTCTAGATCTAACACAGTTTCTGGCACACAATAGGAATGTGTTCATCTTTATGAAGGAACTCACACTAAAGAATTATGGGAAGAAGACAAAGGGCATTGAGAGAGAGGAACTTCTCTAATAGAGTAGACAAAAATCTAAAGAGCTGAGTTCCATCTTGCAAATGAGGGCTAAAGACCAGCTTCCTATATGAGAAACAGAAGCTAAGTAACAAAGAATTTTCCAGTAATTAAAGGGAAAGTGCCTGGGAGATGTCATAAGTGAGAAATCCTTCTTTATTGGAAAACTTGATAAATAAAAATGATCATGGGGAGGGGGTTGGAAAGGTGGCTCAGTGGTACAGTGCTTGCCTTGCATGCATGAGGCCTTCAGTTCGATTCCCCAGCACCACATAAGCAGGTAAAGCCAGAAGTGGTGCTGTCGCTCAAGTGGTAATGCGCCAGCCTTGAGCTGAAGAGCTGACAATGCCTAGGCCCCAGAGTTCAGGCCCCATTACCGACCGAGAAAAAAAAAAAAAGTGATCATGGGACTGAGATTGAGTCAGGAACCAACCACAATGATAGCAAGCATGAACATGGTTGAAGTTGAATGTACCAGACACTGTTCTAAGCACTCTTTTTCGTGTGTCTGTAGTGAGGCTAGAACTCAGAGCCTCAAGCTCTTGCTTAGCTTTTTCCGCTCAAGGTAGCACTCCACTTGAGCTCCACTTTACAACATTTTGCTGGTTAATTGGAGATGTCAGTCTCTTTTTAGTTTGTCAGTCTGGGCTGCCTTAGAACCTTTTTTTTTTGTCATGGGACTTGAACTCTGGGCCTGGGTGCTATACCTCAACTCTTCAGCTCAAGGCTAGCATTCTACCATTTGAGCCACAGTGCAACTTCTGTTTTTTTTCTGCTTATGTGGTGCTGGGGAATTGAATCCAGTGCCTCAAGCATGCAAGGCAAGCACTCTACCACTGAGCCACCTTCCCAGCCCATTAGAACCTTTATTTATTTTATTTATTTAGTCAGTCATGGAGCTTGAACTCAGGGCCTGGGCACTGTCCCTGAGCTTCTTTTGCACAAGGCTAGCATTCTACCATTTGAGTCACAGTGCCATTTCCAGCTTTTTCTGTTTATGTAGCACTGAGGAATCGAACCCAGGGCTTCACGCATACCTAGCAAGCACTCTGTCACTAAGCCCCAATCTTGGCCTGCCTTCAAACCTTGATCCTCAGATCTCAACCTCCCAAGTAGCTAGGATTACAGTCATGAGCCCGGCATTAAATTTATTATATTTCTTCTTCCTAGCCATCTATCTTAGCCACACAACTAGTAGAAAAGGAAGGAAGGAAGGAAGGAAGGAAGGAAGGAAGGGAGGGAGGGAGGGAGGGAGGAAGGAAGAATGAATGAAGGAAAGAAAGAAAGAAAGAAAGAAAGAAAGAAAGAAAGAAAGAAAGAGAAAGAAAGAAAGAGTCTTACAGAAAATAACACAGTAGTCAGAAACTCCATCACCTACCTTTTAAAAGCTGGTCTCTTTCCAGGGATGAAGGGAGCAATACTTAGCAGCTTTCTGTCCTCCTTAAGGAAGAGGTTCCTGGTAAAGGTGTTGTCTGGATTCCTGGGAGTTATAAGCACCTTAAAGTCCTGAGTCTTGAGCACTTGATCAATGTGATTGCTCCTTTTATAGCTCTGAGGAAAGGCTTCTTTCCTGTGCCCAGTGATGTAGCTAAGTGCCAAGATCTGTTCCCCCCCCCCCACAATCAATCCACTAAGCTAGATTGTGACCCATGTCCAGCCCTGTGATTTTTATGTGTAGAGTTGGGTGTCTTGGGATCAGGAGAAGATGCTGGCATGTGAGGGGAATCATGAAGGAAATGGAGTAAGGAAGGTGGCCCCAGGAATTATCCCCTAGAAGAGAGCGGGAAGCAGGTGCCTGTTGCTTCTCGATTCTCTTAGATGGGAAGGGAGTGGATTGATTGGTCAGTATGAGCTTGTTGGTAATAAGGATGGAATGAACTATATGAATGTGGCTTAAAGATCCACAGCTGCCAAACTCTAACTGCCTTTACATTTCCATGTGGGCCCTCATCTAAGTGGCACCCATGCCTTTCTTACACCCCAATAAGGTCCTCACCTCTGGCCTCCGATGCCTGGGTGCTCATTGCCTTTGGGAAGAGGCTCTCAAGGTGGACGTCAGAACTTCCAGCTGCTTCAAGGAACCTGACCCCTTCTATCTATCCCCTCTGTCTGCCTGTCTGTCTGTCCTTTCCTTCTCTGTCTCCTCCCCAGAGGAAGCACAATTTCCCATTGTCTCTATCTTTTCTCCTATTGTTGAATAACAGGGCCCCTTTCTTTATCCCGTGGGTAATGGCAATGAAATGTCAACAGCTGGGGATGTGGGATGCAGGACAGGCTGGCACAAACCACCGGAAAAAAGATGGGGGGTGGTCTCAGAGCAAGAATTGACAACTAAGGGAAAGAAAATGGGAGGGAAGGGAAAAACCATATGGTAGAAAGATTGAAATGGAGTCCCCTCCATACTCAGAACTACAAGACTCTAAAGAGAGTTTGTGTGAGGACAAGAGAATGGCCTGGTTTCACGGAGGGCAAAGGGAATGGCTAGTATTGTTATAGGAAAGATGGAAATTGCACAGGGAGTAGGATTTTTCTGTCCTGAAGGAAGGATCATGGAGATTTCTGAGGATGGAGGTACTTTGCAAGGTTTTCCAAAGAGAGGTAATCTTATTTGTTCTCTAGTTTCCTACTCTTCCTTCAGCAGATCTAGATGACTCACTCCCTTGTGAAGAAACTTTCTCTAAAGTCTTTCTTGGTAGTATAACTCAATGAATTTTTTTTCTGGTCAATCATGGGGCTTTAACTCATGGTCTGGGCACTATCCCTGAGCTTTTTGCTCAAAGCTAGTGCTCTACCACTGAGTCACAGCACCACTTCCAGTTTTTGGGTGATTAATTGGATATACGAGTCTCATGGACCTCCTTATCTGGGTTGGCATTGAACCACCATCCTCAGATCTCAGCCTCCTTAGTAGCTAGGATTATAAATGTGAGCTACCAGCATTGGCTAGCTCAATGAATTTTTGCCTGTGTACACACCAAGTATACAGACTACCTCCATCAAGACATAGAACATTCTTAACAATTCAGAATAATCCCAAATTTTTGTTTACTGTCAACACAGATGGACTTCCCAGTTGTCCCCATAAGTGGTCATTGAAAAATGTGTAGCAAGGGACTGGGAAAGTGGCTCAGTGGTAGAGTGTTTGCCTCACATGCATGCGGTCCTGGGTTCAATTCCTCAGCACCACATAAGCAGAAAAATCCAGAAGTGGCACTGTAGCTCTAGTGGTAGAATGCTAGCCTTGAGCTGAAGAGCTGAGGGACTGTCCAGGCCCAGAGTTCAAGACCCATAACCGACAAAAAAAAAAAAAAAAAAAAAAAAAAGTTTAGCACTTTAAATTGCTTCTTAGCCTTTTTCTGTGCTCCACATCAGTAGCTCTGAGTTTTAGAATTATATACCTTCTGAATGAGGCATGGGCAGGTGCTCAGAACGTACTGGATTGCATCTTTCACTGAATGAAGGACACGGGAAAAAGGTGACTTGTACCAAATACCATTTTTAAGTCAAATCTGAGAAGCTTCTGCTTTTTCCCAGTTGTTCCCCTGTTCCTCTCTGTGGCCCAGTCTGATAAGTCCTAGGTTTTTCACTTGGGCCACACCCAGTAACAGAGACCCACATCAACTATATTCTTCTGGGGTGTGAGTGGCTATCTTCCTTTCCACTCCACCCCTGTTTGTAAGCCCTTCCCTCCTCCCAGAGTTTTTCTCATGAAAGAATAAATAGCCTGCTGTCCCCTTGGACAGGGACGCCCTGATCCAGTGCATCTGATTGGCTCCCTCCCAATTCAAACAAACAGAGGGAAGGGAGGAGCTAGTATAAACGGCTGGGTCAGTCTCTTCTCTCTCAAATCATTTCTGAACTGGGATTTGAGATTCTCTGTATTTGCATCCCTAAGGGCTGAGTTTGGCAAGCAGGAAGGCCTAGAACTATTTGCTAGATGCAAAAGATACCTTTTGAGGATGACAGATAATAAACAAATAGGAACAAGTTAGAATAGCCTAACTTCAGTTTGTTCAAGGCTACCTTTCAGGCTCAGTTCAGGCTCAGTTCTCTCTATTCTGTGGAGTAAGGCTCTATAGAGTAAGATTCTCAGGTTGGGCATTGGTAGCCCATGCCTGTAATCCTAGCTACTCAGGAAAATGAGATCTGAAGATTATGGTTCAAAGCCAACCCAGGCAGAAAAATCTGAGAGACTCCTCTTGCCAATAACCACCAAAACAAACAAACAAACAAAAACAAAATCTGGAAGTGGAGTTGTGGCTCAAGTGGTAGAGTACTAGCCTTGAGTGAACTGTCCAAGAGACATGGCCTGTCCCTGAGGTCAAACTCCAGTAACAGCAGCCACCCTCCCTACCCCCTTCCCCAAAAATGTGTGGCAATTGAGAAGGCTTCTTCTTAACAACGAAGGCTTCTCACTTTCCAGGAGGAAGGCTCCTTTGGAGAAGGCACAAATGGGTGTGTCTACTAATGGGACTGAGGAGCTAGGCTCCTGGACAGCAGGCAGCAAAGGGTACCCCAAACTACAACTAGCCCTCAAACTAGCCATACCCTCTAAGAACAAGTAGGTCTTCATGGGAGGGAGAGGAGGAGGGAGGGAGGAGGAAGAGGAGAAAGAGGCAAGGAGGCAGAAGCAAAAGAGAAGAGAGAGAGAAAAAAATAGTAGAGAACTGGTTGCCACTTGTAATCCTAGCTACCTAGGAGGCTGAGTATGAGGATCACAGTTCCACGCCAGCCCAAGCAGATAAATCTGAGTCTCCTATCTCCAATTAACCAGCAAAAAGTTGGAAGTGGAGCTGTAGTTCAAGTGGTAGAGTACCAGCTTGAAGCATAAAAGCTAAAGGAGAACAAAGTCTCTGAATTCACTCCTCAGTTTCTGGACACACACAAACACACACACACACACACACACACACACACACACACACACACCACAAGTTGTTTACTCTCTCAGGGAATGCATGTGTAGTCACAGGATATTTGATAAATAATCTACAGCTAACAAAGGTGGGGAAGTAAAAGAGTACAAATTATTAAAATGAGAGCTTTATTGCTCCACAGACTTAACCACAAATATATTTTGGTTTTGTTGTTCTGGAAAGCTTAGCAGTCTCCTATCTAAATTAGCAATGGTATTTCAACACTCCTTTTCTTGTTGACAGTATAAATCCATGCTCCTCTTTTGTCTTCTTGTCGGTTCCTTCATTAAGAAGTGAAACTTAGCCAGGCACTGGTGGCTCATGCCTGTAATCCTAGGTACTCAGGAGGTTAAGATCTGAAGATCTTGGTTCAAAGCCAGCCCAGGCTGGAAAGTCCATGACACTCTTATCTCCAATAAGCCACCAGAAAACTGGAAGTGGCACTGTGACTCAAGTAGTAGAGTGCTAGCCTTGAGCTGAAGAGCTGAGGGACAGCGCCCAGGACAGAGTTTAAGCCCCACAACCAAGGGAGAAAAAAAAGTAAAACAAACATGAGTTAACAAATAAGTCCGATTGGGACTAAAGGCAGTGCAGGAACACTCTCACCTCCCTCCAACACACACCCTCCCCCTATTCCCACCCCACCTCTGGTGGTACTCCTCAGTTTCCAGGGAGACTAGAGTTTTCTTTTACCAGCAGTAGGCACCAGAGGAAGTGGCTGATATCAGCAAGGTCCTGTGTCGTCTTCTTTTTTTTTTTTTTTTGTCAGTCGTGGGGCTTGAACTCTGGCTTGGGCGCTGTCCCTCAGCTCTTCAGCTCAAGGCAAGTGCTCTACCACCTGAGCCACAGCGCCACTTCCTGTTTTCTAGTGGTTTATTGGAGATAAAAGTCTCACAGACTTTCCTGCCCAGGCTGGCTTTGAATCGCAATCCACAGATCTCAGCCTCCTGAGTAGCTAGGATTACAGGCATGGGCCTTATTGTAGTTCGGGGCGTCCTTTACTGGCTGCTGTCTAGGGGCCATCAGTCAGAGTCCTCAGTCCCATTAGTAGACACACCCACTTGTGCCTTCTCCATGGAGCCTTCTTAGCAGCCTTCTTGCCTGCTGGCACTAGGCATTCATAACAGGTCTATGGAAGTCTCCTTCCAATTTGTGCAAGCTTCACCAAAAGGCATATGGCACAGTGGCTCAGGTCAGATATGGAAATTCAATATGGCTTAATTGATCCTATGGAGAGCTGGGGATTTGCTCAGCATTACAATGTCTACCCAACATGCCTGAGCCCCTGGGTTCAATCACACCATCACCAAAAGAAGAAATAGTAGTCCTGAGGGAGATGAAAGGAATTACTTTACTCTTCATTTAACCCCTTTGATAATGGTTGAACTGGTTTTTTGTTGTTGTTGTTTGTTTTTTTGTGTCCGTCATAGGGCTTGAACTCTGGGCCTAGGCTCTGTCCCTCAGCTCTTCAGCTCAAGACTAGCATTCTACCGCTTGAGCCACTGTACCACTTCCAGTTTTCTGGTGGTTTATTGGAGACAAGAGTCTCACGGACTTTCCTGCCCGGGCTGGCTTTGGACCGCGATCCTCAGATTTCAGCCTCTTCAGTAGCTAGGATTATAGGAATGAGCCACCGGCACCTGGCTTGGTTGAACTGTTATATGCATGTTTTTTTTTTTTTTTTCTTTTTTGGGTCCGGTTGTGGGGCCTGAACTCTGGGCCTGGGCGCTGTCCCTCAGCTCTTCAGCTCAAGGCTAGCGCTCTACCACTTGAGCTACAGCGCCACTTCCGGCTTTTTGCTTATGTGGTGCTGAGGAATCGAACCCAGGGCCTCATGCATGCAAGGCAAGCACTCTACCACTGGGCCACCTTCCCAGCCCCTATGCATGTTTTTTTTTTGGTCGTGGGGCCTGAACTCAGGGCCTGGGCGCTGTCCCTCAGCTCTTCAGCTCAAGGCTAGCGCTCTACCACTTGAGCCACAGTGCCATTTCTGGCTTTTTTCTTTTTGCCTATGTAGTGCTGAGGAATCGAACCCAGGGCCTCATGCATGCAAGGCAAGCACTCTACCACTGAGCCACCTTCCCAGCCCCTATGCATGCTTTTTATAAACAAATAAAATGATTAAATGGAACATGACTTTTGTGGGTGTATATGTTTTCTGTTTGTCTCTTGTTTCTTTTTGCCAGTCCTGGGGCTTGAACTCAGGGCCTGGGCACTGTCCCTGTGCGTCTTTTGCTCAAGGATAGTACTCTATTACTTGAGTCACAGCACCACTTCCAGCCTTTTCTGTTTATGTGGTATTGAGGAATCAAACCCAGGACTTTATGCATGCTAGGCAAGCATTCTATCACTAAGCCTCATTCCCAGCACATATATGGCTTTTATGTCCTCTTAAAAATTGAGTGATCAGCCAAGCACCAATGGCTCACACCTGTAGTCCTAGCTACTCAGGAGGCTGAGATCTAAGGATCATTGTTCGAAGTCAACCTGGGCAGCAACATGTGTCAAACTCTTATCTTCAGTAAACTACTCAGAAAAGCCCAGAAGTAGGGCTGTGGCTCAAATGGTAGAGCACTAGCCTAGAGCACAAAGCAGCTCAGGGATAGCACCCGACCGAGTTCAAGCCCTAGGACTGGCAAAATAAAGAAAGAAAGAGCGCTTGCTTCAGCAGCACATATACAGAGAAGATTAGCGTGGCCCCTGCGCAAGGATGACATGCAAATTCGTGAAGTGTTCCATATTTTTATGTACTCATTACCTTGCCCATGTAACTGTAACCCCTCTGTATGGTATTTTCACAATTAAAAAAAAAAGTTTGTGGGGCTGGGAAAGTGGCTCATAATAACAATTTTAAAAATTTACAAATTCGAGGGGCTGGGAAGTTGGCTCAGTGGTA
Source organism: Dipodomys merriami (assembly GCF_024711535.1). Classification (NCBI taxonomy): domain Eukaryota; kingdom Metazoa; phylum Chordata; class Mammalia; order Rodentia; family Heteromyidae; genus Dipodomys; species Dipodomys merriami. The sequence continues at coordinate 439,944 of NW_027205515.1, read as the reverse complement.
GAGTGCTTGTCTTGCATGCATGAGGCCCTGGGTTCTATTCCTCAGCACCACATAAGCAGAAAAAGCTGGAAGTGGTGCTGTGGCTCAAGTGGTAGAGTGCTAGCTTTGAGCTGAAGAGCTGAAGGACAGCGCCTAGGCCCAGAGTTCTGGCCCCACGACCCACGAAAAAAAATACAAAATACAAAATTGAGTGATCCCTTGAAATTATGTTGTCTTTGTTTCTTCTCTCCCTGCCCCCAATAATACTGCCTAAAATATACTGAGTGCTTTCCCAAGCCAGGCACTGCTAATCTGCTTGCATTTTGGATGTTGTCATCCTTTTCAGATACAAATAAAGAAAAGTAGTGTCTATTATTCAGTGAGTAGATGGCAGGGTTGAGACTTATACTTAGAAACTCCAACTGCAGAGCCTGAAGTCTATGAGACTTTTATCTCCAATTAATCACACATAGACACTTTAAAAAAGTGGAGAAGTAGAGCTAGATCAGGTTGATAGAGTGCTAGCCTTCACCAAAAAGCTCAGAGATTAACACCTTCCCACTCCCCCAACCCCCCCTTCCCTCCCCCAGTTCAAGCTCTAGGAACAGAAAAAAAAAGCAACTCAAGTGGATATGTATCTGATACCTTGAAACTTACAGTCCTCTAAGACATTTCCTCTAAGACATTTCAATATGCTACAAAGGAAATGGCCTTGCCTCCCTCACTGCCAACCCATCACCCACACCAGCCAGCATTTACAAACCTTGGAGTTAGAAACCCATACAGAGGAAACAGTGAAGCCAGGCAATGTAGAGGGAAAGGGATGTAGGACTCCAAGACAGGTCTTAATCCAAACTGGAAAGAAAGATAACCATCAGGGACAACAATGCTTCAAAGAGAGTAAGTTATCTATTTTAAGTTTATTGTTTCTGTTTGTTTGCCAGATATGGGACTTGAACTCAGGGCCTTGAGCTTTCACTGGCTTTTTCCCCTCAAGCCTAGCACTTTATTACTTAAGCCACACCTCCACTTTCATTTTTTTTTTTTTTTTTTTTTTTGTCGGTCGTGGGGCTTGAACTCTGGGCTTGGGCGCTGTCCCTCAGCTCTTCAGCTCAAGGCGAGCGCTCTACCACTTGAGCTACAGTGCCGCTTCCGGTTTTCTAGTGGTTTATTGGAGATAGGAGTCTCATGGTCTCTCCTGCCCGGGCTGGCTTTGAACCGGGATCCTCAGATCTCAGCCTCCTGAGTAGCTAGGATTACAGGCGTGAGCCACCAGCGCCCGGCTTGTTGTTGTTTTTTTCTGATTAATTGAAGAAGAGAATTTGGAGGTGGGGGAAGGAAAGCAGGAGAAAACAGGGAGGGGAGTAACACTGTTCAAAAAAAATGCACTCATTACCTTCCTTATGTAACTGTAGCCCTTCTGTACCTTATCTTTACAATAAAAAATTTTAAAATAAAAAGAATCTCACAGACTTTTCTGCCTGGGCTGGCTTCAAAACTTAATCCTCAGATCTCAGCCTCCCAAATAGCTAGAATTATATACCAGTTTAAGCCATCAGGGCACAACTAAAAATAATGGGGTTTTTGCTGTTGTTGTTTAATTAAATGCACACTAGATGGCAGCAGAGAACAGGAGTTGTAGTGTTGAGCCCACTCATTAGTCCGTTCCTTTCCCTGCTTTGCCTGACCCTCAAGTTACTTACCTATCAACAGAGGCAATTACATAGGTACAATGTACAATAATGGTGGGAATCAAGTCATCCCTCAGCATCCACAAGAAATTGGTTCCAGACCTCTCAAAGATACAAAAGTATGCAATTCTCAGGGCTGGGAAGGTGGCTCAGCAGTTGAGTGCTTGCCTTGCATGCATGAGGCCCTGGATTCTATTCTTCAGCACCACATAAGCAGAAAAAGCCAGAAGTGGCGCTGTGGCTCAAGTGGTAGAATGCTAGCCTTGAGCTGAAGAGCTGAGGGACAGCACCCAGGCTCAGAGTTCAGGACCTACAACCAGAAAAAAAAAAAAAAGTATGCAATTCTCAAGCCCCTTATATAAAATGGCAATGGGTTTATACATAACCTGTGCATAGCATCCTGTACACTGTATATCATCTCTAGATTACTTACACTATTCATTAAAATGTAAATGCCACATAATGGCCAGACACTTGTGGTTCATACTTGTAATTCTAGCTCCTCAGGAGGCTGATATCTAAGGATCATGGTTCAAAGCCAGCCCTGGCAGAAACATTCCATGAGACTCATCTCCAATTAACCATTCAAAAAACAGAAGTGGAGGGGCTAGGAAGGTGGCTCAGTGACCTGTAGCTCAACGTGGTAGCCTTGAGCAAAAGAGCTCAAGGGCAGCACCCAGGTCTATGATGGACAAAATAAAATCAAATAAAACTAGTATTGTGGGCTGGGAAGGTGGCTCAGTGGTAGAGTGCTTGCCTTGCATGCTTGAGGCCCTGGGTTCGATTCCTCAGTACCACATACGCAGGAAAAAAAAGTTGGAAGTGGCGCTGTGGCTCAAGTGGTAGAGTGCTAGCCTTGAGCTGAAAAGCTGAGGGACAATGCCCAGGCCCAGAGTTCAGGCCCCATGACCGGACCCAAAAAACCAAAAAACTAGTATTGTTTTGGAGGATGGTATTGGATTCAAATCTAGAGCTTACACTTCCTAGGCAGATGTTCTACCACATAGGCCATGTCCTTTGCCCTAAATTAGTATTATTTTCATTGCATTGTTATTTTCTCTTGATTTTTCCTACCCTGAATATTTCTGATCTGCCATTGATTGAATCCATGGAAACAGAGGGCCAACTAACTTGTAAACCATTATGAGAACATGATTTTAAAATGGTTAAGAACTGAGGACTATAATAATTTTGCTATCATGAACTCAAATGGTTAATGATATAGAAAACTTAGAACCTGTTGAGAGGCTGAGGATTAGGAAATAAGCTAAATCCAGGGGTATATGGACATCCCCTTTTTCTCAACATAAAGAAAAGTAAGTAACGTTCCAGTAGGTAAGCATTGACTACTAGTATGGGATTTTTATTTTTATTATTTATTTATTTGCCAGTTGTGGGCCTGGAACTCTGGGCCTAGGTGCTATCCTGAGCTTCTTTTGCTCCAGGCTAGCATTCTACCACATGAGCCACTTCCAGCTTTTTCTGTTTATGTGGTACTGAAGAATGGAACCCAGGGCTTTCTGCATGCGAGACAAGCACTCTACCACTGAGCCTTTTTTTTGGGGGGGGGGGGTCCGGTCATGATGCCTGAACTCTGGGCCTGGGCGCTGTCCCTCAGCTCTTCAGCTCAAGGCTGGCTAGCACTCTACCACTTGAGCCACAGCACCATTTCCGGCATTTTTCTTTTTGCTTATGTGGTGCTGAGGAATTGAACCCAGGGCCTCATGCATGCAAGGCAAGCGCTCTACCACTGAGCCACCTTCTCAGCCCACTGAGCCTTTGAGACATCCCACAGCCTTTCGGCAAGCTCTACAATTCTCATAACCCAAGTTGCAACACTGGCATATTTTACAAAATAAGTGGAAAGTTATGACAACGGGGGCATTTGTTGCAGGGACTACTGTGAAATGGCCACTTTTCTGTTTACAGCCTTCTAGAGGGCGCTAAGTGAAGGGAAATACTGGACAAGGAGTGAAGGGATGAAAGATGCTTTTCCTAGTTTCATTCTTGGGCGGCTCAGGAAATCTAGATAACATCTAAGGGTCTCGCTGACCTTACAATACTCTCTCCCCTGCTTGACAAATCCTCATGCTCACAAGGCCAAGTCCAAGCTTCTCCAACCTGGCTTGCATTCGGATCATGCCTTTGTCCCTATGCCCTCGGCCCCCATCTCCTCCGATGTCACCCAGTCCCCTCTGGCCCAGGCTGGGCCGAGGGATCCTGGTGTTTCCTGTGTCCCTAGAGCATAAGGGGCAGGTTCTGGCCAGCGATCAACGTACTGAAGTTTCCAGTCTTTTAAGTAACTGCTCCCTAAGGCCATTTTCCTCCCTCACGTCGGTGCTCGAGATGTGTTCAGTTTGGGACATAGAAGGGCGCAGGGCGCCCAGCCAGGACGGAGGCACACTTCGGAACTGCGGGGGGTAGGCAAGCGTTACACTCCGGAAGCCTACAAAGGGACACGCCCCGCCCCTTTTTGGTCCTGGGGCCTGAACTCTGGGCCTGGGCGCTGTCCCTCAGCTCTCGCCCTACGGCTTGAGCCACAGCGCCACTTCGGTTTCCTGGTGGTTTACTGGAGGTAAGAGTCTCACGGACTTTCCTGCCCGGGCTGGCTTTGAACCGCGATCCTCAGATCTCGGCTTCCTGAGTAGTTAGGATGACAGGCGTGAGCCGCCGACTCCTGGCGCCCGCCCCGTTCCTACGGTAACTGGGTAGCCCGCTGGGGTTCGGCGTAGTTTCTCTTGGGAGGACTAAATTTCGGTCTCCCGGGAGCGTCTCTATGGTTCCGGCAGCCTAGACGAACCACAGCCTCACTTCCGGGAAGATGGCGGCGCGCGGGTCAGCTGCTGCACGTGAGTCTGTCGGAAGGCGCCCTCGGTGAAGGTAGGGGTCCACGTTCCTCCCAGGTCCGGGAGAACTGTGGAGGCTGGAGAGTGTTTTTTCCTTCGTGATGCCGCGGTAGGAAGGCTAGAGTTTGGGCCTCACAGGAAAAGGCAGCAGCTCCGTAGACGGCTGCGAGCCGAGCGGCCCTGGCCGCGCCTGCGCGCTGGGCTGCAGCCGTGCAGAGCCAGCTCTGCCTGCGTTCACCCCCGGGGCGTCCGCCCAGAGCGGCGCCCCCTGTGTCATCATCTCAACAAGTAGCGAGCTGAATTCATTCTCGATTTCTGGCGCTGTACCAAGTGCCAGAGGCTGGAGAATAAAGCCCATGTGCAGTTTTGAGTTACTGCGAGAAGGGGGATAGGCTGTGAAAGTCTAGCAGAAAGCATACGCTAGCCAGTGAAGAGGTTGAGAGCACTAGTTCTAGACTGCCAGAATACCAATCCACAACTTACTTGCTGTTTGATTTGGGTGAATGAATATTTAAACCTCTGAGTGCCTGCCACTTGTTTGTAAACTAGGATTGTCTCTACTAGGGCTGTTGGCAGTGGCTGGAACAACTGTAAAATAAGGCTAAATTTGATATAATTTTTGTTGAAACCTAGGGATTGATAGCTCACAGATGATGTTAGAGGGGGCAGGTTTTTGTTTTTGTTTTTTGGCGGTACTAGAGTTTAAACTCAAGGCTGCTTGTTTGCTAAGCAGATACTACCATTTGAGCCACTGTGCCCATGCCTTTTTTTTTTTCTCCCAATCCTGGGGCTTTAACTCAGGGCTTGAGCTTTTGCTCAAGGCTAGCATTCTACCACTTGAGCCACAGCACCACTTCCGACTTTTTCTGTTTATGTGGTAGGGAGGAATCAAACCCAGGGCTTCATGCATGCTAGGCAAGCACTCTACCATTAAGCCACATTCCCAGCCCCAGCATTTTTTACATTGATTTTTTTTTTCCCCCTGGATCTCTACCTCTCAAGTAGAAAGGAAGTTTTTAGGTGATAAGGCCTACAGTATCAAGAAGCCCTAGAGAGTCATTTTTTTCATTCAACACTTTTCGTTGGAATTTTCAACATTACTAGGCTTTCAGGTGATCACCATTCATAAGAGAAATGAGAACAAATGTTTGTCTTCCTAAATTGGCTTGTCTTTGCACCTAAAAAGACTGCTGCTCACCATTTTTGTTTATTTATTTTTATTTTTATTTGTTTATTTGGTGTTGGAACTGGGGCTTAAACTCTGGGCCTGGGCACTGTCCCTTAGTTTTTTGTTTTTGTCAGTCATGGTGCTTGAACTCAGAGTGCCGTCCCTGGGCTCTTTTTGCTCAAGGCTAGTGCTAGGCCAGAGCTCTACTTCCAGTTTTCTGGTGGTTAACTGGAGATGAGTCTCAGGGACTTTGATACCTTGGCTGGCTTTGAACTGCAATCCTCAGATCTTAACCTCCTGAGTCACTAGGATTACAAGCATGAGCCACCAGTGCACAGCTAGCCCTTCGATTTTTTTTTAAACTGAAGACTGGCACTCTATAACTTAAACCACAACTTCTGACAGCTTTTTTGATGGTTAATTGGAGATATTCACACAGGCCTTCCTGCCCCACTGGCCTCAAACTGAGGTCTTTGGATCTCAGCCTCCTGAATAGCTAGGATTACAGGTGTCAGCCTCCGGTGCTAGGCAGAAGTTAACCTTTGTGAGCCAACATTGGTAGTCTGAGGGCTAGCGATATGGCTCAAGTAGTAGAGTGCCAGTCTTGAGTAAATATTGGTAAGTCTGTTTTAAATGTCTTGTGTGATAAGCCATCTTAACCATTTCACAATACATAAGTTTGTAAGTTTTACAGTGTAGAAGGCAGATAATGCCATTCTAGGTCCACAGGAAATGTGCGAGTTACTGGAATAAATGCCACTAGTTGGTGACTCTATAGATTGTCACTGTAAAGTCAGGCAATTTGGGCTTATATTCTACATCTGTCACTTCTCATTTATATATAAAATAAAGAAAATACCTATCTCACAGTACTAAAAAGGTTAGATAATATAACAAGTGATATCCACCTGTTACTGGTTAAATGCTCAGTAAGAGCATCCTTCCTAAGCTGGACAGTTTCAAAAGAGTTGCTCCAACAAAACTGAAATACAGCAGCAATGTGGGGGGAAGTGGGCAGTCATGTAAGACTCCTACCAAGGGGACAGTTTAAATGTTGAGGCATAAGCCCAGGGCATAGGCTGCCCTAAATTCCATTATTTTACTACTCAGGTTGTCAAGCATCTCATAGTTTTGTCTTTACAAGGTGATATATTTTGGGAAATGTCATGATCTGATGGTAAGAGCGAGGAGTCTGCAGATAATCTGCCTAGATTGGATTCTACATACCTAACTATGTGACCTTGAGCAAATCACCTATTTCTTAATTTTTTTGGTTTGTTTTTTGTCAGTCATGGGGCTTGAACTCTGGCCTCCTGAGTAGGTAGGATTAGAGGGGTGAGCCACTGGTACCCAGCCAACTTTTTTTTTTTGTCAATAGTGGGGCTGGAACTCTGTGCCTGGGCGCTGTCCCTCAGCTCTTCAGCTGAAGGCTAGCACTCTACCACTTGAGCCACAGTGCCACTTCCAGCTTGTTCTGTTTATGTGGTGCTGAGGAATTGAACCCAGGGTCTCATGCATGTGAGGCAAGCACTCTACTTTCCAGCCCCTTAGTTTCTTCATCTGTAAAATGGACATAATTATACTTTCCCAAATATGGTGGAAGGTCAACTGAAATGATTTATGCAAAGTCCTGGCATAGCCTAGTACATGGTAGGTTCTCCTTTTAGATACCAGTATTAGCACCAGTCCTCTTCACCCTAAGGTATATTGGTGTCAGCCTCCATAGCCAGATATGGAGCCCAAAAAACAAGGTCTCCTCCTTCCTGACTCTTCTCTGAAAGAGAATTATAGCCAAGATGCTTTAGCCTCTTTCTCTTCACTTTTAAAAGGATAATGCCAACTTTCCTGGTGAGCCTGAGGACAGAGCTTTGTCCACCATGAATGTCACTCCGATGGTCAAGAGTCATGGGATGAAGTTTGCTGAGGAGCAGCTGCTGAAGCATGGATGGACTCAAGGTGATCTCTTGGGGCCTGTGATCTCTTAAGGCCTCTTCCACATCCCCCAACTCCTTCTGTCTAGGAAGTATCTTGGATTATACCCTTTGTATCTATTCGTTCAGAAGGAGAGCTAGTTTTAAGAGAAGAATAAATTCTCTGACTTATCTGGAAAAGGAAAGAAAGGGAGAAATTCCTATGCTTAGATAATAAGCGAGTAAATAATGAAGAAATGGTTGAGAAAACTGGGGGAGACAGACACATGGCTTCTGTCACAAAAGTGGTATGACAGAAACAGAGTCAGTGGTTTATGCTGCAAGTCTAGCTACTTAGGAGACTGAAGTCAGGAGGATCACTGCTCAAGGCCTACCTAGGCAAAAAGTTCCTGAACTACCTTCTCAGCCAATTGCTGGGCACAGAATAGCATGCCTAACATTCCATCTGAGATTGGAAAGATCAAGGTTCTAGCTGGGTGCTGTTGGCTCACACCTGTAATCCTAGGTACTTAGGAGGCTGAGATCTGAGAATTGGGGTTCAAAGCCAGCTCGGGCAGAAAAGTCCGTGAGACTCTTATCTCCAATTAACCACCAGAAAACCAGAAGTGGTGCTGTGGCGTAAGTGGTAGAGCGTTTGCCTTGAACTGAAGAGCTGAGGGACAGCTTCCAGGTCCAGAGTTCAAGCCCCACGACCAGCAAAGAAAAAAAAGAAAAAGAAAAGAAAAAAGAAAAATCAAGGTTCTAAAGCTAGCCTGAGTAAAAAAAAACAAAAAAAAAACTTCTCAGACTCCCATGACCACAGAAACCTGGGTGTAGTGGCATGTGCCTGTCATCCTAGCTATGGCAGGGAGCTTAAAATAGGAGAGGGGAGGTCTAGACACATGTTCAGGCAAAAAGCAAGACTATTTCAAAATAACTAGCTTGAAAAAAGGACTAGAGGTATGGCTCTGTGGTAGAGCACCTAGCTACCAAGCATGAGGCCATTACCTAAACCCAGTACCTCCAAAAGAGAGAGACAGATAGAGATGTGACAGAAAAGATAGTTCCGGCTCAAGAGGTTGCTTGAAGCTGGGAGGGTTTCTGAAAACAGCATACATTACTAGATGTGTGGGGTGTCTGGTGAGTCTTCAGGGCAGACTACAGAATATGACTGTCACATTATCCTCTGTAGGCAAAGGCCTGGGCCGAAAGGAGAATGGCATCACTCAGGCTCTCAAAGTGACCCTGAAGCAAGATACTCATGGGGTAAGACTGGAATACTATTCAGCATGCCATGATGGGAGCTGGATGCTTGAGGACAGGTGGGGAAGGTACTCAGAGCTCATACTTATTCTCCTGACAGGTGGGGCACGACCCTGCTAAGGAGTTCACAAACCACTGGTGGAATGAGCTCTTCAATAAGACTGCAGCCAATTTGGTAGTAGAAACTGGACAGGTATGAGCTTGTTAGGTAGACACATGAAACAGGAGGGTCTTGGATGTGGTAGGGAAGATATACTATGTCACCTACTCACTGATATTTTCCTTCAGGATGGAGTACAGATAAAGCACCTTTCTGAAGAGACTGCCAAGCGAAAGTACTCCAAGCCTAATTTATTATATCAGAAGTTTGTGAAGGTATTAGAAGCTGGGTGAGAGAATCCATCCTCCTTCTCCCCACCCCTTTCCTATCTCCATTAGAATCTGAGCAGTTGCTTTGTGTGTCCTTTCAATTCTCAGGATGTCCTAATATCCTGAGATCCTGTGCCACCTTTGCTGTGCTTCCTTAGACTGCCCACACCCTCAGCAAGAACTGAGATCTTTAGGTTCCACGGAAGTAGGGAGTGGAGGACTAGAAGGTAGAGTGTAGTCCCTTGAGTTAGGAGCTGCTAGAGAACAGGGGTGGGTTGAGGATGGGCTTATGATGCCTAATTTGTAGGGTTTAGAAGCCAGAGGAGACTTGAGAGATTATCTGATCTGTCCTTTGCATATGTGTCCCAAATAGTGAAACATGGCTTGCCAGAGTTTACAGCTGGCTAATAATAACAGATAGAACTAGACCCTAGGATTTGGGGCTGTTTTTACTATACCAATAGAAGGGAACATTTAATGATCACCTATTAGGTACTGAGAGCTTTACATGTAATCTAGTAGCCGGGCGCTGGTGGCTCACGCCTGTAATCCTAGCTACTCAGGAGGCTGAGATCTGAGGATCGAGGTTCAAAGCCAGCCCGGGCAAGAAAGACCGTGAGACTCCTATCTCCAATAAACCACCAGAAAACTGGAAGTGGTGCTGTAGCTCAAGTGGTAGAGCGCTCGCCTTGAGCTGAAGAGCTGAGGGACAGCGCCCAGGCCCAGAGTTCAAGCCCCAGGACCGACCACAAAAAAAAATAAAATAAAAATGTAATCTAGTAAAGCTTTCCCATTTTGGTTGCCATGTACTACTCCAGATGGGTTTTTTTTTTTTATTTTTGTCGGTCATGGGGCCCAAACTGTGGGCCTGGGCGCTGTTCCTCAGCTCTTCAGCTCAAGGCTAGTGCTCTACCACTTGAGCCACAGCACCACTTCCGGCTTTTTTTTATGTGGTGCTGAAGAATCGAACCCAGGGCCTCATTCGTGCAAGGCAAGCACTCTACCACTGAGCCACCTTCCCAGCCCCTGTTTTCATGTCTTTAACAGCCTTCCTGACTCCAGTCTCACTCCCCACCCCAATCAGTTCACTCCTTCACAAAGCATCCGGAAGCATCCATAAAATTATTTCTGTGACCTAGGATGACTATCTACATTTATCAAGACTGTCTTACATGGACCTACATGCCTTGTCTGCCTTCTCCAGCCTAATTTCTTGCCTTCCCTCTCCATGATTGTTAGCCAAGTAGAATCTTTTTCTTTCTTTCCCTCCCTTCCTTCCTTCCTTCTTTTTCTTTCTTCCTTCCTTCCTTTCTTTTTCTTTCCCTCCCTTTCCCCACCCCCCTCTTGCCAGTCTTGGAGCTTGAACTCAGGGCCTGGGCACTGTCCCTGAGCTTCTTTTGCACAAGGCTAGCATTTTACCAGTTGAGCCACAGGGCTACTTTCAGCTTTTTCTGTTTATGTGGTACCTGGGCTTCATGCATGCTAGGCAGGCACTCTACCACTAAGCCACATTCCTTGCCATTTTTTTTTTCAAGACAGTATTTTCTTCAGTCCTCAGTTTTTCGCACATGCTGTTCCCTCTGCAGGGCCATTTCTCCCTTTGCTCTTTTCCTACTAACTTTTTCTTGTCTTCCAGACTCATCTAACAAGTTAGTTAATTGTAGAAACTACTCCTCAAATCCTCATGTTTGGGGATGCTCCTATAGTAAGCCAGGGAACAATTTGGTCTTACTTGCCCATGTTCTGTCATACTCCCTTCCCTCCTTCCCTATGCAGTTCCATCTCAGCTGGATCCATCTCATTCTACACCACCCTCAACTCCTGGTCCGTAATAGTTTCTCAGTAAATCTAATTAAATAGGTATGATGAATAGGTCTGGGGTAGGGGATAAAGTGCCATTTTTATTTGCAGTTACTGGCACCTGTAACCACTGAGAAAATGTAATGACCTACAGCACTTTCTCCCTGCTTGTTCTGTCCACTAGCCAGCTGTGAGCCAGACATGCCAAGTTTAAGTATGCATGCTGTCACATCTTTCTGTGGCTCTAAGGAGCAGTGTTGAGGGCCTCCAGATTCCTGCCTTGAGAACAGTACTAGCAGTGGTTATTGAGAGAGTCTTGTCTACTCCCATGATTCCTCCTAGACAGCCACACTGACATCAGGTGGAGAGAAGCCAGACAGAGACTTGGAGAGCAGCAGTGATGAAGATAACCAGGGACCCATACCTCCAAATATGTGAGACTTCATTTCAGTACATTTTACCATGTGGGAGGGGATGCATTGGAATCTTAAGAGGAAGGGCTAAATCTAATGCATGACTGGGTTTCTTGAAGGACAGAATTAGGTTGTAGTTCTAGCACCTCATAAAATGCCAGGTCTCAAATAAAATTCAAGTTGTTGTTGAAAAATCATTTCAGAGGGGAGGAGAAGGCAAGCCTTCCTACCTCATCAGTGTATAACTAACTCCTCATCTGCCCCACAGTCTGACAGATGAAATGCTGCTCCAAGCTTGTGAGGGTCGAACAGCACACAAGTAAGTAGTGGTCTCTTTGGACTGCCCTTGCATGTAGTCTGTCCTCTTTGGCTTCACCCCAGAAAAATAATTCCTGATATTGACCCATCTACTGCCTGAAAATAGGCTGCTCCCTGCCCTTAACTTTTCCTGAAGGCCTAAGGTTAGGTCCATTTTCTTGACACTCACTGACTTGGACCCCATCTATTTCAGGGCTGCCCGTCTTGGGATTACGATGAAGGCCAAGCTTGCTCGGCTAGAAGCCCAGGAGCAAGCCTTCTTAGCTCGTCTGAAATGCCAGGACACTGGGGGCTCTCAACCACAGACTGAGAGCAAACCTACCCCAAAAAAGAAAAAAAAAAGGAAGCAGAAAGATGAAGAAACTATAGCAACTGAAAATTCAGGTGAAGAGTACCTAGAACAAATTAACCAAAGTTTCAGGAAGAGCAAGAAGAAAAGACAACATCAAGAACAAGTCTTGGAGGAGAGAGAGGGAATAACTATAGGGTGTGAGGAGGAAGAGACTGTAGGAACAAGTGGGCTTGAGAAACTAAAGAGCAGAGAACAATCCAATTGGTCCCTCAAGAAAAGGAAGAAAAAGAAGAGGCAGCACCATGAAGAGGATGAAATGGGAATCTTCAGTGAAGAAGAAAAAGGCAAGGAGGCTCCAGGTAGTGTCAGTACAAAAGAGGTGGAAAGCAGAGTACACACTGACCTGTACATCAAAAGCAAAAAGAAGAGGCATTGTAAACAAGAGGACTTGAACACAGAGGAGGAAGGAGGGCTGGAGACTGCTTTAGATGGCAGGACTAGGGAAGCAGAAAGCAGAGCCGGGGGTGATGGCAGAAGCAGGAAAAGCAAGAAGACAAGACAAAAGCATCTGGAGGAACAGGATGAGGTTTATGGTATAAGTCATGAAAATGTGGATGATAGGACTAGGGAAGTAAAGAGCAGAGGTAAAAGACAGCAGTCACTTATAGAAGAAGAGAGAGCTAGAGTCAAGACTGGCCAGAGAGTCAAAAAGAAGAAATCAAAAGAGAGAGACTGAAGGTCTGGGTCAAGGTGGGGCTCAATCAGTTATCTTCCCACTACAGTGTAACCTCCAGAGAGAGCTGAGTTGAAGCAGAGAGAGCTGAGTTGGAACAAGACTTCAGCACCCATCTCAGTTCCCAAGGAGGAAATTGAACTCTGGAACCCGCAGTCTGTTGAGAGAACCAAAGCGCTGTGCCTTAGCTAAGAAGCTCTGTTCTTAGCATGTCCGAACAAAGAGCCAGGAATCTAAAAGACAGGGAATGCTAGGGGCTGTGGGAAGAGGTATACAGATAGGGGCATATACACTTGCAGTAACATCCATGTTAAAGAAGCTGAAAATTTAAACTTTGTGTGAAATGCATTCTTTTTTTTTTTTTTTTTTTTTTGCCGGTCATGGGGCCTGAACTCTGGGTCTGGGCGCTGTCCCTCAGCTCTTCAGCTCAAGACTAGTGCTCTATCACTGGAGCCACAACGCCACTTCCGGCTTTTTCTGTTTATGTGGTGCTGAGGAATCAAACCCAGGGCCTCATGCTTGCAAGGCATGCACTCTACCGCTGAGCTACCTTCCCAGCCCTGCATTCATTTTTTTAATACTCTGAAAACATGAATTCAGGTCTACAGGCTAGATTTAGCTGGCAGGGTATACCAAATGATTATTAATAAATATCAGCTTGGGCTGGGTACTGGTGGCTATACCTGTAATCCTAGTTTCTCAGGAGGCTGTTTAAAGCTAGTCTAGGAATCAAAGTCTGTGAAACTTATCCTGATAGCCACCAAAAAGCCAGAAGTGCAGCTGTGGCTCAGTGGTGAAGCACTAACCTTGAGAAAAAAAGCTCAAGGACAGGGCCCAGACCCTTGAAATTTGGCACCAAATTTAAGGAAACATTACCTTGGACGCTAGCCTACAGGTTAAGTACCAAAACCATCTCCACTTCCAGCCTGGAAAGGACCTAAGTACAAACTAAGAGACAGTTTTAAGGCAAGTTAAGCAAGCAAGAGGCCCTGAGTTCAAATCCCCAATACTGAAAAGGGAATAAAAGAATTATGTGAGCTGAGTGCTGGTGGCTCACACCTGTAATCCCAGCTACTCAGGAGGCTGAGATCTGAGGATCATGGTTCAAAGCCAGCCCGGGCAGGAAAGTCCATGAAACGCTTACCTCCAATTAACCACCAGAAAACTGCACTGTGGCTCAAGTGTGCTCACTGAGTGCTTGCCTTGGGCTGAAGAGCTCAGGGACAGTTTCCAGGTCCAGAGTTCAAGTCCCCCCCCAACCAAAAAAATAAAAGGATTCTGTGTAAAGGATATCATACCTTACTTGATATCTAACAGTTCTTTTTTGTTTCCAAATGCCACAGCAACCTCTCTTGCCTGTTGTTTCTGCAGAGAGATAGTGTTACCTTTCCAGTGTTGTTCTTTGGCTCCTATCACTAATCTTTATGGCCAGAAGAGCTTCTGGGACACCAGAGTTTTGGGAATGAAGGCACTAGATCTTTATTGGAATGAATGCCCATCCTTTATCACTGCAGACGATAGACACACTCAGTGTCAGGGTAGGGTGGCAGGTTTAGCTGGTACTTCTTCTCCAGAGCAGGTGGGACGAAACGACCCCCCAAGTAATGATACCGACCAGTAAACTGAGATGCAGACTTTTTGGGTGCTGTCAGGGAGATGAGTAAGTCTGGCTGGATTCCTCCAGAGTTTCCCTTCTCCACATCCCATCCTGCAAAGAGGGTGATATTCAGAAAGCACCAAAGAAGCTACAGGTCCAGTCCCCTTCCACAACTTCCCTTGTAAAAATAGTCTTAGCATACTCTCTAGATGCTCCCTATACTTTGGCCTTGGATTTCTTCATGGACCAGCATATGAAGGGGACTTATGAACTTTGCTCCACGGCCCTAATGTGGGATGTAAAAAAGTGTTTTGCCCCTTCCACCCCCCCCCCCAGGACAAATTATTTCAGGCTTAGGGTAAGTCACAGCTGAAGAATCAAGACGTTAGTGTTGTGAGACAGGGTAGGGCCCAGTTCCCTCCCAACCTTTTGAGTCCCAGTACCTGAGGGAATGTCAATGCTGGCAATGGGCACGGTGATTCCACTAAGGACATTGAGGATGCTGTGGAATGGGTCCCGAACATCACCCTTGAAGCTGAAGCCAAAGATGGCATCCACCACCAGGTCATACAGCTCATCAATCATCCCAGGCTGTGAGCAGGAAAAGTCAGAGCTGTCAGCTGCCTTACCTAAAGGCTTTCCGCCTGGACCCCACTCAAAGGCACACATGGAATTGTGTCTGCTAAAGGGCATCCTAAGGTCTAGAGTCAAGGGGAGATGGTCATGAATTCAGGCCAACCTGAGGCTACATACGTTATTCTGAGTGTCTTCCATTGTGGTTGAACCTCAGACAGTCAGGATCTGATTATGTTCGCTGCTTTGTGAACAATTCTGTAACTAGGCAAACCAATTCTTTGCACCTAGTGTCTTCATCTGTGAAATGTGTGGTTTTAAAAAAAATCTGGGCTGGGATGGTGGCTCAGTGGTAGAGCACTTGCCTTGCATGCATGAGGCCCTGGGTTCAATTCCTCAGCACCACATAAGCAGAAAAAAAAAAAAGCCAGAAGTGGTGCTGTGGCTCAAGTGGTAGAGCACTAGCCTTGAGCTGAAGAGCTGAGGGACAGTGCCCAGGCCCAGAGTTCAGGCCCCACGACTGGACCCCCCCCAAAAAAAAAATCTTAAAATTTCCTCCCCCAAATTCATACATCTACAGAAAAGTTTAGACTGAAGCAGTTACTCCAGTCCCTGAGGGGCAGGCCAACTGCTAACTGCATGCTTGGAGGACCATCAGAAGTTTTTGTTGTTGTTTTTCTTTTTTTTTTTTTTTTATTGTGAAATACTTACAGAAGGGGTACAATTACATGGGCAAGATAATGAGTACATTTCTTATCAAGCATTGTAGCCTCCTCCTTTGTTTCACCTTCCCATCCCTTCCCATCCTACTCCCCCGGTCTCCAAACCATCACAGTTTTTGAGATGGTAGTATTGAGTAGAAACTTACGGAGCACACCTTATAATCGAAACGGTTCCACCACTTTTATTCATATGGCGCTTTTTTTTTTAAATTTTTATTCATATGGACTGTTTAGTGAGCTCAGCCTAGAAACATGGATGAACACAAGGCAGTGACTGAGGAGATGGAAGTAGTAAACGGAAGCCACTTACCTCTGGGGGCATTTCAGCAAGGAAAGGGATGTCCATTTTCTCACACTGAGTCACCAGCCCAGTGAAGAGTGGTTTGTTAGGTCTTTTGGGGTAATAGATGCATGGTTGGTAGCCCTAGTTGGAAACAAATTGAGCATTCAATCCAGATTCCAGAAACCTCACCCTCTTCCCCCAAAGCCTCTGCCCACATACTCACAAAGAGTTTGAGGTGTCGGGCACAGACTAAACCGTCCCCTCCGTTATTTCCAGGGCCACAGATGACCAGGACAGTAGGAGGGCTCCTGGACAGGGAGGTAGGGGGATATGCCTGAAGGCAGAGGCAAAGGCGTTTCAGGCAATAACAACACCACGTTGGAGCACTTGTATTTCCCACCCCTTCGTGCGCCTAGGCCAGGAGGCTGGAACAGCGGCTCCTGCCAAAATGCAAGTTGTGTCACTGACCTTGGCAATGGCTGTGGCACAGCTCAGCCCGGCCAGCTCCATAAGTTGGTCCACGCTGAACTGGTATTCATTAAATAGCTCCTGATCCACGGCCTGGGCCTCCTCCTGGCTGCGGGAAGCCCTCGCTTGAGTTCCCGCCCCCGGCGGGACCCGTGCGCCCCCGTCCTGCCCCCGCGCCCCGCTCGCCTACCTCAGGTACTTGACGGCCGGGCTCGCCATGACCTCTGAGCCCCGGCGGCCACTCAAGCTCAGACGGCGCGCCTCCCACCAGGTGGTGCCCGCAATGCAGACGCCCGCCTGCCTTCTGACTCGCGTCAGCCGCGAGCCCGCCACCAGCAGCCCAAGCCCCAGCAACGCCCGCAGCCCCGACATCCAGCCCGCCGGGCGCGCGCCACCGACCCGCCCCTCCCGTCCTGCGCACGCGCAGCGCTCGAACCGCCCCAAGTGGCGTAGTCAGCGTGCGCTATTCCGGAAGTGTGGGTGCGGCCGACCCCAGCGCGCCGCGTTCTCAGTGAACACGCGCCCGGGCGCCTCTCCCAGCAGCCGGGGGCCGGCTCTTCACGGCAGCGTGCAGGTCCCCAGGTTTCCAGGCCGACAGAAGCGCCTTGGCTCCCGTCAGCACTCTGCGCTTTCCTACCGTGAATCTTACATAGATTAGATAGGCGGTAGTTACGTAATTGAAACCATAGATTGCAGGTCACACTGATGGGGGGCGGGGCATCGGTGCTCTGGTTTGAACTCAGAGCCTTGGCTACCACTACCACTTCTAGTTTTCTGGTGGTTAACTGGAGGTAAGAGTCTCATGGATTGTCCTGCCCTGACTGGCTTTGAACCTAGCTTTTCAGATCTCAGCCCCTTGAGTGGCTACTCAGGATTATAGGTGTGAGCCAGCAGTGCCCAGCCACATTCATGTTTTATTAGAAACCTTGAGAAGAAAAACAGTAGGTCTGTGTATCTGTGTGTGTCCTTGCTCTCCACCTCAGCTTTTTTGCCCATTGCTGGCACTTTACCACTTGAGCTACACCACCAGTTACAGAAAGAATAAATTTTATCCAAGGTAGTGGTTTTTTTTTTTGGGGGGGGGTGTGCGTGTGTGTGTGTGTGATGGTGGTGTTTCCGTGCTGGGAATGGAACCTAGGGCCTTACAAGCTGCTACAGCTTATTAAACTAGGGGCTGGCTGCACTTCGAGCTTCTCTGGCTTTTCAGTGGTTAATTGGAGAAAAGAGTCTCCCAGATTTGAATCACGATCCTCAGACCTCAGCTTCCTGAGTAGCTAGGATTACAGTCATGAGCCACCAGCATCTTGCCCAAGTGTTTCTGAGATTGCAAACATTCTTTTGCATCAATAAAGCAAAAGATTGGGGAATAACCAATCAGTCGCCAATAAGGTAGTAAGACAGCGGATACCTGTGGCTCAGACCTGTAATCCTAGCTACTCAGAAGGCTGAAATCTGAGGATCATGGTTCAAAGCCAGCCCGGATAGGAAAGTCTGTGAGACTCTTATCGCCAATAAACGGCCAGAAAATCGGAAGTGGTGCTGTGGTTCACACTCCCCTTGAGCTGAAGGACAGCACCCAGGCCCAGAGTTCAAGCCCCACAACCGACCAAAAAAAGAAGAAGAAGCACTAAGATGATTTTCCAGATTTTTATGAGCTAAATGATTTTCCCAGATTCATAGCTGAAACCATAACTCCCAATGTGACTGTTTTTGGAGATAGGCCTTTAATAGGTAATTAGGGTTAGTTTTAGGTCATAAGGGCTAGGCCCTGCTATGATGGTATTACTGACCTTGCAAAAGTTTAAGATCCTCCCTCCCCCTGCACACTCACATACTATACCAGGATTCCTACCATGCTGGTAGAAGAAATAAATTTCTATTTTTTAAGCATCCAGTGGTGTTTTCATTATGACAGCCCAAGCTAAGGCACAGGTAAAGTGAAATTCCTTCTTCTGTGCTAAACTTATCCGATTTCATGAAATGTATCTGGGGCTGGGAAAGTGGCTCAGTGGAAGAGCACTTGCCTTGAGCTGAAGAGCTGAGGGACAGCACCCAGGTGCAGAGTTCAGGCCTCAGGACTGAGGGGGGCGGGGAGGAGGAGGAAGAATGTATTCTAGGAATGTATTCTAGGCTAGTTCACTGAGAAAGTCAAAATTTGTGATTACTATCCCTGCCCTCTCCCCGCTCCTCCCGCCCCCCACCGACTCCCAGCCTTGGTGCCAGTCCTAGGGCTTGAACTCAAGGCCTGGTCACTGGCCCTGAGCTTTTTTTTTTTTTTTTTTTGTCGGTCGTGGGGCTTGAACTCTGGGCCTGAGCGCTGTCCCTCAGCTCTTCAGCTCAAGGCGAGCGCTCTACCACTTGAGCTACAGCGCCACTTCCGGTTTTTTTCTGGTGGTTTATTGGAGATAGGAGTCTCACGGTCTCTCCTGCCCGGGCTGGCTTTGAACCGCGATCCTCAGATCTCAGCCTCCTGAGTAGCTAGGATTACAGGCGTGAGCCACCAGCGCCCGGCTGGCCCTGAGCTTTTTTGCTCAAAGCTAGAACTTTGCCATTTGAGCCACAGCTCTGCTCTATGTCTATCTTTTTGGTAGTTAACTGGAAATTAACTCACAGACTTTCCTCCCCAGTCTGGCTTCAAACTGTGATACTCAGACATTAGCCTCCTGAGTAGCTGGGATCACAGGAATGAGCCACCAGCACCCAGCTTGATATTCTTATTTTTAATTATAATAGTCATACTATCTGTGGAGGTACCCTTGGCCTCAGCTATACTTCTTTATTTATTTGTCAGACTGTTTTTTGTTTTTTGTCAATCATGGGGCTTGAACTCTGGGCTTGGGCGCTATCCCTGTGCTCTTCAGCTCAAGGCAAGCATTCTACTGCTTAAGCCACAGTGCCACCTCCGCTTTTCTAATCGTTTATTGGAGATAAGAGTCTAACTGACTTTCCTGCTCAAGCTGACTTTGAACCTCGATCCTTAGATCTCAGCCTCCTGAGTAGCTAGGATTACAGGCATGAGTCACTGGCACCCGGCTGTCAGACTGTTCTTGTGGAAAACTGAGTTTCCTCATTGAAATTGTACAACTGCATGCATTCCAATGGGATAATCTCATTTTATTTTTTTTCTTTTCTTTTCTTTTTTTTTTTTTTTGGGGGGTCCAGTCGTGGGGCCTGAACTCTGGGCCTGGGTGGCTGTCCTTCAGCTCTTTAGCTCAAGGCTAGCACTCTACCACTTGAGCCACAGCGCCACTTCCGGCTTTTTTCTTTTTGTTTATGTGGTGCTGAGGAATCGAACCCAGGGCCTCATGCATGCAAGGCAAGCACTCTACCACTGAGCCACCTTCCCAGCCATATTTTCTTACTTTATTTTCTTACTTCACTAGTTCATGAGTGGCTTCATGTTGATATATTATTCAAGACTTCCTGGGCTGGGAAGGTGGCTCAGTGGTAGAGCGCCTGCCTTGCATGCCTGAGGCCCTGGGTTCAATTCCTCAGCACCACATAAGCAAAAAGAAAAAAGCCAGAAGTGGTGCTGTGGCTCAAGTGGTAGAGTGCTAGCCTTGAGCTGAAGAGCTAAGGGACAGTGCCCAGGCCCAGAGTTCAGGCCCCACGACAGGACCCCCCCCCCAAAAAAAAAGACTTCCTATAGGCTTGAGAAAATTAATATGGTCATTCTGAAGATTTTTTTTTTGTCAGTCATGGGGCTTTAACACCTAGGCCTGGGCGCTGTCCCTCAGCTCTTTAGCTCAAAGCTAGTCCTTTACCACTTGAGCCACAGTGCCACTTCAGGTTTTCTGGTGGTTAATTGGAGATAAGAATCTCATTGACTTTCCTGCCCGGGCTGGCTTTGAATTGTGATCTTCAGACCTCAGTTTCCTGAGTAGCTAGGATTATAGGCATGAGCTACTAGTGCCTGGCTTCATTTTGAAGATTCTAAAACACAATGAGAATCACATTCTTTTGACAGAGATAACAACACTTAATATGTACCAGGTGCTAACATGAATCATCTCTTTTTTTTGTCTGTGGTGGGGTTTGAACTCTGGGCCTGGGTACTGTCCCTCAGCTCTTTAGCTCAAAGCTAGCCCTCTACCACTTGAGCCACAGTGCCACTTCCAGTTTTCTGGTGGTTTATTGGAGATAAGAGTTTCATGGACTTTCTTGCCCGGGCTAGCTTTGAGCCGAGATCCTCAGATCTCAGCCTCCTGAGTAATTAGGATTACAGGTGTGAGCCACCAGTGCCAAGCAAATCATCTCTTCTCCCAGTAACTGTTATCCTATTTTACAAATGAGATGAGAAAACTGAAGTTCAAAGGTACTGCCATGCCTAATGGTACTGTACATGCCTAATGGTACTGTGAGGGCTGTTAGTGGAGCTGGTTCCAAGCAGTCTGAACTGGAGTCTGTACTTAAGAATTATTCTAGGGGGGCTGGGAAGGTGGCTCAGTGGTAGAGCGCTTGCCTTATATGCATGAGGCCCTGGGTTCGATTCCTCAGCACCACATAAGCAAAAAGAAAAAAGCTGGAAGTGGCGCTGTGGCTCAAGTGGTAGAGCGCTAGCCTTGAGCTGAAGAGCTGAAGGACAGCGCGTAGGCCCAGAGTTCAGGCCCCACGACTGGACCCCCCCCCCCAAAAAAAAGAATTATTCTAGACATGGCTCACGTGTTACAGCACCTGCTTAGCAAGTGCATAGCCTTGAGTTCAAACCCTAGAACCTCAAAAAAATGTATACTCACCAAATATAGAAACATGAAATAAGAGGTTATCGCTACAGACTTCATTCTGTTGAGATATATCTATTAAATTATCCCACCACACACAAAATTTATGAAACATACCATATAGGGGCTTACCTCCAGGAAGGCAGTGCCCAAGATCTAGTCTACTTTGTTCCTGACATTTACCCTTTTGGAATTTTGTGGGGAAAATGCTTTCAAAACCAAGTCAGGCCATCACATGGATTAATTACCTGCTGAGTCCCAAAAGCTTTGCATATAATGTCATATTTAATCTTTTGAGTCCTATAATACATTTATATTCTACTATAGATGAGAAAATTGAGTAGCAGAGAGAAATGTAATTTCCTATAATGCTGGCTATTCAGGAGGCTGAGACTGAGGTTCAAAGCCAGCCTGGACAGAGAAGTCTGAGAGTCTTACCTCCAATTTACCAGCAAAAAGCCAGCAATGGAGCTGTGGCTACAGTAGTAGAACACTAGAGCACCAACCTTGAACAAAAAAGCCAAGTGAGAATGTGTGTCCAAGCCCAGAACTGGCGCACGCACACACACACACACACACACACACACACACACACACACACACACACACACACACACACACACACACACACACACACACACACACACACACACACACACACACACACACACACACAGAATGTCAGAGTCTTATCTGGGTCTTCAAGCTCCATGGAGCCACTTTATCAGCCCTGGGTTGCTTATATGAGAAATAAAACTCTGTTTAAGGGAACTGTTATGTGGGCTTTTCTTCTTTTTTTTCCAACTGGTGAACCTGCATCCTGACCAATACACCTTGAAAACCTGACAAGATAATAAGCTCTGCCCAGTGAAGGTGGCTCATGCCTGTAATCCTAGCTACTCAGGAGGCTGAGATCTGAGGATCACGGTTCAAAGCCAGCCCAGGCAGGAAAGTCTGTGAGACTCTTATCTCCAATAAACCACTCAGAAAACTGGAAGTGGTGCTGTGGCTCAAGTGATAGAGCTTTGAGCTAAAGAGCTGAGGGACAGTGCCCAGGCCCAGAGTCCAAGCCCCATGACAGACAGACAGACAGACAGACAGACAGAAAGAAAGAAAGAAAGAAAGAAAGAAAGAAAGAAAGAAAGAAAGAAAGAAAGAAAGAAAGAAAGAAAGAAAGAGAAAGAAAGAAAATCTCCATTTAGATAAGGATGGCTGGTTATGTCCCTATTATCTGGACTTCTTAGCACATAGTAGATCCTCTACTAATACTTTAGTGAATACAAGAAAATCTGTGGAAGTAGTTCTTGGTATAGTAGAAGCCCTTAAAATGTGGCAGAATATGCTACCTCAAAACAAGCTGCTTTTAGCAGGGTGCTGGTGGCTTACATCTATAATCCTAGCTACTGGAGAGCCTGAGATCTGAGAATTGTACTTCAAAGCCAACCTGGGGAGGACATTCTATCACTCTTAGCTCAAGTTAATTAGCAAAAGGCCTGAAGTGGAGCTGTAGCTCAAGTGGTAGATAGAGTGCTAGCCTTGAGTGAAAAAGGCACTGAGGCCAAGTCCCAGTACTGGTACCAGAAAAAAAGAAAGAAAAAGAGAGAAAAAAAATAAAGGAAGAAAGAAAAGAGAGAAAGAAAGGAAGGAAAGAAAGAAGAAAGGAAAGAAAGAAAAAAGTTAAGCCTGTCACCAGTGGCTCATACCTGTAATCTTAGCTACTCAGGAGGCTGAGATCTAAGGACGGAAGTTCAAAGCCAGCCTGGGCAGGTAAAGGAAGGAAGGAAGGAAGGAAGGAAGGAAGGAAGGAAGGAAGGAAGGAAGGAAGGAAGGAAGGAAGGAAGGAAGGAACAAATCACTTTGGCATAAGAAACTAAAGTCACTTGAAATACAGTACACATATAAAGGGCAGTCTGACCTCCACTTTTCTTCCTGAAAGCAGGAAATAAGATTCTTGTGTGAAAAATGTCTTTTTTTTTTTTGGACATTCCTGGAGCTTGAATTCAGAATGTATGCTCTTACTCTTTGATTGAATAAAATCTATGCTTTCTCTTATAAATTTGTGGTGTGTGTATGTATGTGTTGTTGGGATGGAACTCAAAGCTTTGAGCATACTAGGTGAGTGCTCTGCTACTGGGCCATATCCCCAGCCATATTAGTCTGTTTTATGTACATTTAATTCAAACTAGAGAGCCAAAAAGGGTAGAGGCTAAATTTTGACTGCCTTACATCCTTTTAGATGACATGATCACAAGTGAATTCAACTTAAACCAAAAATTCAAAGACTTGATCAAGTCTCTTAAGGATCCAACTTCAGTTTTTGTAGAAACAATGCTTATTTTCACATTTAGTTCTTTAATTTTTATAATATTTAACAACATGAGCACATACTGTACACCACAGCAGGCTCTAACAGGCAAGGCATTATTGGGAAAGGGCTGCTGCTCAGCATTCTGGATGATGCTTGCTGCCTCAATGTGAATGAATATTGCCTTACTGTAACACTTGTGTGATCTGGGAACTCAAGTTACTTAACCTTTGAACCCTCTTTTCTATCCTTGTTTTTGCTGTTTGTGTGTGTGTGTGTGTGTGTGTGTGTGTGTGTGTGTGTGTGTGTGTGTGTGTGTGCGTGCGTGTTTTTTGCCTTTTGTGTGTGTATACAGGTCCTGGAACTTGAACTCAGTGCCAAGGTGCTGTCCCTAAGCTTTTGCACTCAAAGCTAGTGCTCTGCCTTTTGAGCCAGAGCTCCACTTCCAGCTTTTTGGTAGTTAATTGGAAATAAGACTATCATAGGGGCTGGGAAGGTGGCCCAGTGGTAGAGTGCTTGCCTTGCATGCATGAGGCCCTGGGTTCGATTCCTCAGCACCGCATAAGCAAAAAGCCGGAAGTGGCACTGTGGCTCAAGTGGTAGAGCGCTAGCCTTGAGCTGAAGAGCTGAGGGACAGCGCCCAGGCCCAGAGTTCAGGCCCCACAACCGGACCCAAAAAAAAAAAAAAAAAAAAAAAAGAATATCATAGACTTTCCTGCCTGGGCTGGCTTTGAACCATGATTCTCAAATCTCAGCCTACTGTGTAGCTGGGATTATATGGTCTCACTGTATAGCTCAGGCTGGTCTCAAAAATATATATTTTTTGATCTGGGGCTTGACCTCAGAACCTGGACACTATCCCTGAGCTCTTTTGCTCAAGGCTAGCACTCTACCACTTTAAGGCACAATTCCACTTCTGGTTTTCTGTTGGTTAATTAAAGATAAAGAGGCTCCTGGATTTTCCTATCCTGGCTACCTTTGAGCCATGATCCTCAGATCTCAGCTTCCTGAGTAGCTAGGATTACAGATGTGAGCCACCAGTGCCTGGCAAATCTCAAACTTTTGATCCTAATATTTCTGTCTGTTGAGTGCTAGGATTGCAGGTGTATATCACTATGTGTAGCCCTTCTTTTCCTTAGTTATGAAAAGGGATAATAATAGCACCTCAGGGGCTGGGAAGGTGGCTCAGCGGTAGAGTGCATGCCTTGCAAGCATGAGGCCCTGGGTTTGATTCCTCAGCACCACATAAACAGAAAAAGCTGGAAGTGGCGCTGTGGCTCAAGTGGTAGAACGCTAGCCTTGAGCTGAAGAGCTGAGGGACAGTGCCCAGACCCAGAGTTCAGGCCCCATGACTGGCAAAAAAAAAAAAATAATAATAATAGCACCTCATAAGCTTTTGTTTCCTTTCTGGATCAAAACCTAGTTGCTTAAGCTCTTTCCAGTTTGAAGAAACCACTTCTCAGTTGGGAGCTTTGGAGCCACTGAAGTTTCTCCAGATCGCCTCTCTCGTATAAGAAACAGGGATGCAAGGCCAGAGAAGCCAGCATAGCCAACACATGATTCAGCTTCCTCCCTGAACTAGCAAAGCTCCAATCACTGTGGCCTGCAGACAACGCCAAGGGCAGCAACAACAACAGGAGGTGACATTTATTGAACATTAGATGCATGCTCCACATACTAAGTATCTTACAAGTGTGGTCTCATAACAAGCTTATGAGGCATTGTTATTTCACACAAGAATTTTGTTTCTCTGTTTTGCAGTGCTGCTGGGAATTAAACCCAAGGTCCTGTGCATGCTAGGTAAGCTCTGTACTACTGAGCTACAACCCTGTTTGGCCTTTTTTGTCCATACTGGTTGAACAACTGGGAAGAGCCTCAGACCTCAGAAATCAGTAGCGTGTGTGTGTGTGTGTGTGTGTGTGTATGCCACAAGATCATGCAGGCGCAGGTCACAGGATCATGCAGAAGCCAGATTGGGGGATTCTCTTCTGAGGGTTCCTGCCGAGGGTTTCTCTGGGCCATTTGCAGGACCTAAAGGAGGCATAGAGGGTTTGCCAGTGGGGACACTGGAGACTGCCTCTCCCAGCTCTAGCTTCCCATGCCCTCTCTTTTCCTCACCTCTGTTTGTGGGCTCCAGTACAGGAGACAGCAGCCTCAAGCTTTATCCCCGCCCCTTCCTCCGCATTTCCCCTTTCTCCAATGCCTGCAGTCAGGCCATGCAGGCGGCAGGGCATACCTTGCATCTCTACAGCTGGATGAGGGTTGTTCATGTTGCTGAAGGGCAAAGACAAAGAGGCTCAGGATCCTAGATCCCAAGCAGCAGACCTCATCTTTCCCCGACTTGAACAAGTACTCATGCTCTATTACAATTAACCCAAGCCATGTGGTCTTCTACTTCCTTTGTCAATTTTCCAGGCTTCCTCCCTTCCTCCAGACACTCACCTATTGGCTTGGTGGCCTTTCGGTACTAGGATGTTAGGGTGCTGCACTATGGGGGGGCCTGTGCCTCCAAATGGAAGATGGACACTGGGTCCTGCACCTGGATGGAGAGAGTCAGACATTCATCACAGGCCTCTCTACACCAAGAACTGTCACGGGGGGAAAAGAGCATGTTCTGGAGGATGGTGCCGGTCACTGCACAAGGACAGTGTCTCTACAAGGCAGGTGCTTGGCGAACACAGGCTAACACCTAGAAACTTGACAGAGAGTATGACACACTATGGCTGGAAGGAGACACAAAGAAAACATGTCAGCAAGCAGGTCATTAAAGCCCATTCAAGAAACAGCAAGGAACTTTGCTCCCAAAGTTGAAAGCCTTAGAGAGAGAATCAAGTGAACAGTGAAATGGGGTAAGAACAGTACCTGGTATAGTACCTGGTAGGCAGAAAGTTCTCAATTAACTTGAACGCCCTAAGATATAATGTTGTAGAGGATAGGAAAGCTGGAGGAGCAGGGAGGAGAGGGTGAATCTGGAAAGGGTTTGGAAGAAATGGGGCAGGTCTGTGAGAGGCAAGCAGAAAGGCGGGGAAGGCCATTCTAGGGGTTGGTCGGGAGGCAGGATGGCAGTGGCCCAAGGGCGAACCTGGGGTTGGAAGCGCAGGAAGGTAGGAACAGAGCTGTATTTGCAGGTGGCAGGACACAGCCTGGACAACCTTCTTTCACTCACACTTTAGCCCCAGTCTCGGAGGCCCAGACACTGTAGGAATATTCATACACCTCTCCTCCTCCTTCTCTTTGTGGCCTTCCTCCAACTCTTCATCTTCCCACCTACAAGAAGGTCTGCAGGGACAGGGAAAAGGGGCACCTTTCATAGAGAGCAGCTGCTTGATCTACTCCTCTATGGGACTCTGAGGAGGCCCCACCCCCCTGCCGTACCTCCCAACACCACAGCGACCTGCATCCTTCACATCAAAGCTGCTTTGCTTACCTATGCTGAGCATCTACTGTGCTGCTTTGCACCTTGGCTGAGGTCCCAGTCACTTGGCTGGCCTTGCTTGGAACCTGGAGCCTTTCTGGAGCTGGAGCTGGGGTCTTGGAATGAAGGGGAATACAGGCAATTGGTTTGAGAATGTGAATGTGTGTGTGTGTGTGTGTGTGTGTGTGTGTGTGTGTGTGTGTGAGGGGGGGGGAGAGGGAGGGAGAGAATGTGTGTCTCCCCTCCAGATGGCTGCCAAGAGGGTGGCCTTAGAGGGATAGAGACTTATGACTTACTTGATAGAGACAACCCTGAGTATACCACTTGTCTCTGGAATAAAATTCTAGGATGAGGACCTTTTTCTGTTAAGATCTGCACTAGCAACTCTGAAGCTAGAACTCAGGGTTATAGATCTGTCAGAGCCTAGACCATCACTCCATCCTACCAAGGGCCTTCCCTGGAATAATCATAGGGTAGGTAGCAGATCTTAGGGCATGAACCTTCTGGTCTAACACAATCCCCTGCCTATATCAGGCTAATCTAATTGTGTGTGTGTGTGTGTGTGTGTTAATGCTGAAACTTGAACTCAGGACCTCATGCTCTTGCTCAGATTCTTCACTCCTGGCTAGAGCTCTACCACTTGAGTGTTTTTGTTTTGTTTTGTTTTTTGTTCTTTGCCAGTCCTGGGGCTTGAACTCAGGGCCTGGGTGAAAGGAAAATGTAAACCAGATAGAAAGTAACCCAGAAGACCACGCGGACAGAAGTTGCCTAGAGGAAAAGATTGATTGCCAGTGGAGCTAAAAAGGCCAAGTTTTCATGAAGAAAGGGAGAAAATGGTGCTGTCTGGCTCCTTGGAGGCCCCTTGGGGGTCGGAAGTGGGCGGTGCCTCACCTACTGTGCAGGTGCTGCCATTGAGGGCAGAGATTAGGTTTGGGGGGGGAAGGGGAGGTGTTTCCTTTTTTTGTTTTTGTTTGTTGTTGGTGGGGCTTGAACTCTGGGCCTGGGCACTGTCCCTCAGCTCTTCAGCTCAAGGCTAGCACTCTACCACTTGAGCCACAGCGCCACTTCCGGCTTTTTCTGTTTTATGTGGTGCTGAGGAACCGAACCCAGGGCCTCATGCATGCAAGGCAAGCATTCCACTACTGGGCCACCTTCCCAGCCCTGGCATTTCCTTATACTGGGCACTGTCCCTGAGCTTCTTTTACTCAAGATACTGAGGAATTGAGCCCAGGGCTTCATGCATGCTAGGCAAGCACTCTATTACTAAACCACATTCCCAGCCCTCACACCTTCTTTTTAAAGTTTTTTTTTAACTGGCTAATTGGAGATAGTTTCTCCAACTTTTCTGCCTGGGCTGGCTTTGAACTGCAATCCTCAGATCTCAGCCTCCTTAGTAGAATTACAGGCATGAGCTATCAGTTTCAAGCTACATCAAGCTAACTTGATTTAAAAAAAAAAAATGTGTGTGAATGCCAGTTCTGGGGCTTTAACTGAGGACCTGGGTGCTGTCTTTGAGCTTTTTTGCTCAAGGCTAGCTCTCTACCACTTGAGCTACAGCTCCACTTCTAGAGTTTGGGTGGTTATTTGGAGATAAGAGTCTCACAGACTTTCTGCCTGGGCTGGCTTCGAACTGGGACCTCAGTTCTCAGCCTCCTGAGTAGCTAGAATGGCAGCGGAGCCAGTAGTATCAAGAGTCTAAGTACATTTTTTACATACTGACTTCAAGAGTCTGTATCCCATAGGCTTACAAATCAACCACTGTAGCTTGAGTTACAGATGTGAGCCACCAGTGCCTGGCTGATTTATTTTCAGTGTTGGGGATCAAACCCAAGGCCTCACACATGCTATGCAAGCACGCTTCCATTGAGCTATTACCCACCCCCCCCCAAGTCCCAGATTTGCAGATTGCAAGATTGCTTACAGATTGTAGATATAGTAGATATGTAGA
Source organism: Dipodomys merriami (assembly GCF_024711535.1). Taxonomy (NCBI): domain Eukaryota; kingdom Metazoa; phylum Chordata; class Mammalia; order Rodentia; family Heteromyidae; genus Dipodomys; species Dipodomys merriami. The sequence continues at coordinate 411,130 of NW_027205515.1, read as the reverse complement.
GGACATAAATAATAAATTTTCAGTTCCTGGTAGCTCATGCCTAAAATCATAGCTATTGAGGAGACTGAAATCTGAGGGTCCAGTTCAAAGCCAACCTGGGCAGAACAGTCCATGAACCTATTATCTCAAATAAACTACTCAGAAAAAGCTGGAAGTGGTTCTGTGGCTCAAGTGGTAGAGCACTAGCCTTGAACACAAAGAGGCTTAGAGCCAGTTCCCAGGCCTTGAGTTCAAGCCCCAGAACTGGCAAAAAAATCAGTTCCTGGGGAGAGAAGTTTTCCAAGAGCATCTCGATATGCAGAGGCAGTTGGAGAGCCAACTAAAGAGAGAGACTAGGAAGTAAAGTGAGGGGGAGAAAGAGCCCAGAAATGAGGAAAGTGAAGAACTACAAAGAAATGTCCCATTAACTGAGATGGGTGAGTGATTTCCTTGGAGTACTATCGCCATCTTGTGGTCATTTTGGGAATTGCAGTCTTTTCACATCCATAAAGAGCATTTTTAAAAATTAATTAATTAATTAATTATTTTTTATTTATTTATTTTTTTGCCAGTCATAGGGCTTGAACTCAGGGCCTGGGCACTGTCCCTGAGCTTCATTTGCTCCAGGCTAGTGCTCTACCACTTGAGCCACAGAGCCACTTCCAGCTTTTTCTGTTTATGTGGCACTGTGGAGTCAAACCCAGGGCTTCATGTATGCTAGGTGAGCATTCTACCACTAGGCCACATTCCTAGCCCCAAAGAGGATTCTTGATTGTGCTTCTTGGCCTTCATTGTCCCTGTAACCTCTCAGCCAAAGTCTTGAGACTGCTTTCCTAGAGATATGCCATAATCCCCACATCCCTGTATCTGGGAACATGATATACATCCCACATGCTGGCCAGGGATAGAAGGACAAGATGGACACAGATGAGCAGTTAAGCATGTCATCCCTGAGACCTGCCTACAGTCATCACCTTCTCTGGGCAACCTTATCCCCACCTCCAGCTCCTTGTCTCCGGTGTCATCTCACCTGGGCATAAACCTGGATCAGGTGGGTCTTCATGGCGTCTGCCAGCTTGGCCACTAGCCGTTCTCGCACAGAAACTGGCTCCTTCTGGGGAGAAAGGAGAAAATGGAGGAACTGAGGAAGGCCTGGGCTTTGCAGCTCTCAAGGAACTAAGGGGAGAAAGAAACAAGTTGAGGAGGGATGGGGTGGGAGGGTTCTTCCCTCTCTTCTACCCTATCCCATGCCACTAAGCCCAGAACTGTAGACAAAAGAGATCACATCCTCCTCAGATCCCGGATATCCCAGAACTCAGCACACAAATGCGTCTAGTGCATGTGTAATGAGTGAACACGTGTGGGAGAGGGGAGTCAGCTGGAGAAGGCTTCGGGAGGGGGAGGCGCAGGGGGAAGAGTCAGTCTAACACAGAGGTCTCACCTGACACTGAGCCAGCGCCGCCTTATAGTACTTCAAGGCCTGGTCATACTGCCCGAGCCTGGCTGCAGAAGCCCCAAGGCCCTCGGAGGCCTGCCACTGTCCTTTCATGTCCCCTGAGAAAGACAGCCTGAAAGGTCCTCTCATCTCTCTTTGTCCCATGGACCCTTCACCTTCAGAAGTATGCCTCACTCTCAAGTTCCCCCATCTGCCTCCCCACCAGCCCCAAGAATCTTCAGTCTCTTGGGTCCCCCCACCCAAGTCAAATGCTACCCCCTCTCATTCTCACCAGTGTCCTGGGCAGCCTGCAAGGCATGCAAGTAGTTGTCTCTGGCGGATTTGTGGTCTCCCAGCTGGCTAAGAGCAAATGCCAGGCTGCTGAAGCTCCGTCCCTGTTCCCACCGCTGCCCCATGGAGCCTGACAACACAGCATAGTTTGTCCTAGGAGGAAGCTTTACCTGTTGGAGACCATGTTCCCCAGCAAACAAGGTGGTGTGGGGAGGGGAGTGGGTGTTCTTAGGTGTTGATGCTGACACCTCCAGGTGGGCTACAGAGACCTGAACTCTTCATGCCCAGTCTCTTTTGAGTTTTGGTCTAAGTGCCTCCCCTGGCTAGTATGAGCCATGTAACACTCTTGTGAGGCTCCACTTTTATATGTTCTAAAACAAGTTCAGAGAGAACAAGTGATTTGCTACCTTTTTTTTCTTTCTTTCTTTTTTTGTTTTTTGTTTTGGGGGGGGGTCCGGTCGTGGGCCTGAACTCTGGGCCTGGGCGCTGTCCCTCAGCTCTTCAGCTCAAGGTTAGTGCTCTACCACTTGAGCCACAGCGCCACTTCCGGCTTTTTTCTTTTTGCTTATGTGGTGCTGAGGAATCGAACCCAGGGCCTCAGGCATGCAAGGCAAGCGCTCTACCACTGAGCCACCTTCCCAGCCCCTTCTTTCTTTTTTAGGGCTTGAACTTGGGACCTGGGCAATATCCTTTAGCTTTTGTCTTGTGTTCTACTACTTAAACCACAACTCCACTTCCAGGACTTTGCTGGTTAATTGGAGATAAGAAGCTCTTAGCCTTTTCTGCCTGGGATAGCTTTTAACAATCCTCAGCTCTCAGCTTCCAGCATAGCTAGGACTGGAACTGTGAGCCCCTACCCTGCAGATTAACTGCTAGTCAACAATAGTGGGAGGAAGGGCTGGCTCCTCTCCAGGTCTCCTAACCTCCAGTTCCCAGCTCCCCCCACCTCCTTCATACCCCTCTCCCCCCCCCCCCCCCCCAGCCCATGGACCTCCATTTGTCTGGCTAGTCTATCTCTTCTACTCCCAGTCCCTAACCCACTGGCTCTGGTCTTCCAAGCCCAATAACTCAGCCCAAAGGTCCATCCATCTTTATTGTCCTGGAGCACTGGCAGGAACCTCCTGGTAATTCCTTGGTTCCAGTTCTATTCTCCAACCCCTGGCACTTACCATGCAGGTTGGCAGCCTTGTGGTGAAAATCCCGGGCTTCCTCATAGTTGCCAAGGGCATTGTGAGCCATCCCAAGGTTTCTCAGCACCGTAGCCTGTTCTCCTGGCTCCTGGCACAGGGGTAGGGCCTGCAGGAAGGCCTCTAGTGCCAGAGGGAACAGCTGGAGCTGGGCATAGCCCAGGCCTAGGTCATTATAGAGTGGCCCTAGAGGGCACAGCCAAGGTCACTGGTAGCCAATTCAGTCATACTTAAGGGTGTACAGGTACAGCACTCCCCCCCTCCCCCCGGCTCTCCCTCTCCTGGGTCCCTCAGCTTCTTCCCCAACCCTCAGTATATCACCAGGACTACTGTTTCCCCAGATCCCACGTCCTCTCAGCCCAAGGACTCACCCAGCAATCCTGTCTTGGTGCTCCTCTCAGCAAGTTTCCGGCTCTCCTCCAGCACCTGTACCACCTCTCCCACCCCATGCTGCCCACTTTTCAACATACACCCAGCTGCAGCCCCCAGTGCCAGGGCTGCGGCCTGGGGCTGGCCTGCTAGGGCATAGGCCTGGCTTGCTTCCTGCAGGCAGTGGACTGCTTGCTCAGGCTGTCCCAGGGCCTGGTAACAGGCTCCCATTTTTGCCTGGGTTTCCCCCTGGTTACCTTGTGGCTGGTAATGGCCCAGGGCCCTGTGGTACCAGTTCAAAGCTTGGGGCAGGTCACCAAGGGCATGGTAGGCTAAAGCTACATTAAAACACTGGTCCCCATGACACCTGCCCTGTGGATTTAGTGCAGGCTGGGCTTGCAGCAGCAGCTCCAGGCCTCTGGCTGGGTCCCCAGTCTCCACATAAGCAGCCCCCAGGTTGAAGGCACAGGCTTGAAGCACAGAGATGTCCTGGGTTCTTGGGGCCTTAGAGGCCAGTAGGAAGGCCTTCTGGAAGCTGCTTAAGGCCTCATGGTTCCGGCCGGCCTGCAGGGCCCCATGGCCAGCCCTAGTGAGGGCTTGGATGCTGGCCTCTTGCTGTAGCCGCTTTCTTTTCTTCTTTTTTTTCTTGCAGTTTGAAGACTCAGGCTCAGGCTCAGGCTCTGGGAGGACAGCCTCACAATTGGGGGAAGACATGTTGCTGATAACAACGGGTAATACAGGGCTCAGTATATCTGCCTGGACTTCCCAGCAGGGTCCCTCAAGAGCATTTAGTTCTTTTTTTTTTTTTTTGGTCATGGGGCCTGAGCTCTGGGCCTGGTGCTGTCCCTCAGCTCTTCAGCTCAAGGCTAGTGCTCTACCACTTCCATAGCGCTACTTCTGGCTTTTAATACTTATGTGGTGCAAAGGAATTGAACCCAGGGCCTCATACATGTAAGGCAAGCACTCTACCACTGAGCCACCTTCCCAGCCCCATGAGAGAGCATTTAGTTCTACCTCTGCCTGGTGTAACTTTCAAGGTTCCCAAGCTACCTCTCCTGACATCTCACCTTAGTTCATCTAAGGTGGGCAGCATGTTCAGCCCTTTGTTCTAAGGGCTTTATGGGCTTTTGTTGTTGTTATTGTTTGTTTTTGGTTTTTCTCCCCTGGTACTGGGGCTTGAACTCAGGGCCTTTGTGCTCCTGGTTGGCTTTTTCACTCAAAGCTGGCACTCTACTACTTAAACCATACCTCCATTTTTTTTTGGTCCAGTCGTGGGGCCTGAACTCTGGGCCTGGGCGCTGTCCCTCAGCTCTTCAGCTCAAGGCTAGTGCTCTACCACTTGAGCCACAGCGCCACTTCTGGCTTTATTCTTATGTGGTGCTGAGGAATCGAACCCAGGGCCTCATGCATGCAAGGCAAACGCTCTACCACTGAGCCACCTTCCCAGCCCCCATACCTCCATTTTTAAGGTTTTTTTTTTTTTTTTTTTTTTTTCTGGTTAATTGGAGTTAAGAATCTCTCAATTTGTCTGCCCAGGCTGGCTTCCAATGATTTTCCTCAGATCTCAGCCTCCTTAGTAGCTAGGATTACAGATGTGAGCCACCAATACCTGGTTTAAGGACCTTATTCTTTTTTGGGAGGAAGGGGTGGTCCTGGGGATTGAACTAAGGCCTGGGTACTGTCCCTAAGCTATTTTTCTCAAAGACAGCACTCTACCACTTGAGCAATAGCACCACTTCTGGTTTTCTGGTGGTTGATTTGGAGATAAAGAGTCTCATGGACTTTCCTGCCTGGGCTAGCTTTAAAATGTGACCTCAGGGCTGGGAAGGTGGCTCAGTGGTTAAAGCGCTTGCCTTGCATGCCTGAGGCCCTGGGTTCGATTCCTCAGCACCACATAAGCAAAAAGAAAAAAGCCGGAAGTGGCGCTGTGGCTCAAGTGGTAGAGCACTAGCTTTGAGCTGAAGAGCTGAGGGACAGTGCCCAGGCCCAGAGTTCAGGCCCCATGACCGGAAAACAAAAAAAATATAAATAATTAAAAAATGTGACCTCAGCCTCCTGAGTAGTTAGGATTACAGGTGTGACCCAACAAGGACCTTATTTTAAAAATTCTCCTCAACCAAGTAACAGCTTCCTTCAGGAAGCTCCCTTTTATTGATTTTTGTCCCAGCTCTGAAGAAGATGATAATCAAGAAGAAGAACAAGAAGAGGAGGAAGAGGAGGAGGGGAAGGAGGAAGAAAAGGAAGGAAGGGAAGGTAAAGAAAAAGGAGGGGAGGGGAAGGAAGGAAATTGAGGGGAGAAGAAGGGAGGGAATGAAGATGGGAAGAAGAGCCTCCTTCCTGCAACCAGTTTGAAACTTCTGTGGCTCACAGAATCTTATGCAATCTTTCATGGCATAATTCACACTGGGTTAGAAATGATGGCATTCCTGTCTGTTTCTCTTACTAAACTTGGAGCAACTTAAAGGCACATTGTATATTCTCAATAAGATTATTAAATAAGATGAAAAAATTCTTGGCTATGGTGATGATTGCCCAACAATGTGAGTATACTTAATGCCACTGAGCTGGAGGCTTAAACATGGATGTCAGACTTGAGACTCAAGCTTGTAATCCTAGCTACTTGGGAGGCAGAGATTGGGGATCTCAATTCTCAAGCAAAAAGATTTCCAAGAGACTCTATCTTAACCAATGGCTGGGTGCTACTGTGTGCATCTGACATCCCAACAAGGCACAAATAGGAAGACTGCAATTCAGATACAACATAAAAGCAAGGAGCTGAGAAGGTGGCTCAGTAGAGCGCTTGCCTTGCATGCCTGAGGCCCTGGGTTCAATGCCTCAGCACCACATAAGCAAAAAGAAAAAAGCTGGAAGTGGCGCTGTAGCTCAAGTGGTAGAGCGCTAGCCTTGAGCTGAAGAGCTGAGGGACAGTGCCCAGGCCCAGAGTTCAGGCCCCACGACCGGATCCAATAAAATAAAACAACATAAAAGCAAGATCCTATCTTCAAAATAATGCAAAAAGGAGTTGGTGGAGTACCTCAAGTAGAATAGCACCTGCCTAGCAAGTATGAGGTCAAACCCCAGTACCACACACACAAAGGTTAAAAGTTAAAACTGGAGAGTAGGGGTAATTCAGTGGCAAAGCAATTGCCTAGCATGTGAAAGGCCCTGGATTCAAAGCTTGAAAATGGTCATTTATTTTTAATTTTTTGTGCTGGTCCTGGGGCTTGAACTCAGGGCCTGGATGCTATCTCTGAGGTTTTTTTGTTGAAGGATAACACTCTACCACTTGAGCCACAGCTCTGCTTCTAGCTTTTTTGGTAGTTTAATGAAGATAAGAGTCTCATGGACTTTCCTGCCCAAGCAGGTTTTGAACCTCAATCCTCAGATCCCCGAGTAGCTACAATTATAGGCAAGAGATTATAGGCAAGGTATTTTATGGGGGGCTGGGAAGGTGGCTCAGTGGTAGAGTGCTTGCCTTGCATGCCTGAGGCCCTGAGTTTTATTCCTCAGCACCACATAAGGAAAAAGCCGGAAGTGGCGCTGTGGCTCAAGTGGTAGAGCGCTAGCCTTGAGCTGAAGAGCTGAAGGACAGCGCCCAGGCCCAGAGTTCAAGGCCCCACGACCGGACCCAAAAAAACAAAATTTAAAAAAATGGTATTTTTTTTGTTGTTGTTGGTTTTTTTGTTTGGTTGCTTTTTTTTTAATTTAATTTAATTTTATTTGTGAACATACTGTACAGAGGAGTTACAATTACATGGGCAGGATAATGCGTACATTTCTTACCAAGCATTGAAAAATGGTATTTTTTTTTGTCAGTTGTGGGGCCTGAACTCTGGGCCTGGGTGCTGTCCCTCAGCTATTCAGCTCAAGGCAAGAGCTCTACCACTTGAGCCACAGCACCACTTCCAGTATGGTGCCAAGGAATTGAACCCAGGGCCTCATGCATGCAAGACAAGCACTCTACCACTGAGCCACCTTCCTAGCCCTAAAATGGTAATTTGTTTTATTTTATTTATTTATTTATTTTTGGTCATGGGTCTTGAACTCTAGGCCTGGACCTGTCCCTGAGCTCTTCAGCTCAAGGCTAGCGCTCTACCACTTGAGCCACAGTGGTACTTCTAACTTTTTCTGTTTATGTGGTGCTGAGGAATCAAACCCAGGGCCTCATGCATGCAAGGCAAGCACTCTACCACTGAGCCACCTTCCCAGCCCCTAAAATGGTAATTTCTAAGACAAAGACAGGACAATAATTATAGGACCTATCCTCCTTCCCCTTCTTCCCATTATACCTCTACACACACCTGCTCACTTGTAATATAGGAACTCTTGCTGTCTAATCCAGGATGCAGTTCAGGTCAATGACTTCCTGCTACATGCCAGGAACCATGCTAGGCACTGGGGATCCAAAGCTGAACAGGCTACTGATGATCAGGGAGCCAACCCCCAGGAGAGGGGTTCTGGCCCAGCATATACTGCCTTCTCCCTACTTCTGGGGAACTTCTCTGTCTCCATCTCTATTTTCTGTTTGCTGGGTGGAAACTTCATATCTTGCTTTATTTCCCAAAGTCCTCTTAAGCATTCATCTCATCAGCATGTGTACTATGTAAGTATCTTTCCCCTTCAAAGGCAAAACCTTTTCTGCATTCTCCTCCCAGGAGACAGAAAAAGAAGTTGAAAAGACCCAGCTTTGAGCTCCTGGTCCCTCCCATCAGCTGCCTTTGTTCTTAAAGACAAGATCTCAGTATGTTAGTCTAGGCAGGCCTCAAACTCCAGATCCTTCACACACATATATGTATATATGGCCTTTTTTTCTTTTTTCTTTCCTTTTTTAGAACGTCCAGGCAGAATATCTGTAAGTAATGTATTCTCTTTTATAAAATAGTCCCTGAAGTGGGGGCACAGTGGCTTATGTCCTTAATCCTTGCTACTTGGGAGGCAGAGTTCAGGAGGATTGCAATTCCAGGCTAGCTGGGGTAAAAAGTTCAGAAAACCCCATTTCAACCAATAAAAGGCTAAATACAGTGCACACCCATCATCCCAACTCATGGGAAGTGTAAATAGGAAGATTGTAGTCTAGGCCAGCCCAGGCATAAATTTAAGATCTAATTTCAAAAATAATGAAAGTGAAAGGGCTGGGGTGTGGCTCAAGTGGTACAACCCTGGCATAAGTAGTACAAGGCTCTGAATACAGAAAAAAAATTATCTGTAGAATTGGGGATTTAGCTTAGTGGTTGAGTGTTTGCCTAGAAAGCATACTAGGCTTGTTCCTTAGCACCAAGAAAAAAAAGAAAAGCCTTTTTTTTTTTTTGCTTCTAAAAACACCCAGAGATCCTGACTTTCAACCCAGAGGCATTTCTGGCTACCCCCACCCAGTTTTGGGGGGCCCTGCTTCAGGATACCTTACCTCTTTAGCTTTCCCCCCAGCAGTTCTGGCTTTCTGGAATGGTTCCTCTGTCTTGGGTTACTTCCTCTAGCTCTTAGCTGACAGCCCCCAGGGTTACTAGGCAACTGACTACCTCCCTCCACTCTCAGGGTATCCTTTGAGTGATAGTGTAAGTGGCCTATCCTAGCTAAACACACAGACACCTGAGTTCTATTTCTCTTTCTGCCCTGTTTTGCCTCTGACCCCTGCAGACATGGCAGCTCAAGCTTCTACTTCAAGAAATAAATCAAGCATCACAGGCTAGGATCATCACTCCCAGCTGGGCTCCAGGCCCTGAGTTCAAACCCCAGGATGAACAACACATACACACACACACACACACACAAAACATCAATCCATTCCTTCATTTGATAAAATGACGGCAGCTCAGAGAGCTGGTATGGCTTGCTCAAGAACACAGAGCCCTACTATGTAGGTGGAATGAAAACACAAGTTTTCTGATTATCCTAGAGATCCTACCAGTACAAAGTGATAGATAATTCGTTGGGTTTGTTTTTTTTTTGGTGGGGGGGAGGGGCTGTAACAGTACTAAGGCTTGAACTCAGGATCTTCACTCCCATTTGGCCTTTTCACTCATAGGCTGGCACTTATACTGTTTGAGCCACATCTTCAGACCAGCATTTTTGCTGGTTAATTGGAGATGGAGTCTTTGGACTTTTCTGTCCAGACTGGCTTTGAGTTTCAATCCTCAGATCTCAGCCTCCTGAGTAGACAGGCTTAAAGGCATGAGCCACCAACCAATACCTGGCTGATTGATAGTTTAAATGGGCTTTGGCTATCTCGGAAGTAGACCTTTTCATATATGCACTCACATTCTTCCATACTGTGCTCTGTGTGACAGTTTCACATTTGGAAACAAGGTAAAAGGGTGATGATCATAAAAGGCTTGAACATCAGAAGATCCTCCCCGTCCCTGGGCTCCATTTCCTAGCTCCACTGATCTATAACCTCCAGGTCTGCTTAATGAGAGGATAGTAGGCCCCAGGACCACAAGGACCTAATGACCCAACTCAACAAGGGTGGCCTGCATCAGAAAGCAAGTGTCCTCATTTGCTTAGATAAAGGCTTCTTTTAAGTAGAGAGGCCTATGCCAGGAACAAACTATAAGGAAGTAGTTGGGCTTACCAGTATTTGCTCAGCAGACTTTGCCAAGAGCCTGCAATGTTCAGGGAGGTTGCAAGGGTACCATTTAAGTACCCTTGCCCCAGGCAGTCTCTCTAGCTGCCTGCTGATACTGTCCATAGTCAAGGCCTCTAGAATGCTATCACAGCCTGATCAGGGCCAAATACAAAGTTCAATCAATCCTTCACTCAGCATACTTCCCTTAAGGAAGAGGATGATGTAGGGAGAGGATAGGGACTAAAATCTTCTCTCACCAACATTCTAGTGACCTCCCAATGATCCAGTGATCACTTCTGGATTGTTTACTTGTTTGATCCCCAGCTCAAAACATTCTTGCAAGTTCCTCTTTTCCTCTTTTTATTTGGTTTCCTTCATCCACTATGGCTTGATCTGTTTCTGTCAATTACTTTTTTCTTTTTCTTTCTTGTTTTTATATCTATCTATCTATCTATCTATCTATCCATCCATCCATTTTTGCCAATCCTGGGGCTTGAACTCAGGGCTGGGTACTGTCCCTGAGTTTCTTTTGCTCAAGTAACATTCCTTGCCCCCCACCTTTTTTTTTTTTTTAATCAAGACTGGTGCTCTATCACTTGGGCCACATTTTCACTTTCACTTTTGGATGGTTTATTGGAAATTAAGAGTTTTACAGACTTTCTTGCCTGGGTTGGCTTCGAACCACAATCTTCAGATCTCAGCCTCTTGAGTAGCTGGATTACAGGTGTGAGTCACTGGTACCTGGCTCCATCTCCTTTTCTGAGTCCTTTGCCTACCTCCTAAATGCTAGTGCTCCCCAATACTCTACCCTTTGCTATTTTCTCTCCTTTTATATATTCTTCTTTTTTTGTCAGTTGTGGGGCTTGAACTCTGGGCCTGAGAGCTGGCCCTGAACTCTTCAGCTAAAGGCTAGCTCTGTACCACTTGAACCACAGCACCACTTCTGGCTTTTTCTGCTTATATGGTGCTGAGGAATCGAACCCAGGGCCTTTTGCATGCAAGGCAAGCACGCTACCACTGAGCTACTTTCCCAGCCCCCTCTTACAAGAACATTTTGTTCTTTGGTCAGTTGTGGGGCTTGAACTCTAGGGCCTGGGCGCTGTCCCTCAGCTCTTCAGCTCAAGGCTAGCCCTCTACTACTTGAGCCACAGTGCCACTTCCAGTTTTCTGGTAGTTAATTGAAGATAAGAGTCTCATAGACGTTCTTGCCTGGGCTGGCTTTGAACTGTGATCCTCAGATCTCAGCCTCATAAGTACCTAGGATCACAGGCATGAGCCACCAGCTCCCAGCTTCTAAGAACATTTTATCCACACTGATAAGCCAATAAAATGCATACATATAGGCTTGTCCAAGTGAAAATTTCCATTATCTACAGTGATCTACTAAGCTAGAGACCTAGGAGAAATCTGCACAATTCTTTTAGCATTTGGTCTAATGATTCTATCTTTGAAATCTCTCCATACAACCTCTTTTCTGCAATTTCATGGCTATGCTGTTGGAGGTGGCAGTGGTGATGAACTTAAGCTTGGAGTGGAACTATTCTGTTTAAATCTTGTCTCTGCCAGTTATTAACTGTGCGACGTTTTTCCCCCTGTGCTGGAGCTTGAACTCAGGGCCTTAAGCACTCTGGTTCAGCTTGCTTGCTCATAGCTAGCACTCTACTACTTCAGCCACACCTCTAGCCTAACTTTTTGCTGGTTAATTGGAAATGAAGTTCCATATACTTTTCTGCCCTAACAAGCTTGGACTCTTGATCTTCTAGTTCTCGACCTCCTGAGTAGCTAGGATTACAATGTGAACCACTAACATAGGAGTGTATGACCTTCTAAAACCTCAATTTTTCCACTTATTTTTGTGTGTGTGCACAGGTGCATATGTACCAATTCTGGGGCTTGAAATCAGGACCTGGGGATTATACCTGAACTTTTTTGCATTCTTCTATTTGAGCCACAGCTGTACTTATAGCTTTTTGTGATGAATTGGAGATAAGAGTCTCTTGAACTTTCCATGATCCTCAGACCTCAGTCTACTGAACAGCTAGGATTACAGGTGTGAGCTATTAGCACCTGGCTCCACTTGTATTTTATTTCTTTTTCTATTTTGCCAGTACCAAGGTTTGTTCGTATCTTGCTTGGTTAGCTTCACTCTACTAGTTGAGCCATGCCTCCAGTTCAGGTTTTTTTGCTGGTTAATTTTGAAGATGGAGTCTCTTAAACTTTTCTACCCAGCTGTCTTCAAACCATGATCCTCCAGGTCTCAGCTTTCTGAGTACCTAGAATTACAGGCATTAGCAACCGGCACTCAGCTCTCATCTGTATTTTGAGGATTAAATAAGATGGTTCATCATAAATGATGGTAGGGGCTGGGAAGTTGGCTCAGTGGTAGAGCACTTGCCTTGCATGCCTGAGGCCCTGGGTTCGATTCCTCAGCACCACATAAGCAAAAAGAAAAAAGCCGGAAGTGGCGCTGTGGCTCAAGTGGTAGAGCGCTAGCCTTGAGCTGAAGAGCTGAGGGACAGTGCTCAGGCCCAGAGTTCAGGCCCCACAACCGGACCAAATAAAAAAAAAATGATGGTAAAAATACAGTATCTACCATATTGTAGATACTTGGTACCCACTGATGTGTGTTGGTACATAACTCTGATTATACAAGAAATACAACTCTACCCAGTTTCTGTCGCAAGTGCCTATTGTACTTGGTGATGGAAACAATGTGAGTCACTTTGGGACTTCCCTCTCCTTTTCCCCAGGGTATTGTCCAAATTGGGGAGCTATATAATGGCAAGACCTGAGAGCGGTTCCTGGGCACTGGTGGTTCATGCCTGTAATCTAGCTATGCAGGAGACTGACACCTAAAGGATCACAGTTCAAAGCCGACCCAGGCACTAAAGTCTGTGAGACTCCATCTCCAAGTAACCAGCAGGATACACAGGCTGGAGATGCTGGAGTGGTAAAGTGCCAGCTGTGAGCAAGTAAAGCTGAGCAAAGATATGAGGCCCTGAGTTCAGACCCTGAAACTGGCGAATGTATTTTGTTCCAACAGAGTTGTTGGTATAATTATTTTTTAAAAAAAAATTAGTTCAGAGCTGGGCACCGGTGGCTCATGCCTGTAATCCTAGCTACTTAGGAGGCTGAAATCTGAGGATCATGGTTAAAAGCCAGCGGGGCAGGAAAGTCAATGAGACTTTTTTTTTTTTTTTTTTTTGTTGGTCGTGGGGCTTGAACTCTGGGGTTGGGTGCTATCCCTCAGCTCTTCAACTCAAGGCGAGTGCTCTACCATGTTAGCCACAGCACCACTTCCAGTTTTCAGATGGTTTATTGGAGATAAGAGTCTCACGGACTTTCCTGCTCGGGCTGGCTTTGAACCGTGATCCTCAGATCTCAGCCTCCTGAGTAGCTAGGATTACAGGTGTGAGCCACCGGCACCTGGCTTCAGTGAGACTCTTATCTCCAATAAACCACCAGAAAACTGGAAGTGGCACTTTGGCTCAAGCAGTAGAGGGGCTCACCTTGAGCTGAAGAGTGCAGGGACAGTGCCCAGGCCCAGAGTTCAAGCCCAAGAACAACAACAAATTAGTTTGGAACATGAATATGTGTTCTCAGCGAGACTTCAATAGCCTATCAGTTGGACTTTGTCCCTAGCCTCATCCTGCTCCAAACTACAAGAGGTATCTTTCTAAAACATAAACATCCCTTGGACGTAAGTCTAAAGAGTTGTTCTCTCCCGATGCAGTGGCTCACGCCTGTAATCCTAGCTACTCAGGAGGCTGAGATCTGAGGATTACACTTCAAAGACAGCCGGGGCAGGAAAGTCTGTAAGACTCTTATCTCCAACTAACCACCAGAAAACAAGAAGTGTCTCTGTGGCTCAAGTGGTAGAGTGGTAGCTTTGAGCTGAAGAGCTCAGGGACAGTGCCAAGGCCCACAGTTCAGAGTTGCTTCTCTGGTGATTGCTCATCAGACCCCATCTCAATGCCTTAGCGCAGTGCCCAAGGTGCTGTGGGACTGAGCCTGGCCTCTAGGCTACCTTTCTGTCTCTCAGTATCTGAGCTTTGTTCTCTCCACACCTGAAATGCGTTTAATTTCACCTCCTTGCACTTGCAGATACTGTTTCTACCAGCTGGAATGCCTGTTCCTTCTTCTGGTAAATTCTCTTTCACTTATCAACCTAGAATATCTGCCAGCTCCACTAAGAAGCCTTCCCATCCTTCATTGCTATAATCCTTTTCCTCTGTGCATCACTAACCTAGAATTTTGTGACTATATATCAATCGTTTTTACCATAACAGCAAACTCCTCTGTGCTTATCTATCTCTGCATCCATCATATAGTTCAATGAGCAATATCAAGTAGGCGCACAAATTAGGGAGACCAAGGAATACTATGGGAATAGGGCAGGTTAATGGGAAGAAGAGGGGGGAAATGGCAGGCAAGCACAAGGCAATGACTATTTGGGAAAAAAACAAAACAACAACAAAACAATAACAAAAATCACGATTTAGGAACAAGTCAAGCAGAAAGCCTACTTCTTCCCACCTGGGCTGCCAGCCACCGCTCCCGCGAACTACAAAGCCCAGAAGCCCCCGCGATGCAGACCGGAAATATCTCATCCCGGTAAGGGGCGGTGGCCCAGTGGCGGGAGATTCAAACCTGGAAAAAGAAGGAACATGGAGGGGAGAGGAGCTGGCTCGGCCCGGGTGGCCTGTAAGTGCTAGAGGGGTCCGAGGAGCGCTCAGCAGGGTTGCGGCTGGTGGGGGCTGGTTATTGCGGGAAAGGTCTGGTCGGGGGCTGCTAAGCCGGGTGGTGGGGTGGGACCACCAGTCCTGGTGCCCTCGGGCCAAAGAATCTTGGGCTTGATTGTCGTGCTTCGTTTCAAGGCTTTCAGGGCGCGTTTTCCGTTATTCCCAAATTCTGGGTTTCCAGGGTCGGGAGAATGTAGGTGGTCTAGATGGCCCCTTAAAATTCAGCAGCTACTGATGGGCACGATTCCATGCCTAGAGCTCACTATGACAGGACTCCTAACGGAACCTGGAGAGCTCCTGACTTTGAGATGCCGCTCTGGGACAACGTCCCTCACATTTAACAGAACCTAAATTACCTGCGCAGCTTGTTTAAAATGCAGACCCTGAGCCTTATCCTGGAGTAGGTTTGGATTGGAACCCATTCTGCATTTATAAGCTCTACTGCGCTTACCTAATACAGCTAAGTCTTTCAAAAACCCTACTTTAGAGAAATAGGCTGGAGTTGACAGGTCGGGAGGGCAGAAAATGTTCTCTGATCTTTGAATGAAAAGCAGAACCTGCTCCTTCCTTCACTCTTCCCCCTTATTTTCCATTAGGATTCAAAGAGCAAAGTCCTTGGCTCTCCACCTCTTGAAGGAAGCTAGTTCCAACTTTAGGGCAGGAAGACTATTATTTTGTAACCGTTTTTTTGAGGCTCTGGTGTTGTGTACAAAACCCCGCCCATCTCTCTCAGTCCTTAGAGTTCATAACTCTGAGGTGATGTCACTCGTTTACTGGTCTATTTTCCCTGCTTAACAACCAACACTTGTTCCTTGTACACCCCCTCAGAGGAACTGATGGTTTTCCTGTGGTTGGCCAGCACTTTCAAATCTTTACTTGGAAATGTGTATGTATGTGTGTTAACTTTCATAACTGCCAATTCAAATAAGCCCTGCCCTCCCCCAAGTCATATTGCAGGATATGCAATATAAGGAAAATAAAAGTGTGAATGACATTAAGTGTTGAGTCAAAGATAGAATCTCTGCAAGGTCTCTTTCCTGATGGGTGTATAGCTTTCTCCTCACCTGTATGTTTTCATTTTGTATTGTTTTTTCCTAAGGAGTATAGAGAGATGAGGGAAATAAGAAGGTAGAAACATAAAAAGAAGCTTTGGCTAAGGCAGAGTCTCATTTAAGGGGACTCTATTCCCCCACCAAGTTTCCATTAATGAAATGAAAATTTCACAAAAAGGTTTTGTTAGTGCCTGTGACTTACTCATGTATTCCTACTCAGGAGACTGAGATCTGAAGATCACAGTTCAAAGCCAGCCCAGGCAGGAATGTCCATGAGACTCTTATCTCCAATTAACTACCAAAAAAGCCAGAAGTGGACTCAAGTGGTAGAGAGCTAGCTTTGAGCAAAAAAGCTAAGGAGCAGCACACAGGCAACAAGTTCAAGATCTTGGAACAACACCAAAACAAAACAAAACAAAAAGTTTTGTTTTCAATATCGTTTGAAGAAAGGAACTTATCATTTAAAACACTATTTGTTTTGTTAAATATATTTTAAAAGTATAAAATGTTTCAACAGCTTCCACGTTTACATTGCTGCCAAATTTCACATATAACTCAACTTTCAAATCTGCTAACACCTGCTGAATTGACTTCACTCTGGATTCTAAGGTGTCAGTTTCTTCTTGCAAGTTTTTCTTTGCTTCTTCTAACATTTCTTGAGTTTCCTCTTGAGAATGGCTAATGAAAACACCTACAATTTGAAGTAGGTGTTTTCATTTGAAGTATATCATTAAGCAGTCATCATCTGCAAGCTTGATGTCACAGACATCTTCTAAATGTTGGAGCTGTGTGTTTTTTTGTTTTTTGTTTTAGGTCCAGTTGTGGGGCCTGAACTCTGGGCCTAGGCGCTGTCCTTCAGCTTTTCAGCTCAAGGCTACCACTCTACCACTTGAGCCACAGCGCCACTTCCGGCTTTTTTTCTTTTTGCTTATGTGGTGCTGGGGAATTGAACCCAGGGCCTCATGCATGCAAGGCAAGCACTCTACCACTGAGCCACCTTCCCAGCCCCATGTTTCTATTTCTTCCTTTACCTCTGTGATTCTAATCCTATTCCATGCAAATTTGTTTATCTTCTGTTGATCTTCAAAAGTAATGTTGAGGGGAGGGATGGGATGGTAGGGGAAAAACAAAGGAGGTAACAATGCTCCATAGGAAATGTACTCATTACCTTTACTCATGTAACTGTAACCCCTCTGTACAGTAGTTTTACAATAAAAAACATTAAAAAAAAGTAATGTTGAAGGCTTGGAATATGGCTTAGTGGTAGAGTACTTGCCTAGCATGACTGAAGCCCTGGGTTTGATTCCTCTGTACCACATAAACAGAAAAAGCTGGAAGTGGTACTGCGGCTCAAGTGGTAGAGTGCTAGCCTTGGTTGCAAAAGAAGCTCAGGAACAGTGCCCAGCCCTGAGTTCAAGCCCCAGGACGGGCAAAAAAAAAAGTAACGATGTCTTCTGCAGCTGCCTTCTTCATAGTTTGGAGGTCATATTGTTTGTTGTTTGCATTTTATTTTTATTTGTCAGCCATGGGGCTTGAACTAACGGCATAGGAACTGTCCGTGAGGTTTTTTGCTCAAGGCTAGTGTTCTACACCTGAGCCCCCGAAGCATTTCTGACTTTTTCTGAGTAGTTTAATGGAGCTATAAGTCTCACAGATCCAGGCGCTGGTGACTTATGCCTGTAATCCTAGCTATTCAGGAGGCTGAGATCTAGGATTGTGGTTGAAAGACAGCCCAGACTGGAAAGTCCCTGAGATTCTTATCTTCAATAAACTATTCAGAAAAAACAGAAGTAGAGCTGTGGCTCAAGTGGTAGTGTGCTAGCCTTGAGCAAAAAGAGGCTCAGGGACAGCGCCCAACCCCTGAGTCAAGCCCCAGGAGCAGGAAAAAAAAAAGTATGGAATGGATGGTTGAATGAATGGCTGTTGCACGGGAAATCACTGCACTTAGAAGAAGTAGGCACTTGAAGGATAAGATAAAAAGAGCGGTGCTTCCAGCCAAGGACAGTGCTCTTGCTAGGCAGCACTGAGAAAAGTGCAAGAGTAGACTTGGGAAGAAAGAAGAGGACAAAAACATGGCTTCAGGGCTGGGAAGGTGGCTCCGAGGTAGAGCCTTGCCTTGCATGCCTGAGGCCCTGGGTTCGATTCCTCAGCACCACATAAGCAGAAAAAAAAAAAGCCGGAAGTGTTGCTGTGGCTCAAGTGGTAGAGCGCTAGCCTTGAGCTGAAGAGCTGAGGGACAGCGCCCAGGCCCAGAGTTCAGGCCCCATGACCGGACCCCCCCAAAAAAACATGGCTTCAGAGGAATTTAGAATACCTCAGTGCAGGAGGCCCCTGATAATGGGTGACCTGGGATAAACAGTGGGAACCTATGGAAAATGCTTCTGATTTTTTTTTTAATTTTTATTTTTATTGTGAAAATACCATACAGAGGGGTTACAGTCAAATGAACAAGGTAATGAGTATATTTCTTATCAAGCATTGTTGCCTCCTCTTTTGTTTCCCCTTCCCAACCCTTCCCATCTCCCCGGCATCCCCCCCCCCCCATGCTTCTGGTTTCTGAACAGTTCCCCCTGCCTAGGGAAAGCTGTTAAAAAGTAGCTTCAGTGCTGAGACTCTTGTCTAATGCTTCCTTCTTGACCATCTCATTTCCTTCCTCAGATGAACGCCTCACAGCTGAGGAGATGGATGTGCAGAGGCGGCAGAATGTCGCCTATCAGTACCTGTGTCGGCTAGAGGAGGCCAAGCGGTAAGCAGAGTCCAGAAAGCTGGCTCCTTTCTAGTCTGCCTTTCCCATCTCTCCTATCCCAGGTGCCTTCTCCCAAAGCACATGCAATGGGACAAGGGGAAGGGTGAGTTGAAATAGCATCTTGTTTTATAAAGCAAACCCCAAACATTACATCTTTTTATCTCCCTAAAACCTTCAGTCCATATCCCTAAAATGTATGGGTATTTGTTTATATAACCAGAGTCCTGATACAATTCCCAATTAAATTATCTGTAAATCCCTAGATAATTAGTATCCAGGCCATTTCCAAATGCTTCTGAGTGTCTAAAAAGAAAATCTGGCTGGGCACTGGCGGCTCATACCTGTAATCCTAGCTACTCAGGAGGCTGAGATCTGAGGATCATAGTTCAGAGCCTGCCCTGGCAGGAAAGTTCATGAGATTCTTACCTCGTCAAACACCAGGAAATAGGAAGTAGTGCTGTGGCTTGAGATGGTAGAGCACTAACCTTGATTGCATAAGCTCAGGGATGGCTCGCAGGCCCTGAGTTCAAGCCCCATGACCAACAACAAAAACAAAAAAAGTAAAGAAAAAGAAAAAAGAGAATTGACATACACTTGTCTCTGATCATCTTTTTTTTTTTTTTTGTCAGTCGTGGGGCTTGAACTTCAGCTCAAGGCTAGCGCTGCTCTACCACTTGAGCCACAGGGCCACTTCGGGTTTTCTGGTGGAGATAAGAGACTCATGGACTTTTCTGCCTGGGCTGGCTTTGAACTGTGATCCTCAGATCTCAGCCTCCTTAGTAGCTAGGATTACAGGCATGAGCCACCATCGCCTGGCTTTTTGGTCATCTTTTTTTTTTCAGTTGTGGGGCTTGAACTCTGGGCCTGGGCTCTGTCCCTCAGCTCTTCAGCTCAAGGCTAGCACTCTACCACTGGAGCCACAGCACCACTTTGTTTTGGTCATCTTTAATCTAGGCATCTCATCTCTCCTTTTTAGATTTTTTTTTTTATGTCATTGACTTGTTTAAAAAACTAGATCACTTTTCCTGCAAAACATTCTACATTCTGACTTTATTTGCTTCCTTGTGTCATTCAACTTGTTTCCTCTAGACCCTGTATTTCCTATAAATGGATGTTGGCTTTAAAGAGTTGATTAGATTCAAGTTCAACAGTTTTGACAAGACCACTTCCTGGGTGATGGTATGTTTCACATCACCTCTCATAGGAGGAATACAGTGTCGTTTGTCCCACTTTAAGTGATGTTAACTCTGATCTGGGAGTTCAGGTGATAAGTTGGTCTCTGTTATGAAGCTCTCCATTAAACCTTTCACCTAATGACTTCATCCCTTGTTGGTCCTCATGAGAACCTATTGTTTTATTGGTGATGTAAAGTGACTAAATTTTTTTGGTGGTGCTGGGGAATTGAATTCAGGGCCTATTTTCTAATTTTTCTTCATTATTGACTTTGAATTTCTTCTTTACTAGTTAACTGAAATTTTTTTCTAGAAAATGAGCTTTTCTTTGTCATCTTAGGGCCATCTAGTAACCCTGAAATTTAGTTTGTCCAGAAAAGATAGGATAAATACTGAATTATTTCCTTGTAACTAATATTCTTTTTAGCCAGGTGTTGGTGGCTCACTCCTGTAATTCTAGCTACTCAAGAGGCTGAGATCTAAAGATTGAGGTTCAAAGCCATCTGGGTCAGGGAAGTCTACAAGATTCTTATCTCCAATTAACAACCAGGAAACCAGAAGTGGCACTGTGGCTCAAAGTGTATAGTGTTAGCCTTGAACAAAAAGTGGTCAGGGACAGTGCCCAGTCCCTGAGAGCAAGCCTGACAAAAAAAAAAAACACTGACACACACACAAAAAAAATAGTTCTAATGTTTTCTCAGAAACAGGCAAGATGGAGCAGACGGAAAATCAGTTATCTGTGGCAGGAATGGTGAGACATATGTGTGCCTGGCTCTCTTTAGAAACAGATACTTCCTTGTAGGAAATTCTGGAAGATTCCATTTGAGGAGCCCTTATTTTTGCCTTTATAAACCCACCAGCATTTATTTATTTATTTATTTACCTTTACTAGGGTTTACTTAGGGCCTAAGCGCTATCCCTTCGTTTTTGTTCAAGTTTAGCTACCACTAGAGACCCACTTCTATTTCAGGCTTTTTGGTAGTTAATTGAAGATAAGTTTCATAGACTTCCCTGCCATGTTGGCTTCATGCCATGATCCTCCTCTGTGGCTAGGATATAGGCCACCAGTGCCTGGCTTAATAAAAGTTGAAGTAGGGGCTGGGAAGGTGGCTCAGTGGTAGAGTGCTTGCCTTGCATGCATGAGGGCCTGGGTTCGATTCCTCAGCACCACATAAGCAGAAAAGGACAGAAGTGGTGCTGTGGCTCAAATGGTAGAGCACTAGCCTTGAGCTGAACAGCTGAGGGACAGCACCCAGGCACAGAGTTCAGGCCCCAGGACCAACCCCCCCAAAAAAAAAGTTGAAGTATTTTCACAATCATTAGCTCATTGACTCTGGCAACTGCCCACTGCTCATTTTGCCAATTTTTTTTTTATTGTGAAAATACCGTACAGAGGGGTTACAATTACATGGGCAAAGTAATGAGTACATTTCTTATCAAGCATTGTTGCCTCCTCCTTTGTTTCCTCTTCCCATCCCTTCCCATCTACCCTTCCCTCCCCTCTCCTCCCCCCCTGCCATTTTGCCAATTATATAACTGAGTCTTATAGGTTAGTTGAGGGACATGGAAAGTGGGCCTTCTGGTTCAAAGAGCTCTGACTTTTATCCCTTCATGTTTTCCCATTCCATCAGTCCATGAGATCTCTACCATTCTCTTCCTCGTCGAAGCTGACTGGTAAACCATGAACATCATTGTAGCAGATATGGACTTTTTTTTTTGCTGGTTAAGAAGCTTGAACTCAGGACCTGGGTGCTGTCCCTGAGCTCTTTTGCTCAAGACTATCTAGTGCTTTACCACTTTGAGCCATAGCTCCACTTCTCATTTTCTGGTGGTTGATTGGAGATAAGAGTTTCATGGACTTTCTTGCCTGGGCTGGCTTTGAATCACAATCCTTAGGTATCAGTCTCCTGAATAGGATTACAGGTGAGAGCCACCAGCACCTGGCTCAGACAAGGGTTTTTCTTTTGTACCCAAGTTCTTAGAGAACAATGCAGACAGAATGAGGGAAGTATCAGAGTCAGTTTGGTTCAGCAGTCAGATAGGCGGCCAGGCAGATTGAGAGATTCTGTTATGTAGTAGTCTATGTAACCCTCCCTGAAGATGAACAGGTACAGTGTCCCTTAGGAAAGTTCTTCTTGGGTTTATGGAGCTGAAGGTTGTAGCTTGGGAAGAAGGATGAAGATAAAAGAATTGATGGTGGAGTGGAAATGGGGAGGGGGAGACAGGTCCTGCCAAAATGAGTGACACAGTGTTTGTGCCCACAGCTGGATGGAGGCCTGCCTGAAGGAGGAGCTTCCTTCCCCTGTAGAGTTGGAGGAGAGCCTCCGAAATGGAGTGCTGCTGGCTAAGCTGGGCCACTGTTTTGCACCCTCTGTGGTCCCCTTGAAGAAGATCTATGATGCAGAGCAGCTGAGGTACCAGGTGGGTGTAGAGTACTTCAGCTTTTACTTTCTTCCTCTCAAGCGACCCCTTCTCGCAGCTGTGAGGGTACCATAACCATAGCATTTATTGTTCAAACTTGGACACTTCTGAGGATGAAAGTGGGTGCTATTAATCATCACTCTGGGACCAGAGGTACTAATTTGTATCTTCCAATAAGGTGGGTGTGCACTATCCTCAGTCGCAAGGGGCATTTGCTAGATAGGCTTTAAGATGGCCCTGAGATGTGAACTGCCTGTAGATTTTGGGTGTTCACCCTGAAGGGTCTTTCTGTTATATGCCCCTTCTCTGCTCTTGCTATCCCAACCCTCCTTTCCTCCTATTCCAACTTGGATTTTGCCTTTCTAGGAGCCTTACTGCACTAATAGCCTTATCCTGTGTTGTCCTTCCAATGTTTAGCTAGCCCAATCATTCTTTTTTTGTTGTTGTTGTTGTTGGTCATGGGGCTTGAACTCTGGACTTGGGCGCTGGCCCTGCGCTCTTCAGCTCAAGGCGAGTGCTCTACTGCTTGAGCTACAGCACCACTTCTGGTTTTCTAATGGTTTATTGAAGATAATAGTCTCACGGAGCTTCCTGCCTGGGCTGGCTTTGAACCACGATCCTCAGATCTCAGCCTCCTGAGTAGCTAGGATTACAGGCATGAGCCACTGGCGCCCAGCAAGCCCATTCATTCTTGGTGGTTTCTAACCTGTAGGGGTAGGAAATCCACAGGCTGGGTCCTCTGTCTCTACCCACCCTTCTTGAATGCTTAGTTATGGTCTGGGCCTTGCCCATAGAGAGCATTGAGAACTGTGGCAATAGATTCTTCTCTTTTCTTCCCTTTCAGGCAACTGGTTTGCATTTCCGTCACACAGACAACATCAACTTTTGGCTGTCTGCAATTGCCCACATCGGTCTGCCTTCGGTAACAAACCCTCCCACCCCACCCAACATTCTCTGTCTTCCTGAACCCTTTACCTCATGTGTCTTCTAAACTGCAGCTACTTGGAGCTGTGTGTCTTTGAATCAGCTTACTTGGTTTTTGCCTCTACTTCTCTGTGGATAAAAGAAGCTCAAGGTCCCCCAAGCTGAGTGGCATCACCACCATTATGCAGTGAGATACTATGTAATATAGGAGATGGGGCTCACAACAGCCAGCCATCTTTTCACAGAATTTCAGAGTGAAATAAGGACATACCATTTCCTTAGGTGGTAGACTTTAAGATGGAGGCTGAAGACCAAGACCCCAACTGGATACATGATGCATGTCCTTTCCCTCTATGGATCCCAATTTGTTCTCATCTGTGAGATGGAGTAGTAATTCCTGCTGTCTATCTCAAAAGGTTAGCAGCAGAGTCAGATGATCGGATAAATTCCCCTTGTAAATAACTAGACAAATTAAGACATGATAGGATTCTATGGTGTATGAAGTTAGGCCTGATGACAGTTGCTAGGTGACATGCCTAGGGTGACTCAGTTCTTAGAGGGGTCTCCTCCATGGGTCCGAGAAACCTCTGACTTGGAGATAGGGGTGTCACACCTGATGCCTTTGTGGTCCTTGGTAACACATACCTCACTGGTCCCTCCATGGAAGCATGGCCAACTGTTTACCCTTCTGACAAGAGTCTTAGGTAAGGAGCACAGGCTCACTGTCACTGTAAGTGACCAGGGCTTGTTTTTCCTGGAGCATGTGGCTTTCATTCAGTAGCCTCTGTAGCCTCATCTCATGTTCAGTTAATCCAGGGCACATATGACTGTGGTTGAGTCTTGTTTTAGTATGTGTCCTCACTGCCTTTTTTACACTGGAATTGATGGGAGAGATTGACTTAGAAGGCCCAGGCAATGGGAGTATATGACTCAAGTTGGAAATGATATATTGCTCAGCCTTTTCTATACCTAGGACTCTTTAAAAGTCCCCAGTTGCAATGACAGGCTGTTTTCCTCTCTAGACCTTCTTCCCAGAAACCACAGACATCTATGACAAGAAGAACATGCCCCGGGTGATCTACTGCATTCATGCTCTAAGGTGAGTTATGCCAAACTTGTGTCATCCAGCTTCCTCTAGGTGAATATAACTAATCATCAACAGCAACAATGACAGCAGGAAGGAGGGAGGGTAGTCCACAATAAGCACTTCTTAGGATAGTGCGGGTTTAGGTTACATGGATGTGTTTAGGTTTTACCCCTGTAGGTAGATGGAAAGGGCAGGCAGGATAAGGTCTTTGGCTTGTGACTGGGGTATAAAGGAATCAGAATAGGACTCCTCAACATCCCATGAGAACCTCTTATTGTAAATAGGGAAGGCTGGCCATCAGCAGCTAAATCAGTGACAGTGACTGACCAATTCCTGACATACTAATTTGTCATCTCTTCTGTCTTCACTTCCTATGTCAATTTGTACCTCCATCCCTGGGCTTAGAAAGTTGTCTTCTTGCTGTGTTTTTTTTTTTTTTTGCCAGTCCTGGGGCTTGAACTCAGGGCCTAGGCACTGTCCCTGAGCTTTTTTGCCCAAGGCTAGCATTGTACCACTTGAGCCACAGTGTCACTTCCAGCTTTTTCTGTTTATATGGTACTGAGGAATTGAACACAGGGCTTCATGCATGCTAGGCAAGCACTCTACCACTACACCA
The DNA here is from genome assembly GCF_024711535.1 of Dipodomys merriami. Taxonomy (NCBI): domain Eukaryota; kingdom Metazoa; phylum Chordata; class Mammalia; order Rodentia; family Heteromyidae; genus Dipodomys; species Dipodomys merriami. The sequence goes on along the minus strand of NW_027205515.1, from coordinate 386,547 downwards.
CATTTCCAGCCCATTGTTGTGTTCTTTCTACTGCAGTGTGTTCTCTGTGAAGCCTTCCCAAACCCACAGGCCTCCCACAGGATCCATTTCCTGTTTGTAGCTCTTTTTTTTTTTTTTTTTTTTGTTTGCCGGTCATAGGGCCTGAACTCTGGGTCTGAGCGCTGTTCCTCAGCTCTTCAGCTCAAGGCTAGCGCTCTACCACTGGAGCCACAGCGCCACTTCCGGCTTTTTCTGTTTATGTGGTGCTGAGGAATCGAACCCAGGGCCTCATGCTTGCAAGGCATGCACTCTACCGCTGAGCTACCTTCTCAGCCCCCTGTTTGTAGCTCTTGACTCAGGCTGATAGACATTAAAATTCTTTATGTGGATTGAGAACAAGGGCTGAGTGGTCTTCATCTTGGGCTCCTTGTAATCTTTCCTACAAACCTCCTATGGTCAAGAGTGTTGAAGTGAGTAGATGCCAGTGACACCCAACTCTCTATTCTTTTCTCAGTCTCTTCCTCTTCCGGCTGGGATTAGCCCCTCAAATCCATGATCTATATGGAAAAGTGAAATTCACAGGTAAGCACAATTCCTTTTTCATCTACCAGTCTGAACAGAGTCTTGAGATTTCTGGGCCTGATGAAAAGCACCTGTGGTATCATTGCAGCTGAGGAACTCAGCAACATGGCCTCTGAACTGGCTAAGTATGGCCTCCAGCTGCCTGCCTTCAGCAAGATCGGGGGCATCCTGGCCAATGAGCTCTCAGTGGATGAGGCTACAGGTAGGGTCTGGGCTCTGGCCAGTAATATTTATAGGCAAGATAGTCAGGTTGCCTTTCTCTGAGAATACAAAAGGAGATGATTGTATCAGAGTGGTCTGCTACTGCTTTTGCTCTGGTCTGGGGTCTTTCTGGCCTTTTGACCTTGTTTCTGTTCCCCCCTTCCCCCAGTCCATGCAGCTGTCCTTGCCATCAATGAGGCAGTGGAGCGAGGGGTGGTTGAGGACACCCTGGCTGCCTTAAAGAATCCTAGTGCTCTTCTGGGGAATCTTCGGGAACCTCTAGCAGCCATCTACCAGGAGCTGCTGGCCCTGGCCAAGATGGAGAAAGCTGCCAATGCCAGGAACCACGTAAGGAAGAGGCTAGGGATGATGGGGTGGAAAAATTGCATAGTTAGAAAGTCTCGGGGCTGGGAAGGTGGCTCAGTGGTAGAGCGCTTGCCTTGTATGCATGAGGCCCTGGGTTCGATTCCTCAGTACCACATAAGCAAAAAGAAAAAAGCCGGAAGTGGCACTGTGGCTCAAGTGGTAGAGTGTTAGCCTTGAGCTGAAGAGCTGAGGGACAGTGCCCAGGCCCAGAGTTCAGGCCCCACGACTGGACCCCCCCAAAAAAAAAAGTCTCAAGTGAATCCAAAATTTCTGTTCATTTTGTCTTAAATTCCAAAGGTGCTTCTTAGCAAAACTGTAGCTTGTCAGTGATTTTAGAGAAGTAGGAAAGGAACTCGAGAAAAAATATGAATTCAGAAGAGACAGCTAGAGAAGTTCAAGAGAGATATCTTTAGGGAGGTGTGTGTGTGTGTCTGTGAGTCCTTGTGTCCATCCTGGGGCTTGAACTCAGGGCCTAGGTTCTGTCCCTGGCTTGCTTTTTGCTTTAGACTAGGGCTCTACCACTTGAGCCTCAGCTTTCCTTCTGGATTTTTTGGTAGTTTAATGGAGATAACAGTCATTAGACAAAAGTCTGTCTTTGAACAGTGATGCTCAGATATCAGCCTCCTCAGTAGCTAGGATTATAGGCATGAGCCACTAGCACCTGGCTTCAGGGAGACTTGATAGAGCTCTGGAGAGTGGAATAGGATGAGATTATAAATTCTAAAGGTTAGTATGGCTTAATTGTGTCAATGCCACAAGTTTACCATAATTTCTTCAGTCCTAAGTAGACTGACCTTTGGTCTTGGAAAAGTTCCCCTAGAAGAAGAAATGGGTAGGGAAGAATAGAAAATAATTACATTGGTTTTCCCAGATTCCCCTCTCAATATAGTTTCTGCAGGATGACAGAGAAGGTCAGGACATCTATGACTACTACCTAACCCAGGCTGAAATCCAGGGCAACATCAACCATGTCAATGGTAAGATATAGGCAAAAGGGGTTGAGGCGCTCTCAGAATATTCTAACCTGAGAGGTTTGATGATCACATACCCTCCCACTTCCCTCCCCCCCACGCCCCCATTATGGGGCTTGAACTCTGGGCCTGGGCACTCTTTCTGAGTTCTTCAGCTCAAGGCAAGCACTCTACCTCTTAAGCCACAGCACCATTTGCAGTTTTCTGGTGGTTAATTGGAGATAAGAATCCCACGTAGGGGGATGGTGGGGATGTGGGTATGAGAAGGGATGGGAAGGGGAAACAAAGGAGGAGGAAACAATGCTTGATAAGAAATGTACTCGTTATCTTGCCCATGTAATTGTAACCTCTCTGTACTACGGTATTTTCACAATTAAAAAAAAAAAAAGAATCCCATGGACTTTCCTACTTGGGCTGGCTTTGAACCGTAATCCTTAGATCTCAGCCTCCTGAGTAGCTAGGATTACAGGCATGAGCCACTGGCGCCCAGCTGAAGATGGCTTTAAATGGAAGACTTATGACCTCTCTTAGGCCAGCTCTTGCTTCAAGGAAAGATGCAAGTCTAAGGAATAAATGTTTTGCTGTCTGGCCATTGGTAGAGAATGGTACTTGCCAGAGAGGCTTCTGTTTATATGGAGGCCCATGAAGAGGATGGAGGCAAAAAGGGAATACCTTTCAACTTTTGGTGCTGGGGGCCAGGGGCGGGGGGGGGGGCAATTGGACTGGGGTCCTTCAAAAAAGAAGTGTGTCTGGGGGACATGGTTCAAGTGGTAGCACACCTGCTTAGTAAGTATAAAGCCTTGAATTCAAACCCCAGTATTGACAAAAAATTGTTTTAGAAGGCAGTATATCAATGCATGGTAGATAGTATATATCTCAATATTTGGGAGGCTGATGGAGAAGACCCTGTATAAGGGGGGAAAAAAGGAGCTAGGAGAAAACAAGTGGTAAAGTATTTACCTCATATACAAAAGGCCCTGGGTTCAACCCCCAGCACCACAAAAAGAGGACACTGTACCCTGTTAAGGTTAGGATGTCCTCATGGTCTAAGATGGAGAGATAGAAAGGCTATGAAGGCTAAAACAAAGAATTTGGCCAGGGGCTGGGAATGTGGCTTAATGTGGCTTAGAATGTATGCATTAGCCCTGGGTTTGATTTCTCGGTACTACATAAACAGAAAAAGCTGGAAGTGGCCTTGTGGCTCAAGTGGTAGAATGCTAGCCTTGAGCAAAAAGAAGCTCAGGGACAGTGCCCAGGCCCTGAGTTCAAGCCCCAGGACTGGCAAAAAAAATTAAAAAAAAGAATTTTGCCAGGTGCCAGTGGCTCATGCTTGTGATCCTAGCTACTCAGGAGACTGAAATCTAATGATTGGGGTTCAAAATCAGCCCAGCCAGGAAAGTCTGTAAGACTCTTAGCTTCATTTAACCACCAAAAAGCTGGAAGTAGAGTTGTGGCACCAGTGGTAGAGAGCTAACCTTGAACAAAAAAAGCTCAGGGACAGCACCTAGGCTCTGTATATAAAGACTTCACCAAAAAAAAGAATAAAGCGGGGCGCTGTAATCCTAGCTACTTAGGTGGCTGAGATCTGAGGATTGCGGTTCAAAGCCAGCCTGGGCAGAAAAGTTTGTGAAACTCTTATCTCCAGTAAACCACCAGAAAACCAGAAGTGGCTCTGTGGTTTAAGTGGTAGAGTGCTCGCCTTGAGCTGAAAAGCTGAGGGAAAGCACCCAGGCCCAGAGTTCAAACTCCATGACCAACCAAAAAAAAGGAGAAAGTTTGGGCTGGACTATATGGACCCAGGAACCACGGGGGCAAGGATAGGGGTGATTCTGAACAAACAAGAAGAAGGTCAGATTACTATGACTGGGCTGAGGAGAGATGGGCTTTCTACACTGTTCCTCACTGAGTCTTGGTTCTTCTTCAGTCTGTGGAGCTCTGGAAGTTGTTGATGATGCTCTGGAAAGACAGAGCCCCGAGGCCTTGCTTGAGGCTCTTCAAGATTCTGCCTTGGCCCTCCGAGGGGTAAGGAGAGACTTTGCTGACTGGTACCTGGAACAGCTGAGCTCAGACAGAGAGCAGAAAGCACAGGTCAGTCTGTCTCTTACCTGACATCTCCTCTGTCTGACTGTAGGATGGGAAAGGGCCTCTTACTTGGGCATCACTACTGTCTGTCCTTTGTATTCAGCAAGTGCTGACTCCATATATAAATGGTTAAATTACCCAAAAGCTTAGTAGACCAAACTGTTCAGCTCTGCCCTTTGAATCCCTCAGACTAAGAGAGAGCCAGGGGCAGTCCCTGGCAATAATATGCTTCCTTGTTGTTGAATTGGGTGTCTCAATTAGAAATTTTATTTTTAGTGCTTTGGCTTTCTTTCTAATACTATTCATACTTGTATTATCTACATCATTATTTTAGATGATACTTATAAGAAAGTTAAAGATGAGTTAAAAAGGATGAGTGGGCCAGGCCTAAAGGCAGAGGGCAGAATTGAGGGTGGGTAACTGAGTGGACCTGGAGCTCATGTTAGTAGCATGGCCAAGAGGATTCTCTTTTTTTGTTCTTGTTTGTATGGGGTTTGAATCTGGGGCCTCATGCTTGCTAAGCAAGCACTGGTTTACTTGAGCCACACCTCCAGTTCTTGAGGATTCCCTTCTGCATCTCTTCCCTCTTTTAGGAACTGGGCCTGGTGGAGCTTCTGGAAAAAGAGGAGGTCCAGGCTGGTGTGGCTGCTGCCAACAAGAAGGGTGATCAAGAACAAGCCAGTAAGTAATCTCTAAGCTGAAAATGTCTTACTGCCCTATAAGAGCATCACTTCTTGGCTGGCTTCTATGTTGAGCAAGGCCAACTGTTGACCAGTTTCTCAGCCTGGCAAAGACTTCTCCCCTCTTCCAGGCTCTCTGGAAGGACACTACAGATAAGTTCATTAAGGCCTTAGAGATGAGGACCTGTCAGTATTACACAGGACTGGACCCCTGAGCAGGCAGCTTCCTTTTTGGTAGTTCATCTGTAATTTTTAGTTTCAACCTGCACAGTTTTGGTGGGGGGATTTTGAAGTGTGGTGATTTCCTAGATAAGAGTGAATCTCAGCCGAGTGCCAGAGGCTCACACCTGTAATCCTAGCTATTCAGGAGGCTGAGATCTGAGGATCACAGTTCAAAGCCAGCCCGGGCAGAAAAGTTCATGAAACTTATCTCCAATAAACCACCAGAAAACTGGAAGTGGCGCTGTAGCTCAACTGGTAGAGCACGAGCCTTAAGCTGAAGAGCTGAGGGACAGCGCACAGGCCCATAGTTCAAGCCCCACGACTGACCAAAAGAAAAAAGAAAAGAGTGAATCTCATTCTAATAACTCAATTCCCCTTAAAAACATACCCAAATACAATCATATATTCAAGACTGAATTAAAACTGGGTGCTGGTGTCTCACACCTGTAACCCTAACTACTCAGGAGGCTGAGATCTGAGGATTATGGTTTAAAGCCAGCACAGGCAGGAAAGTCAATGAGACTCTTTTTTTTTGTGTGTGTTAAATTTATTTATTTATTTATTTTTATTTTTTTATTGTGAAAATACTGTACAGAGGGGTTACAATTACATGGAAAGGGCTGGGAAGGTGGCTCAGTGGTAGAGTGCTTGCCTTGCATGCATGAGGCCCTGGGTTCGATTCCTCAGCACCACATAAGCAAAAAGAAAAAAGCCGGAACTGGTGCTGTGGCTCAAGTGGTAGAGTGCTAGCCTTGAGCTGAAGAGCTGAGGGACAGCGCTCTGGCCCAGAGTTCAGGCCCCATGACCGGACCCAAAAAAAAAAAGAAAAGAAAAGAAAACAATTACATGGACAAGATAATGAGTACATTTCTTATCAAGCATTGTAGCCTCCTCCTTTGTTTCCCCTTCTCTTATCTCCAATTAACCACCAGAAAACCAGAAGTAGCACTGTGGCTCAAGTGGTAGAGTGCTAGCCTTGAGCTGAAGAGCTGAGGGACAGCACCCAGGCCCAAAGTTCAAGCCCCAAGACCAACCAAAAAAAAAGAAAAAATAAAGAATTCATTATCTCCTTCCAAGAGGTTGATCTGTCCAGAAAGGATGGAGAAAAGTAGAGTGCTCAGTCAGGCTGCATCACCTTGTGAACAGCAAACCTGTTTCAGTTGCTTTACACAGTCTTGACTTGAGGTAGCTCAATAACCATTTACTTTTGTATAACAGCCTTCAGACACCAGCTCATAGTAGCCCCTAGGCTCCTCCGGGCTAGCTGCCTACCTTATCTGATCACTTTGTTCTTGGTGGTAGTTGCCAGAATAATTGCTCAAGCATAGATCTGATCTTATCTCCCTTAACATTTTTTTTTTGTCAGTCAGTCATGGGTCTTGAACTCAGGACCTGGGCATTATCCCTGAGCTCCTTTTGCTCAAGGCTAGCACTCTACCACTTTGAGCCACAGTGCTACTTCTGATTTTCTAGTGGTTAATTGGAGATAAGAGTTTCATGGACTTTCCTGTCTGGGCTGGCTTTGAACCTGGATTCTCAGATCTCAGCTTCCTGAGTAGCTAGGATTTCAGGCATGAGCCCCTTGTTGAACATCTTTGGATTCTTCCATTATTTACCCTACCTTCCTATCTTCTTGGTCTGGCAAAAGAGACTTTTCCTGAGTTCTCCCTCATCTCTTTCTTTCATATTCCACCCAACTCAACTAAACCAAACAATCTGCTATTCCTGTCTATCCCCAGCCTTTCCCCTTTGGGCTTCTAGATTACATTTCTCCCATATTTTCACCTGTCAGGAGCAGGTGAAAGCAGCTCCAGAGCTGTATCAGAGGCTTCTCTTCTGTGAAGTCTACTCACTCCCAGCTAGAATCCCTCCTCCCCTGTATTGCCATTGCATCTTACCTGGGGGAGTGAAAGCATTTCTAAAATGGCATTGACAGCTATGCCATACTTCCCAGTAGATTGCATGCTCCTTGAAGACAGTGTCCACATCTGCTGGGCATTTTATAAGCCCTAGAGTTTGTAAGCTCAAACTACGCCAATACACTGTAGCCCTTCTTAGCCGGAAGCTGGTTTCTTATTCTGCTGTGCTGTCACCAAGGCTTGGTCCCTAGAGCCCCTTGACTCACCTCATCTCAGTTATACTCCATAGCCACCTGTCAATCTTGGTCTCACCACCTTAGGAATTCACCTCTGCCATGACAGCTACTGTGAGTTACATGCTGAGCTACTCAACTTCTAGGCTTGACAAATTGCTGCTTACAGAGCCTCTTCTTAAAGCGATCCAGTCCCTTTTTCTCTTGAACATTTAGAGATTCATTATGAATCAAGAAGAATGGCTTTCTCAAGCATTTACAAAGCCATCTCCTCTCAGAGGACCTAAATGGCTAGGAGAGAGGGCACAGAATGCCCAGCCTATGCAGTCTCTTGATCTCCTCCCCTGCAGTGCTCCAGGCTGTGCTTCGGATCAACAGAGCCATCCAGAGGGGAGTGGCTGCTGACACTGTGAAGGAGCTGATGTGCCCCGAAGCCCAGCTGCCCACAGTGTACCCATTTGCCTCCACTGTGTACCAGCAGGAACTGGCAGTGCTCCAGCGGCAGCAGCAGGGGGTAAGCCTCAGAAATGCTCCACCAGCTTTGGGGTTTCCAAGCAGCCAGAGGCTCAGGGGCAGCCCATCCTCTCAGGACAATCTGGAATGCTCACCAGAGATCAGGATGGGGGAGAAGAGTCTGCCTTGCCTTGTTGAGCATTATGGGAGCCAGTACCCTTGAGTAAACATTGCTTTACAGTCAATATTTAGTCCCTGTCAGGTGAATATTATTATTTGTATTTGAAAGATGAGGAAACAGGAATGCAAAAGTTGTCACTTGCTGCTCTGTGTGATTGGAACACTTGGAGTGAATGAAGTCAGATGTGCTGCAGCTCATGCTTCTAACTACTCACTGTCCTGCCTCTAGTGTGGCCCTTGCCTAGGGTTCTCCCCATCTGTCACAGGACTTCAACTCCAGCTGAGGGGCTAGGAAGAGAGGAAGGAAAGGAGTAAATGATGTAGCCAGAGACATCAGATCAAGGAAGCAGAGGAAGCAGAGCTGGGAGGCTGGGAAGGCTTCCTGGAAGAGAGAAAACACAATAGAGAATCCCATCCACAACAAGCATTATGAAGTGTCTCCTTCAGGCATGAACTAGACATGGGTACTACCTACAGGAAAGGGATTGTCACAATATATGAGTAACTATGATACAAGAAAACATCAGAAAAGTACTAAAGGTACAAGTGTATTAAAGCGGTTAAGGTAGAATTTAGAGATCAAATCTTAACCATATGTGTGACATTGGGCAGGTTATTTACCTTCTCTGCCCCTCAATTTGGTCATACATAAAATCTGGAACAGCTGGGCACTGGTGGTTCATGCCTATAATCCTAGAGGCTGAGATCCAGGATCACAGTTCAAAGTCAGCCCAGGCAGGAAAGTCCATGAGATTCTTATCTCCAATTAACCACCAAAAAACCAGGAGTGGCACTGTGGCTCAAAGTGGTAGAGCATTAATCTTGAGCAAAAGAGCTCAGGGATGGCACCCAGGCTCCAAGTTCAAGCCCCACAACCAACAAAGAAAAAAATAATTACTATTGGAAAGAGTTGTATATTTACCTCAAAATTGTCATAAAGACTCAACCAGTTAGCACACAAGCTATTAAACTAGATCCTGACATACATATTTTTTTTGGGGGGGCGGGGGGTGCGTCCGGTCATGAGGCCTGAACTCTGGGCCTGGGCGCTGTCCCTCAGCTCTTCAGCTCAAAGCTAGCCTCTACCACTTGAGCCACAGCGCCACTTCCGGCTTTTTTCTTTTTTCTTATGTGGTGCTGAGGAATCGAACCCAGGGCCTCATGCATGCAAGGCAAGCACTCTACCACTGAGCCACCTTCCCAGCCCTATTATTCTTGTTATTTACAACATTCTGTAGGAAACAAGAAGGGTGCTCCTGACACAGAGAGCAGCACAAGCTCTTCCTACATTTGTTTTTTTTGGGGGGGAGGGAGTTTGGGTCTGGTCATGGGACCTGAACTCTGGGCCTGAGCACTGTCCCTCAGCTCTTCAGCTCAAGGCTAGCGCTCTACCACTTGAGCCACAGCGCCACTTCCGGCTTTTTTCTTTTTGCTTATGTGATGCTGAGGAATCGAACCCAGGGCCTCATGCCTGCAAGGCAAGTACTCTACCACTGAGCCACCTTCCCAGCCCATCCTCCTATATTTGAATAGGAGGAAGAAAAGAACCAGGTAGGGAGGTGGGGCCAGGACCTCCTAGTTTGTATTGCAGTGAGGAGGTAGCTACTTCATCTTCATCTCTGTGCCCAGGGTCTAATTCTTTTGTGGTTGTTATTTTTTTTTCTTTTTCTGGTCATGGGGTTTGAATTCTGGGCCTGGGCATTGTCCCTCAGCTCTTCAGCTCAAGTTGAGTGCTCTACCACTTAAGCCACAGTGCCACTTCCAGTTTTCTGGTGGTTAATTGGCGATAAGAGTCTCTCAGACTTTCCTGCCCAGGCTGGCTTTGAACCATAATCCTCAAATCTCAGCCTCCTGAATAGCTAGGATTACAGGTATGAGCCACCGGCACCTTATTGTTACTTTTATTTATTTATTTTTTTGGTCAGTCATGGAGCCTGAACTCTGGGCATGGACACTGTCCCTCAGCTCTTCAGCTCAAGGCTAGCATCTACCACTTGAGCCACAGTGCCACTTCTGACTTTTTCTGCTTATGTGGTTTTGAGGAATCAAACCCAGAGCCTCATGCATGCAAGACAAGCACTCTACCACTGGACTACCTTCCCAGCCTGTACTTTTTTTAAATTAATTTTTTTATTGTTATTATAAAGGTGATGTACAGAGGTTACCATTTCATGTCAGGTAATAAGTACTTTTTTTTTTTTGTCAATCATGGGGCTTGAACTCAGAGCCTGGGCACTGTCCCTGAGCTTTTTTTTTTTTTTAAGTCGGTCGTGGGGCCTGAACTCTGGGCCTAGGCGCTGTCCCTCAGCTCTTCAGCTCAAGGCCAGTGTGCTACCACTTGAGCCACAGTGCCACTTCTGTCTTTTTCTGCTTATGTGGTGCTGAGGAATCGAACCCAAGGCTTTATGCCTGAAAGGCAAGCATTCTACCACTGAGCCACCTTCCCAGCCCCTGTCCCTGAGCTTTTTCCTTCAAGGGTAGCCCTCTTCCACTTTGAACCAGTTTTCTGGTGGTTTATTGGAGATAAGAGTGTCATGGACTTTCCTGCCTAGGCTGGCTTTGAACCTCAGATCTCAGCCCCCTGGTGAGTAACTAGGATTACAGCTATGAGCCACAGACACCTGGCTATGAGTACTTTTTAAAAAATTGTTATTATAAAAATGATGTACTGGGGCTGTGAAGGTGGCTCAGTGGTAGAGTGCTTGCTTTGCATGCATGAGGCCCTGGGTTCGATTCCTCAACACCACATACGCAGAAAAAGCCGGAAGTGGCACTGTGGCTCAAGTGGTAGTCTTGAGTTGAAGAGCTGAGGAACAGCGCCCAGGCCCAGAATTCAGGCCCCACGACCGGACCCCTCTCCCCCAAAAAAAAATGATGTACAGAGGGTTAAAAAAAATGATGTATAGAGGGTTAAAGTTACATAAGTCAGGTAAAGAGTACATTTATTTTTGGACAGTGTTACTACTTCCTTCACTTTCTCCTAGTTTTTCCCTTGGTTGGTACTTTTTTTTTGAGATGAGATCTTGTTATATTACACTGTCCTTGAACTAATGATTGATCTTCCCAGCCTCTACTGCTGGGATTATAGGCATATATTATTATGCCTAATCCTAATATAGCTCTTGGTGTGAAGTAGGGTCCAGAGGTTGCTGGCAGAGCTCACTGGTTAAGTGTAAGCTCTGCAGTCAGGCAGCAGAGGTTTTTTTTTGTTGTTGTTTGTTTTTTTATGAGGGTCAGTCGTGGGGCCTGAACTCTGGGCCTGGGCACTGCCCCTCAGCTCTTCAGCTCAAGGCTAGAGCTCTACCACTTGAGCCATAGCACCACTTCCATCTTTTTCTGCTTATGTGGTGCTGAGGAATTGAACCCAGGGCCTCATGCATGCAAGGCATGCCACCTTCCCAGCCCTGAGGTAGCAAGGTTTAATCCACATTATGAACCCATATTATGGGCCATGGGCTGAGCTAGGAAATGGGGCCATTAATGATACCTACTTATTTGGCTTGTTATGACAATTAACTGATTTATATTTGAAATCTTTGTAAGTGTGCACATAACATTTCCAGGTGATGAGTGTTTTACTGTTAGTAAATGAATGTGAATTTCATTGGAGATGGAGATAGGGATGTTGAAGAATACTGGGGCAGGTTGGCACCTTCCCCAGGCTCTAGCAGTCCCTTTGAAAACTATTCTCTCTTCTACTGCAGGAACTGAGCCAGGAGGAGCTTTTTGTGGCTGTGGAGATGCTCTCAGCTGTGGTACTGATTAATCATGCGCTGGAAGCCAGGGATACCCAAGGCTTCTGGGGCAGTCTGGTGAACCCTGCTACAGGCCTGGCCCAGGTGGAAGGAGAAAATGCTCAGCGGTAAGTAAGTTTTACCTATATGTTGGGGTACAAGGATGGAGAGAAGGTGGCTAATATCCAACGGTCCCCCTGCTTTTTATTATTATTTATTTGTTTGTTTGTTTATTTATTTTTTGCTGGTCGTGGGGCCTGAACTCTAGGCCTGGGCACTGTCCCTCAGCTCTTCAGCTCAAGATTAGTGCTCTACTACTTGAGCCACAGAGCCACTTCCAGCTTTTTCTGCTTATGTGGTGCTGAAGAATCGAACCCAGGGCCTCAGGCATGCAAGGCAAGCACTGTACCACTGAGCCACCTTCCCAGCCCCAGTCCTCCTGCTTTTTAACTGGACTTCTGTATAATGCCCTGTTCTTGGGCCCATGGCCACCTCTTGGTCTGTTCACAGTTCCCTGGAGAGAGTGGGCTTATGACCACTCTCTTTTCCTCCACTGATTTATTCTTCTCCAGAAAATGTTTGAGTACCTATCCACGTGCCAGATAATATTATCTGGTGCTGGGAAATATAGAGAACAAAACAAAGTTCCTGCTGTCATCAACTTACTTACAAGTGGAAGGAGACATGATCTGAAGGGCAGATAAGCAATGAGCAAAACAAATCAAGGGATAAATCGTGGGACACATATACAGATGGCTCCTGAGTTAAAGGAATTATTAGAAAGGGACCTAAGGAACCCAAATGATTACCAGCAGGCTGTGTAGGGCAGAGGCCTGAGAAGGAATTGTACAGTATAGCTTCAAAGAACACTGGGAAGGGATCAAGGTGTGGCTCAATGGTGAGGCACTTGCTAAGTAAATGCAAGGTCCTGGGTTTAATCCTCAGCACTGCAAAGTACATGCCTACCTGCCTACATATGTACTCACACACTGGCTTCCAGAGTGGGAGAGATGAGTGAGGCAGGGGAAGTGTGGATGAAGATGAAGTAGCAGACCCAGACCATGGAAGTCTCTGGCTTTTATTCCAAGCGAAGAAGGAATTGAATCAGATGGGTTGAATGAGGAGGGAACTGGTCTGACCTACTTTAACAGGATTATTTTGCCTACTGAGCTGAGAATCCACTGCAGGGGTACAAGAGAAGAGACATGGGACCTGTTAGACACTATTGGAGTAATCTGGTGTGGGATGACAGGGGCTTGGCCTAGGATGGCAGAAGTGGAAGTGGTAAGAAGGCATCAGTGTGTAGATTTGTTCTGAACACAAAACTAACAGGATTTGGTAGGGGAGCAATATGGAGTCTGAGAGGAAATGAAATCTGGTAGGCCTTCCAAGATTTTTGGTAAGAAAAGAGAGATAGAAAGGGCACAAAGGTTGATGAGGAGTATCAGGAGTTCAAGTGTTAATTGGACATTTACGTGCAGATATTGTGGCCACTGGGATACATGAAAGTTCTAGTGTCCTATTGGGAATCATTAGCATATATCACTGAAAACCGTGAGATCTATTAGGATTGAGCCTGCAGGGAGACCAAAAAGGTCTGGAAACAGAAATTCAGGGTATTTTTATTTAGAAGTCAGGAAAGAGCCAGCAGAGGAGGCTTAGAACAGTGTGTGAGGGGAGATGAACACCAGTGACCGGAAGGTCACAAGAGGAACCAGATCAAATGTACTCGTCTTCCAGTTTGCCATGAACATGCCACTCACCTTGCTCACTCCTTCTCACTCTCTCTCTCCCTGCTGCTAGTTACTTTGATGCTCTGCTGAAGCTGCGACAGAAGCGTGGTATGGATGAGGCCTTCCTGAGCTGGAATGACCTGCAGGCCACTGTGAGCCAGGTCAATGCCCAGGTCCAGGAAGAGACAGATCGTGAGTGCAGTCTGTAGCTGGGATGGGGTGGGGATGGAGGGGGGTGTGGGTATCAGCCCCACATGGCAGCCCCTTCCCTTAGCCATAAGTCTAGGGCTGCTACCCATCCAGATCTCTTCTCTCTCTCCCCCTCTCTCTCCCCCCTTCTCTCTTTCTCTCTCTCTTTTTCTCTCTTTCTCTTTCTCTCTCTCTTTCTCTTTTTCTCTCTCTCTTTCTCTCTCTCTCTCACACACACATACACATACACACAGAGATTCTTGCAGTCAGCCTTATCAATGAGGCTCTGGACCAGGGCAGTCCAGAGAAGACGCTGTCTGCCCTGCTGCTTCCTGCTGCTGGCCTGGAAGATGTCAGCCTTCCTATTGCTCCTCGATACCATCTCCTCCTCGTGGCAGCCAAAAGGCAGAAGGCCCAGGTGAGATTAGGCTGGCCAAGTTGGTGGGCCCAGCATGCCCTCTGGCCAAGCTCCAGCCTGATGGATAATTATAGTCCCTTTCTGGGGTGGATGGGGCATAAGCAGGTTTCTAATGTGATGGGAGAAGCATGCCACCCACACCCCACCCCCCCATTGCCAGGGCACTTGGAAGTGTTGGCTGGATTCCTCACTCTAATCCTTAGTGGTCACCTGACCTTGAGCATATCCTGGTGTCTCTGAGCTCTGTATCTTCACCTGTAAAATACTGCATTCCCTGCTCTGAGGCATCTCTCGGAATGAGGGGGGAAAAGGCAGGGATTTGTACCTGAAATACCTTGAGTATGTGGCAGCACCCAGAGCAATTGAGAACTAGGACTTCTGAGCCAGACTAGATGAGTTTGCATCCTGCAGTCTGACCCTGCAGTATCACTCACTGTTTCCTCACCTGTAAACTTGTGACGATAATGAGCTGATTGCAGTGAGGTAATATGACAGTAGTACTAGCTAACAGTTCTCACTCTATGCCAATATTCATCAGAAAGTGTTTTAGAATAGCACGTGGCTCAGTAAAATGTTAATTTTCAAAATCTATTACTAATGAGGAGAGTTGGGAGGGTACAGAGTCTAGAGTCAGGTGTCAAACTGACAGTGTGGCAGGTATGGGCCTACTTGGCCTGGGGTCTCATGTAATCATCTCAGTGCTTTGTGGGATCAGAGGAAGATGGAACAAGAATAGGAAAAGAAGCATGTTATGCTATAATCCTAGCTCCAAGAGGCTGATACAGTTCAAAGCCAGCCCAGACAGAAAAGTCTATAAAACTCCATCTCTAAAACAATTAGCAAAAAGCAGGGCTAGAGGCTTTGTTCAAGTGGTAAAGGACCAACAAAAAAAATGAGTAAGCCTAGCAAACAGAAGAATCTGAATTCAAGCCTCTACCCACCAACCAACCAACAAACAAAACAAGGAAGAAAAAGTCAAGGTCATGTTCACTCTGAGATGTGAATTTAAAACCTGGGAAAAGGGGGAGTGAAAGTGGGTAGGTGTAGCCTCCAGAGTAGGCTACTCCTCAACATGATTGAGGCACAAGGGCAGGGAATAGAGCTGTTGAGAAGGTGGTGGGCAGGACTGGAGATACAGCCTAGAATGTGTAAGACCCTGAAATTATCACTAGCTATCACTGGAAGAAACGAAGGTGGCAGACACTGATGGTATAAGAAACTAGAAGAAGGGGCTGGGAAGGTGGCTCAGTGGTAGAGCACATGCCTTGCATGCCTGAGGCCCTGGGTTCGATTCCTCAGCACCACATAAGCAAAAAGAAAAAAGCCGGAAGTGGTGCTGTGGCTCAAGTGGTAGAGCACTAGCCTTGAGCTGAAGAGCTGAGGGACAGTGCCCAGGCCCAGAGTTCAGGCCCCACGACCAGACCCAAAAAAAAAAAAAAGTGATAGAACGCCAACCATGAGTGAAAACAGCTGAGCAAGAGCACAGGCCCTGAGTTCAAGCCCCAGTACTAGTATAAATTTAAAAAAATGCCTCTTGTATCTGACAGCCCTTCAAAGGATCCACAAGGCCATGCCTACACAGGCAGGAACGGGGGAATGGAGATTGTCATCCCTATGGCTTCAAGGTCTGCTTGAAGTTTGGTTCTGCTGGGCGAGTTGGCCAGGGATCTTATCTCTTTTCCGTCTCTCTCAATTTTTCAGGTGACAGGGGATCCTGGAGCTGTACTGTGGCTAGAGGAGATCCGCCAGGGAATAGTCAAGGCCAATCAGGACACAAATGCAGCTCAGAAAAGTAAATGGGCCAGTTAGGAGCATTGGGTGGGTAGGGAAGGACAAGGCTTGACAACAGCCCAGAGGGGCAGTGCCCACTCCCTTGCCTCTCCTTCAGTTGCTGAGGAGAGGCAGGCCAAATCCAGAACAGGAGGTTTGCTGCAGACCACAGGGTGGATTTCCTGGCAGACAGCTGGGCAGGAAATCCTCGGGAGTTGGGAGCCCATAGTCCACCCGCTGCTTCCTTCTATGCCTTCCTGTGGCCACTTTCCCTGCAAAGTGAGCCAGTGCAATCACATGGAGGCCAAAAATCCATCCCATTTCTGCTGCTAGTGTGAGTTTAGATTCCAACAATTAGCTCTGGTTACAAAATTGTAGTATTGGGTGGGGGGGAAAAATGGTTGGCAGAAATTTGGGAAAACAGGACCAGTGCAAGCAGACACTGACATACGAGGCTGAGTGCTGAGGAAGTCCATTCTGTGGGTCTGAGAGCTGGAAGGCCTGCCTTTAAGCTCCAGAATGAGCTGATTCTGCTTTTCCCATGCTGCTGCCTAACTTGGCCCCTTTACCTCCTGCAGCAGCCCTTCCTGACTGCTACCCCTTCCTCCAGGCATAGCTGCCTGCTGTTGCTTTCTATGCACAGACACTTCTGTGTCTATTTTGGATGTTCTCTTTCCTCTCCATTACATAGGATGATGTTGTGTCCTTTCTCTGACTTCCACTCTATGGGAGGGAACTCGGAGAGGGACTGACTGCTCTCTCCTGATGTCCAACAGTGGCCCTTGGTGTAGCTGCCATCAATCAGGCCATCAAGGAGGGCAAGGCAGCCCAGACAGAGCGGGTGTTGAGGAACCCCACTGTGGCCCTCCGGGGGATAGTTCCCCACTGTGCCAATGGCTACCAGCAGGCTCTGGAAGATGCTCTGGCAAAGAAGCGACAACCAGGTAATATTCCCAGCCTGGCCTTCTTCATCTCTGCCTGCCCCAGCCACCTCTTGCCTCCCGTGAATCTTTTCTGCTTACCTGATTCCTGCACAGGGGACACAGCTTTCTGGGTCCAGCATGACATGAAGGATGGCACTGCCTATTACTTCCATCTGCAGACCTTTCAGGGGACGTGGGAGCAACCCTCTGGCTGCCGCCTCAACACATCCCACCTGACCCAGGAGGAAATACAGGTTGGCAATGCCCCTGCCAGGGTGGGGGGATTATGAGTGGGGTATGCTTCAGGAGAGGCTACCATCCACCAAAGGACTACTAGCTGTCTCTCCTGCCTCCACAGTCAGCCATCACCAAGGTCACTGCTGCCTATGACCGCCAGCAGCTCTGGAAAGCCAATGTTGGCTTTGTCATTCAGCTCCAGGCCCACTTCCGTGGCTTCCTGGTTCGCCAGAAGTTTGCTGAACGTTCCCACTTCCTGAGGACCTGGCTCCCAGCCGTCATCAAAATCCAGGTGGCATTTCTGGTTTTCTGAGTGCTATGGGCCAGGTGTATCAGAACTGCAGTGCCTTGCTCTTCACTGAGTATAGTTAGGGTGGTATTTGGGCCTATGGATAGCAATGGTGAAGGACATGAACTGTGGAGCCAAATTACTGAAGTTTGGACTCTAGTTCCACAGCTGTTAGTTGTGTGACTGTGCAAGCTACTTGCTGCCTCATTGTCCTCCTCTGAGAAATAGGGATAATGATAGCATCTACCTCATGGTGGTTATGAGGATTGAGTGAGGTAGTATCTAAAGTATTTATATGCAGCACCTGACAGGTAAGTAAAAACATGATATAAGCACTGATTCCCAGCATCACTGTCCAGAGAGACCAAGAGCTGCTTTTTGGCCATCTAAGAGAAGAGTAAGATTTGGTTCAGTAACAGGAGAAAGTCCTGACTAGAACAGGACTCTCAGGGTGCTAGGGATTAAGCAGGAAGGAAAGGATTATCCCTTAGGGGTGATTCAGAGCTCTATACAGAACATTAGTAATCAGGGGCTGGGAAGGTGGCTCAGTGGTAGAGCGCTTGCTTTGCATGCATGAGGCCCTGGGTTCCATTCCTCAGCACCACATAAGCAAAAGGAAAAATGCCAGAAGTGGTGCTGTGGCTCAAGTGGTAGAGTGCTAGCCTTGAGCTGAAGAGCTAAGGAACAGTGCCCAGGCCTAGAGTTCAAGCCCCATGACTGGACCCTAGCCAGCCCTTTCCACTTCTTTCCTCCAGCCTGTGATGGTCCAGTGTGGCTTGTGAAGCCAGCATATGAAGTCAATTGGTAAAATAGCCAGGAATCTAGGAATGAGGGGAGTCCTCCCCAAGCAGGTGTGATCTGAAGGGTCTTGTGGAGATGCTGGCAGTGTAAAGACCTATTTATTTAATAAGCATCTTTGAATGGCTAGTACCTGCAAAGCATGCCACAGGCAAGGACGGGAAATGGGCATAAGACCCTCAATTGAAGGCTGGATATGGGTAGCATCTGTAATCATAGCTATTCAAGGAGGCTAAGATCTGGGGTTTAGTCCCCCAGCCCAGGAAGGAAAGTCCATGAGACTTTTATTTCCAGTTAACCACCAAAAAGCTGGGAATGGAGCTGTAGCTCACGTAGTAGCATGCCAACCTTGAGCTAAGGGACAGCACCCAGGCCCTGAGTTTAAGCCCCAATACTAACGCCATGAAACAAAAAAACCTTGCAGTTGAGTGGTCACAGATCCCATCTCCTTCCTCAAACTAAAGGACAGTTAATGTTAGATGCTGTGATAGAAGGGACACAAAGACAATACCAGAAAACCTGAAAGAGATTTACATATGCCCTTGATCATGCCATAGGGCCTGTGGGTGGTCCTGAGGGCTCAGGTTTTGGAGTCTGGAAGCTTGTTTGCCTACTGCTCCTACCACATCCCAGTTATAGTCTTGTGCACCTTACTTAAGCACCCAGATTTATTCATAATGATGGTACTCACTTCCTAGCTTGATTATGAGGATTAAGTAGGAAAATTATATGTAGCATTGAGTGTGGTAAGTGCTCCATTGGTAGTCACCATTATACAATGCTGTTATCAGGGGCATTGATCCCAGAACTTAATATAGAACTTTACTAATCTGCATGTGGTCCTCTGAATCATAAGAACTCCTCCCTTTGAACCCAGACTGGAATTTCACACCTAAGGCAACATAAAGCCACATCAACAGTAGGAGAGGAGATGGAGCCTGGGAGCATTCATCACTCATCCTAGAGCTATGTGGACTCTGGGTCCTGGGACACACACACACACACACACCTGAACAGAGCTCTCCCAGAGCCTCAGGCCATTTGTCCTCCAGTTGTAGAGATATGAGACACAAAAAAATGAGATGCCTGCCTACACAGAGCTTTAAACTCTTCTGAAAACTCTAACCCTAGCAGGAACTCTTCCCAGGATTTTGAATTCTGCCTAATCTAGATTGGGATGCATAGTTTTTTTTTGTTTGTTTGTTTGTTTTTGGGGGGGTCCAGTGGTGGGGTCTGAACTCTGGGCCTGGGAGCTGTCCCTCAGCTCAAGGCTAGTGCTCTACCACTTGAGCACCATTTCCGGCTTTTTTCTGCTTATGTGGTGCTGAGGAATTGAACCCAGGGCCTCATGCATGCGAGGCAAGCACTCTACCACTGAGCCAACTTCCCAGCCCATGGGAGGCATAGTTTTTTTAAGGAAGAGTCTGGTGGGGGCTGAGAAAAGGGTAAGAACTGAGAGCAGATCCCTCTGCCAGGTCCTATAGTACTTTCCAGAGGCTGAGCCAGGCAATACTTAGAGTAGGAAATGCTGAAGACATACATGTAAATAGTGCTTCCTGGCCCTAAGGCTCCAACATAGACAGCTGATGTTTGGACAAAGTTGGCTCTTCCACATCCTGTTCCAACAAAGGGACCGTCTGAGTCTGAGACGAAGCTTGGCCATGATAACTGGATTTAGGTAGGTGAGGACAATTGGGTGAAGTGATGCTATTTCAGTTTTAGTTTAGTTCAGTTGTCTGAGACAAATTGACCTAGTCTGGCCTCAAATTCTCAGTCCTTCATGAAGCCTCTGCCTCTCAAAGTGCTAGAATTACAGGTGTGAATCTGGCACTGAAAGAAAGTTCTTAAATCTTACCACATTGCAACAGTGTCAGGGGTAGAATAAATAGCTCCAGGACATGCAAGTGGTTTGGCATGAGCCCTAAAAGACAGAAGCAAATGGTGTCTGGAACAAGGGTAGGTATAAGCAAAGATTAAAGGCAGTACATCACAAGACATATTCCGAAGAAAGTAAGTGTCTTATGAGAGAAAACTATCCAAGGAAATTATTATTATTTTGTGCCAGTACTAGTGCTTGAACTCAGGACCTGGGAGCTGTCCCTTAGCTTTTTTACTCAAATCTGGCACTCTACCACTTGAGCCACACTTCCACTTCCAGCTTTTTTGGTAGTTAATTGGAGCTAAGTCTCACAGACTTTCCTGCCCAGGCTGACTTCAGACTGCGATCCTCAGATCTCAACCTCTTGAGTGCTATGATGTCAGTTATGAGCCAATGATGCCCGTTAGGAAAATTTAATTTTATTAATTTAAAAAGAGAGAGGGGGGCTGGGAAGGTGGCTCAGTGGTAGAGCGCTTGCCTTGCATGCATGAGGCTCTGGGTTCGATTCCTCAGCACCACATAAGCAAAAAGAAAAAAGCCAGAAGTGGCGCTGTGGCTCAAGTGGTAGAGCACTAGCCTTGAGCTGAAGAGCTCAAGACAGCGCCCAGGCCCAGAGTTCAGGCCCCACGACCGGACCCCCCAAAAAAAAGAGAGGCTCCCCAAAACAGAAGGAAGCCATGACACTTGTGCTTTAGAGACCAGAGGGAGGTTGGAGATACCTACTGAACACTTTGTAAGAGCACCCCTTTGGTGTCATTTAACATTAGAGACCTGCTGCCCAGGGGGCCACTGGCAGAAATGGGCAGATGGCCATAGCTGCTTGCCCCTCCTAACAGCTGTCTCCTCTCTTTCTGTGCCCATGAGGGAGGTAGAGCATAGGAAAAAAGAGGTAGGTGGTCTACAAACAGGTCTTGAGTGTGTTTAGTGGGGATGTGGTACATGTTTTGGTGCTTTGGGGAAATTATTACTATGCTTTGGTGATACTGCTTAGGCCTGTATCTCACAGTTGTTTCCATGCAGAGGCATGGCTTAAGGGAGAGAGAGAGAAGTGAGTGTGTGTGTGTGCACACGCGCACGTGGATGCGTGCATGAGATCAAGATATGTGGCAGAAGGCATGTCTGGTTATGTGCAGCCATTTGGCTTTCCCCATAAAACTGGAAGTTTTCCCACCTTCTTCCTCCCCCTTCTTGGAAAGCCAAGGACAAGGTTACTCTTGAAGCCACTTGAACAAAAGAAGACATGCTAGGGTTCCCTCTTCTCTCCACTCTGCAGGCTCATTGGCGGGGCTATAGACAACGGAAGATTTACCTGGAGCGGTTGCAGTATTTTAAAGCAAACCTGGATGCTGTAATCAAGGTAGAATAGTGGTATAGGCAGACTCCTGTTTCTGGAAGCTCTCAGAACATTTTGTCACCCCCTTACTACCTAGTGTCTTCTGGGGTTGGCTGAATTGGCTTGGGTCTTTCCTCTCAGATTCAGGCCTGGGCCCGGATGTGGGCAGCTCGAAGACAATACCTCAGGCGTCTGCGCTACTTCCAGAAGAATGTGAGTGTCACCCTGCCCCCATGTGCAGCCTTCACTTGTGAAACCAGAGCAAGGACAGCCAGCCACCCTGTTCCCTTCTTTGTTCCTGGCAGATTAACTCCATTGTGAAGATTCAGGCATTTTTCCGAGCCAGGAAAGCCCGAGATGACTACAGGATGTTAGGTGAGCCACCTTGTCTGATGGGGAAATGGCAATGCATTCCATATCTTCCCCTTGTCCTTCTCCTTCTCCCACCAGGGACCTTAGATCATCTGCTTCTGGGCAGCTAGATTCTTTCCCTTCCCACTCCTCTTTAGCTTGGCCCTTTCTGTCTTTTTTCTTGCTATTGCACTAAGACCACTGATCTGGCCAACCTTTACTTTTTGTTAGTTCAGCGAACGAGTTCTTTCCAGGGCTCTGCCCCTTACTAGCTGTGTAGCCCCAGGCAAGTGCCTAATCCCGACAGCCCAAATTTCCTAATTTATACAATGGAGGTAATGGTATCTGTTGAGGGTGAAGTGAGTTAATTGCTACATTCCATTCAATCTAAGATGTCATCTTAGTTTTCCTTACTATTCCTTTCTTGAAGATCCATTCTCCAAAGCCAGATTAACCCATGGTTTTGCCAGTTGGTTCATGCCTGTAATCCTAGCTACTCAGGAGGCTTAGATGTGAGGATCACATTAGGTTCAAAGTCAGCTCAGGCAGGATCACATCAGGTTCAAAGTCAGCTCAGGCAGGAAAGTTTGTGACTTTTTTTTTTTTTTTTGGTCAGTCATGGGGCTTGAACTCAGGGTCTGGGTGCTGTCTCTGAGCCCTTTTGCTCAAGGTTCTACCACTTTGAATGGTAGACTTACATTTCTAGCTAGACCCCCATTTCAATCAATAAGTCAGTCATGGTGGGTCACAACTGTCTCCCCAACTACATAGGAAGTATAGGTTAGAGGATTACTGCCCAAGGCCAGCCCCCAGGTGAAAATGTAAGATCCTATCTGAAGCAAAAAGGGCTACAAGTAAGGCTCCAGTGCCTGCCTGGAGGTTACAGGGGAGAGTTTCTTCCCTCCCTAGTGGGAGTGACAGCTGCTTTGACTTCTCCAAATATGTCTTCCTCTTCAAATATGTCTTTTTCTGTAGGGAATTGTGTTCCTACTAGACAGCCTTTAGAGACTGGACCAAGTGTCATTCACCTTTCAAATTTGACTCCTTCATTCATTACTAACTATATAACCCAGGTCAAGTTGCCTACCTATCCTTTCTGTGCCTCAGTGAGCTCTTCAATCAGAGGTATGGTTATAATGTCCTGACCTCACAGGGTTGTTTTAATACTTATAGCCAACTATGGTAGTGCATGCCTTTTTTTTTTTTTTGGGGGGTCCGGTTGTGGGGCCTGAACTCTGGGCCTGGGTGCTGTCCCTCAGCTCTTCAGCTCAAGGCTAGCGCTCTACCACTTCCATAGCGCTACTTCTGGCTTTTACTGCTTATGTGGTGCTGAGGAATCGAACCCAGGGCCCCAGGCATGCAAGGCAAGTGCTCTGCCACTGAGCCACCTTCCCAGCCCAATGCATGCCTATTATATTTAAAAAAAAAAAAAAAAAACATTTAGAGGGGCTGGGAAGGTGGCTCAGTGGTAGAGTTCTTGCCTCACATGCATGAGGCCCTGGGTTCGATTCCTCAATACCACATAAGCAGAAAAAGCCGAAAGTGGCGCTGTGGCTCAAATGGTAGAGTGCTTGCCTTGAGCTGAAGAGCTGAGGGACAGCACCCAGGGCCCAGAGTTCAGGCCCCAGGACTAGCCAAAAAGAAAAAAATGTAGAAGCCAGGTGCTGGTGGCTCACACCTGTAATCTGGCTACTCAGGAGGCTGTGATCTGAGGATTGCAGTTCAAAGCCAGTCCAGGCATGAAAGTCTGTGAGACTCTCATCACCAATTAACCACTAGAAAACCGGAAGTAACACTGTGGCTCAAGTGGTAGAGTAGTCACCTTGAGCTGGTGAGCTTAGGGACAGTGCCCAGGCCCAGAGTTCAAGCTCCATGACAAAGACAAAACAAAAAAACCATTTAGTGCTGGGTGTGGTGGCACACACTTCTAATCCGCTAGCATTTTGGTGTCCAATGTTGGAAGATCCTCAGTTTGAGACTAGACATAGCAAGGTCAAAGTCAGCTTAGACTACATATAGTGAGACCTTATTCTTTTTGGTGTCCAATGTTGGAAGATCCTCAGTTTGAGACTAGACATAGCAAGGTCAAAGTCAGCTTAGACTACATATAGTGAGACCTTATTCTAAAAAATGAAAATAAACTGAGTCACAGTGGCTCCAGCTTGCAATCCTAGCTACTTGGGAGGTAGAGATCAAGGGCTTGAGGTTTGTGGCCAGCTTGGGGGATTTGGGAGACACTGTCTTGACCAATGGCTGGGTATGGTGATACATGCCTGTCATTCCAGTGACAAAAGGAAGCACAAATAGGAATATTGTAATCCAGGCTGGCTTAGGTATAAAGTAAGATCCTATCTTGAAAATAACCAACACAAAAGGTACTTAACAGTGGAGTGGCTCAAGTGGTAAAGCACCTGTTCTAACAAGTGTGACACCCTGATTCAAAGCCAAAAATAATGAATTAGTTAAGAAAAAACATAAAGAATATCATTCATCACATAATGAACACCGTGTGTTGTTTGTTTTTGTTTGTGCCTCAGCTCAGGGACTTCTTCCTCACCCCTCCCACACCAAATCACCATCTAGCTTTGACCGCCTCATATCATAAAGACACATTGACTGTCCTGTCTACCTGTGCCTCAGCCCGTGTCTCTCCTAGCAGAGACATGGTGGGAAGCAGATGGCTGGTGAAGGCTGATAGGTGGGAGAATAAGAGGCAGGTTGGCCCAGCAGGAAAGGAGAGGATGGGGTAGAACAGGAGGCTGGGAGGAGCATCAGAGGGAGCGGAGACTCTGGCTTGGGTGTGGAAATATCATTGGGAGAGGTCTGGGTGGGGGATGCAGCTAAGGGCAGAGGTAAGGCAGATCTATATCCTCCCAGCTGGAAGACAGGAAGTCTGAGGCAGTCTGGCTGGACAGCTGCAAATAGCTAGTTAGAAGAGACCTGAAGTTGGAGAGCTACTGGCCTCAGAAGGAGGTCAGGGCTGGTGCAGCCTGCCTAATCCAGCACCTCCTCCATCCTCTCCTCCTCCGTCCTTTCCTCCTGCCAGTGCATGCACACCACCCTCCCCTCAGTGTAGTGCGCAGATTCGCCCACCTCTTGAACCAGAGCCAGGAAGACTTTTCTGCTGAGGCAGAGCTGCTAAAGCTCCAGGAAGAGGTGGTCAGGAAGATCCGGTCCAATCAGCAGCTGGAACAAGACCTCAACCTCATGGACATCAAGATTGGTCTGCTGGTCAAAAATCGAATCACCTTGCAGGTGAGGCTCTCTGGCCTACTCCTCTCCCAAATCTTGCTGCTCCTGGAGGGGAATGCTGATTGTTCTGTAGTTGCAGTTTTTCTTTTTATAAACATGTTCGTTTCTAGAGGCTAGCTTAGCAGTAAAAGGCCAGCCTAGCAAACTCAAGGCTCTGAGTTCAAATCCCAGAACTACACACACATGACAAAAAATATGTGCATTTTATCACTTGGCTTGAGGCCTTGTGCCTTGGTCGGAGATGTGTACAATAGTAGGAACCCTGGTAGAATTGGTATAGGACTACAGATGGTCATTTATGACAATTTTTTTTTTCGTTTTTATTTTGAGCAGCACTGGGGATTGAATTTAGGGCTTGCAACTGCCAAGCAAGCACTCTTATCACTGAGCCACTCCCTAAGTTTTATATGCAATCATTTAATGTCAAAGTCTATTCTCTCTCTCTCTCTTTCTCTCTCTCTCTCTCCCTCCCTCTCTCTCCTCTCCCCCCCTTTCTCTTCCCCTCTCTTTCTCTCTCTTCTCTCCTTTTTTTTTTTTTGGTACCAGTTTTAGGGCTTGAACTCAGGGCCTAGGCACTGTGCCTGAGCTCCTTTTGCTCAAGCCAACACCTGAGCCACAGCACCACTTCTGGCTTTTTCTGAGTATTTTATTGGAGATAAGAGTCTCACAAACTTTCCTGCATGGGCTGGCTTTGGACCACAATCCTCAGATCTCAGCCTCCTGAGTAGCTAGGATTACAGGTGTAAGCCACCAGTACCTAGCTCTATTTCCTCTTTAATAAACCAGAATGATGAATATTTACTTCCCAAGGCCAGATGCAAGGATAGATCTGAAAGCTCCTTAAACTTCAAATTGATTATAAATATTCAGTGACAGTCTAGTAGTAATATATCCACCTTAATTTGTATATCATTTCAATAAAAAATAATATTAAGCTGGTGGCTCACATTTGTTATCCTAACTACTAAGGAGGCTGAGATTGAGGTTCAAAGCCAGCCCAGGCAGGAAAGTCCATGAGACTCTTATCCCCAATTAACTACCACAAATTTAGAAATGTTGCTGTGGCTTGAAGTGGTACAGCACTAACCTTGAGCACAAAAGCTTATGGACAATGTCCAGGCCCTGAGTAGAAGCCCCAGGACTGGCAAAAAAAAAAAAAGCAAAACCAAGTAGACATGGTGCTTTAGCCTGGCAAGCCAGTCTTTGCTGACTCTCCCCTGTTAGTGCAGAGGTGCCAGATGGGAGTCTCATGGAAGTAGGAGAGAACTGTTGAGCTCCCCTAACTCATACCTATGCCTTAAATGCCAGGAAACCCTGGCTCTTACCATTGCTGATTCTAGACCATCTGTTCCCATGCTTGGTACTGAGCTGGGCTAGTAATATTTCCCACTTCCTTTCCTTGCAGGAGGTGGTCTCTCACTGCAAGAAGCTGACCAAGAAGAATAAGGACCAGCTGTCAGATATGATGGTTCTGGACAAGCAGAAGGGATTAAAGTCATTGAGCAAAGAGAAACGGCAGAAACTAGAAGCTTACCAACACCTCTTCTACCTGCTCCAGGTGAGCAGAGGATTTCCAAAGGAGAAGTCTCTTCTACTCCTATGGGTCTGGGACCTTAAGGCCTTCTCTATGCCTTTCCCCTATGCAAAGTGTTCTCCTTTCCCACAGTCCAATACTGTTCCTAGGGAAGGACACTGCTGTTCCCTGATGTCTGAAATGTTTCCAATACCCCAGGAAGGTGTAACAGTGCTTTCTCTACGCTTCCCTCAGGAAAGCCTTTACTTTCCTGAAGTGCTTCATCAGCTCCTTGTCTCCCCAATCGCTTGCAGACTCAACCCATCTACTTGGCAAAGCTAATCTTTCAGATGCCACAGAACAGAACCACCAAGTTCATGGAAGCAGTGATTTTCAGTCTGTACAACTATGCCTCCAACCGCCGAGAGGCCTACCTCTTGCTCCAGCTGTTCAAGACTGCACTCCAAGAAGAAATCGAGTGGGTTCTCCTGATAACAGGAGTGGATATGGGGGAGGAATGTGTTCATAGAGATGCCCCTGTGCTCCTTCACAGGACAAAAGCTCCTTGAGGTGTCAGGATATACTGGCATCAGAAAATTGCTCTTCTCTGACTCCTGTGGAGAGACAAAGACATCTCTGGGACAGCATGGTGGGTGGGTTGGGCTTGACACAATAGCAGTAAGAATAAGACAAAGATATCAGCATGTTGCTTAAGATGAGGACATCAAAAAAGACAGGGACACCAGAGTAGGATTTGAAAAGCCAAAATTTCAAAAAAAAAAAAAGTAGCTATTTGTCCTATCTCGAGGCATGAGACCACCTTCACTGACCTCTTTGACCGCAGGTCAAAGGTGGAGCAACCCCAGGATGTGGTGACAGGCAACCCAACAGTGGTGAGGCTGGTGGTGAGATTCTACCGTAATGAGCGTGGACAGTGTGCCCTGCGGGAGATCCTGGGCAAGGTTATCCAGGACGTGCTGGAGGACAAGGTGCTCAGCGTCCACACAGACCCTGTCTACCTCTATAAGAACTGGATCAACCAGACTGAAGCCCAGACAGGGCAGCGCAGGTGAGCAGATGGATAATGGAAGAGCTCTCTTTGATCAGCTCCGGCATAGGCCTCCCTGGGGAAGCTTGGGTGTGTTTGAAGGTGACATATAAGCAACCATGCTGATTTATAAAAAGATGACACTAGCACTACAGGAGTAAGTAAGGTAGCCTTTTAGCCTCCTCCACTCCCCACTCCCCTGATTAACAGTGCTTTGTTACAAATGATCCCAGACCTAGTGGGTTTAACATAAGACGAATATGCAAATATGCTTAATTGCTGTGTCAGGGCTTGTAAATGATGTGCCAGGTTTGTTAGGAATTTAGTATAGATAACGTACTGATAGGGGTATAGATCTATGTTCAGAGTTACACATATCAATAGGCAATTGAGATAGTGGGAAATATAGATTGGCTCTGTAGGTTGGGAGTATTAGGTTCATGGGTACAAAGAAAAGAGACCTGATAATCCTGGTGGCTGTTCTGGATAGCATGAAAGCTGCAAAAGATTATTTGACTGTAGCCCTCTAGTTTCTTCCAGGTCCCCTTAGGAGTCTTTACACAGATTCCGGGTCCTCCATTCTGTTGTGCACTCTGCCAGCCTCCTGTGGGTACAATTCTTTCTACCTCACCTTCCACCCACATTGCTCCAGGCTTCCCTGAGTCCAAGCATGTCTGTGTGAAACCCTGTTGTTAGAGAGAAATCTAGTGGTAAGGAGCCTCTGGTTTTACCTTGAATGTCTCTGCCCACAGCCATCTTCCCTATGATGTCACCCCTGAGCAAGCCTTGTGCCATCCCGAGGTCCAGAGACGGCTAGACATTTCCCTGCGCAACCTCCTTGCCATTACCGATAAATTCGTAGTAGCCATCATTTCATCTGTGGACCAAATTCCGTATGTATGAAAGCTTTGCCCCAGGCTAGGCATGGAATGTCAAAAGGCCATGGGCTAGGAGCATCTGACCACAAGCATTAAGCTCTGGGTTTAAACCCCAATACTAACAAAAAAGAAAAAAGAGGGCTGGAAATGTGGCTTAGTGGTAGAGTGCTTGACTAGCATGAATGAAGCCCCGGGGTTCGCTTCCTCAGTACCACATAAACAGAAAAGTGGAAGTGGTGCTCTGGTTCAAGTGGTAGAGTGCTAGCCTGGGGCAAAAGAAGCTCAGGGACAGTGCCCAGGCCCTACGTTCAAGCCCCAGGACTGGCAGAAAAAGAAAAAGAAAAGAGGGGGCTGGGAAGGTGGTTCAGTGGTAGAGCACTTGCCTTGCATGCCTGAGGCCCTGGGTTCTATTTCTCAGCACCACATAAGCAGAAAAAGCTGGAAGTAGTGCTGTGGCTCAAGTGGTAGAGTGCTAGCCTTGAGCTGAAGAGCTGAGGGACAGCGCCCAGGCCCAGAGTTCAGGCCCCATGACTGGACCCAAAAAAAAAAAAAGAAAAGAAAAGAGAACCAGGTAAGATGGGGAGAACAGAGCAAGGCAATAGTCCTAAAAGGAGGAAAATAGTAAAGAAATGAAGCTGGGCGCTGGGAATGTGACTTAGTGGTAGAGTACTCACCTAGCACTTATGAAGCCCTGGGTTCAATTCCTCAGTACCACATAAACAGAAAAGGCTAGAAGTGGTGCTGTGGCTCAAGTGGTAGAGTGCTAGCCTTGAACAAAAGAAGCTCAGGGACAGTGCGTAGGCCCTGAGTTCAAGCCCCAGGACCAGCAAAAAAAAAAAAAGAAAAGAAATGAAGCTGGATATGCTCAGAGGGTTCCAGATGTATTGTGAATAATCAAAGATGCTGTCCGTAAGCTGAGCTAGAATATAGCAGGCAAGCCTTTCTGTGGCCCATCAGGATTTCTCTAGAGCCAGAGGAGGGAACCTAAAGTAGTCATGCTATTGTCTCAGACCTATTATCTGAGAACAAATAGAGATAAAATGGGATTCCTCCTTAATTCACAAAGTGAAGACAAGGAAGGAAGTAGTCTTCAAACCTGTAAAGTACTTTCCAGTTCTCTCCTTTCTTAAAATTTACTCAAGAAGGGCTGGGAAGGTGGCTCAGTGGTAGAGTGCTTGCCTTGCATGCATGAGGCCCTGGGTTCAATTCCTCAGCACCACATAAGCAGAAAAAGCCGGAAGTGGCACTGTGGCTCAAGTGGTAGAGCGCTAGCCTTGAGCTGAAGAGCTGAGGGACAGCACCCAGGCCCAGAGTTCAGGCCCCACGACCGGACCTCCCCCCCCCCCAATTTTTTTTAATAAGTTTTTTATTGTGAGAATACTGTACAGAGGAGGGGTTACAGTTACATGGGCAAGGTAATGAGTACATTTCTGATCAAGCATTGTTGTCTCCTTTGTTTTCCTCTACCATCCCTTCCCTCCCATCTCCACAACTACACTCCCCCCGCACTCTCCCTGCCCAGATATCAGTGGTTCATACCTATAATCCTATCTACTCAGGATCCTGAGTTCTGAAGATCATGGTTCAAAGCCACCTGGGCAGGAAAGTTTGTGAGACTACTTCTGGCTTTTTGCTTGTTGTTTGTTTTTTTGGAGATAAAAGCCTCTGATTTCTCTGCCTTGGGCTGACTCCAAACTGATTCTCAGATCTCAGCTGTCTGTGTAGCTAGGATTATAGTCATGAGTCACTGATGCCTGGCTCTAAGAACTTTTTGTAGATGACAGGATATAATTAAGCCCAAAAGTAGAGAGCTGCAGCAGAGGATCAGCTATGAGTAGCAGAGGGACAGTGCTTGGGGTCAACTCTGGTGTGGCTGAGAATGGGAGAGGAGGCAGCCAGGTACTCATACCCTGAGCCCTGGAACAGAGGTGGAAAGAGCCACAGAGCACCTATTACTTTGTCCCCCAGGTATGGGATGCGATATGTGGCCAAAGTCCTAAAGACTACACTGGCAAAGAAGTTCCCCAATGCTACCGAGAGTGAGATCTATAAGGCAAGTATTGTCTTACTTCCTCCCTCCCAGACACGAGAAAAGAAAGATATATAAAAAGCCCAAGAAGAAAATATGTCAGACTCCACAAATCAAGTTTGGCACAAAGGCAGGCTTTGGGTAGCTGATGGGGACGTGGGTAGGATAGGAGCTAATTGGACGGCCCTGGGCTTCTTGTCTGGAGTTCTGGGTTCTAGTCCTAGTTCTTGCTCAAATTTGCTGCATGACTTTGAGTATTACCTGCCTGCTTGGGGTCTGCTTTTTTCTTTGATGTGAGAGGACTGGCCCACGTGGTCTCTTCATCCCTTCATACCATGTGATCTGGTAATGTGGAGCTCCAGCTGTCAAGGTGGCCTACAGGCTCCTCTGAAAGGTTTTCCTCTTCCTCAGGTGGTAGGGAACCTCTTGTACTACCGGTTCCTGAACCCAGCTGTGGTAGCTCCGGACGCCTTTGACATTGTGGCCATGGCAGCAGGTGGTGCCCTGGCTGCCCCCCAGCGCCACGCCCTGGGGGCTGTGGCTCAGCTCCTGCAGCACGCTGCAGCTGCCAAGGCCTTCTCAGGGGAGAGCCAGCACCTGAGAATCCTGAATGACTATCTGGAGGAGACTCACCTCAAATTCAGGTCTGGGGTCCTGTCTTCCAGGTCCTAGCTGTCCTTTTCTCTCTGCTTTGGGCTCACATCCCTCTTGCCCCTTCCCCCTGAATCCATGAGGAAGAAAGGCACATAGGTGGTGGGGGAAGGGCTGGAGCTTAGGTTATGGAAGGTCTCCCCAGCAGAGGAGGTTGTTTGGATAGGATACTGGGACAGAAGTGGGGGGGGGGGCAAAAGGAGCTGGAGCTGAGTAGAAGCGTCCTGGAGAGGGCTGGGGAAGGGAAGAGGGGGACAAAACAGAGTACTCTGATGGACCCTCCCCCTGGTGTTAGGAAGTTCATCTGCAGAGCCTGCCAGGTGCCAGAGCCAGAGGAACGTTTTGCAATGGATGAGTACTCAGACATGGTGGCTGTGGCCAAACCCATGGTATACATCACTGTGGGGGAGCTGGTCAGCACACACAAGGTAAGGGGTGGATGGATTGGTAACGGGATGGACTGGTCTAGAAGCAAGGCCCATTTCAGTTCCTGCATGTCCCTCTTCCGCTTGCAGCTATTGCTGGAGCACCAGGACTGGATCGCCCCTGACCACCGAGACCCCCTGCACCAGCTCCTGGAGGATCTTGGGGAGCTGCCCACAGTCCCTGACCTTATTGGTACATGTCCTTCTGGCATCTGGGGGCCGACAGGGAGGGACTGACAGCATGTGGGCTTGGCCTGTGAGCATGCTTGCACAACCCAGTTTGATACTACATGTTACACTCTCTCTCCCTCTCTGTGGTTCTGAGACACAGGTATGTAGTCTGATAAAAAGAGAGTAGACAGATGTGGCATATCAATGGGCAATTAAGAGACTTGGGGGGATGGAGCCTGTTTGGATCTTCATAGGTTTCTCTGATGGGTAGTGCCTCCAGGCCTGTGGAATGGGTAGAAGCCAGCTTATCAGGTAGAATGATAGCGTTAAGAGAGCTAAGAGCTCCAAACTGTGGGAGACAGCCCCCTGATAACCAGGCTAAGGACATGGGGAGCCCCAGTAGAGCAGGTTGATGGGGTACCATGGGGCAAGTATGGGAAGGCTTCCTGAAAGGTATGTGAGGAGGAGACCTGCCACAACCCCATCTGTGTGTGTATACACATGCATGTGTGCCTGTTCATCTCATTCCTCATTCCAGGGGAGAACATAGCTACAGATGGACACATGGATCTGAGCAAGCTCGAAGTCTCCCTGACACTCACCAACAAGTTTGAAGGACTAGAAACAGACACTGATGATACCAGTGCCCGGAGCCTGCTTCTGAAGTAGGTGCAATCAAATGGCCACTCTGAAAGGGCCATTCCACCTTCTTCTTGAGCCCTCTTATCCGCCAGGAAGTTTTCTCTAAAGTCTAACCCTCATTCCCCTTACTGAAGTCTCAGCTATTCTCCTGGCAACTTTAATTCTTTACTCAGAAGCTGAAGGCAAAGGAATGATTAAGATGGACAACTGTCAACATGTTATTATACCATTTTACCAATATGCTCTTTTTATTTTTTTTTCAATTTTTTATTATGATTAAGTGGTTACATAATTTCCCAAATTTCACAGTATTGTGGGATAGTGATGCTTAGTTAAAGTCACAAACACATTCTAACTTTCATGGAGCAAATTGTCTATCATGGTCTATAATATTTATGAGTTCTATGAGCTTTGCAATAAGTTATTTCTTCCACATTGGGTGATATGTACATTTCTTTTGTTTTGCATAGCATCAGCTGTTCCCTCTTTCCCACTTATTCCCTTCCTACCATCACTGCCATTGAGTTGCTTAGTTCATTTTGGTCAATGTCCAGTGCAGCTGATGGGTCCTGCTGTTGTATGTTTTTCCCTGATTCCCTCTAGTTCTGTGTCATCCTCCTGGTTTCCCTCCAGTGTGCACATATATACCATATATGTGATCAGCAGTGTGGGGTTATTTAGTAGTGATTCGACCAGATGAGTGGAAGTCCTTTGTTTGCTAAGCCTTGTGAATTTTGTCATATCACCTTACGTTTTGGATTTAACATCCACTTATCAGGAAGACCATGTGCCATTTGTCTCTTTGCTCTTGGCTTACCTGGCTCAACATGATTTCTTCTAGCTCCATCCATTTCCCTGCAAATGCCATTATTTTGTCCTTTCTAATGGCTGCATAATACTCCATTGTGTATAGATACCACAATTTTTTGATCCATTCATCTGTGGTGGGGCATCTGGGTTGTTTCCATATCCTGGCTATTGTGAACAGTATTGCAATAAACATGGAGGTGCATGTGTCCTTGTATACTGGTTCTTGTTGTTCAGGATAGATGCCTAGAAGTGGTATGACTGGGTCATAAGGGAGGTCAATATTAGCTTTCTGAGGACGCTCCAGACTACTTTCCAAAGTGGTTGTATAAGTGTACATTCCCACCAGCAGTGTAATAGGGTTCCTCTTTCTTCGCATCCCCGCCAGCATTTGTTGTTGGCTGACTTTAGGATGTGGGACATTCTGACAGGGGTAAGGTGGTATCTCAGGGTTGTCTTTATTTGCATTTCCTTCACTACCAGGGATGGAGAACATTTCCTCATGTGTTTCTTTGCCATTTTTATCTCTTCTTCTGAGAAGTCTCTCTTTAGTTCCCTTGCCCATTTAGTAATTGGTTTGTTAGGTTTGGGAGGGATTAGTTTCTTGAGTTCCCTGTATATACTGGATATTAACCCCTTGTCTGATATATTGCTGGTAAATATTTTTTTCCAGTTAGTTGGTTGTCTTTCTAGTTTGGTTGCTATAGCTTTAGCTGTGCAGAAACTTTTTATTTTAAGGTAGTCCCATTTGTCAAGTATCTCTCCAATTTGTTGTGACCCTGGGACTCTGTTCAGGAAGTTCCTGCTTGTGCCTATAAGTTCAAGTGTCTCTCCTACTCTGTCCTGCAGTAGTTTCAGAGATTCAAGTTTGATATTAAGGTCTTTAATCCATTTTGAGTTGATGTTGGTGCATGGTGATAGGCTGGGGTCCACTTTTAGTTTTCTGCATGTGGCTGCCCAGTTTTCCCAGAACCAGTGATTGAAACTTTTTTTTTTTTTTGGTCGGTCATGGGGCTTGAACTCTGGGCCTGGGCGCTGTCCCTCAGCTCTTCAGCTCAAGGCGAGTGCTCTACCACTTTGAGCCACAGGGCCACTTCCAGTTTTCTGGTGGTTTATTGGAGATAGGAGTCTCACAGTCTTTCCTGTCCGGGCTGGCTTTGAACCGCAATACTCAGAGCTCAGCCTCCTGAGTAGCTAGGATTACAGGCGTGAGCCACAAGCACCCAGCTTCAGCACCAGTGGTTGAAGAGGCTGTGTTTCTTTCATTGTATGTCTTTGGCTTCTTTGTCAAATATTAGCTGACTGTAGGCATGTGGTTTTATTTCTGGATCTTCTATTCCATTGGTCTTCAGGTCTGTTTTTGTGCTAGTACCATGCTATCTTTGTTATTATGGCTCTATAGTAGAGTTTGAAGTCCAGCATCGAGATCCCTCCCATGTTGTCTTTTTTTGCCTAGAATTGTTTTGGCTATTCTAGGTCTTTTATTGTTCCATATGAATTTTTGACTGTTTTCTGTATTTTAGAAATATACGTCATTGGGATTTTCATAAGAATTGCATTGAATTTGTATATTAATTTTGGCAGTATTGCCATTTTCACTATATTAAGTCTGCCTATCCAAGAGCATGGAAGGTCTTTCCGTTTCCTAGTGTCTTCTGTAATTTCTTTAAGTTTTTATAGTTTTCGTTAAATAGTTCTTTTACATCTTTGGTTAGGTTAATTCCTAACTATTTTATTGGGGGGAGGTATTGTGAATGGGGTTGCTTCCTTTATGTCCCTTTCTGCTTGTACATTGTCAGTGTACAGGAAGCAATATGCTCTTTTTAAAAGATAAGCATTCACCTGAGGGACAACCTGTGAAGTAGGTGGTAGTCTCCATGGGTGAGGAAAGAAGCTCAGGTATTGTGATAGTCCATAGCCGCACAGCCAATGAGAGACATGGCTGAGTCCTCAGCACTTTTTTTGTCAGTGTGGGGCTTGAACTCAGGGCCTGGGTGCTGTCCCTGAGCTTTTTCTGCTCAAGGCTAGTGCTATAACACTTTGAGCTACAACTCTACTTCTGGTTTTCTGATGGCTAATTGGAGATAAGAATCTCATAAACTTTCTTGTCCAGGCTAGCTTCGAACCATGATCCTCATATCTCAGGCTCCTTGAGTAGCTAGGATTATAGGAATGAGCCACCAGTGCTTAGCTCTCAGCACTTTAAAAAAAAAAGAAATGTGATCAGAGGATGGCATGAATCTCTTCTTCCCACTTCTGTAAAAGTGAGGTAGGAAGCAAAGGAAGGGGTCACATTGTCCAAGAAAGCATTATACTCGTTACCTGACTTATAGACTAATAACTCCTTTGTACAACTCCTTGACAATAACAGTTTTTTAAAAAATGAATTAAAAAGTGAAGCCGGGCACTGATGGCTCACACCTGTAATCCTACTTACTCAGGAGGCTGAGATCTTCAGATTATGGTTTAAAGCTAGCCGGGGCAGGAAAGTTTTGTGAGACTCTTATCTCCAATTAACCGCAAGAAAACCGGAAGTGGCACTGTGGCTCAAGTGGTAGAGCACTCACCTTGAGCTAAAGAGCTCAGGGACAGCACCTAGGCCCAGAGTTCAAGTGCCACAACCAACCAAAAATTAAAATAAAACAACAACAAAAACAACAAAAAAAAGTGAAGGAACTGGGAATATGGTTCAGTGGTAGAGTGCTTGCCTAGCATGCATGAAGCCCTGGATTCGATTCCTCAGTACCACATAAACAGAAAAGGCTGGAAGTGATACTGTGGCTCAAGTGGTAGAGTGCTAGCTTTGAGCAAAAGAAGCTCAGAGACAGTGCCCAGGCCCTAACTTCAAGCCACAGAAAAAGAAAAAAGAAATGAAATGAAATGAACTCCATGGGCACACAGACAGGAGAGTGTCAGGTACACTATGAGCTCAGGAGAATGGAACCTGGGCTGGGAGGAAGAAGTGTGTGCTTTTGCTTAAGTCTCAAAGGAAACTAGTTGAAGGCATGAGTTCTTGGCAACAGAACTTCTTCCTACCCTCCCTCTCTCCCACTCACTCCCAAGCATAACTGGCACCCATGACATACGGCAGGACACATTCACTCTTGGATCTCTGATCAGCCCATGTCCAGTCCCCCCACTCTTTTTTTTTTTTTGAGAGTTTTAGCACAGATATAGTATTGGTTTCTGGTGATGCCTAAGTTAACCAGAGTTCACAAGAGGCTCTCCTGGCCTACACTTGTTTCACTAGCATAACAACATAACTAGCCCCTTCCAGGTCAGGCTGGGTAAGGTTGACAAATCTAATATTACAGAAAGAATGTCACACAGAGTCTTAGATTTGCAAATCCAAAGGAGTCAGTCTTTCACCAGGAATCAGCAGTGTGTGATGGTGTCAAGCAGGAGTCTAGTCTACTTTTACGTGGTGGAGGTAATCAGGATGGTCTAGGCAGGAATGAGGACATCTTCCAAGTTGGAAGAGATAGACTGGATCTAGACTACATGTCGACTGGTTGGCACTGAACAGAGTAGAGAAGTGGTGTGGATGAGGATGTGAAAGCCAGCAATGTTATTGGTGAAAAAGTCTCATATGATGTCTTGAGGCAGTTTGGCTTGCGAAAAAGGGTGATCAAAAACTTTAACAGGGGGGCTGGGAAGGTAGCTCAGGGGTAGAGTGCATGTCTTGCAAGCATGAGGCCCTGGGTTCGATTCCTCAGCACCACATAAACAGAAAAAGCCGGAAGTGGTGCTGTGGCTCTGGTGGTAGAGCGCTAGCCTTGAGCTGAAGAGCTGAGGGACAGCGCCCAGGCCCAGAGTTCAGGCCCCATGATTGGCAAGAAAAAAAAAAAAAAAAACTTTAACAGGGCTGGGTAGGGGGCTCAGTGGTAGAGAGCTTGCCTTGCATGCATGAGGCCCTGGGTTCGATTCCTCAGCACCACATAAGCAGGAAAAAAAAGCCAGAAGTAGTGCTGTGGCTCAAGTGGTAGAGTGTTAACCTTGAGCTGAAGAGCTGAGGGACAGCGCCCAGGGCCAGAGTCCAGGCCCACGACCGGACCCAAAAACAAAGAAACAACTTCTAACATTTCCAACTTAAAAACCTAAATCTTAAGTGGCACTGTGGCTCAAGTGGTAGAGCACTTGCCTTGAGCTGAAAAGCTGAGGGACAGTACCCAGGCCCAGAGTTTAAGCCCCACAACTGACAAAACAAACAAACAGAAAAAAAAAACATCCTGGGCTGGAAGGTGGCTCAGTGGTAGAGTGCTTGCCTTGCATGCATGAGGCCCTGGGTTTGATTCCTCAGCACCACATAAGCAAAAAAAGCTGGGAATGGCACTGTGGCTTTAGTGGTAGAAGGTTAGCCTTGAGCTGAAGAGCTCAGGGACAGTGCCCAGGCCCAGAGCTCAGGCCCTACTACTGACCAAAAAAAAAAAAATCCGAGTCACAGCACCATAGGTAAGGTATATTAAATGGGTAAGCTTCATTAGGTTGCTGATGAAGAGAACTCCACATGGTATTCAGACAGGAGTTTATTTACCAAACTGCTGCCCCCACTATGCATGAGAAGCATGGCCAAAAGGGCCCAGTCTCTTTCTTAGCCAGCCCCTTATCTCTCTCACCACCGCCCTCCTCTGCAGCACCAAGCAAATGCTGGCTGATATCATCCAGTTCCACCATGGTGACACCCTCGAGGAAATCCTGGCCCTCTCAGCTTCTAGAGAACAGGTCAGTGGCCTGGCTACCTTACAGGATCTATCTCATGTACCTCACTTTGCCCTAGCACTGCTGATTTCTCCCTCAGTACCTGAGTTCAGCGGTTATAACAGTCTGAGAGCCAAGCCTCTGGCCTTCATCCCAGAGGTCACAAACTAAGAAAACAAGATAGCTTCAGAGAACCTCAGACTTCAGAGTCCTGGGCCTGCATCTCCTCTCCATGCTGGGCTGAGAACTTCTGTGTCAGCTCTTGGCTTGTGGGCACGAGGAGGGCCCAGGGAACCTTCCTGAAGAAAATACCAAGGGCTTCTCTCAAAAGATGCTGGCCCGGCTTACACCTGTAATTCCCAGCGATTCAGGAGGCTGAGATCAGAGGATCACAGTTCAAAGCCAGCCTGGGCAGGAAAATCCATAAGACTCATCTCCACCAGAAAACCGGAAGTGGCACTGTGGCTTAAGTGGTAGAGCACCAGCCTTGAGCTGAAGAGCTCAGGGCCAACACCCAGGTCCAAAGTTTAAGCCCCGTGACCAACAACAACAAAAAAAGATGCTGGTCCCAGAGGCAAGAGAGGGTGGGTAGTTAGCAGGGGCCAAGGCCAACCGGGCTAGCTGGGGTGAAGTCAGAGCCAGAGGTTCTCAGTAGCTAGTAGAGGCATGTCCCAAAACAACAAGAAGGGAAATGCTCTCACACACCCTGTATCTGTCACAAAGCCTCATTGTTAGGAAGCCATAGCTAGTGCCTATCTGGATCCCTTGTTCTGCAGCTTCTGTTGGGTCTCCTTTAAGCTCCTCCTTTCCCATGTCAATCCATGAGGCCTATCCATATGCTGTGAGCTTCTGCCTCGGTGTGTTTCCCCAGCTGTGCCCTCCCCTGCCACTATCCCCACAATCTAAGCTCAGAAAAGTGATCAGGGCTCCTTTTGTTGATGCTGCCTCTAACCTGTTTTAGGACAGGTAAATAGGGCTTAGTAGCCTTCTCAGTGTCTCTGCCCCTCAGGAAGTAGCCCACAAGCGGCTGATGTGCCGACGCCAGGCCAATGAGGCCCAGACCCCGGAGCCACTAAGGCGACATCGCTCCCTGATGGCTCACTCCCTCCTACCGCTGGCAGAGAAGCAACGTCGCATCCTGCGAAATCTGCGTCGACTCGAGGGCCTGGGGTTGGTCAGTGCCAGCAATGGCTATCAAGGACTGGTGGATGAGCTGGCCAAGGTATCAACCTTTTATGCTCATGTGTCTGCTGTGAGCACGCACTGGGGCATATCCCTGCATGAATGAGTGGATCCATAGTGTTGGTGTGCCAAGGGTAGGCCTCTCCCTAATGTGTGCCACCCATAATTGTCACCAGCCAGAAGAAGGCTAGCAGTTCTGTTCTTTCTTTCTTTTTTTTTTTTTGTCAGTAGTGGGGCCTGAACTCTGGGCCTGGGTGCTGTCCCTCAGCTCTTCAGCTCAAGGCTAACGCTCTACCACTTAAGCCACAGCACCACTTCAGCTTTTTCTGCTTATGTGGAGCTGAGGAATCGAACCTAGGGCCTTATACATGCAAGGCATGCACTCTACCACTGAGCCACCTTCCCAGCCCCAGCAGTTCTTTTCGAAGGAAAGCTCCAAAAATTAGCCAGGAAGGGAGCTGTTCTTACAACTCTTTTCTTGTACCAGGGCTTGACCTCGGGGCTTCATGCTCTTATTTGGCTTGCTTATTCATGGCTAGCTCTCTACCATTCTAGGACTTTGCCCAAGCTGACTTCAAACCACCAGGTCTCAGCCTCTTAAGCAGTGAGGATGACAGAAGTGAGCTAAGAGTACCTGACCAGCTGTTCTTTTCCTGAAACACAAGGAGCCTGGAAACTAGCTACTACTGTGTTGGAGAGAGGCCTTAAAGACAAGCCTTCAGGACCTGGTGGCATCCTTGAGTTTATCCTAGGAAGAGCAGTCTTCCTGCTTTTGTTAGTTTGTTGGGGGGTTTTTGTTTGTGTTTTGTGATGCTGGGTATCAAATCTAAGGCCTTGTGCTTGTTAGGCAAGCACTCTAGGTATAAGCATCACTCCCAGCCCCCTCTTCCTGCTTTTCCTAAACATCCTCAGAGTGAATTAGTGACTTGTTCTTAAACCTGTGTCAGACAGACCTTGAGGCTGGCTGGTCAGGAAGAGCCAACTGATCTCCTCTCTGGGTCTCCAAACTCCAGGACATCCGAAATCAGCGCAGGTACCGACAGCGTCGGAAGGCAGAGCTGGTGAAGTTGCAGGCCACGTTCCAGGGCCTGAGTGCTAAGACCACCTTCTATGAGGAACAGGGTGACTACTACAGCCAGTACATCCAGGCCTGCCTGAACCACCTGGCCCCCAGCTCCAAGTAGGTTCTGCCACCCCCCCTCCTTCCTGTGTCCTCACTACTACCTGTATGCACCTTTGCCCTGGTTCTCAACTTTGAAGAAGAAATTTAGCCCTAGCATAGCACAGTCCCCTCTTGATTTGAGTTCTTTTCAAAGTCTTGGGCTGGGGTATAGCCTCTTCTCTGTCTTCCATCAGTGAGAATTCTTCTCGGGGTCCACTTTGCTTCCTCCAGCAACAGGGAACTAGTGTCTTTGGTAGTGGACAATGTGGTGGATGAATTCTCTGGGGCCTTCTTTTAATCAGGAGTTCTGGAAAGGGGAAGAAGCAGCCATCCCTTCATTACACCGCGGCTCAGCTCTTGGAGAAGGGTGTCTTGGTGGAAATTGAAGATCTCCCCACCTCTCAGTATGTACCTTTGGAGGGCAGGATGTGGGATGTATCTTCCCTGTTGGGGGGGCTACTCTGGGAGTGGAGCTCTGGGTGGAAGGGAGGGAGGGGCAGGTTCCCTACCTTGTAGGAGTTGCTAGAGTGGTAGGGAAGACAAGGTACATCAGACAGGGAGCTTTTTATGATAGTGGACCTAGTCTAGCACAGTTCTAGACACCCAGAGCAAAGAATGCTGGGAAATCTTCCTGGAGAGGAAGCACAAGGAAGCACCAACAGCTGGGTAGGATTAGACAGATAAAAGGGTTGGTATAAGCAGAAGTAAAATCTGGAGAAGACAGGTGGGCCCTGGAAGGAACAACAGGGAGGAAGCCTAGACTTTGGCTGACACACTGCCTGATGAGCAGCAAGAGCAGGACTATTGCCCTGGAAAGAGATGATGGATCCCTTTCTTAAACCCTGTTGCTGACAGCTTTAGAAACGTCATCTTTGACATTACTCCTGGAAACGAAGCAGGAAAGTTTGAAGTAAATGCCAAGTTCCTGGGTGTAGACATGGAGAGATTTCAACTTCATTATCAGGTGAGGAAGACACTGCCTTGAACACTCAGAAACCTGCTGGACTTTAGGTGCTGGCCAACCAGAATGGTCTACTTCTCCATAGGCCTCAAATGACATCATCTTGTCTCCTCACCCCCTTAGTGTTGTCTATTCCTGGAGAAAAGCCCAAGCCTCCTTCCCTATGTACAGACCCCACTGCCATGTATCTGGGAGTGTTATGGCTGGTAGTGTCAGAAGTGAGATTAAGGTTTAAAGCGCTATCACATGTCAGGGGCTTTACATGTTACCTCATTTAATCCTCTCCACAGCTCACAACCATTATCCCTGTTTTATTGGCTCTGAGGCTAAAAGGTTAGGAAACTGGCCTCATTCACAGCCAGTGTTCAGGGGAGTGGTGATTTTAAATCCTCCCCCCCCCCCCCCCCGCCATTTTGCCTTTTGAGGAAGAAAACTAATTTCAAGTCCTAACCGCTGTAGTTAACATTTGGTTGTCACTGTAACTCTGTCTCTGTCTCTCTGACTCTCTGTCTCTGACTCGTACTCTCACTCTCTCTCTCTCTCTCTCTCTCTCTCTCTCTCTCTCTCTCTCTCTCTCTCTCTCTCTCTGCACCTTGGTTCCCTCATTTGTGGAATGGATTAGCAGTTTTTAGTAGATTGACATGCCATAACCAGAAGCTCCTAAAACCACCTCTGGATCCTTCTCTCCTAGGACCTCTTACAGCTGCAGTATGAGGGTGTAGCTGTCATGAAGCTCTTCAACAAAGCCAAAGTCAATGTCAACCTTCTCATCTTCCTCCTCAACAAGAAGTTCTTGCGGAAGTGATGAGACAGTGGGTGCCACCCAGGCCCCTTTTGATGGATATTCTTTAACACTAACTCACCTTTCTGCTTCCCTGAAGATACAGAGTTCAGGCCTGGGAAAAGATCAAAGACCCCTTCCCTGGCTGGGAGGAGTTTGTCCAACTTGGCCTCAGTTTGCCGAATTGGCTGAAGA
Source organism: Dipodomys merriami (assembly GCF_024711535.1). Taxonomy (NCBI): domain Eukaryota; kingdom Metazoa; phylum Chordata; class Mammalia; order Rodentia; family Heteromyidae; genus Dipodomys; species Dipodomys merriami. The sequence goes on along the minus strand of NW_027205515.1, from coordinate 344,690 downwards.
GGGCCTGTCTTGCCCAGATCTAGATGCATGGCTTCTACCACATGTGATAGAAAGATGGTTTCCCAGTCAGATGGTAGGTAGAAAGTAGACCTACCCCACTATTACAAGCACTGCCTACAGGCCTAGTTTCCCTCTAGTCACCTCTCTGCAGACTCCTAAAGCCAGGGTCAGCTTCCTATCCCTACTTCCCATTTCATCAGCAGTGGGTGGGCCTCCTCTGCCAAAGCCCAGGCTCCTCTGCTGCTGTGACACCACCCATCCTTCAACCCCTTCAGACAGGGTGTCAGGGTGCTATGTTTGCTGCTGTCATGTGGCACTGGCACTGTCATCCTCCATTGCAGTATGGGCAAGATGACCTTCTGTGAACCTCAAATCTTGTTCCCTCATTTATATGTCTGTTTTATATGTGGGTCACTAGGCTATTTATTCTCTCTCCCAATCCTACACTCTGGATCATTGTGCTGCCTTAATCATGGTTTTAATTCTCTCATCTTTCTGAGGCCAAATTCAAATTAATATCCATGCCATTCTTTTTTACTGTGTATTAAAGTCACCTTGGGTCAGGGCAATAGGGTCCCTGTGTGTGCGAGCTCATTATCTCAGCTTCCTACGGGAGGAAGAGCAGTCTTTCCCTTTTCTCTTTCACCCTCAGGACTTTTCCACCCTCAGAGCGGCTCTTCAAGGTAGTTTTCTGCCTCTGCCTGTTTCTGTGTCCAGCCCACATCTTCCAACTTCCTGTCCCTGTTGCTCTTCTGACTTCACCTTAATAAAAGCAGCTGTTATCCCCACATCTGTTGTTGGCCCTTACTTAACTGCCTGTAGAGCAGGCCTCAAGGTCTTGGGCCTTCCTGGAGAGACCTGGGGGATCCATCCAGCAGCCTCTGCCTACCACTGGTGTGGGCCCACTCTGCCAGCCTTTCTCACTCTCTCTCTCTCTCTCTCTCTCTCTCTCTCTCTCTCTCTCTCTCTCTCTCTCTCTCTCTCTCTCTCTCTCCCTCCCTCCCTCCCTCCCCCTCTCCCTCTCCTCTCCTCTCTCCTCCTTCAGGGGACAAAAGAGGAAGGAATGCTTAGGTTTTGATTCTTTTTTTTTTTTTAATCTCTGAACACTAAAGCTGAGAGGAGAAACAGTCTCATTTCTTCTCTATCCATTCTGTGCACAGTTCCAGCAGGGTGAGTCCTGAGCCCTGGGTGACAATCGATACTAAAGGTGCTTGAGCCACAGCACTTTAGAATTGTAGGTTCTATATTCTGCTCAAAATCTTTCCATTGTGAACCCCCCCCTTCCCCTTCTTACTTGCAGAGAGAGCCTGTGGGGGAGGGGACAATACAGACACCTGCCCTAACATTTGAACTTCCCAGCAGCCTCTGTTTGCCTGGTGCAGCCTGCCTCCCTCTGCTCTGTTCCATTCTGTCACTCAGGATCTGTCTTGCTGTCACATTCAATCTCAGTCACAGTCTCTTCCCCCCCTTAACATGTCACAGCAAAGACTTCAAGTACTGCCTTGCTCTGGGTGACAGTGACACATACCAGTGCATCCTAGCTTCTACACATGCTCAGTCATCATTAACAATCTCACACTCACCAAATGGACCACTGTAATGTTCTTCCCACAATCCTGTGAGCAAACAACATATAGAAATAATGCCTGGTCTGGGGCTGGGAAGGTGGCTCAGTGGTAGAGCACTTGCCTTGCCCTGGGTTCGATTCCTCAGCACCACATAAGCAAAAAGAAAAAAGCCGGAAGTGGTGCTGTGGCTCAAGTGGTAGAGCGCTAGCCTTGAGCTGAAGAGCTGAGGGACAGCGCCCAGGCCCAGAGTTCAGGCCCCACGACCGGACCCAAAAAAAAAGAAATATTGCCTGTTCTGGGCTGAGGTATTCACATGTGCTTGCTACTTACAATAACCCTATAAAGGGAGGCAATTATCATCTTTGTTTTATTTGGGGTTTTTTTTGTTGTTGGTTTTTTGGTCAGTTGTGGGGCCTGAACTCTGGGCCTGTGCGCTGTCCCTCAGCTCTTCAGCTCAAGGCTGGTGCTCTATCACTTGAACCAAAGAGCCACTTCTGGCTTTTCTGCTTATGTGGTGCTGAGGAATCGAACTCAGGGCCTCATACATGCAAGGCAAGCACTCTACCACTGAGCCACCTTCCCAGTCCCATCATCTTTGTTAATAGAGGAGTAAATGGTGTTTCAGAGGGTTAGATAAGTGCCCAAGGCTGGCTACAGAGCTAGTGCCTCTTCACTTAGTTCATATTTACCTGCAGTTGTTTGTTTGTTTTGTCCATTGTGGGGCTTAAACTCAGGGCCTAGGTGCTGTCCATGAGTTCTTTTGCTCAAGACTAGCACTGTACCACTTTGAGCCACAGTGCCACTTCCGGTTTTTGAGTGGTTAACTGGCGATAAGAGTCTCACGAGGACTTTGCTGCCCGGGCTGGCTTTGAACCTCCATCCTCAGACCTCAGCCAATTGAGTAGCTAGGATTATAGGTATGAACCACTGGCACCTGACTACCTGCAGTTTTTTTCTGAAAAATATTTTCTTCAATACACTCTTTCAAGCCCACCCTACATTCTCCACCATGGATAATGGTCCCCATACACTGCATTTGTATGATTCCCTTTATAGGAAATGTCCAGAATAGGCAATTCCTGTGACTGATAGGAACAGAAAGTAGACTAGTGGTTGCAAGGTCCTGGGAAAAAGGAAAAATAAAGCCAGGTGCTAGTGGCTTACACCTATAATCCTAGCTTCTCAGGAGGCTGAGATCTGAGGAGAGAGGTTCAAAGCCAACCTGGAAAGTTCATGAGACTCTTAATCTCATGTATGCATGAGTGTGTGTATGTGAGGATTGTGTGTATTGAGTTGTGCACTGTGGGAATGTGTGTGTGTATGTGGTGTTAGGGATAGAATTTGGTCTTGCAAATGCTAAGCACATGCTATACAACTCATCCACACCTCCAGCCCCCATTTACACCATTAAACAATTCTCTAGCCAAGCACTGGTAGCTTCAGGCCTATAATCCTAGCCACTCAGGAAGCTGACATCTGAGGATCATGATTCAAAGCCAGCTCAGGCCAAAAATTCATGAGCTGTGCTTGTTTCCCCAGCCCCTCAGAAAAGATTTGGCTGAGCCAGGCACCGGTGGCTCATGCCTGTAATCCTAGCTACTCAGGAGGCTGAGATCTGAGGATCTCAGTTCAAAGCCAGCCCTGACAGGAAAGTCTGTGAGACTCTTATCTCCAATAAACCACCAGAAAACTGGAAGTGGCGCTGTGGCTCAAGTGGTAGAGTGCTCGCCTTGAGCTGAAGAGCACAGGGACAGTGCCCAAGCCCAGAGTTGAAGACCCACGACTGACCAAAAAAAAAAAAAAAGTGGCTGAGGGCCAATGCTAGGTGTCCATTGGCTCCTTTCCCTTGGCCTGAGATGGCAGAAAAGGACAAGGCAAAATAGAGATGTATATCCCTGGTACACTGGGACCACGTGCCAAAAAGAGGCCTAGACTCCCCTGGTGCTGGTAGCTCATGCCTATGATCCACCTAGTACTCAGGGGGCTGAAGTTGGAATTAAGAAAGAGGAGGAGGAGCCGGGCGCTGGTGGCTCACGCCTGTAATCCTAGCTACTCAGGAGGCTGAGATCTGAGGATCACAGTTCAAAGCCAGCCCTGACAGGAAAGTCTGTGAGACTCTTATCTCCAATAACCACCAGAAAACCGGAAGTGGCACTGTAGCTCAAGTGGTAGAGCGCTCGCCTTGAGCTGAAGAGCTGAGGGACAGCGCCCAGGCCCAGAGTTCAAGCCCCACGACCGACAAAAAAAAAAGAGGAGGAAGGCTAGGAAGGTGGCTCAGTGGTAGAGTGCTTGCCTTGCATATATGAGGCCCAGGGTTCGATTCCTCAGCACCACATAAGCAGAAAAAAGTCCGAAGTGGTACTGTGGCTCAAGTGGTAGGGCACTAGCCTTGAGCTGAAGAGCTCAGGGACAGTGCCCAGGCCCAGAGTTCAGGTACCATGACCCACCAAAACAAAGAGGAGAGAAGAAACCTGGGATGTGTTTTTGTGCCAGTACCAGGGTACTGTTCCTCAGCTTTTTTGCTCAAGGTTGCCATTCTACCACCTGAGCCACAGGTCCTCTTCTGGCTTATTGGTAGTTAATTAGAGATCGAATCCCAGACTTTCCTTCCTGCTCTGGATGGCTTCAAATGGATATCCTCGGATCTCAGCCCTGAGTAGCATTACAGGCCTGAGCCACCACTGAGTGCCTGACAAACCTGGAATTTTCTTGTTTCTGAATAGCTCAGTCTATGGTACATGAAAATAGACTAATAGAGTCATCAAAGCCAATGTTGAGTCCTCATGGATCTACCTGAGGTGACCTGCTTTAAAAGCCCTAAGCTTCCTTGTAAGAAATCTAGCTGTCCTGAAGCCCAGGTACTGGGGAAACTTCAAGAAGAAACTAGAGAGAAAAAGACTAGCGTTCCAGATCCCATCTGCTAGACATCCCTAGTCCAGGCACCAGACATGTACAAAGGACTCTTGAGAAGACTTCTGACCCAAACTCACAACACCACAAGCCTGAGTGACAGTCACCCAGCTGAGCTGTCAATCTCCCAGCCATAAGCCATCCCAATACTAAGTGTGGTTGTTATAAGTCACTAAGTATAGACATAGACTCATTCATGCTTATTTGCATAAGTGGCTTGCTATTCCCTAGAGTGCTCTGAGACTCACTTATTCCACTGAACAGTTTGCCTTGGGCTGTTCTGTGTCAGTGGGCCCAGATCCACTTCGTGCTCCGTTTGGCTGGGCTGCATTCCACAGCACAGATGTTCTATAACGTAGCACAGATGATTTTCAAACAACTATGCCTGTAGCTCAGCTCTTCAAAGCTAGCTTAGCCAGAAATCTGTTGCATAAAATAAGACAAAGAAGGAGTGAAGGCAAGAAGGTCCCCTGCCCCAATCATATCCTTTCCTGCCCTATCAAAGGAAAAGTTCTAGAAGAAACCTATAGCATTCACTTTCTGGGTTCAGGAATATATTTCAGCAGTGAAAATTTATCATGTGTGTGTGCATGCACAGATAAGTTCATTGTACCAAGACTAGAACTTAAGGCCTAGGTGTTATCCCTTAGCTTTTTTTTTTTTTTTTTTCTTTCTCAAGGCTGGTGCTCTACAGCTTGAGTCACAGCTCCACTCCCTGCTTTCCGGTGGTTACTTGGAGATAAGAGTCTCACAGACTCCTTACCCAGGCTGACTTCAAACATCATTCCTCAAATCTCAGCCTCCTGAGTGTCTAGAGTTGCCATTAGCACCTGGCTGCAGTTGCATCTTGAATGAATCTTCAGATCACCAATGCAAGAGGAGCCTAGTAGGTTCCCAGTTGTGACAACACCCAGGGTCAGCAAACCCAATCTCTTGATAGCTGCCCTCCCCCTCCCCTTTCCTTCCCTCTCTTCCTCCCTCCCTCCCTTTTTCTTTCTTTTTCTCTTTCTTTTTCTCTTTCTCTTTCTCTCTTTCTTTCTCTCTTTCTTTCTCTCTTTCTCTCTCTCTCTCTCTCTCTCTCTCTCTCTCTCTCTCTCTCTCTCTCTCTCTCTCTTTCTTTCTTTCTTTTTTTCTTTCTTTCATCAGTTGTGAGACTTGAACTTGGGGCCTGGGGTGCTATCCCTGAGCCTCTTTGTACTCAAGGCTAGACCACTTGAGCTACAGCACCACTTCTGGTTTTTGAGTGGTTAATTGGAGTTGAGTCTCATGGGGACTTTTCTGCCCAGACTGGCTTCAAACCTCAATCTTCAGAGCTCAACCTCCTGAGTAGCTAGGATTACAGGTGTGAGCCACAGGTACCCTGCTTAACCCCTTCTTTCATACTCAAATCTTCCAAGATGGTGTGGGGATTGAACCTGGTGTTTTGAAAATATCCTTCACCCTTCATGGGTGCTGAACTATGGGACTGGGCACCGTTCCTGATTTTTCAGCTCAAGGCTGGTGCCCTACCACTTGAGCCACAGTTCCACTTTGAGCTTTTTTCTGCTTATGTGGTGCTGAGGAATCGAACCCAAGGCTTCATGCATGTGAGGCAAGCACTCTACCACTGGGCCAACTTCCCAGCCCTTCTTCACCCTTCTTAATAGATTAGAACCTCATATTGCCACCTCCAATCTTTTGGCACGTTTTCTACTCTCTAAAATTCCTCACCCTCTAAGGACAATACCACCATAACCATCTGTGCCAGTTCTCTCTGAGCCTGTGGCAAACCTCATGGGGTAGAAACAAAGTCATGGGACAAACAGGGCTTCAGATTCAATCCTCATCTTTCCAGGACTTGGGTTCTCTTATTTCCCTTCTCAACTTCTATTTTAGGAGAAAAAATAGAGTTCAAGTTATATTCCCATCATCTATCACCATTACTCTTCCTGCTCCCATTGAGAGGCCTGGCTTTTGACCTTAATAGGTTGACCCTAAATATGACCTTTCCACCTTTACCCTGTTGCTGTCTACCTTGAGAAGAGGAAGAAAGTGAGATGGGAGTTAGAAAGGAGGCTTTGCTGCTCTTTACCACCACTCTCAGGCTTTGGGCTTAGACACATGTCTTTCTCTTTTTCAGGAAATAGAAAGCAGATGCCATTCATGATTGCAAGTCTAGTGTAATCTCTACAGCTCTTTTTTTTTTTTTTTTTTTTTTTGATCATGGGGCTTGAACTCTGGGCCTGGGTGCTATCTCACAGCTCCTTAGCTCAAGGCTAGCGCTCTACCACTTGAGCCATAGCACCACTTCCAGTTTTCTAGTGGTTAATTGGAGATGAGTCTCACAGACTTTCCTGCCCAGGCTGGCTTTGAACTGCAATCCTCAGATCTCAGCCTCCTGAGTAGCTAGGATTACAGGTGTGAGCCACTGGTGCCCAGCCCTCTACAGATCTTCATAAGTAGCCCTCATATAATCACTGAGGAAACTAAGGCTCTGAGAGGGTCAGTGACTCACCCAAGATCTCCTAGAAATGACTAAGCTGGGACTGGATTTCAGGTCTGCCTGACCTGGCCTTCTCTTCTAGCTTTCTGTTAATCTGAGCAATTCCAAAGTCCCTGGGTGACTATACTAGATCTTTCAGTGCCACCTTGGTCAGTAGCACCTTTAATAATTAGTTTTTTTGTTTGTTTGTTTGTTTTTGGTTGGTCGTGGGGCTTGAACTCTGAGCTTGGACGTTGTCCTGCACTCCAGCTCAAGGCAAGCGCTGTACCGCTTGAGCCACAGCGCCACTTCCGGTTTTCTAGTGGTTTATTGGAGATAAGAGTCTCATGGACTTTCCTGCCTGGGCTGGCTTTGAACGTGATCCTCAGAAGCTAGGATTACAGGCGTGAGCCACCGGCACCCGGCACCTTTAATAATTAGTTCATTGATCTTAACCTTAGGGAGGTTCCTCTTCCATGTGGAGTCCTGGCTTCCCCTCAGTGTTCCTCTGAACAAAAAGTCATGGGTCCCTTCCTTGCAATGGGAGTGGGGGCACAGAGCGTTTTTCTCCCTTTACCTTTGTCTTATGGCAGGGCAGACAGTCCTGGATTGGAATCCTACAACCACTTCTTGCTGGTGAACAAGAACATGCTTAGCTGCTGCAAAGTGAAGATCAATTCATGCCATGTGAGCCACTATCTGATTATGAAAACTGCCCATGATGCCATTCAGAGTGTGACCCCACAAGCAGGAATGAAAACAAAAGAAACCTACACACCATGGCTCATACCTGTAATTTTAGCTACTCAGAGGGCTAAGAGCTTCAAAGCTAGCCCAGACAGAAAAGTCCCTCAGACTCCTATCTCCACTTAGCCCACCAAAAAGCCAGAAGTAGAGCTGTGGCTCAAGCGGTAGATTGCCAGCCTTAAATGAAAGAGCTAAGGGGCCGGGAAGGTGGCTCAGTGGTAGAGTGCTTGCTTTGCATGCATGAGGCCCTGTGTTCTATTCCTCAGCACCACATAAGCAGAAAAAGCCGGCAGTGGTGCTGTGGCTCAAGGGGTAGAGCACTAGCCTGGAGTTGAACAACTGAGGGACAGCGCCCAGGCCCAGAGTTCAGGCCCCTACAACCAACAAAAAAAAAAAAAAAAGGAAGGGGTAGCCCAGTGATGGTGGCTCACACCTGTAATCCTAACAACTCAGGAGGCTGAGATCTGAAGATCACTGTTCAAAGCCAGCCCTGGCAGGAAAATCCATGGGACTCTTACCTCCAATTAACCACCACAAAACCAGAAGTAGAACTGTGGCTCAAAGTGGTAGACCATTAGCCTTGAGCACAAAGCTCAGGGACAGTGCCTAGGCCCTGAGTTCAAGCCCCAAGACCAACAAAAACAAAATGATGGAGTATGGCTCAAGTGATAGAACATCTGCCTAGCAAAGCTCTCAGGGCCCCCACAAAAAAAAAAAAAGAGGAGGAGGAAGAGGCCTCTCTTTATCCTAATTCTTCTCAGCAGTGCAGTCCTGGGGCTAAGTCTGGAGAGTATGAGTTGGAGAACTTGAACTTCTAACCCTCTCTGGGAAGAGGAAGAGGAGACTGAAGCACACTCAATCCCCTGCAGAAGGCAGGGATCATGCCAGGATGGACAGTAAAAAGCTGTTAACACAAGGTGAGCCACAAATGCTTATTCTGCCCACATGTCTGGTAGGTGAAGGGAGCTGCTGCGGTACCAGATACAGACTGTCTCTGTGGAGGAGGGTTTAAGTTTGGGCCCCCACCACCGATTTCCAGTACTTGGCTGGCATGTCCTAAGTACTCAATAAATGCCTATTGAATGAGGGTCCTTTCCTATAGGGGCTGAACAACAGAGGAAGAGACAGAAAGAGAGTGGTGACAGCACTATGTCAACAATGAGCTAAGGCCTGAGTTGCCCTTTATTATACAGCTCCTGCTAAATATACAGTTTCATGGGTGACAGGACTCAAAGGAGAAATAACAGTCTTATTGATTCCCATTGGCCCTCCTATTGTTGATCCCTACTGACCTCTGTCAAACTCCAGTCAACCTAAAAATAAAGAAAAAGAGGATAAAAATAGGACTAGGAGCTGGGCGCCGGTAGCTCATGCCTGTAATCCTGGCTACTCAGGAGGCTGAGATCTGAGGATGGAGGTTCAAAGCCAGCCCAGGTAGGAAAGTTCCTGAGACTCTTATCTCCAATAAACCACTAGAAAACCAGAAGTGGTGTTGTAGCTCAAGAGGTAAAGCGCTCGCCTTGAGCTGAAGAGCACAAGGACAGCGCCCAGGCCCAGAGTTCAAGCCCCACAACCACAAAAAAAAAAAAAAAAAAAATAGGACTAGGGCCCAGTGCTGGTAGCTAGTACTTGTAATCCTAGCTACTTAGGAGACAGATCTGAAGATCCAGTTTCAAAGCCAGCCTGAGCAGGAAAGTCTGTGAAACTTTTCTTCAATTAGCCAGAAGTAAAGATGGGGTTCAAGTGGTAGGGCATTAGCCTTGAGAGGGAAAAACAAAACAAAACTCTGAGAAAGTACTCAGGCCTTGAATTCAAGCCTTAGGACTGGCACATGTGCACACATGCACACACACACAACAGGACTAGAGGAGTGTGGCTTGAATGGCAGAATACTTGCTTAGCAAGTGTGAGGCACTGAGTTCAATTCTCAATACCACAAAACAAAAACAGAAAGAGAGAGAGAAAAAAATTTAAGTGTAGAGCTTCAACAGGGCTGGGAGCACATGGCCAGCTTGAACTCTGGTGTGGCGCTATTCCTAAGCTCTTCAGCTTAAAGCGAGCACTCTACCGCTTGAATCACAGCTCCATTTCTGGTTTTCTGGTGGTTTATTGGAGATAAGAGTATCATGGATTTTGGGCTGGGAAGGTAGCTCAGTGGTAGAGCACTTGCCTTGCATGCTCGAGGCCCTGGGTTCGATTCCTCAGCACCACATAAGCAAAAAGAAAAAAGCCGGAAGTGGCGCTGTGGCTCAAGTGGTAGAGCGCTAGCCTTGAGCTGAAGAGCTGAGGGACAGTGCCCAGGCCCAGAGTTCAGGCCCCACGACTGGACCCAAAAAAAGAAAAAAGAGTATCATGGATTTTCCTGCCTGGGCTGGCTTTGAACCATGATCCTCAGATCTCAGCCTCCTGAGTAGCTAGGATTGCAGATATGAGCCACTGGCATCCAGCCTGCTTACCATTGTTTTGCTTAAGGCTGATGGTTTACCTCTATTTCTGTCTTTTTGTCAATTAATTGGAGATAGTCTTTTGGATCTATCTGCCAAGGCTGGCTTCGAACCTTAATCCTCAGATCTCAGCCTCCTGAGCAGCTAGGATTACAGGCATGAACCACCAGTGCCCAGCTCAGCTTTCTTCCCATATGTCATTTTCCCATGTCTACCGAGGTTTTTACCTTTTAAAAGACAGAACAAGTCCAACACACAGGTTCACACACACAATTACAGCATCCCGGAAAAGGATCTCACACTTCCTCCTCATGCTCACCCCTGACAACCCTCAAAGATGGTCCTATGAGTGTCATACAAGTTCACACACACAGTCACAGCATCCAGAAAGGAATCTCACACTTCCTCCTCATGCTCCCTGATCTGAGGAGTACATCCCTCCTCTGTAACTGTCAGGGAGAGGATGGGAAAGGAAGCCTGAGCTCTAGCCAACCTGCTCCTTTTCTGTCTCCTTGTCTCCCCAGTACAAATGGTGCCAAGCTCCCCTCCTATGCCCTCCAGGTATGCAGCCTCTTGTTGCTTAGCAACAAGGCCTCATCCCCATACCTCAGCAGCCTCCCCTGGTAGCTCTAGTAGCAACACTGCAGGGAGAGCCAGGATGGACCTTGTAGGATCTACTGCTGCTGCTGCTGCTGACAGGGAGTGTGTGGGAACAAGCCCCAAAATAAGCCCAGGTGTGAAAGCATTCAGGTCCCACACTGACTCTTAGAAAGTCCTGCTGTGCCTCTTTTCCCAGTTCTGGCTCTCTGGCTCTGTTTCTAGGTTATCTTCCTCTGCTTAGGGCTCAAGTATCACATTTGTTGACCTTTGTTCTCTGTCCATCCTGTAACTCCTCATCCACATGAATGTCTCTATGGCTGCTCCAGCCTCTCTTGCATCTCTTCCTGTCAGACCGTGTAGTTGCTGGACATAAGTCTCCTAATTGCCCAATTCCAAGGGCCAGTTACCATGGCCTCCATCTACTACCAGTGAGACTAGGACCTTAACTCCTTGTTCACATCTTCCTAGACTGGCCTGAGGTAGAAGGGATCAGAGAGTACTCCCCCAAAGAAGTTCTATAGCCTGGGCTGGCCTTCTGCGTCAGTGGAAACTGACACTGGACTTCAGGCCAACTAGACAAGGACTAGGCCCAGAAAAAAAAAAAAAAGTCCTTCTTGTGGCCTTCTTCCCATTGCTTCAGCCAGGATGGCCCAGTTCCCAAGAGGAGCTCCAGAGAGGCTCAGCACTGGTGACAGCCAGGAACTGCCCTACCCAGACCAGTGCACCCCCGCCCCCCACTAACCGAGTCCTCCGAGGGCATGACACCAATCCTCCTGTCTCTGCATCCACCTGACGTCCCCTGCCACCCCACAAGCAGGCACTTATGTCTGAGAATATTATCTGTTAAGAAGTCAGGGCTAGGGAGCAGGTCAGCCAAGAGAGAGCTGAGAGGAAGTACTTCCAGAATAAGGAGGCTGGAATGAAGGCCAGTTCCCAAGCTAACCAGGGGCTAGAAAGCTGCAAAATGAGGGCATGAAGGAGCTTGAGGGAGGGAGGACTAAAATCAGCCATCTAGCTAAGGAAGCAGTCAAACAACAGAAGGAACTTTCAGGCAGGAGGCGGGACCAAGTGACCTCACCCAAACCCTGTGGTCTGCTTCTGTTGCAACCTGGCGAGTCTCCCAGCTCTCCTGGGTCCCCAAGCTTTTTATAGTTCACTCCCCAACTTGGGTTTAAATAATTAAACAAGATGGACAGAAATAGCAGCCGGACAGTGGAGACAGGTTATTTTGGGGTTTTCTGGAACATAGTGCTCCTGGGTGTTACCCTACCCTTGCACAGGGTGGAGCTAGCATCCAGGCTGCTGGGATACTCCAGTGAGGAAATCCCACCCACCCCCTGTGCTCTTTGGCTTGATAGAGTCGCTTTCAGCCCCTGGAGGGTCTCCAGTTTTGCCTCCTCTTCAAAGAAGAGAGCATTTCACTGCCTTCTGACCCTGGCTACTCCCTGGAGGCAGTGACTTCTGTTGCCTGTCAGACCTTCTACTACAGAGATGGTGACAGATACTGACAATCAGATCCATAAGCAACTGCAAGACAGGCTGAACCAGGATGAAGTGACCACTGGCCAGGACTCCTCTGGCCAAGGAGATGGAATCAGGTGATACAAAGCCTTGCCCTCTCCCTCACTATCACTATAATAGGGAAACTGAAGGGAATATGACTGGAATGGGGAGTAGGAAGCACACTAGGAAGAAGAGGCATTAGAGATGGATTGGTGGGTGGGATTTCAGAGAAGAAAAGGCTGAAGGTAGGTTAATGTCTGGGCAAAAAATTCTCAGCTTTTGGTTCCCTTCAGTGTTTATTTGTCTCTGGCAGAACCCCAGCCTAAGTTTTCTGGGAAAAAAGTTTTCAGTAGCTGCTCTGGGGACTAGAAGAAGTAGGCATCTCTCCCCTGCCCCAAGTCTTCCTCCACACCAGTCACTTGCAACTGGTTGTTCCAACTACAAAGAGGAGCCTCAATTCTACCTTGAGGTTCTACCATAAAGCTTTAAAATTTGGAGCACTGAGGAAGCCTGAGAGGGGGCAAGAGGGAAATCTATAGTTTTCCCTCTGTGGATAACAACTCTAGGGATATGAGGTTCAGAGTTCAGTAAATACTGAAATTTTTATTCATCCTACAACCTTTTTCTTCTTTGGCAGTACTAGGTTTAAAATCATAGCCTAGCTAGACAAGTGCTCTAGCAATTGAACCATACTTCAGCCCTGAATAAACATTTTTTATTTATGAACATTTATGGGGGGGGGGGTCCTGGGACTTGAACTCAGGGCCTGGGCACTGTCCCTGAGCTTTTGTGCTCAAAGCTAGTGCTCTACTATCTTGAGCCACAGCTCCATTTCCAGCTTTTTGCTGGTTAATTGGAGATAAGAGTTGCTTGGGAGTTTTCCTGCTTGGACTGGCTTCAAACTGCTATCAAATCTCAACCTCCTGAGTAGCTAGGAATATAGGCATGTGCCACTGGCACCTGGCTTCAAAAATAATTTTAAAAACACTGGTTACAAGTTACATATTCTGCTTAGAGTTAGGAATAAATTAGTATGCCATAAACTTGTAAACTCATGTTCTCTAGAAACTCACAGTTTGGAACCCTGAATGGCACTCTTAAAACTTACCCAGGGGGAAAGTGGTACAGCTCAAGTATTGGAGCACTTACCTAGCATACAGAAAGATCTAGGTTCGTTCCCCAGTACCAAAAAATAAAAAATAAAAAGCCAGCCCTAGGTGTCTTTTTTTTTTTTTCCGGTCCAGTCATGGGGCCTGAACTCTGGGCCTGGGCGCTGTCCCTCAGCTCTTCAGCTCAAGGTTAGAGCGCTCTACCACTTGAGCCACTTCCGGCTTTTTTCTTTTTGCTTATGTGGTGCTGAGGAATCGAACCCAGGGCCTCATGCATGCAAGGCAAGCGCTCTACCACTGAGCCACCTTCCCAGCCCCTCTAGGTGTCTTATGACTGTAATCCAAGCTACTTCAGGAGTCTGAGATTTTATGACTGTAATCCAAGCTACTTCAGGAGTCTGAGATCTGAAGATCCCAATTTGAAGCTAGCCCAGGCAGATAAGCCTGGAGACTCTTTTCTCCAATAACCACCAAAAAGCTGGAAGTGGAGCTGAAGTGATAGAATGCCAGCTTGAGTGAAAAAGCTAAGGGACAGTGTGTAGGCCCTGAATTCAAGCCCCAGTACTGGCATCAAAACACAAACAAAAAATTCTGTTTCTAGCCAGGAGTGGTGACATATGCCTGTAATTCTAGCACTCAGAAGGTAGAGAAAGAAGGATATTCAGCTGAGGTCAAGTTGGGCACTGGTGGCTCACGCCTGTAATCCTAGCTACTCAGGAGGCTGAGATCTGAAGATAATGGTTCATAGCCAGCCCAGGCAGGAAAGTCTGTAAGACTCTTAGTTCCAATTAACCACCAGAAAATTGGAAGTGGTTCTGTGGCTCAAGTGGTAGAACACTAGTCTTGAGCTGAAGAGCTGAGGACAGCACCTAGACCCAGAGTTCAAGCCCCATGACCTACAAAATAAAAAAGTAAAGGATTGGGAAGGTGGCTCAGTGGTAGCATGCTTGCCTTGCATGCATGAGGCCCTGGGTTCAATTCTTCAGCACCACATAAGCAGAAAAAAGCCCGAAGTGGCGCTCTGGCTTAAGTGGTAGAGCGCTAGCCTTGAGCTGAAGAGCTGAGGGACAGCATCCAGGCCCAGAGTTCAGGCCCCATGACTGGAAAAAAAAAAAAAGTAAAAAGCTGGGTGCTGGTGGCTCATGCCCGTAAATCCTAGCTACTTAAGAAGTTGAGATCTGAGGATCGAGATTCAAAGTCTGCCCAGGCAGGAAAGTCCATGAGACTCTTATCTCCAATTAACCACCAGGAAAGAAGTACAGCTGTGGCTCAGAATGGTAGAGTGCTAGCCTTGAGCTGAAGAGCAAAGGGACAGCTCCCAGGCTGAGTGCAAGCCCCACAACTGACCCAAAAAAAAAAAAAGGAAAAAAGGAAAAGCCCCTGTGCCTCATTGATCCAGAGTGCTTGCTTATTATATATACAAAACAAGAGCCTCATAGGAATTACCCCGCTTGATATTCACAGCAAATCTATTAGATAATACTGTCCTCCCTCTCCCAGCAGTTATTAGATGATATGAAAGCTGGGTACAGTGGTATACAGCTCTAATGCCAAGACTTAAAAGGCTAAGACAAAAAGATTTCGAGTTTGAGGTCAGTCTGGAGTACATAGTAAGAGTCTATTCTGCCAGGCACCAGTGTCTGACACCTGGAATCCTAGCTACTCAGGAGGCTGAGATCTGAGGATCATGGTTCAAAACCAGCATGGGCAGGAAAGTCTGAGAGACTCTTTTTTTTCTGTCAGTCATGGGGCTTGAACTCTGGACCTGTGCACTGTCCCTCAGTTCTTTAGCTCAAGGCGAGCACTCTACCACTTGAGCTACAGCATCACTTCTGGTTTTCTAGTGGTTTATTGGAGATAAGAGTCTCATAGTCTTTCCTGCCCAGACTGGCTTTGAACCTCGATCCTCAGATCTCAGCCTCCTGAGTAGCTAGGATTACAGGAGTGAGCCACCGGCGCCCGGCTTCTGAGAGACTCTCATCTCCAATAAACCACCAGAAAACCAGAAATGGTTCAAGTAGTAGAGTGCTAGCCTTGAGCTGAAGAGCTGAGGGACAGTGCCCAAGCCCAGAGTTCAAGCCCCACAACCGACCAAAAAAAAAAAAAAAAAGGTCTATTCCTCCCTGCCCCCTCCCCCCAAAAGCAAGATATGGAGATGTGCCAAGGTCACTCAACTAGTAAACAGTATAAATCTAGGTGGAACCCAAGTTTATAGGAATCCAAGTTCTGTGCTCTTAGCCACTGTCCCATGGAATTAAATACGTGGAAAGTGTAGAGATGGGTTCTTTAATCCTATTTAAAAAATGAGATTGTCTTTAGCTGATGGGTAAGTGCTATAAGTGCTGGGTGGGACAATCAGGGAACACCTAAAGGAGGTGGCTTTGAAATGGAATAAAAGGATTAATTCACTCATTTCACAAATAAGTAGGTTGAGGACCTAGTACCACTACTATGCTCTACTCTAAGGCTGAAGACCAAAGGGGCCAAAGTCCTTGAGCTTGTGGACTTGCTGGGCCTTGGTAAGTAGATTGGAAATCAGGAGTCTTAGAGGCTACCTTCCTTTACTTTCTGAGTGTTCTGCTCTTGGATTTCTTTCCCAGTCTCAAATACCCCAAACTTATGAGAAATCTAAAGGCAAGGGCTTGAGTCAGTTGCCTGTGGCTCATGCCTGTAATCTTAGCTACTCAGGAGACTGAGATCTGATGAGGTTCAAAGCCAACCTGGGGAAGGAAAAGTCTATGAGACTTTTATCACCAATTAATCATACATACACAAAAAAGCCTAAGTGGAGCTGTGGCTCAAGTGGTACACCAGCCTTGAGTGAAAAGTCTAAGGGACAGCACCCAGGTCCTGAGTTCAAGCCCCATACACGCAAAAATAAATAAGTAAATAAATAAAGGTAAGGTCTCGTTTTGAGTACACTTTTCTGGAGTTGGGGGATATAGGTTAGTGATACTGTGCTTAGCATGTACAGGGCCTGGTTTCAATTCCCAGCACTAAAATAAAGAGGTACAAGAATGCCTTCCCTCTATTCTGGAAATCCTTCCTAATGTCGGTATATATTTCTTCCAGATTCAATATATTTTCTCTTATTTTCACTTTCCCTGTCCAAGGCTAAAATCTCAGAGCAGTAACCCAGCAGGCCGTGATTCGCTGGCCCTTTAAGACAACCTTCTCCCCACGTGCCGTCTGGTTGGGCTGGCGATGCTGACGCACGCATGACGTCAATGGCAGCTGGTGGAGTCTGGGCACGAGGAGCAAAGTTGGGATGGGGGTGGGGGGGAAAGGAGGGAGGGAAGGCAGTTAATTTGCATTTAAAGGGGCCTCTTCCAGGTTAATGATCAGGGCTTTAAAGAAATGTGTATAGAGAAAACTTTCTATCCCAGGCTGTGGCTCAAGAAAATGGCGCGGTACAGCTGAAGTCGGTGGTGATTGAAGTTTGCAATGTCAATTATGTCCTTCCGCGGAAAGGGGGAAGTAGTCCGTCGGTGCCTAGGCTGGGAGCACGTGACCGGGAGGGGGGGCGGATGGGGGAGCCAAAGAAGAGGGAGGAGCTGGGGAGCGGACTGTCAGGCTGCGTTTCAGCTGCCCCCACCCCCACATCCTGCCCACCCTCCTGCAGCTGCCACCACATCCTGCCCAGCCGGGGGGGGGGGGGGGGGGGGCAGGGAACTCGTGTGTGTGTGTGTGTGTGTGTGTGTGTGTGTAGGGGGGGGTAATATACTGACTCGGACACCGCTCTGGCACACCCCCCCCTCAGCTCTCTTCAGCTCCAGGGTGTGGCTTCTGCCCTTTGCCCCAAAGTCTGGCCTTAGGCATCCTGGCATTAGACTTGGAGCTCGGCTTTGCCAGTACAGCCTTGGACAGCTCTCTGCCTGACTCTGCCATCCATCCTTCCTTCCAACTCTGAAGTGAAACTTGAAGGAACCTCAAGACCAGAAGTTCCTTACAGACCCTTCATCCCTGGGCTAGTAGTTACTAGTGGGAGAAATAGAGTTGTTCAATAAAGCTTTTATAATCTTAACGCCAGTACACAACTGCATACCCGAATGCACACACACATAGAGATGCATGCGATGTATTTGCTGAGTGCATTCCATGCTGGTTCTGCAAAACTCTGAAGACCTGAGATTGAGTTAGATCTCAGTCTCTTATTAAAGAGCTCAGGTTCTGATGAGGAAGAGTAAATTTGGAAACCAAAAATGTCAGAGTGTATACTATGGTGTGTACTGGGGAGATAGATGATACAACATGGAGAGTGCTACGCAAGTTGGCACAGGGCAGCACCAAATCAGTGATGAGAATATATGCCCCCAGCTACCATACAGCTGCTTAATGTCCTTTGCTTTACAAGCAAGGTGACAGATGTGGAGAGCAATGGGAAGTCTCTGTGGCGATCACTCAAAAACTGCTGCGAGAAGGATCAATCTGATGAAAGAATGAAATGGATGGTGATAGGACATTAAGATTATTCTAATGGGCTGGGAAGGTGGCTCAGTGGTAAAGCGCTTGCCTTGCAAGCCTGAGGCCCTGGGTTCGATTCCTCAGCACCACATAAGCAAAAAGAAAAAAGCCGGAAGTGGCGCTGTGGCTCAAGTGGTAGAGCGCTAGCCTTGAGCTGAAGAGCTGAGGGACAGCGCCCAGGCCCAGAGTTCAGGCCCCACGACCGGACCCCAAAAAAAAAAAAAAAAGATTATTCTAATGTCTGTAGAGAAGGTGGGAGAGGCCAGTCAATCCATGCAGATTAGAGGCCTGACCAGCAATGACTTCCCTGGGTTATACTTGTGGTAAACTGTATAAACGTATGGGAGGAATTTATACAACCTATTCTTTTTGGACTTTGGTGGACATCTAAATGTCTGATCATAGAGGATTTCATAGCAGCGTAGGCTTGTTAGGTGACTAGAAATGATGGGTGGGCACTTTGAAGTGAGGGAGGAAAAATGAGACCCTAGGTTTTTGGTCCTGCTCATTCTACATATGAAGATTATGAGATGGAAAGCCTAGGCCATTTAGTGAGTCACTTTCCGGAAGTCCTTATTTCCATTCGAGCTTCCAGCAGCCCTCACTCCCTAGAGATTTTTTTGTCTTCCTCCATGAAAATCAGGATCTTGTGCATGTTATTTTACTTCTTCCCAGAAGTTTACTCCACATTCTAAATTCGGTCCCATTAACAACATCAGCATCTCCTACTCTGTTGTCCTGTGCACTGTCATGTGTGAGCATCTCAGGAATTAGGTCACTTAATCTCTCTCTGAGCTCTTCACTTCATCCGTTTTCCCTCCAGCTCCTGGCCCTTTAATACCCTCCCCAGGTGACTCACCTTCCTTCCTCATTCCTTTGTTAAGGACCCAACATTCCAAGGCTGGGAGGAACAGCCAGCCAATCATAGATCTGGCAGGCTTGCTTCTGGCTTGAGATTGGCTGGAGTTGTGATTGGCGGGAGACTCATGCTTATCTACAGGGATTGGGGAGGGGGTTTCTGGGAATTGGCCCTGGGAAAGAATTTGTTTCTGGGCTGCTTGTGTGAGAATCTTCAAGTAGAGCTTAGGCCAGAGGGCTCTCTGGCTTGGAGAGCTTCTAGATTTGAGGCAGGTTGAGAATTTAGCCCCCTTGGTCTCCTAGGGACTTTTTGCCCACCTCCCCCTCTCTGATTTGGGACCCAATGGACTGAAGGCTTCGTTCCCAAGCCTGTTCCTAAGAAGTCTTCCAACAGTCTTGGATCTCTCCAGTCTCAACATTCTGCTTTCCCGACGTCGGAAACAGCCGGAAAATAAACACCCTGATGACTAAACGATTTCTCCAGCTAGAGCCTGGGGAAGCACTAAAAATAGAGGCCACAAGTGAGGGGAGGTTCCCAACTTTGGGGAGGGGGGGCACTTTCTCATCCTGCTACTGCCACAGTGTCAACTCTGGCACAAAGCTCATGCCTCCAATCTGTGGGGAAGTGTTATAAGGGCTCTCCCTGCCTACCCTGATGTTTGGGGGGCAAGCTAGCCTTGTCTGGCAGGGAGAACTTGCTCTGATGCTGGATACCCCAAACCAGTGGGGAATTGAGAAACCACATTTAGGGATAATGTAGGACATTGTATAAATCAGGTTTCCTTACGGAGGGGCCAGGTAGAAAGGGTGGAAACTGAGGCCAAGGAAATAAGAGCCTGCTGGCTTCTAGTTCACGGTACAAAATAAACCTCCAACCTATTTGCAAAAACAATCCCACTGCTCTACCCTTCTTCTAAGACTGGTCTGAACTAACTGGAACCCGAAGGAATGTTTTGTCTTGCCCTTTGGCCCAAAAGCCTAAGTTTTTATAATGCAGTGTGCTACACAACTTTGGTGAGCTAACTTGATTTTCATGCCAAATGTATGTTTGGTCCTATTATCACCATTTCTGCTTCACTCTGGAAGATAATCAGGTAGAGAATTACTGTTCTTGTGTTAACAGTTAATAATAAGTGGTGGAGTAAGGATTTGAACTGAGGCAGGTTGGGTGCAAAATTGCTGCATGATATGCTTCCTTTCTCTGTACATATTGGTCTAAGTACTAACCCAGAATTGGGTTTTTGTCCAGTATATTTAGACCCAGCCAGATAGAAATCAGTGTGAAGAACTGAGTGCCCTTCTGTTCTGCAAGATTCTTTGAGATCTATGTCAGATCCGATCATTTCCTCAAGCTTCGCGTTAGAAAGCCGCTTCCCTTGGAAGTATCAGGAATATTGGCTGATGAGGAAAGCAAATGGGGTCCAGTGTCAGCGACCCGGGCACCTACACTCTTGTAGGGCCCTTAAAAAATCTCACCATTAAGATCTACTACTACTTCTTTACTAAGGTGCTTCTAGATGTTTCCTGGGAGGCAGATGGAGAGTGTGTGTGGGGGGCGCGCCCTTCAAATTGCCCCCTCGGCTGGGGCGCGCAGGCACTGAAGATTAGGTCACCCGCGAACTATGAGCGGTCGCTTTAAATTGCTGGGCGTCTGCCGAGCCGGGCCCAGGAAGGGGAGGGGGTTCGTCGCAGGTAGAGGGAGCCGTTGAGCTCCCCAGGTAACCTCAGGAGAGAACGTGGTCCTGTAAGTGGAGCTTTGTCACACATAAAGTGGGGAGATGGATTCTTCCCATCACTTACAGTCTCCTCTTAATTTTTCTACTTAAGACGCCTTCCTGCCTCCCAACTCTCCTGGGGCTTGGGGGTGTCAAGGTAGCGTGTGTGCCCGGGAGTGTCGGCGCCTCCCGCGGAGCCCCGAGGAGGAAGCTCCGGGAGCGCGGGGCGGCGGCGGCGCCCGGCGGCTGTCCGCGAGCTGGAGGGGGCACCGGGGGCACGGGACGATCCCTTTCAAGGCCTCTGGAGCCTCGCCTTTCTACTTTGCCTCGCTCGGTCTCCGCCAATCTCTCCCTTCTCTCTCCCCTTCCCCGCAGGCGGAGGGATCTGCCGCTCCCCACGCCGCAGCCTGCTTGGGAGGGTGGCGGGGTGGGGGCCACTGGCCCGGCCCGGCCGGCCCGAGGGAAGCAAGAGGCGGTGCCGCGCTCCGGACCGCCCCCGTCCGGCCCCGCCCCTCCGCCCCCATGGGTTCCTGCCATTGGGCCGCCGCCTGTCCATCACTTCTGGTCTCCCTCCCTCTTCTCCCCCTCCCACCTCGCAAGCTAGGCTGAGCTGTGCCTACGTCGGCCTCGACTCCCGGGGGCTGGAGGAGTTACCTTTGGAGCCCGAAAGGAGGAAGGAAGCAAAATATCAACAACAGTCGAGGCGGCTCCAGCGCTCGGCCCCGGTCCTCTTTCGCCCGCCGCCGCCCGCCCGCCCGCCCCCGCGCCCACGACGGGGGCCGAGGCCCCCGGCGCCGCCCAGGGCCCGCGCGGACGCCGGCCTCATTTATTATTCCCCCCGCCCCGAGCGGCAGCTTCCCGCTGTGGAAGATACCCCAGACCTGGGGCTAGGGCCATCCCCTCCCTGCTGTGACACCCCATTTCCCCAGCGGGACTGGTGAGTAGAGAAAAATGGTGCGTCTGCCACTTTAAGAGCCCCCCTCCCCCACCCCGGGCTGGGGCTGGGGTGGAGGGGGGTCCGGACCGTCCCCGGAGGGGTGCTGGGGGGGGTGGCCCCGGGCCGGGCGGAACTCGCGGAGCGGACCGTGTCCCCGCGCGGCGCGGGCGGGGGGTTACCCCGAGAACTGTTGGTGTCAGGGAGTCGGCGGTGGGGGGCCCGTGGAGTGGGTTGTGTGATTCCCTGGGGTGTTGGAGGTGCGGGTGGGGACCGGCGCATTGGGGGGCGCGCCGGCCTGTTCGCGTCCGAGGAGCGGAAGGCCTCCGAGGGGTCTGGGAAAGGGCGCCATCCTCACAGGGGGTCTCCGGTGACAGCCTGGAGCGACTGACATTTTAACAGCCGGCTCGCCCTCTCCCTCCCTCCCCTCGCCGCCTGTTCCCTCCTCCTTGGCCCGAAATGGTGCCGAAGGGGGCCCGGGAGGGCGGTGCAGGGTGGGGGCGGGGGGAGCCGCAGCTGTTTGGGAAGCGGGGGAGGGAGGGGGGATGTTGTTCAGATGACACCCGGGGGGTGGGTTGGGTTGTGAGTGTGTCTCCCGGCCCGTGTTTGCCGGTGTTTTATGGAGTTGGGACGCCGAGTCGCCCCAGGAGATGGGCACGCCGGACGACCCTCCTGGGGACCTCCCAGCCCGGGTTGTTCCCAGACCCCCCGATGCAGTTTGTCAGCCACCCCAGCTGACGAACCCCCTGGCCAGAAGTTTGCAACTGTTCAACATCTGGGCAGAGGAGTTCTCCAGTCTGCCTTTCCACCTATGGCAGGCTGAGCTGGGTTAGGAGTAGGGTCTGGCTAGGGAGGGGGGGGTGGGCTTTGGGGAGGTTAGGCCTAGGGGATTAAGATACACTTAGTCTTCCCCCCTGCATTTTCAGCCTTTTCACATCGGGGGTCGTGTGTAACAACGGAAAGTACTGGATCTCTGGTGATTCACACTAACCTGGCAGCAACCCTTTAGTGTGCCCCAGGAAAGGAGCACCCCTAGGCATGGGCTCACTTGACCTCGGAGTAGATTATGCCAGGTTTGTTCTGAATATGAGGCCTGGCCTCCCTTACCTCGTGCTGCTGGGTTGGGGGATGGTACAGTGGGTGGATCCTGTGCTCCTTCCCTGTGCCCAGCACCCCCATATATGACTTTTATTCAGAGGCCTAGTTTCTTTGGTTTGAAGGTGGCAATTATTCACCTTCCCTCCGTTCCCTGAATGGGCCCCCAAAGCGTTTCAGGGGCCAGCCTGGACTATGGGAAGTTTGCCGGCTGGGGCAGTGACCTTGGGCTGTTCTGGCCTGGAGATAGGAGGGGAGCCCAGGCCAATATGAGATTGAGTATATTGGAGTCAGTGCTGCCCACTTCCTACTCCCCTTCAAGTGCCCCCAGAGGAGGTCTCCGTGGAGAAGAGCAATAAAAAGACATATGTCATTGTCCATAGTTGCCCACCATTTGTGATCCCACCAGCCTCAGGACTCAGTGTAGTTCTTCATCCTGGCTCTCCTAGCTTTCACAGCCTGCCTGGGGAATGAATTTCCTTCCTGTGGTTTCTCAGTGTGTTGTGCAGGAGATGAGGGTGAGGTGGGACCCATGTGGGAGTGGCTGAGGCACTTATTGTATAGGATGGTTGGGGGACACTGGAATGGTAGCCTTTCTCCACTTGTCCCAAGTGTGGGTGTTGCAGCCCTTGGGTCTCAGTAGTCATATTCTCTTTGTTGTAAATCCCCTGTCCTCCCAACATACTCTGTGTGTGCTTGCATGTAAGTGTACATTTGTAAGGCGTTTCTCTGGAGGAGAGAGGAGCTTTTACTCACATTTCTGTAGCAACCAGAGAGGTTGAGCTTTTTACCTCAAAACACAAAGCAAATCTGTGTCAGAGCTTTAGTCCTTTTGCTCTTTGAGACACAGCCTCCTAGCAAGGAGAGACTTCAAAGGAAGACAGGCAAATGAACTCTGATCCAAGAAGAAAAGCAGGAGCCAGAAAGCATCACAAACCTTGTGATGGAGGATGGGTATGGTGTGTGTGTATGGGGGAGGCAATAGGGCAATAGAGGTTCTGTTACAGTGCTTGTTAACAGGATGGTAGAAGATTTGGAAAAGTAGCAGGTGCTGCCCATTGTCCATCCCACTCTGCCCCTCCTAGCTCCTGGCTCTTCTTGTAGGCTAGGAAATGTGCTTGTCTTTCTGGCTGCGGTTATATAATCACTCTCCAGCAGTGTTTTTTCTTTTTCTTTTTTAATCATTCCTGGGTCTTTCCTGGAGACGTGATGGAGAGGAGAAGGTACAGGCAGACTCCTTAAGTTTGGGGGTAGGAAGAGCAGCAGTAGGAACCTGAGGGGTTCCATAGCCACAAAGGGAGTAGGAGGTTAGGCCCTCATTGATAGTGACCCATCTTCCTCTGATCCTGCCCTGGGGTGGTATCTCTGCTGTGGGTATCCTTGGACCTCATGCCTCCAGAGAGGCCCGCACCTCTGCCAGTCTTGTCAACCTTCTCTAGGTACAAAATCTGTATTTATACTGGCCTGGTACAGGCCCTTGTTGAATGAACACTTTGCCACCCACCTGTGTACCCCCTTGGGGAGAAGGGATTCCAGGGACAAATGAGTAGGTCCAAGGTTGCCATGGTTGTATTTAAGCTGGCTTCCTGCTTCTCTGCCCTCTGGTCTGGACAGTGGTGGCCCTGCTGGAAAAGAGCAGCTGATGGGGTACAGATCTTCCTCCTGGACACAAATATAACTATTTAGCCAGGTTCTGAAAGGGGCTGAGGATTCCATGTAGGCAAAGAACCTATCATTTAGGGTCAGATTCCAGGTCTGTGACCATGGTGGTCACCCTTAGGGACCATGGCGGGGACTCTTCATGCTCTGTAAGGCCAGCTTGTCTGAGGCAATTAGCTCTCTTTTACAGGGAAGTGGGAAGGAGGAGATGGTGGTGGGGCCAGCACAGCTTCAGCATCACTGTAATCGTTGGTGGCTTTTATGAGCCAGTCATGGGGCCAGAGTCCAGCCAAACCTCTGTCCTGTCCCAGTTTGGTGACTTACTCATGGGAAGAAAGGACAGTATTAGGGCCTTAGAGCTCTGTTCTAGAAGCTGGGCATCTGACTGTGGTGGTTAATATTGCCCTGTCTGTTCAGTTACAGCAGGCAGGATGGAGTTTAGACTTCAGGAAGAGCTTCTCAGTGAGACTAGGTTGGGAAGAGAGAGATGGCTTTTAACTCGGCCTGGGAAAGGTGGGGATCTCAAAATACTTTCTTCTCCAGTGGATCTGCTAAAAGAATACCTTGACCTTTGGCCTAGTAGAGTTGGTGCTATTTGGCTCCTGGAATATTTATTTTCTCTTCTCTCTCCTTGCCTAGGACAAAAAGTATTCTGAGGTGAGTTTGTGCTGGAGCTAGCCTTTGAGCTTCTTTCTCCCAGCAAGAGCACTGAGTGTGGGAGGAGGGGTCTCTTGCAGACTGGCAGGTCCAGATGCACCTGGCAGGCCTACAGCATTTAGTGTCATACATGTATGAAGGTGTGTGGTGCATACTTGGGTGTGTAGACACCCACAGAACAGCTGCCACCCTGCGGGAGGTGGGGGTAGTGAGTGGCAAAGATGATTAAAGGATTGGAGAGTGGAGATGGGGTGAGGGGACTGGAGGCAAGAGGCGAAGGGCATAGAAGAACTCTGAAGAGAGAAGTATTGGCTGGAGCAGGAGGGATTGAGGTTAGACCACAGATGGGCAGAGCCCTGTCTGTGAAGTAAAGAGTATGGCTTGTGAGTCAAGGAGCCCTGGCTGACTTGGATCCCATCCCCCATTCTTCTTGGTGGCCCTAGCCCAGCCTACCTCTGCACTTACACTGCCTGTGTCCTTGGGTAAGTTGTCCCGTCTGGCCTCAGTTTCCAGGTGTACATGAGTTTCACCTTCAATCATACAAACACCTGGGTGTTTTGGTAGTGTGCTTGGACTAACCCTCCTCCTCCAGGAACAAGGCCACTCAGTCTTTTCAAGGCTGCAGCTGAGCCCTCAGGCGTTTGGGAGCAAATCCTCTGCCTAGGTGATCCTCAAGGCCCTCTGCATCTGCTTTTCCTTTTTCCTAGGCAAGGCCACAGTCTGCCTTCTTGAGAGACAAGCCATGTATGTGGGAGCAGGGGGATTCCTACAGATTCCTACACCGCACCAGGTCCTGCCTGGGCTGGGCAGGGCAGGGCAGCTATGCCTGTTGTCTGCCTGTCTACTTTCTGCTGTAGGCTGTGAGGGAGGGCCCTGTCCGAAGCCCTGGCCTGTGGCTGGCCACACCCAGGCGGGACCATATTTACTCATTTAAGCTGACTCTCCCCAGAGACTCCAGGCTGTAGGCCTGGTCACCAACCTTGGCTTGGTGCCCCCCAGCCTGTGGTGTGTGAGCCACTCCCCTTGAGCTGGGCAGACAGGCAAATGCACCAGGCAGAAGCTTCCTGCCTCTGTCAGGGAAGCTTTGCTCTCATGCTTACCCACTCACCCAGCTCTCTAAATGACAACTTTTGCCATTCTTGGAGCAGGAGGAAGGGTAGTTCCATTTTTATGTCCTTGTGTGCTGAGCTCTGGACTGGACGTGATAACCTATAAAGACTATTTGCCTCCACAACTGGTTTTTGTAATGGGGAAAACTGAACCCCAGGAATTTAAGTGACTTACTTAAACTTTCCTGGATAGGAGGGCTTTTTATCCGAGGCTAAAGAAGGGATACTGCTTCAGGGAGCCCTCAGGAGGAGGAGGAGGAAGAGATGTTGAGAGTTAGTAAAGTCCAGCCTGGTAGTCGTCCAGACAAAGGGCAGAGAAATAGAGTTTGGTGGCAAGCTGAGGGGAATGTTGCTTTGACCCCATGAGAAGGGATTGGTTTTTTTTTTTTTGTTTGTTTGTTTTGGGTCTGGTCGTGGGGCCTGAACTCTGGGCCTGGGCGCTGTCCCTCAGCTCTTCAGCTCAAGGCTAGCGCTCCTACGACTTGAGCCACAGCGCCACTTATGGCTTTTTTTTTTTTCTGCTTATGTGGTGCTGAGGAATCGAACCCAGGGCCTCATGCATGCAAGGGAAGCGCTCTACCACTGAAGCCACCTTCCCAGCCCCGAGAAGGGATTGTTTTTGGATCTGAGGGCTATGAGAAAAGTCCCCAAAGCAAGGGATGGAAGCAGGCGCCAAGGACAAGCAGATACTCCTTCTAGGTGCCATTAGCGCTCCCTTGAGCTGCTGCCGTGGGATGGATGAGGAGAGGTGCTGGAGCGGGATGGCTCGGACCACAGAGCTGGGCTCTCTGAAAGCAAAGGCCTGGCCCATGGGAGCCCATGAGGGAGCATGCAACAGCTGGAGGCAGACTCCCTCACTCTTTGCAGTCCAGATTGGGAGAGTACACACCGTGCTCAGCAGTCAGCCCACCTCTTGCTCTTATTATCCCGGCTGCCCTTGGGCAAGTCCTTTCCCTTCCCTTAACTGGTTCTACATCTCAGAAAAGGAGACCTGCAACCTGCTTCCTATGGGAAAGGAAGGCCAGCAAAGATGTGTCTGAGCTGGCTTCATCCTTCCAGACCTTCAGTGCACGCCCCCCCCCCCCCCCGCCCCCCAGGACTCACTTGCTAAGGTGGTTACCTAGAGCCTCTGCCATCTAAGTTGAGGACTCAGGAGGTTTTGAGAAGGTGTTTTAGCCCAGGCCCCAGTTTGACCCTGGGGTGGGTGGGGAAGCTAAGCGCCCTCTGAACAGCTGTCTCCTTGTCTCAGGTCCTCCCCTTCTACTTGGCCCTCTGAACCTACCAGGACCCCTCTGGCTGACAGCTTACTTATTCCTCATGATGTCCTTGCCCCCAAACCCCGCATATATTTGAAACTGAGAGACAAAAGAGAGAGCAATACCTAAGCCCCAAAGGGAGATAAACAGCAGGAAGGGAATATGTAGGGAGAAGAGAGTTTTGGTTTTGGTTTTGTGGAGAGGTCTTGCTACTCCAGTTGGATCAAGTGACATGGAGGCAAGAGTATAGATTGAGGGGGTTTGAGGGAGACCTTGAACCTGGAATTTTTCTTTTTAGAGCATGTATCCTGTTCGATGAGGAGTTAATAGTAGGTTAGGCCAGGAAAATGGGTGTATCGTGAATGCTGTTCTTAAGTGTTTCAGATATTCCCATTGCCTCTCTTCTTGACATCTAGGACCCTTTCTTCCAGACCAGAACCTCCTACCTCTGTATTGACGGCCTCTTCCCCCTTCCCCCCATGCATTCCTTGTGGCAAGCCCCTGGTGCCCAGACAGCCTGGGTGGGGACAGGTGTCCTGGCCCAGCTGTTCTTTCTTGTCTTTCCCCCACCTGTCAGCCTGCTGGTGGGGAGCTGAGGCTGAAGAGAGAAAAACCCTTCACCTGTTCCCAAGGGTGGAGCCCTGGTTGTAAAATCCATCAGAGAAATTAAGAATAGACAGCAGGCAGGACTTGCCCTCAGAGGAAGGAGAGAACTCTAGATCATAGAAAAGGCAAACAGGGAGGGCTGGGAAGGTGGCTCAGTGGTAGAGTGCTTGCCTTGCATGCATGAGGCTCTGGGTCCGATTCCTCAGCACCACATAAGCAGAAAAAGCTGGAAGTGGTGCTGTGGCTCAAGTGATAGAGTGCTAGCCTTGAGCTGAAGAGCTGAGGGACAGCGCCCAGGCCCAGAGTTCAGGCCCACGACCGGACCCCCCCCCCAAAAAAAAAAAAAAGAAAAGAAAAGGCAAGCAGGGATAATCGGCAGGCCAAGGTCTTTACTGCTAGAAGTCAGAGGGGTCCTTGCACAGTGTCCTCATGAAGGAATGAGATGCCATGTATTGGTAAGGAGCACAGATCTGGGAACATGCATTTGTATCAACTGTTTCTCAGCCCCTGCCCACCTGTGCCCCCTCTATCTGGCCAGGCATCTCAGCCTCACCTGGCACCTTTCCTGAAAGTAGCAAGCTAATCCTGTAAGAGCTGCCTGGCTGGCCGCCTCAGCAAGCCTGCACAGCCACCATGCCAGTCCTCCCCCACTGCCAGGGGCTTAGAGGACTGTCCTTTGAGTCAGAAGGAGACCCAGCTACTGCCCTGAGCGGCCCCTTTAAATCCTTGGTGGATTCTCGAGGTCGTGATGTCTCTAGGAGGATTTGCTTTCCCTGATTGGATTGGCCTCTTTCTGGTCCCTTGTCCCCTATTGCAAGTACAGGTGGGCACTTCTCTTCTACCCTTCACCTCTTCTTCCAAGGGTTACTCCTTTTCTAAGAGCTGTTGTTTAGGCTGCAGGCCCAGACCAGAGCCCCTGCCCCCTCCTTGCCAAAACTGCTTCAATCAAGCAGCTCTGCCCTCTGTTCTAGAATGAGGAGAAAGGCTCTTGCTGCTCTAAACAGGAGATGAAGCAGTACCCTGGGAGAGAGTGCCTGTTACCTGTTTCTCTTTAGCCAGAGCCCGTGCCATCATTCCCCACTGCTCTCATTTCCATGGCAAGTACCTTCTTTCACCTAACCAGCAGTCCACTGGCTGCAATGGCAGGGAGCCCAAACCCAGCACCAGGGCCATTCACACTCATCCCAACGGCTCTTGAGCTGACTGCCCCCAAAGCCCCAGCTGCCACTTTCACTTCTGTCTCCTGGGACCCCAGAGGGAAGTAGGGTGGGGAGGTGGAAGGTGACACATTAACCGTCCCAACCGCCCCCACCTCTTCTCAGCAAAGGCCTCTTCTGATGGCCAGGGGCCCCTGTCCACCACTCTTGCTAGATGACTGAAATGGGCTTAGATTACAGTGTCAGGGTTAGCTACTGTGGGAAGGATGATAGTTAGATAATAGGAAGGAATTCCCAGGTAGGAGACATTTTCTGGGCTTCACTGTTGGAAAGGATATGACTGAAGTGTAGATGCTATAATGGTCAAAGGGAAGTTAAACTTCAAGGCAGGTAGAGGACTGGTTGTCTCCCACTGGTAGGAGTACAATGCCAGGGCCTCCCTGCCTGCCCATGTGTCACCAGGTACCCATGCTTGATTGGGTGGCCTCTGACAAAGCAATTTGGAGCACCAGAGATGACTCTGAGTCCACGGGTTTCACCCTGAGAAGTTCTCTGTAGTTCAATATCTTACTTGCTGCATTGGGTCATGTTCTCTCATTCTGTACTTTTGGGCATGGATTCTAGAACTGATAGGAAAGCTCCATCCCAGCCTGCTGCTGTGGCTCATCTTTGGCACTAGCAGGAGGAGTGGGTTTTGAGAGCTGCAGGCTGTGGTGTGGCCTTCACACTTTGCCCTGGGAACTTTACTAGATTCCTGTAGCTTCAGTGAACATTTCTTCCTCATGATTTTACCCCACCCCATCTGGCAGGCTGGAGGACCAACTGAATGGACTGAGCTCTAGACCAATCACTGGAGATGTTTAGACATTTGAGGGTGCCATTTGGAGAGAAAGAATGGGGCCAGAGGCCTGAAGTTCAAACTCTACTTGGGGTTCCTAAATGTCATGGGATTTTGGATAGGGGTGACCCAGACCCTGGAATGGGAAGTTAAGCTTGAAGGAATAAGGTCAAAGACACTATGCAAATCTCCATGCAAATGAGCAGTAGTGAGTCATTGTTGCTAGGCCTGCTGGGGTGGGGTGAGACACAGGCACAGCTTGGGTTTCAGAACTGGCCTGGCCCCACCAGTGACATGGCAATGACCTTGGGCCAGACCATGGCAGAGACCCTTAGAGGCCCCCAGCACTGATCTGAGTGGTATTCCAGGTATGTGAGAGGACTGGGTCTGTTGCACCTCTGCTTTGGGGTCCTGTGTGGCTCTCCTGGGTACCTGCCTTGGCTGGTCATGAGGCTTTGCCAACTCTTGGTTATCTGGTGGGAGGTGACTGCTCCTAATGCACATCCCCCATGGTCAGCCCATTCCTACCATTCTCTATTCTCCATGTTGTCTTTTCTTGCCAGCTGGTAAATAATGTGTCCCACCAGGCCATCTCTGGTTACCTTGCCATGGACTCATACCATCCTGACTTCTCGTCTTCTTTTTTTTTTTTTTTTTTTTGTCAGTCATGGGTCCTAAACTCTGGGCCTGGGCTCTGTCCCTCAGCTCAAGACTAGCGCTCTACCCTTTGAGCACAGCACCACTTCTGGGTTTTTCTGCTTATGTGGTGCTGAGGAATTGAACTCAGGGCCTCATGCATGCAAGGCAAGCACTCCACCACTGAGCCACCTTCCCAGCCCCTGACTTTCCTTCTTTCTAGCCTTTCCACAGAGCATGGGAACAGAACCTCTGGGCAGAAAGAGCTCTTGAAACTTTACTGTCTGTTATGCTGGCTGTTAGGGTGACACTGGAGGGGCATTGTCTAACTCAGAGTCACACAGAGGAGCTGGAGCAGGGACTAGCACCCAGACCTGGAGTCCCAGCCCAAAGTCCTGTGTTTCCCCTGATCATTGCCCAACATCATTCACCCCTTTTCTACAAGAACTCAATCTCCTGTTGTGTCCCTAATTATGCTCAAGGTCATTTTGGTGGCTCTAGGAGCTTTCTCTGTGGTAGGGGAGACAACCTAGAGGCCAAAAAGGGAAGACCAGACTGGTAGGGAAGTGCAGGAGCCTCCATAGGCAGCCATACAGCCTCACAGCTGCAGCAGGAAGGATGAGAGCTAGACCACAGGAAGGACAGGCTGGGCTAAGGAAATAGTAGAATTTGCTCTGGAGACAGACCCTCACTGGAGAGGCATCTCCTGAGTAGAGAACAGGATGAGCCTATCCCAGGAGGTTTGCCAGGGAGGAGAGGGCGGAAAGCTTTGGGTGGAGCATGGGAGAATTGTCCAGCGGAAGCTGGGGGAGGGCTCCTGACCCTGCTCCCCACACCATGCCAGAGGCTCTTCAGGCTGGTCCTATCCCTTATGTGTTTCCGAACCTCAATGCCTGTCCCTAACTTGTGTTTGTAGGTGCCTGGGACCTTAGACCACCCCACCCATGCCCAGCTTTCCTAGACTTTCCCCCCTTAGCCCGCCCCCAGGTCCCCTGTCAGTGAGTTAAAATTAGCTCAGTGCCCAGGCTAAAAATAGCCCCTGCCCAGCCCTGAAGCTGCTGGCTGGGGGAAGGGAGTCCCTGAGGGAGGGGAAGACGGTGGGAACCAGGTTTTGGGGTAGAGAGCCTGCCAGACTGAACTTTGAAGGGTTGAAACCGGGGCCAGGCTTTGGAGATCTGACCATAGGACTGGCGTGGAGAAAGTGACTGCCTTGGGAGGGAGCAGGAGCAGAGAAGAGCAGGGGAAGGCGACTTGAGAGGCTTCGGGCCCTCGCCCAGGGGGTAGAGGCCTGGAAATTTGGGGGAGGGGAGAAACACAGTGGCAGGCTCAGGCTCTGCCTTTGCTCAGACTTCAGAGGGGCAGTACCCCCTACCCCTATTGCCTCTGTGAAGGAAGGACTTCCTGGGGGACCATGGGAAAGATGCCCCGAGTCGCTGGCCTGGGTGTTTGGGGTGAGTCACAGATTCATCTTGGATCCACCATTGTCCAAAGGTCCTCAGTCTTGGTGTCTGCTTTGGAGGCAGCCCCAGAGCTGAGGTTCAGAGAATGACTGAGAAGTTGTTAGTCCTCTGGACAGGTGGGGATTGAGGACGGATCAGAAGTTGAGTTAGGCAGCTTGATCTTGGAACCTACTCTGCTCCTCTAAGGGCCTGCCTGCCCTTTGCAGGCTTGGCAAAGCCAAATGCTCCTTCTCGGGACCCTGAGGGTCCCTTTGGCTCTCCCTGGCCCTCTTCAAGTGTGGGACCCGCCCTTCCTTGTCTCTTGGCTGGGCCACAAGTTCTCAGAGGGCAAGGAGGGTGCCCAGTGCTAAACCAGAGTCCAGATCTGAGCCTGCCTACTCTCCCTGCTTCTCTGGGTCTGTCTGGTCACCTGATAAACACCCTCTCCTAGTCTTTCTTCACCCATGTCTCACACTACCTTCTAACCTCTCTGCCACTTTCCTGTCTCTGTTCTTGTGTCTGTGTTTCTGTCCTCTTCCACCACCACCCCTCCCATGTCTGCCTCACCCACGCCTCCTGCCTCCCTCGTTAGTGAGCAGGCTGCTTGAGGCCGCCTGACTGTGGGGGTGACAGGTGGATTGGATTGTCACCCCCTCCCCCAGCGCCTGCTGCTTATTTCATGCCCTGCAGCCCAGCCACAGGGAAGGGGCGGGAGGAGGGGTGGCAGCTGTCTCCAGCACCTCCTGCCTTCCCCTCCAGTCCCCAGCCTGCAGCCCCAAGCAGCCTGGGAGGGAGGGGATGAAGGCCTGCCTAATGAGAGATCCTTTTCTCACTGTGGGGAAGAAGTCCATTGCTCTGAGATGTAGGGCACCCACTCAACCTCTCTGGGCATCTGCTCCATTTTGACCCATGCTGGGGTGGGGACTTTGGGAACAGATGCTCTGAATCTGGCTCATGGCCACTGGGGCAGAGGATCCATAGGGATAGAAGAGAATAAAGAAGAAAATGTGCGTCTCTCCTGAAGACCAAGAGGGAGGATTGAGGATAGAATTGGAAAGGAGTCCTGTAGCTCCTCAGGCAGGACAGCCCAGCTCAGCCCTGATGCAACTGCTGTTCCAGGGGGGCTGCCCTGACCCTCCCCTCAGGCTCCCCTCACACAGGAACTGAGATAGCATCATTCTGAAACCT
Source organism: Dipodomys merriami (assembly GCF_024711535.1). NCBI lineage: Eukaryota > Metazoa > Chordata > Mammalia > Rodentia > Heteromyidae > Dipodomys > Dipodomys merriami. The sequence continues at coordinate 311,737 of NW_027205515.1, read as the reverse complement.
GAGAATGGTTTGACTATTGCTCAGGTACTGGGAGGTGTTAACACTGGGGAGGCATTAGCCTGTTTCTTCTTCCATACTTCCTCCAAAGCAGTGACCCTTTAGGGTTCTTTTTGCATTTCATTTGTACTTCATTTGCATATAAACACAACCCCCAGTTCTTACTGGGTCTGTAGCCTACTTGGAAAAAATGGCTTCTCTGCTGCTGCTCTTTCTTCTACCATAAATCCTGGGGCCTCTTCCATCTCCACAGGAAGCCCCCTGTCCAACCCTGCCCTATCCTAGGAGTTGGTTTGTCTGAAGCAAGCAACTGGAGCCTTCCAAGGCACTTGGAAGTGGCATGGATGATGTCCATAATCTGTGCCTGGGGTTGCTATGGGGGCTATTAGAACAGGAAGGCCATCCTGGGGGCCTCCATGGCTTCCATAGCCCAAGTTCTCCTAAGCCCCTGGCAGATAGAGCCAAGCCCAAGGTTTAGGGAAGAAGCAGCCACTGGCCAGGGCATTGGAGTGGGCTTCTTAGAGGAAGAACAGGCAGAAGAGGAGAGATGGAACAGGACCAGGCCAGGCTGGAGAGCAGAGTCCACATCTGGAGAACAGATGCCCAGGCCTCTGGCTCCTGGCAGTTGGTTAGGTAATTAGGCAGAGGGCTAATTAAGGAGGGCCAGGTGTTCATTAAAATCTCCTAATGGGATAAGGAAGCTTGGAAAGGATAGGCCTCCACACCTCCCAGTAGGGTCAGTTTAGGGTCCTTTGTGCCTGTCTTGGCCCTAGCCATCCTTCTTCCAGTGTCACAGTTGAGTTCATGTTCTTGCCCAAGGGCAATGTGGAATGGATAACAGAAGAGGAAAAAGGCTAGTACAGACTGAGCTTGCTTTATTGGAGAGCTTGTGGTTAGATAGGAGGAAGGACTGCCCAAGGCAGGAACATCTCCTCCCACCTCTGGAAATGTTGACAACCGAGGGAGAAGAGTAGGGAAAGGGACCTAGGAGGCATAGAATTAGCAGAAGTGTTCTGAGCTACCTTGGAGAGAGGAGGGATAGAGGGGGCCTGGTCTGACTTCTGTCTGTCAGAAGATACTCAGTGGATCTCTATGGCTTCTCTGCCTTTTCAGCCCTGATCCCTCTCACATCCCAGCTCCCCCAGCATGAGGCGGGGGTGTGGGGGGGGTTGTAGGAGATCAGCCAGGGAGCTGGTTGCCAGGAAACAGTTGCCTAAGCAACCCCATCCTCTCTATCTCCATGTGCTTAGGGCTGCTCCTTAGAAGACTTTAGAGTCTCACCCTCTGTACCAGCCAACCTGAGGCTAGGGAAGGTTGCAGACTACTAACCAACCTGAGGGTGGCAGAGGTGGTTTGGAGGGTGGTTGATATCCAAAATGATAAGGTTTAAGAACAGATGGTAGAGAAAAGTTCTAGTTGCACGGATGATTAAAGTAAGAAGAGCTGTACTGCAATGAGACTGACAGAAGTTAGACTGCAAGAAGGACTTATATCACATGATCATAACAACAAAATAATCTTTTCTTCTCATATTTCCTGAGCTCCTTTGTATTGGCTATAGCATATGAAAAAGGCAGATCTAGGAGGCTGCAATGCTGGGTAAGAAATGTATGCATTATCCTGCCCATGTAATTGTAACCCCTCTGTACAGTATGTTCTCAAATAAAATAAAATTAAATTAAAAAAAAAGTCAGATCTAGTTCCTGCCCTCATGAAGTTTCAGTCTCATAAGGAAGCCAGCGTTCAATAGAAGCACGGAATTGTAATTATTTACATTTGTGGTAAGTGCAGGAAGACTTCAGGAGTGGCCTTTTGAGGATGATGAGAACAGTGAGAGGTTTTCTTCCAGCGTGGTGGTGATTGTGCTGACCATAAGCTGAGATTCCATTTCAGCAACTGCTTGTGACCAAGGGTGGTGAGAGGCAGACCAGCAAGCGGGAGTGAGGAGGAGGACAGCTGCAGGAGCAGAGGGGTACAGTCTAGATGGGGGCCAGAGAATCCAACTTGGTGGAGCTGGGCATGGTGGTGCATGCCTGTAATCACAGCACTCAGGAGGCTAAGGTAGGCCGCTCATGCATTTGAGGACAGCCTGGGCTAGATAGTAACTTTCAGGCCAGCCAGGACTACAGAGACCCTGTCTCAAAATAAAACACAATACAACAGAAAGCTAACTTGTCATAGGCCCCAATGCCCTCCCATCTTTGCTATCCCATTGCAAGCAGTTTTTAGATTGCCCCCACAAAGGGTGTTGGGGTTGGTCAGTGGGAGTTCAGGGTCATGGGGGCTGATACTTGTTCTGGGCTAGTTAAAGCTAGTTGAGCCGCTGGTGGTATTCTAGGATGTATGTGCGGGTGACGGGAACTGACTATGGTGCATGTTAAGGGCAAGGATAAGGATAGAGGGGTCTTTGAGGAGCGTCAAGGAGCTATGCTGAGGGGCAGAGCAGGGGAGCCTGAGAGAGCAGCCCTGTGAGAGTCCAGATTCTTTCTTCTCTTCCTTCTTGGCACAGCTAGGATGCTAGGCTGAACTTTAGCATGTACTGTGGAATCTTGGGACCACAGTGTGGGACTAGAAAGATGCAGGGATGCTCAGCAGCCACTGGTGGTGGAAACTGGGGGTAGAGTCCTCTGTCATCTCCGTTGTGGCTCTGCCCAACTTAGATGGAGGTCATGTGGACACTAGAGTCCACCTCCTTGTGCTCTGCGATGGACTGTCTGGGAAGGGTCTTCACAGAGGGGACTCCAGAGGGGAAGGCTGGACTTCTTTGGGTCAGGCTTCTCCCAGGACACAGCTGGAATGGCTTTAGCAAATATGCCCACCTCTACCATCTTCAAGAAAGTTCCACCCTTGATTCAGAGACTCCTGGAATGATAGAGCTAGAGTCATCTCCATCCCATCCTGGGCCCTTCTAGTCTCCAAGGGCCCATTCAACTTAGGTGGCCCCATACAGACCTGGTAGCATACATCTTTTCTGACTTAAACTGAGCTACTATCCATCTGCCCCTCTTATCCCATGGTTTCCTCCAGAGATGCACAATGCAGGGTTCCCTTTTTGCTGCTGTTGACCATGGGGCCTGAACTCTGGGCCTGGGCGCTGTCCCTCAGCTCTTCAGCTCAAGGCTAGCGCTCTACCACTTGAGCCACAGCACACTTCTGGCTTTTTCTGCTTATGTGATGGTGAAGAATGGAACCCAGGGTCTCATGCTTGCAAGGCAAGCGCTTTACCACTGAGCCACCTTCCCAGCCCCGGGTTCCCGTTTTTTTTACCTTGGCTCTGAGAATAGGATTGTAGGCCATTGAGTGGGTTACAAGTATACCAAGATGGGGCCGGGCGCTGGTGGCTCACGCCTGTAATCCTAGCTACTCAGGAGGCTGAGATCTGAGGATCGCGGTTCAAAGCCAGCCCGGGCAGGAGAGACCGTGAGACTCCTATCTCCAATAAACCACCAGAAAACCGGAAGTGGCGCTGTAGCTCAAGTGGTAGAGCGCTCGCCTTGAGCTGAAGAGCTGAGGGACAGCGCCCAGGCCCAGAGTTCAAGCCCCACGGCCGACAAAAAAAAAAAAAAAAAAACAAGTATACCAAGATGGGAATCCTATGGTAAAGAATGGTCAAGAATGGAAAACTACTCAGATTGGTGTCTTAGACCTGGCCAATACCTCTAGGGCAGGAGTTAACAGAGTGAGCCCCTTTTGTACATGTAATTCTGTTGCTTTCAGCTGCTTGCACACTGCCATGGTAGAAATGAATAATTACAATGGACTGTATGGTCTGGAGAGCCTCAAATACGTTAGCTGAAAGTGGAGTGAAACATCTAAAGGACAGTTCCTAGGCCCTGAGTTCAAGCCCTAGTATCAGCCCTAAATAAGGAAAGAGAAAGGAAGGAAGGGCGAGAGGGAGAGAAAAGAAGTGAAGAGAAGGGGCTGGGAAGTTGGCTCAGTGGTAGAGCGCTTGCCTTGCATGCCTGAGGCCCTGGTTCAATTCCTTAGCACCACATAAGCAAAAAGAAAAAAGCCGGAAGTAGCGCTGTGGCTCAAGTGGTAGAGCGCTGGCCTTGAGCTGAAGCTGAGGGACAGCGCCCAGGCCCAGAGTTCAGGCCCCACGACTGGACCCCCCCCAAAAAAGAAAAAAAAAAAGAAGAAGTGAAGAGAAGAGAAAAGAACATCAACCATGCATACTGGGCACCAGTGGCTCATGCCTGTTATTTATTTTTTTATTATTTTATTTTGTTATTTTTTTTTTTTTTTGTCAGTTGTGAGGTCTGAACTCTGGGCCTGGGCACTGTCCCTCAGCTCTTCAGCTCAAGGCTAGTGCCCTACCACTTGAGCCACAGCGCCACTTCCAGCTTTTTCTGCTTATGTAGTGCTGAGGAATCAAACCCAGGGTCTCATGCATGCAAAGCAAGCATTCTACCACTGAGCCAATTCCCAGCCCCTCACACCTGTATTTTTTTTTTTTTTTTTTTTTTGCTGGTCATGGGGCCTGAACTCTGGGTCTGGGTGTTGTCCCTCAGCTCTTCAGCTCAAGGCTAGCGCTCTACCACTCACTGGAGCCACAGTGCCACTTCCAGCTTTTTCTGCTTATGTGGTGCTGAGGAATCGAACCCAGGGCCTCATGCATGCAAGGCAAGCACTCTACCACTGAGCCACCTTCCCAGCCCTCATGCCTGTAATTTTAACTACTCAAAAGGCTGAGGTCTGAGGATTGTGATTCAATGCCAGGCCAGGCAAGAAAACCTGAGACTCTCATCTCCAATTCAACACCAAAACAGCTGGAAGTGGAGCTGTGGCTTAAGTGGTAGAGTGCTAGCCTTGAGCAGAAAAGCTCAGGGACAGCACCCATGCCCTCAGTTCAAGCCCCAGGACTGATATAAAAACTCCAACACTCCAAAAGAAAAAAATAATTGCTGATTTCTCTAGAATAGTCACCTGTTTCTGTGTATTTAAGCAGCAAAGCTTTCTTCAGATAAATATTTTAGGCCAAGGCCCACTGAATAAAGCAGATTGTTGCAGAGGAGCTCTGGTTGGAGATTGGGATTCTGTAGCACCAAGCCCCATATAGTAGGACTCCCCAGGGTTCCCAGGGTTCCCAGTTCCATGTGAAGAACACTGCTGTGAGTTGGGATGCTGTGCTGGCACCAAGCATCCCCTGGCTGTTGCTTGTGGCTGGAGCAGACATTCCTCAATGTACTCTCTACACTAAGATCCAGAATGGGAGCCCTGGTTCCAAGCCAGAGGGGCAGCTGGGGAGCCAGGGTAAGCTCTAGGGCAAAGAAGAACATGTTCTTCTCTAATACCCAGACCCTGAGAAGCCAGGAGCTCTATGTCCTTGGTCTGATCTGGAGCCTGATGGCAGCAGTGATGGTGGGGCAGAGCCTGGACCAGGGTCCTGAGCCTCTGCATGAGCTCAGCTTGGCATACCATTGCTTCAGGTAGCCTCCACTGTCTCATGTTGATATTGGGATACATGTATCTCCAGATTCTCACAGGTGTTGTGAACTTTATCTACTTCTCCAAGGAGCAAGCTGGGGATTACAGGTGCTGACAGACCTCTTGTTGACTTTCACCTTTCAGGACATTGTACATAAAGTCACATAGACCATGAACTGAGCACCGATCCCGGACTTTCATGAGCACAGCGTGAGGTGCACTCAGACTTGCCACCCATCAGCCCCTCCCCTCCCTAGCATTGAGGACCTCCAGAGAAGATGGGGAGGAAAAAGATTCAGATCCAGAGAATCACTGATGAACGAAATCGACAGGTGAGGAAGTTCTAGATCCCCACAGGGCGGGTGAGGTTAGGAGCCAGCTGGCTTCTACACTGCCTTTTTCTAGCTCTCCAAGAGGGCTACCTGGGAGAGGAGGAAGACAAGAGACTATGACAGAGGAGGTGGGTTTGAGTTGGGAGAAGAGCAGGCTCTACCTCTTGTGCCTCCACATTTTTGTCCCAGGCTCCATTACAACCAAATGAACCTGGATCCCCACCCCAGAGCCATATCTGGGGACTTCCTATCCCACCTTCCCAGTGCAAACCTTTTACTTCCTTTCACCCTGAGAGTCTTTCTGCTTTCTCTGCTCCACTGATCTCTCCTTAGCCCCAACACAGAGGTGTGGAGTCCTAGACATCTAGATCCTCTCTCTACTACGAGTTGGCTCAGAGCTGTTTTTGGCCATTGCTAATTGAGGGTTGCTAGCTTTTTTTGTTCCATACATCAGGGACTCCTGAGGGTCGTGTCTGTGTCACACCAAGCACGGGGACTCTTTCATAAGAGTTGTATCTAGCTGCCTATAGACAAGGACTCCTGGCAGCCCTTGACTGAGCTAGACCAGGCTGCCTACTACCACTCCTGCAGGTGACATTCACCAAGCGCAAGTTTGGACTGATGAAGAAGGCGTATGAGCTGAGTGTGCTATGCGACTGTGAGATTGCCCTCATCATCTTCAACCACTCCAACAAGCTGTTCCAGTATGCCAGCACCGACATGGACAAGGTGCTCCTCAAGTACACTGAGTACAACGAGCCACATGAGAGTCGCACCAATGCTGACATCATCGAGGTGGGCCTACATGTGCAGATCACCTTCTGTCTATATCTACATGCACTTAGTAATCTCTCACCTCTGTGCACGCACAGATAAACCCACCTCCTCTTAGGCAAACCCAGGCCTGGAGGAGGAAAGAGAGTAAAGAAGGTAGGGAAGGGCCAGAGATTTCTGGCTCCCAGGTGGGGAGGTCTCTGACTCTACCTCTTCCCTTTGGGGGTCTGTCTGCCAGAGAGCCTTTCTGTCTTCTCTCAGGTTAGTTTCTGCCTCTTCCCCTTTCTCTATCCTTTGGACTGCTCTTGCATCAGACTTTTCCTTTTTATGTTTGCTTATTTGTATCTATCTCTGCTGTTTCATCTCTGACTCTTGGTGGGTCCCTATGGCTCTGTTTTCTGTTTTAAGAGAGTTGACATTGTGAACTGTTGAAGGACACAAGCTTTGGAGTTCAGCTCTGGCCTTTACTGGCCATGTGGCCTTGGCCAAGTGCTTTGGCTTTTTTGAGTCATGATGTCGTCCTCCACAGAAATGGGGCAGTCCTCCTATTATGGTTTTTTTTCTTGGGGGGGGGGTCTGGTCGTGGGGCCTGAACTCTGGGCCTGGGTGCTGTCCCTCAGCTCTTCAGCTCAAAGCCAGTTCTCTACCACTTGAGCCACAGCGCCACTTCCGGCTTTTTGCTTTTTGCTTATGTGGTGCTGGGGAGTCGAACCCAGGGCCTCATGCATACAAGGCAAGCACTCTACCACTGAGCCACCTTCCCAGCCCCTGTCCTCCTGTTATGGGTATTCTGTAAATGCATTTAAGAGACCTAACTGTACTTTTTTTTTTTTTTTTTTTTTTTTTGGCCAGTCCTGGAGCTTGAACTCAGGGCCTGGGTGCTATCCCTGAGCCTTCTTGTGCTCAAGGCTAGCACTTTACCACTTGAACCACTTCACCACTTCCAGCCTTTTTGTTTTTGGTCGGGGCTTGAACTCTGGGCTTCGGCACTGTCCCTCAGCTCTTCAGCTCAAGGCAAGCACTCTACCACTTGAGCCACAGCGCCACTTCTAGTTTTCTAGTGGTTTATTGGAGATAAGAGTCTCATGGACTTTCCTGCCAGGGCTGGCTTTGAACCATGATCTTCAGATCTCAGCCTCCTGTGTAGGTAGGATTACAGGTGTGAGCCACCAGCACCCGGCTCACTTCCAGCTTTTTTGAGTAGTTTATTGTTAAGAGTCTTAAGGGGACTTTTTTGCCTGGGCTGGCTTCAAATCATAATTCTCAGATCTCAGCCTCCTAAGTAGCTAGTTTTATAGGCATAAGTCACCGGCACCTGGCCTAACTGTACTTTTTTTTTGGCCGTGGCTCTGTCTCAGTTCTTCAGCTGAAGGCTAGCACTCTACCACTTGAGCCACAGCACCTCTTCTAGTTTTGAGTGGTTTATTGGAAAAGAGTCTCACGGACTTTTCTGCCCGGGCTGGCTTTGATCTGGGATCCTTAGATCTCAGCCTCCTGAGTAGCTAGGATTACAGGTGTGAACCACTGGTGCTGGGCAAACTGTACTTTCGATATAGTTTTGTGGTAAAGAAAATGGTACCTAGGAAGCCATAGGCCTACTCACAAAGATTTGGAGAAAATGGCCTGGTTTTTATGTTAGAAGAGACAGATCTACTCTAGACTAGAAAGTGGACATTGCATTCTTTTGAAAAACAAAGTATCTGTGAAAGTATTCCAAACCTGGCTCCAGTGGCTCATGCCTGTAATCCTACCTACTCTGGAGGCTGAGATCTGTGGTTCAGAGCCAGCCTGGGCAGGAAAGTTAATGAAATTCTTTATCACCATTATCCACCAAAACACTTGAAGTGGAGCTGTGGCTCAAGTGGTAGATGGCTAAACTTGAGCAAAAAAGCTCAGAGTTAGTGCCCAGGGCCTGAGTTTAATTTCTAGATCCCCCCCCCCAAAAAAGAAAAGAAAAGAAAAGAAAAGAAAGTATTCCACATATGATTGCAGCCTTGGGTCTCCTGCAGACTCATAGTGTACATACTTCTACTTTGTGGAGGTTACTGTGGCAGGTAAAATTCATGTGAGAAGCTTTGGCCTCTGGACAAGAACAGTGTGGGGGTGGTAAACATCAGGAGCTCAGTAAGTGCTAGTTTCCTCTTTGCTTTCCTCTATCTTGTTCCTCTGCCTCTCTGTCCCTATCCCAATATCTCTTTTCTTATGAGCTGTTCTCTCATTGGGATAGGGGCAAATCTCCACTGACTATACCCAATCCAACTCCTTGGGGGAGTGCACATTGCCTTCTAGCCTCTTGGCCTTCTGGTCAGGCTAGGGCTGGCCCAGAACACCAGCCCCTCAGCAGTCACTGGAAGCCTAATCTCTGCATCCCCATAACATGGAGTATTCTCTCACCTAGCAGTGGCCTAGAAGTACTGTGGGGTAAGGGGAGGGAATTCTGAGGAAGGAGCTGAGGACATCTGGGAACCCTGGGGAAGGTGGTTAGACAAGAATAGGAATCTTAGGGAGGGCTAGAAGGAACTGAGAGATAAGACAAGAAGGACCCTTGCTGACTGGCTGACAAGTGGTGCGGTTACAGACCCTGAGGAAGAAGGGCTTCAATGGCTGCGACAGCCCCGAGCCTGACGGGGAGGACTCACTGGAACAGAGCCCCCTGCTGGAGGACAAGTACCGGCGCGCCAGTGAGGAGCTGGACGGGCTCTTCAGGCGCTATGGGGTGAGCCCCACTCACTCTCTCTTTCTGTTGGCCCCCTTCTGGCCCCTTCCCCCCAGGCGCTGCACAAGAAGCACAGGGAGTGTGAGAGCCCCGAGGTGGACGAGGTGTTTGCCCTGACCCCCCAGACGGAGGAGAAATATAAAAAGATAGACGAGGAGTTTGATAAAATGATGCAGAGTTATAGACTGGCCGTGAGTAGTCGCATGGAGGAGAGCCTCCCTGTGGTGCATGGTGTGGCTTCTCGCCCGGCCCAGCCCAGGCTGCCTCTGATGGATGTTCTGCTCTGAGCCATGCTGGGACTAGTGGTGACGACCAAGGAACTCCCAACTTTGATTGTGATAGCCATTTGGCTCTTGCTGAGACACATCTTGAATGGAGCACAAGTCCTCCTCACTAGCAAGAAGTATGTAGATGACATGCTGTCCTTAGAGGATAGGAAAGTAGAGTGTGTTCTGTATCGGGTCATTTTGGAGGAGAGGCCCTCTTGGGCTGCTCTGGTGCCCCTACCTAAGGTACTCAGCTTTGTTCAGGGAAGTTGATAAGGGAAAGGCAATGAGGTGGGTGCAGATTCCCTCTGCAGCAGGCCAGCTGGAAGGGTGAATGTCAGTGAAGCAATGTCCTGACTGTGACACAGTCCTTTAGCAGCTGTGTGTGTGAATTTGGGGCTGTCCTCAGGTCCTCTAACCTGCTCCCAGTGTGTCCTGCCTGGCTGAGGACTAACCCATCTCCACTAGGGGTATCCCTGGTTCCATCTGCAGTGAGCAGCACCTTGCCTTCTGGGCTAGAGCTGGATCCCACAGTGTTCCTGCCTCCATGGGGAGAGGCAGGCAGGGCTACCAGAAGACCCAAGCTAGGGAGCTCATAAACCAGAAGATCCCTTGCCTGCCCTCCCAGGGTGAGTGTGTCTAGGAAAAGGGTTGACTTGGCCTGACTTTACCCTCCATCTTTCTGTCTAGTCAGCTGTACCAGCTCCCAACTTTGCCATGCCAGTCACGGTGCCTGTGTCTAATCAGAGCTCACTGCAGTTCAGCAATCCCAGCAGCTCTCTGGTCACCCCTTCCCTGGTGACATCGTCCCTCACAGATCCACGACTCCTGTCCCCACAGCAGCCAGCACTACAGAGGAACAGTGTGTCTCCCGGCCTGCCTCAGCGGCCAGCTAGTGCAGGTGAGTAGACTGGAAAATGTGTAGGTGAGGTGGAAATGAGGTGTACAGGGGACTCTGGCATTTCATTTTCAACAGGGAGGGAATCTTTCCTTCTCATGGCATTCCTAAATTTGGCTCCTGAGGGAAGGGCATAGGACTCCTTTTCCTGGGTTCCTCTTCCTGTTCAGTCCCAAGACTAATTATAGAAGGGGGAGTGCTATTGGCTTATCATGGTTCTGCTTTTTTCCCAGGCGCCATGCTGGGGGGAGACCTCACCAGTGCTAATGGAGCCTGCCCCAGCCCTGTTGGTGAGTGCAGCTACTTTTCACCTGCCTGGGAAGGTCTACTGCTTGGTGGTTTCAGGTCAAAAGAGCCAGGGGAGAGCAAGGTGACAGGGCTCAAACTCGAACTAAGTCCCTAAATTTTGGTGCCTGTACTAGTAGCTGGTGTTGGATGATCAACAGAGTTGAAGGCTTAGGGAAGGCTGAGAAAGCTGAGAATGGAGCAACATTGCTAGTTGGAACAGAAGACCCAAGATTTTTCAGTTGAATAGGGGTGTCTGGTTGGGATCTGAAGGATGGGAGTGTCTGGCCTTGCGTAGAACAGTAGGCACAGACTTGAGCATGCATTCCCATGCACACAGGCCTTTCCATTTGTGGAATATGTAGGCATAGATGCACACTTTCAGGCAAGCACACATATAGGAGCCTTCCTCCTCCCTCCAGCAGCTGACAGCCCTCCTGCTCTGTGTGCCATCCGTCTGGGTGGCTGTGACTTCTAATGTCACTATTGACGTCACTCTGACATTCCTGCCATTCCCAGAATGATCTGGGATTTGGGATGGAAGCAGCCACACACTTTTAGGGTATCAGTATGCTCTTATGGGACAGAGCATGGTGGCATTTTCTGACTTCAGTCACCCTCACATCTCTGGACGTCAAAATGTCCCAGCTCAGTGGCAGCTCAGCAGGGTATTGGGGGTATGAATGAATACTCGCTTCTTTTCCAAGGAAAAGGTAAGAGAAATGCTTTCAGACCTTGCTTGAAGGCCTTTGAATGCAGCATGTGGGAAGCAAATTACAGTCCTGCTTGGCCTCTAGCCAGTGGTGTGGCCCTGGACAAGTCATTACGCCTCTCTCATCCAGGCTCAAGTTTCCTCTTCTGTACACAGGGCTATTAATGCATGTCCTGTCTGTCTTGTAGGGTTAATGTGAGGGCTAAATGAGATAATATGTGTGTGCAAGGCCTGTGTACATTGTGGAGCGTGAAATAGACGTAAAAGATAGTTATTATGCCTGTTATTACTAGTCTAATTATGGTGGTGGCTGTGTCATCAGTTCCCTCCTGCCAGTAACAGCTTCACCACCAACAAATGGCCTGTCTTCCTCAGGCTATAGGCAGTTCTTCATGTGCTGATCCCAAGTACAGCATCCCCCAGCTCATGGCAAAGGGATCAGTCCTGAGTGGTTAGTCCTGGTGGCCAGGCTCTTCACAGGTTCATTTTGGGTCCTGTTTGGAGGTAGAATGTGGAATCTGAGAATGCTGGACAAAGAGATAGTGGGAAGAGGCTTGGCCACAAGGCTTCTTCCTTGTCCATGGCGAGTCAAAAGGCAGTGATCGTTTCTAGTTCTGCCTTCCAACCTTAATGCTCCCACTAGCCAGTTTCATCAACTGTGGCTTTGGTTTAGATTCAAGGGTGTTCACAGGACAGGAAAGCTTTAGGGGATACCAGGCAGCTAAGCACCCACTCAGAGCTTGAACATGGCTTTGCGAAGTTCTCAGTGTTAGGAGTAGTAGCCTTAAGTACTTAACAGGGCTGAGGGCCAAACTGATGTTTTTCTTTCTCATCATTTCACTTCTGCAGGAAATGGCTATGTCAGTGCTCGAGCCTCCCCTGGCCTCCTCCCTGTGGCCAATGGAAACAGCCTAAACAAGGTCATCCCTGCCAAGTCTCCACCCCCACCTACCCACAGCGCCCAGCTTGGAGCCCCCAGCCGAAAGCCCGACCTGCGGGTCATCACTTCCCAGGGAGGCAAAGGGTTAATGCATCACTTGGTGAGTGTGTATCAGGGCTGTAGCAGAGGGTGGGTGTGAGGAAGAAGAGAAGAGAAAACTTGTAGCAGGAGTGATAAAGGTTAGTCAGTTAGGATTTCTCACAAGAGATCATGAAAGCATGGCTTTTTATAAGCTCTGTCTTCCCCAGGACCCCTTATGAGATTAGAGCACAGAAAATCAGCCTAAGGGCAACAGAAAGGGACAGGGGGTGGGAAAAGGTTCTGTGGTGGGGAGAATACTAGAAGGTATTCATATTATAATAGGATAGTGGGGACCAGATCATTGGTTAAGGTCAGAATGTAGCATCTTCTTGAAATGAGTTCAGGAGAGCTCTGTCCTTCTGGGCCAGGGAGAGTATCTTGCTCTTAGGCAGAAGAGAGAGCATCCTGCTCTTAGGCAGAAAGGTGAACGGATGGCTATGGGGGGAAGGCAGAGGCCAGACACTGAACCATCCACTTGGTTTTATTTCTGCTCCCAGACTGAGGACCATTTAGATCTGGTAAGTGAGGCTCTGAAACGTTCATAGTGTCTTTGAATTCTGGATTAGCCTATGGCTCTGCAGCCCTGCAGCATGAAGTATATGTGTCTTGTCCTTTCACCTGTATGCGTAGTTGTGTGGTGTTTGATTATTTGCTGGAAGCTATGCTTACTGCCAAGTGGGATACTAAGGTGAATGGGGCAGGGGCAGGGGTTGATATTCATGCATGTATAACCTGTGTGTGTGCATGGATGTCTTTGGGATGTACATTCATTGAGATGTGTCTATGTGTATCTAGAAAGGCTTCAGAGTTCCTGATCATGCTGCTTCAATTCAAGCCTTGGATCCCACTAGCCTTATGACTTCACTTAGGCCCATATAACATTCCTGAAACCCAGAACAGGAGCCTAATCCATAAGAGGGAAAGTCCAAGAAAGTCAGTTTCCCCAGGGAAATGAGTGGATGCCCAAGCCAAAGCTGGAGTTGTCCTTAGTGGGGGCCTCCCTGCCTTTGTTTTGTCCTTGTGCTCCCTCTTACACTCTGCCTGTCTCACCAGCACCCAGCACCATACACAGCTACTCCTTTTTTTTCTCCCTCCCTCCCTCCCTCCTCTTTCTCACACTTACATATTTACCGGCAGCCAGGAATGGGGCGGGGGCTTCTCTCTCCCCAGCTCCCTGACAGGAGGCCAGAGAAGCTGGAAAAGGCAGGCAGACTTTGGCGGCCAACACAGCGGCAGTTTCGGCCCCAGTGTTGAATTGGAATAAACAAGTGACTCAGCGGCAGATGGAGCTGACAGCCCCACACACGTGTGTGCATACACGCAGGCACACGCCACTCCAGGCCCCACATTCCCCTCCCAGATGCCAGCACACGTTTTCCGGGGCATCTGCTGCAGTGTGATGGATGGAGAGTAGACTCTGAGGACCTGGCCACAGGAAGAATGTGTCTCTTGCTTTTATCCCTTTGCCTGAGAGCCCAAACCAGTGTTGGTGTTGGGCCAAAGGGCCAGCACACATACCTTCCTTTGCATGTATGCAGGTGTGAATGAATCTGTGTGCACACATTTCTCTCTGTGGCTCTTTGTGTCTGACTGCACCATATTGTGTATGGGTATTCATGGAGTCTCCATGCTAAGTAAGGCACTGCACCTTGGCCTTGGAATTCTGAGACCGCACTTTAGTATGGATGGCTAGCCTAAGGCAGCCCATCCATCCAACTGCTACCTCCTGACAGTTAGTTTTCTCTTACAGAACAATGCCCAGCGCCTTGGGGTCTCCCAGTCTACCCACTCGCTCACCACCCCAGTGGTTTCCGTGGCAACGCCGAGTTTACTCAGCCAGGGCCTCCCCTTCTCTTCCATGCCTACTGCCTACAACACAGGTGAGTGTGTGACACCTCTGCGTACACTTGGGACAGGTGAGTGACCAAAGGAACAAATTACTAGCTATACCATGGAAACCCCAAAATGAGGAAGGCCATTGATTGCTCCACTGGGCACAGGTGGCTCATGCCTATAATCTTGGCTACTTAGGAGGCTGAGATCTGAAGATCCAAGTTCCAAGCCAGTTCCAAGCCTGTGAGACTTTTATCTCCAATTAACTACCAAAAAGGCTGGAAGTAGAGCTGTGGCTCAAGTGGTAGAGCACTAGCACGAAAGCTCAGAGATAGCACCCAAGCCCTGAGTTCATATTTCCCCCTCCCCCAAAAAAGAACACTCAGTTAAACTTGAATTTCAGATCAAATGAGTGGTATCTTAATTTAAGTGTATTCTGTAGACATTCCTGTGCTAAAATATGTCCCAAAGACATACTTAGGCTATAAAAATTACATTATTTTGTCTAAAATTCAAACTTAATTAGGCATCCTTTATTTTTATTTATTTGTTTATTTATTTTTGCCTATCCTGGAGCTTAAGCTCATGGCTTGGGCACTGTCCCTGAGTCTCTCTGAGCTCAAGGGTAGTGCTGTACCACTTGAGCCACAGTGCCACTTTCAGCTTTTTCTGTTGATGTGGTACTGAGGAATCAAACCCAGGGCTTCATGCATGCTAGACAAGCACTCTACCACTAAGCCACATTCCCAGCCTGGCATCCTTTATTTTTATTTATTTGTTTGTTTATTATTTGGTCGGTCGTGGGGCCTGAACTCTGGGCCTGGGCGCTGTCCCTCAGCTCTTCAGCTCAAGGCTAGCACTCTACCACTTGAGTGCCTCTTCTGGGTTTTTCTGCTTATGTGGTGCTAAGGAATCGAACCCAGGGCCTCATGCATGCAAGGCAAGCGCTCTACCACTGAGCCACCTTCCCAGCCCCCTTTCTTTTTAATATAGGGCCTCATGGAGGAAGGAAGGAAGCCTCCAGTGTGAGGAGGAGGGGCAAAGGGCAGAGGTGGCTTGAGCTGAATTATTTAGGCCAACCAGGCTTTCTAGACTACATGTTTGAGGAGTGGGGAGTGAGACATGGTATGGCATACACAAAGGCTTCCTGGGGAAGGAGAATGAAGGGATGAGGAAGAGGAGACAAGAAGGGTAAACTGGCCAGAGTGCACTTGCCAGCTTCCTGGGCAAGGGTAGAAGAGGAGAAAGCGACACCACCACCACCCCCACTGCACCCCCCACCACGTTGACTTGGTGGTAGAATAATAAAGGGGAGGTAGAAGACTGGGGAAGTTGGGAAGGCATGTCTGAAGGTGAAGAGTCTCAAGTACATGGGAGAGGCCTCTGGATAGAAGAATTCAGACAAGAGTACCTAGTGCCTAGCTTGTTCTGGATCTCCAGAGCTTGTTCTGGCTGTATCACCCACTCACACCTGCTTGGGAACAGCCTTACACTTTACCATCCTTGCTCCAGGCTGCTGCATCAAAAGGGACTTCCTGGCAGGGAAAAGGAGTGTCACCTGGTTTCACAGCATTTGTGCACAGTGGGCTCCTTCCCACTAAGGAGACCTTTGTCTTCCCCCAGGCCTCTCTGATGTGAGTGTTTTGTTAGGGCTGTTTCTGTGATGAAAGTGAACTAGACCAGGAGACTCTACTCCATTTCCTCTTCATTCCCAAGCCCCATCCCAGAGCTGAAGCAGGTTAGGGACAGATATCAGTACACAAACAGGTACACATACACATTCCAGCCTCAGTTCTCAGTGGCAGGTAAGAGAATTGGAGGACCTGCGTCATACTGAGGCCAGACTGTGATGCTGGAAAAAACTACTGTCCACATTGTGAGCCACTTGTCCTTCATGTATGTACCCACATACATACCCACTTCCGGTTACTGTGTCTCATAGCTCAAATGGAACTGCTACCAAAATGGTCTCCTGTGGGCTGAGCTTCTGTGGACAAAGGGACTGAGGCCTTGTCAGCGCTGCTGTTAGGGTCAGGTCAAGGAGAAAAACTCTCTTCCTCCAGGCTGGAGTGAGGCAGGGTGGACCTGCACACTTGGTGGAGGGCAGCTTGGTCTCATTTTCAGGTGGTTTCAGCTGTTTTCTGATTCCAGCAGTTTTTGTGAAACATGAAGGCAATTAGTTGGTGTCAGTGAACCTGGGACAGGTGCTAGCTGGGCGGTCTTATGGACTCCTCCTTGTTACTGTGGTGTGAAAACAGTTTCTGCCCTCGGCCTACCTTCCGAGCCCTGTAGAGTGGGCTTTCTCATATGCTCTCACTAGCCCAGGCTTCAGTTGTTGCTACAGGAGTATCTAGTTTAGATAGTTTAGGTATTTTCAGGTACCCTCAGTATATAAAGAAAACTCCAGTGAACACATGGGTGTTCCGTTGTTCACTGTTTAAAGTCCTGGCCTCTGTTCAAGTTCCGGCTGGGGATGATGTGGCTGTGGTAATGTTTTGGGTAAAAGATGAGCCTGGCCCCTTGTTGACACTGGCTGGAGATATCTGGCTGTGGAGGTTCTGGGAGCAGACTGAGGGGGCAGCCAAGTGGCCCAGGGCCAAGTTCCTCCTGGCTCTTGGGATCCAAGCTTCCCAGTGGATACAGTGGTTGAATGGCCAGTGCAGGGCAAAGAGTTAGGTCTTTTCTGTGCGTTCTCTGAGGTACTTCAGGCAAGGCACTGCCTTGGGGTCTGGCTTGCATGTATGTAAAACATGAAGTAAAAATAATTGGTTCTTGGGCTGGGAAAGTGGCTCAGGTGTAGAGTGCTTGCTTCACATGCATGAGACCCTGGATTTAATTCCTCAACACCACATAAGCAGAAAAACCCGGGAGTGGCGCTGTGGCTTAAGTGGTAGAGCACTAGCCTTGAGCTGAAGAGCTGAGGGACAGCAACCAGGCCCAGAGTTCAGCCCCACAACCAACAAAATAAAATAAAATAAAATAATTGGTTCCTAAAAGATAGAACGCAACAACAATAACAACAATATCAGTTCTGGTCAGGCACTAGTGGCTCATGGCTGTAACCCTAGCTACTTAGGAGGCTGAGATCTGAGGATCATGGATTGAAACCAGCCTGGGCAGGAAAGCCTGTGAGACTCTCTTCTCCAATTAAACACAAAAAGCCAGAAGTGCAGCTGTGGTTCAAGTGGTAGAGCACTAGCCTTGAGCAAAAAAGCTTAGGAATAGTGCCCAGGACCTGAGTTCATAAAACAAACAAAAAAATTATTCAGAGCCCCCATTTTGCCCTTACTCTGCTTTTTAAATATAAAGTATTTCTATTACTTGGGAGACAGAGATCAAGATTAGGGAGGATTGCCAGGTGCTGGTGTTCTATGTCTGTAATCCTAGCTCCTCCAGAGGCTGAGATTTGAAGATTGAAGTTTGAAGACTATTCCTTGTCATCACCAAAAAACTAGAAATGTAGCTGTGACTTAAGTGGTAGAGTGCTAGGCTCGAGCACAAAAGCTCAGTGATAATGCCCTTAGTTCAGGCCCCAGAACCCAAACCAAAAAAAAAAAGGAGCGAGAGATTAAGGAGGGTTATGGTTTGAGGCTAGCTTGGGAAGGTTAGTGAGGCCCCCAGTCTTTTTTTTTTTTTTTTTTTAAAGTTTTTTTTTTTTTTTTAAAGTTTTTTTTTTTTTTTTTTTTTTTTTTTGGTCCAGTCGTGGGGCCTGAACTCGGCCTGGGCGCTGTCCCTCAGCTCTTCAGCTCAAGGCTAGTGCTCTACCACCTGAGCCACAGTGCCACTTCGGATTTTTTTTCTTTTTGCTTATGTGGTGCTGAGGAATCGAACCCAGGGCCTCAGGCATGCAAGGCAAGCGCTTTACCACTGAGCCACCTTCCCAGCCCGAGGCCCCCAGTCTTAACCAACAAGTACAGAATGTGTGCCTATGGTTCTAGTTACCTGGAGGCATGAATAAAATGATCACAGCCTGGGCAAAATCACAAGATCTTATCTTAAAAATAATTATAAATGGAAAAAAAGAAGGGCTGGAGATACATGGCTCAAGTGGTAAAGCACCTGTCCATAGGCATGAGGTCCAGTACTGCAAAATTAGCAAAGAAAACTATGTAATAGAGAATTCTGGGGTCTTGTCCAAGTCATGGGGTTTGAACTCAGGGTCTGGGCACTGTCCCTGAGCTCCTTTTGCTCAAGGCTAGCACTCTACTGCTTGAGCCACAGCTCCAGTTCCAGCTTTTTCTGTTTATGTGGTACTGCTTTATGCATGCTAGGCAAGCACTCTACCACTGAGCCACATTCCCAGCCCCTCTTGTCCAAGCCCTCTTGCCACCAGCCTTCCCTGTGACCTGGGGCTGCAGGTGCTTTATTTGTAACATCGGAATAGGTAAATCTTTAAAAGCTTACTATGAGCAGGACACCATTCTGTGTGTCTTCTATGTCCTTAGTCCTCCCAGCAGCTGTGCTGTGCAGTGCACTAGAGATAGGAGTAGGATTACTGTCCTGGTTTCTAAGCAGAGTATAAGTAACCTGCCCAGGTTCACTCAGCTGGCTTGTCAGTGGAGGTAGCCAGGAAGTTTAGCTCATGCCTTTCACCTTATAGCTGTGTTGCAGAGATAATACCATCTTCCCTACACAACCAGCTGAATGAAATGACTCCAACTCATGGCAACGTAGCATAGCTTAGGATGACTGGAGGGGCACCCTCTTGCTAGCATGTCCCTCCTGCTCTCACGGTGTTGGATCTGTGTAGCCTCAAGGAGGACATTTCTAAACTGTCCTTTTTTTTTTTGGTCAGTTGTGGGGCCTGAACTCTGGGCCTGGGCGCTGTCCCTCAGCTCTTCAGCTCAAGGCTAGCACCCTACCACTTAAGCCACAGTGCCATTTCCAGCTTTTTTCTGCTTATGTGGTGCTGAGGAATTGAACTCAGGGCCTCATGCATTCCAGGTTAGCACTCTACCACTAAGCCAACTTCTCAGCCCCATGCAACTCTACCACTTTGAGCCACAGTGACACCTCTAGTTTTCTGGTGGTTAATTGGAGATAAGAGTCTCATGGATTTTCCTGGGCTGGCTCTGAACAGTGATCCTCAGATGTCAGCCCCCTGCGTAGCTAGTTACCGATGTGAGCCACCAGCACCTGTCTCCCTCTTGCACTTTTGCAGAACATCACCCCCGGTGCACCTCCCCTCCCCTAGGCCCTGAGGCTCCTCTGCTTTCATAGTGTGTGGGTTGTATAACAGACACGATACATGTCCCCTGTCTCTGCGAGCATGGTGGTTCTAGTCCCTGCTACTGTCTGAGCATGCATGGCCTGTAGACTCATGGGGCCTGCACAGAAGGTGAGATGGTAGTGGCAGCCTTGCTTCCAGGGCTTACTGCTCTGCTGCCTCAGAAAGGCAATGAGAGCTAAGTGAAGAGACTTTATCTAAAGTATGGTAGACCTTCCCTATCTACCTACCTCTCCTTGCCTTGCCTTTTCCTAATTGTCATTATAAAAGTGATACCTACAAATGATTTTTTTTAAAGTTCCACATTATGCTAAAAATCACTTTTATTTATCCTGTTTTTTTTTTTAAAGCACCTCATGATTACTGACTTGTGCTTCTAACTCTGAGTGCCATTTTTATGGGTTTCTTGATTCTTCACATAAGTGGTTAAACACCACCTGCCTCTCACCTGCAAGGCCCCTCACAGTCTCTCCTTCCTTTTCTCTCCTACAGATTACCAGTTGACCAGTGCAGAGCTCTCCTCCTTACCAGCCTTCAGCTCACCTGGGGGACTGTCACTAGGCAATGTTACTGCCTGGCAACAACCCCAGCAGCCACAGCAGCCACAGCAACCACAGCCACAGCCACAGCAGCCACAACAGCCACAGCCACAGCAGCCACAGCCACAGCAGCCTCAGCAGCCGCAACAGCCACCTCAGCAACAGCCCCACCTGGTCCCCGTATCTCTCAGCAACCTCATGTGAGTCCTCAGGAGGCTTTCCACAGGGATTCCAAGGGGGGAGGAGAAGAGGGTCCGCTGGAGAATGGGTCCCCTTCAAGTATTCAGTAGATAACACGTGAGGTTGTGTAGATGTAAGTGGTAGCCTTTGGCCCACACAGATCCAGGAGACAGCTTTAGCTTGGGCCCCTCCCTCCAGCTAGCCCAGGGAGATATGAGGGTGGAGGGTGTGCTGGGCACAGAAAGTGTCACGGGATAGAATGGGACTAATATTACTTATTTCCCTCTCTCCCCTTCTTTTGACCCTCTTCTCTCTATCCACGTGTCTCTCCCTCTTTCCCTTCATACATCTCTGTCCTCTCTTGCTCTGTCTTGTATCTTTGTCTGTAATTCACCCTGAACCCTATTCCCATTGCCTGCCTCCAGCCCAGGCAGCCCCTTGCCCCATGTGGGTGCTGCCCTCACGGTCACAACTCACCCCCACATCAGCATCAAGTCAGAACCGGTGTCCCCAAGCCGTGAGCGCAGCCCTGCGCCGCCTCCTCCAGCTGTGTTCCCGGCTGCCCGCCCTGAGCCTGGTGACGGTCTCAGCAGCCCTGCAGGGGCATCCTATGAGACCGGGGACCGGGATGATGGACGGGGGGACTTCGGGCCCACACTGGGCCTGCTGCGCCCAGCCCCAGAGCCAGAGGCTGAGGGCTCGGCTGTGAAGAGGATGCGGCTTGATACCTGGGTACTGTAGCGTCACCCTTCCTGTCTGCCAGTGTCTGCTACACCCAGGGACTGCCCCATGTGCCCCCAACCTGTTTTTTCTCCCACCTGAGAGGCCTTGTGGCCGGGTAGCCCTTCCACCAGCCCTTTGGGGCCAGCACCACTTTCCCCTTTACCCCTCCAAAGGCCCACCTTTCCTCCCTCCCAGCATCAGATCCGTGCTTGATGACCCTCACAGCTGGCCCTGCATTAGAGCCCTGGCCTCATGGGAGAGGGAATGGGGTGTACACTGAAGGCAGGGCCTCCCCTCACCTCCCCTCTCCATCTCCTCTCTTCACAGACATTAAAGTGACGGTTCCCACCCCCCTCCTCTCAGCCTCCCTGATGAAGAGTTGACAATCTCACCGCCCACCCCTCCCTGTCCTGGGCTCCTCCCGCTCCACCCCCACTTCCTTTCTTGTGCTCCATGTCCTGTTGACGGTTACATTTGTGTATAATTATTATATTATTATTATTATATTTTTTTTAATTTGGATTCTCGCTTTGGAGAGAGGGATGCTCTCATCCCCTTTCTCACCGCCCCCCACCATTTTCACTGGTGGGTGCTCTCTTTTTGCGGGAAGGGGGGGGTCACTTTGCACGTTGTACACATATGCTGCAGGAAGGGGGTGGGGAGCCCGGTACGCCTTTGGGAAAGGACAGGTGCCGAGCCCTGCATGTGGAGCCCTCCCACCCCATCCCCCAGACAGAGGGAAAGAACCAAAAACTACCAAGCAACAAAAACCCATACCACAGACTGAACCCCAAAGTTGGCTTGATGGTGGGTTTGTGTTTCAAGGGGAATGTGAAGAGGCAGAAGTCCTCTGCTTCTGGGCTGTTCACACGGTGGTAGGCACACAGGCCAGTTCCCAAGCCTGGCCCCCCCACCTCCTCTGCACACATACACAAACACTCTGATCCTTGTGCGTGCTGCATCCCTAAGGTCTGCGGGTGCTGGGAAGGCTGCCTGAGATTCTGAAGCTGGGGCAGGGCTTTGAGGTGGAGCCTCTCTGGTAGCACATGGGAGATACAGACACAACCATGAGGAGAGGGCTGAGAAGGACAGAAGGGCTGGGCAAGGGATGAACTGGGGTCCTCCCCCCCCCCAGCTTTTTCTCTAAGATATACAGTGCAATAGCTCCCCATCCCTCAGTTGACCCAGCCCCATAAGCTGGCCACAAGTGCAGGGAGACTGGGGAGAGGAACTCCAGTGAGGTAGCCTCAGGGCTGGGCCAGTCAGCCTTAAGCTCCTCTGGGGTGCTTGAGAGCTAGAGCCTTCCATCCGAGGGGCAGCTATGGAGAGGGCACTTTGACCCAGAGGAGTGGACACTGGGATGGTCTGCAGAGGCAGGAGGCCCCCACAGTGAGGTCTACTGGTCCAGGGCCTCCCAGGCCCCTCCTCCATGTTCCTCTGCCCCAGCACCCTGCTCTTGGCACCCTCATTGTCTTGCTACCTCCTAGTCCCACCACCTCCAGGCTGCATCCCACCTTCCCTCTTGGCTACTGTAATTGTAAATAGCGACCTTTGGAAAACCTTAGCAGTGTAACAGTCCAGGAAACTGGTTTTTTTTTTGTTGTTGTTGTTGTATTGATATGAAATGAGATTCTATTTTTGTCAAAGTATATTGTAATAATAATGACTCAAATGGCCCGTACTGTACAGATGAGATTCTTCTGCTGTTCTTGCTCCCTTTCCCTCCCCAAGTCTGCCCGCTCTGCTGCCTCCTCAGTGGGGCTGCAGGTAGGGGCCCAGGGGCAGTGAAAATACAGAATCCTGAGACTCAGGCTGGATTAGAGATCAAACCGGAGGGGGCAGGCCCCTGGCCTCTTCTGTTCTGCCACACGCCCTCAAGGGCCTGGCCTAGGCCAACAGGCCTGCCCTCCTACTCCACACAAGCCCAGCCCCTCTGCCCAGGGAGGCAGTGCTCCCCTTTGGAGCATAGAGTTAGACAAGATCCATTTTTGTGATAGACTATGGTCTTTGCCTGCCTATGACCCACCCTCTTGCAGTATTTCAACACTTGATGCAAAGGAGGAGCCAGAAGCAGAGGGGTGTGTGACCACACACAACCTGAGTGTGCTCATGAGGGCATCTGGTATTTTATGTGTCTGAGTGTAGTATACCCTTGTATTTATGTATGTGTGTATGGTTGCAGGGGGTATGTACCTTTGTGTGCCTCTGAGCCTGGCTGGGTGACTCTTAGTATGACTGGAGCTCCGAGGGTTATGTCTATGTCTGTGTGGCTGGATGTGTGTTTACAAAAGGACAGGTGGCTTTGCCAGCCCCTCAGCCCTGGCTTCCAAGCTCTGTGATCCCACTCCCTTCTACTCCTGCCCTCAGCTTGGATGTGTTCGTACTGCAGTTAGGGGGCCTTTGGCAGTCGGCCCACTTTACTTGTCCCCACAGCCTACCTCTGCCAGGGCTTCCTTCCAAGAGCCTTTGCTTCAACACACAGCATCCACTTAGTCCCCAACACCTTGACATGCAGTTCCCTTTCCTGGAGTTGTCCTTCCTTTCCTACTTTCAGAGCAAAATTAAGTTCTCTTTCTCCCTGAAGCTTTGTCCTCCACTATACGGTGATCTTTCTTACTCATGGCTTCACTCACTGACTAGGCAAGGACTTTGGCCCACCTCTCCCTACAGTTCTTAGATGGAGTTCAAGAACTGATGGGACTAAGGGTATAGCTCAGTGGTGGAGCACTTCCTAGCATGCATGAGGTCCTGGATTTCATCCTCAGCACTGAAGGGGGAAAAATACTGATCAGGGCTTTGAAAGAAGCTAGGGTGTAGTTCTGTGCACATGTGCTCTTCAGAGCTTTGCCTAGTGCCTGGTACATAGTAGGTGTTCAATAAATGCTGAATGAGTGAATGGTTAAATGATAGGTGCTCAATAAACATCAAATGACTGGCCTCTTAGGCTATTCCCACCATCACTCTGTACACTTTTCTAGGCTGAGCTTGGCCACCACTAAACGCAGTGGGGGTAGGCTAAGGACCCCTGTAGTTCTTGTTTCAATATTCACCAGTTACCAGTTTCTCCCTCTGCCTCATGAAGACAGACCGTGTGTGTGTGTGTGTGTGTGTGTGTGTGTGTGTGTGTGTGTGTGTGTGTGTGTGTGTGTGTGTGTGTGTGTGTGTGTGTGTGTGTGTGTGTGTGTGTGTGTGTGTGTGTGTGTGTGTGTGTCCCCATCCCCTTCTCTATCCCTGACAAGAGGGGTTGGTCTGTGAATGAATATGTGACATTTTTGCAATTTAGTATCCCAAGGTTTTTCTTAGGGGTAGAGGTTACTTACTGGCTGGCCAGATGGATGGGTCCCTGAGAACCCAAATCTCAAGTGGAGACTTATTTCTTCTTCCTCTCACAAGCCAAATTTGCCCCCACCCACTCTCTAAAAAAAACTGGGCATTTGCCAAAGTAATCACTGGAGTCGTTCAATTCCCCACCCCTCCCCAAGTTTCCCACAGCTTTCAGGGACAGTGGGCAAGAGGACCCCCACACACCTCAATGGAACACACACCATTTCCTGCCCCCCCCCATTCAATGCAGCGAGACTGACCCTTGGCCCCCACCCAACCCTCCCCATCTTGGACAGGAAGGAAGTAATGCACCTTCTCTTGCTGATTATTTATTTGTTTGGAGAGACAGAAATGATGTAAAAGTGTATCTAGAAATATCTATATCTATATATTTTTAACTTACTCCTTGGAATCCCCCGGGGAAGGGGGTAGAGGGATGGGAGCTGTCATGGAGGCCTGGAGACATGGAGCCTGGGAACTCCTTGTTCTCCTCTCTGCCTCTCCCCACCCCTAAGCAGTGAATAGAAGGACTGGGATTTGTATGGGGAAGGGGGGGTGGGGGGATGTTCCTTGGAGAATCTGGATTCTCTGTTCTACCCCCATTCAAGTCCCAGGGGGGGAGGGGGGAGGAAAAGGGAGGGAGGGAGGGGTGGGACAGCCACAGAGGTGACCCACTCCCAAACCCGACAATCACCCACACTCCTAGGGCTCCTGGGTCCTGGGCAGGGCGAGTCCAAGTGTGTGGCTGTTGATTTGTTTTCAATATTTCTTTTCGTGCTGTATGGTGATGCTTTCTTAGTATTCTACACAATAAGAAGACAAAGTCCTTGAGATTCTTATGAGTTTTGTTTGAAAACTCTTTCACTATATTTGTTGTAAAGAGGTTTACTATTAAAAAAAAAAAAGAATACACGTTTCTGATACTTTGGCTTGGGTTTTGCTTTTTTGGGGGGTAACAAAGGAGGGGAAGGCAGGCCTGGGGTGGCTCTGGCATGGGGAGAGGCCAGCGCTTCCCCTCAGCTGGGAAGGTTAGTAGACTTGTTTGGTCATCTGTGAGGGAAGGTGCTACCAGTTCCTCAAGTGTCTGAATTTCTTCCAGAAAGAGACAGCCCTAGGGTTAACCTGATGTCCAGTTAGATACCCCAGGAGAGGTGGGGCAGTGGCTCAAGCATATAATCTCTAGCACAGGGCTGGGAAGGTGGCTCAGTGGTAGAGCGCTTGCCTTGCATGCCTGAGGCTCTGGGTTCGATTCCTCAGCACTACATAAGCAAAAACAAAAAAGCCGGAAGTGGCACTGTGGCTCAAGTGGTAAAGGGCTAGCCTTGAGCTGAAGAGCTGAGGGACAGCACCCAGGCCCTGAGTTCAGGCCCCACGACCGGACCCCCCTCCCCCCAAAAAAATCTCTAGCACATTGGAAAGAGATCAGGGGATCTAGGTTTGAGGCCACACTGGGCATAAAAGTTTGTGAGACTCCACGTCATTCAGCACCTGGGTGCAATGGTGCATACTTGTGACACCCAATGACAAAGAAGCATGAGTAGGATTGCATTCCAGGCTAGCCTGGGCATAAGGCAAGAACCTGCCTTCAAAATAACCAACCCAGGCTGGGAAGGTGGCTCAGTGGTAGAGTGCTTGCCTTGCATGCAAGAGGCCCTGGGTTCAATTCCTCAGCACCACATAAACAGAAAAAGCCGGAAGTGGTGCTGTGGCTCAAGTGGTAGAGCGCAGCCTTGAGCTGAAGAGCTGAAGGACAGTGCCCAGGCCCAGAGTTCAAGCCCCAAGACCAACCAAAAAAATTAAAAAAAAAATAACCAACGCTAGCTATAATCCTAGCTACTCAGGAGGCTGAGATCTGAGGACTGTGGCTCAAAGCCAGCTTGGGCAGGAAAGTCCATGAGACTCTTACTTCCAGTTAACCACCAGAAGACCAGAAGTGGCGCTGTGGTTTAAAGTAGTAGTGCTCTAGCCTTGAGGAAAAAAGACCCTAGGGACAGCACCCAGGCCCCAAGTTCAAGCCCCATGACTAACATCAACAGAGGAAAACAAGGTGTAAAGGAGGAGCTGGAGGTAGCTCAGATGATGAGTACCTTGTGGATGTGATGCCCTAAATTGAATCCCCACAGTACAGTTGGGCCAAGGACTAGAAGTGAGGACTAGAGGAAGTGGTTCACTATTGGCAGGGTTTGGCCACTCCTCTAAACCTGGCCTATAGTGAGGGATTTAGTAGCCAGGAGAGGTCTACAAATGTCTAAAATTCACACTGCATGTTTAGCTATTGTTGCTGAACATGGAGTTGTAACAGTAGAGTCAGACAAGCCACAGAATGTCTTCGATCCTCGGATCTTCTTTTTTTTTTTTTTTTTGTCGGTCGTGGGGCTTGAACTCTGGGCCTGGGCGCTGTCCCTCAGCTCTTCAGCTCAAGGTCTCTCCTGCCCGGGCTGGCTTTGAACCGCGATCCTCAGATCTCAGCCTCCTTAGTAGCTAGGATTACAGGCATGAGCCACCAGCGCCCGGCCCTCGGATCTTCTTATCTACAAAATATCATCTGCTGATCCTACCTCCTTCACAAGGTTATTGCAGACTTCAGCAAGCAGGGATAGAGGGACAGTGAACAGAATAAGAGCTGGGTGCCAGTGGCTCACACCTGTAATCCTAGTTACTCAGGAGGCAGAGATTTGAGGATTGTGATTTGAAGCCAGCCAGCCTGGGCAGAAAAGTCCCCATGAGACGCTTATCTCCAATTAACTACTCAAAAAGTCCTAAGAGTTCAAGCCCCATGACCTACAAAATAAAAAAAAAAATGTAAAGGGTTGGGAAGGTGGCTCAGTGGTAGAGTGTTTACCTTGCATGCATGAGGCCCTGGGTTCGATTCCTCAGCACCACATAAGCAGAAAAAGCCGGAAGTGGTGCAAGTGGTAGAGCACTAGCCTTGAGCTGAAGAGCTGAGGGACAGTGCCCAGGCCCAGACTTCAGGCCCCACGACTGACAAAAACAAAAAAACTCTAAGTGGAGCTGTGGCTAAAAACTGGCAGAGTCGTAGCCTTAAGCAAAATCACTCAGGGACACTGCCCAGCCAGGCCCTGAGTTCAAGCCCCATAAGTGACCAAAAAAAAAAAAAAAGAAGAAGAACAAGATACTGTCCTCCAGAATGGCTTCAGACAATCCCTTCCTGGTGTTTATTCCCTTGTATAGTCCCTTCCCACTGTGAATTCATGGTGTGACCAGTGAAAAAGGTGGAAGAGTTGGCTTGTAGCTTCTAATGCTTAGTCAGCGTCTACTTTTTGCTCATCATTTGTCCTGGGGGGAGCCAGACACCATGCCCTGTGGAGAGGCCCACTTTCAAGGCATGGGGGCCTCCTGCCAACTGCCATTTGAGTGGGGGCATCTTTTCTGCCCTTACACTTCCCCAGATGTTGCTATAGGTAAAAAACCTACAGGTAAGATGTAATCTCCAGCTCACCTGTTACCTTGGGAGGGAGGATCTTTCTCTGATGTGACCAGAACAGCTGGATCCTCTGTAAATATTTCTGTTCAGTACATTTCTGTGCCTCAAGATTGTCTGATGCCCTTCCTTCCTTACAAGCATCACCCCATGTGGTAAGCCTTATTCTTGCCCAAAATTATTTCCTGTCCTTTTCCCTTCCTGGTGTTCTCTAGTCTCTATGTCATCACATGGAGTCCTTGGAGTAGTTCTGGCTATTGGGCTATAATGTAATATGTCTCTTCTGAAATGCAGCTGGTACTCCATTGTCCAAGGGCTTGTTCTGTTGTAATTGGGTAAGAATATGTCAATGTAGAATGTCATGAGATCAAAGCAGCCAAGATGGCTAAGCTGCCTTAAGGTGTTGTCCAATGCCAAGGGACTCAAGTGAATAGAAAAGTCTGTTTATAGAGCTGGGAAGGTGGCTCAGTGGTAGAGTGCTTGCTTTGCCTACATAAGGCCGTGGATTCGATTCCTCAACACCACATAAGCAGAAAAGGCTGGAAGTGGTGCTGTGGCTCAAGTGGTCAAGTGCTAGCCTTGAGCTAAAGAGCTAAGGGACAGCGCCCAGGCCCAGAGTTCAAGCCCCATGACCCACACAAAAAAGAAAAGTATTTATTAGGCCACAGAGAAGCTGGGCTCTGGTGGCTCACACCTGTAATCCTAGCTATTCAGGAGGCTGAGATCTAAGGATTGAGGTTCCAAGCCAGCCTAGGAAAGGCAGTCCATGAGTCTGTTATCTCCAACTAACCCCAGAAAACCAGAAGTGTCATTGTGGCTCAAAGTGGTTGAGCACCAGCCTTCAGTAATAGAGATCAGGGACTGTGCCCAGGCCCTGAGTTCAAGCTCATGACTGAAAAAAAAAAACCCCAGAAATTTTAGTATTGTGGCTGAAATGTGATCTAGCCTATCTACCCACTCATGGGCAATCTTGTAGCCCTCTCTACTGTGCAACCCTTGAAGTGCGCTATGAAGAATTCTGGGTTTGGCATAGTCCAGAAAGTGTCTAATTCCTGATTCTGAAACTTGCTGGCTATGTGGCCATGGGTATTGACTCTCACTCTAAGCCTGTGTTTCTGTACAACAGAGCTAACCATTGCTTGTTCCTACTTTTCTCCAATCCATGTTCTCATATTGGCCCAGAAATGAGAATATAACATATAACATCCCATAGTTTTCCACTGACCACAATATGAAATGCAAAATCCTTGGCCTGGCTCCTGAGGCCTTCAAAGAGCCGACACAAACCCTTTTCAGGCTTAGTCCATGCTATTCTCTGTGCATCCGTTGGGCTCTAGGTAGATGCTGAAGAATAGAGAGGAGCAAGCGAGACCTGATCTGCTGTAGAGATAGAAACAATTGAACCAGCAGTAAGTAGACTTTTGAAATGAGTGGAGGCAGTACCCTAATCCAAACTAGTAAAATCAGGGAGGCTTCTTAGAGGAAGTGTATGAATTGGATTTTGAAAACATGTAAGACTTTCTTGGGCATGTAAAAGTATAAAGAGAGAATGGGTATTTAGAAAATCAAATACTTGATCAAAGAAATAGCATAGAGTTGGGCAGAGGTGTCATTATAAAGGGCCTTGATTGTCAAGACTTGAACTCTGTTCTGCTTAGTCATCAAAAAATTTTAAACAGAGAAAGAAATTGGCTAGATTTACATTTCAGGGAACAGAGTTAAAGTGATAGAGAGCACTTGCCTAGCATGCTTGAGGCCCTGGGTTCAATGCTAGTGTGGGGGGAAAAAAATCCCATAAAGATTTGCGTTACATCCAGGTGCCAGCATGGCAGTGGCTCATGCCTGTAATCCTAGCTGTGCAGAAAGCTGAAATCTGAGGAGCCTGACTCAGAGCCAGCCCAGGCAGAAAAGTCCATGATACTCTTGATACTCTTATCTCCCAATTAACCACCAAAAAGCTGAAAGTGGAGCTGTAGCTCAAGTGATAGACTGCTAGCCTTGAGATGAGGAAAAAAAAAAGCAAGCTCAGGGACAAGGCTCAGGTCCCGAGTTCAAACCCCAGGATGGCACAAAATTAACTAATTAGCTTTTTTTTCTTTTTCTTTTTTTTTTTCTTGTCGGCCATGGGGCCTGAACTCTGGGCCTGGGCACTGTCCCTCAGCTCTTCAGCTCAAGGCTAGTGCTCTACCACTTGAGCCACAGCGCCACTTCCAGCTTTTTCTGTTTATGTGGTGCTGAGGAATTGAACCCAGGGCCTCATGCATGCAAGGCGAGCGCTCTACCACTGAGCCACCTTCCCAGCCCCTAGTTAAGAATTTTTAAAAACTGCATTACAGAAAGCTCCAGCTAGATGTTTAGGAGACTAAGGGTGTGGGAAAACTGCCAAAGGATTGTACACACAGTGGCCTGAGGGCAGGAGGATCTTTTAAGTTCAAGGCCAGCCTGGCAGTGTAGGGTAACCCTGTCTCAGCAACTACAACCAAATGAAAAGTTAAGTATTTAGCAAAAATAAATACGGTCCTGCTTTGTAAAGGCTCCTTCTGACTAAAATGTTTTTGGAGGGAATATAGGTTGGGGGCCAGTTAGGATTCTGTAGAAGTTGAAATAAGGAAAGCCTAAACCTGAGGAAGGCAAGTACAGAAAGGGGGTGAAGAGAAGAGTTTGAATTTAGTAGATAATTTGGAGATAAATACTTTTATTTGTCTGATAGAGAAATAAGGGCAGAGGCTATAACAAGAGCACTTGCTCAACAGAACCAAGTTCCTCAAGCCCTAGCAACACACACACACACACACACACACACACACACACACACACACACACACACACACACACACACACACACACACACACACACACACCCCCGATGAACTTATTTAGCTTACAAGAGATCTATGAGGGCAAAACAAAACAAAAATCTACAACAATTCTGTCTTTTTTGCTTGTCCTGGGCCTTGAACTTAAGGTCTGAGGTCCTTGAATGCTCAAAGCTAGCACTCTACTACTTAAGCTACAGCTTCACCTCTGGCTTTTTAAAGGTTAATTAGAGATGAGTTTCATAGATTTGCCTGCCCAGGCTGACTTCAAACACAACCCTCAGATCTCAGCCTCCTGAGTAGCTAGGATTACAGGTGTGACCCACCGATACCCAGCCACTTACAGTTTTCTAGTGGTTTATTGGAGATAAGAGTCTCAAGGAGAGCTGGGAAGGTGGCTCAAGGCAGAGTGTTTGCCTTTGCATGCATGAGGCCCTGGGTTCAATTCCTCAGTACCATATAAGCAGAAAAATCCAGAAGTGGCATTGTGGCTCAAGTGGTAGAGTGCTAGCTTTGAGCTGAAAAGCTAAGGAGCAGCGCCCTGGCTCAGAGTTCAGGCCCCATGACCAACAAAAAAAAGTCTCAAGGACTTTCCTGCCAGGGCTGGCCTTGAACCATGATCCTCAGATCTCAGCCTCCTGGGTAGCTAAGATTACAGGCATGAGCCCGGCTTCTTCTTTGCCTTCTTTCTTTGAAATCTTTCTTATCATTTAAGGTTTCACTCCCATTTTCCCTCCCAGAAATCTATCCTGATTTTATTCCCATCCAGGTCCCCACCTCACTATAATGCACCTAATTTCATTCTACTTGGAAATGTAGATAATAATATCTACTTTCTACAGCTGGACTGAAGGGCTGATTCATCCTCATCAATGTGTGCCTGGCTCAGTGCTTAACATACATGTTTAGGGAAGCTAAAATTAGATAATGCATGTGAGGTTGTCCAATTCAAGGATTTTCTTGTTTAATGTATACTCGGAGGTGGAACAATGTGGTAGCACAGGCCTGTAATCCCAGCTCCATCTTGGCAGCTAGCAAAAAGAACCAAGACCTATCCTAAAAATAAAGAAAAAAAAAAGGCTTGGAAGAAGCATGGGGGAAATGGCAGAATGATTGCCTAGCCTGTGCAAGTCCCAGAATTAAAACCCCAGCACTACCAAAAATAATTCAATATACTCAAAGGTGTGGAAAATCTGCAACTTCTCCACTACCTTACAGCTGTAGGACCAGTTCCTGAAGGAGTGCCACACTGAATAGGACTAGTTTTCCAGGTTCGGATACCAGTGCGCAGAAGAATCAGCACCTACTGGCTCCTACCCTCTAAAGAAAAGGTTGTGAGGAAGCCAGAAGCAAAGGGCGGTATCTGAGTGTCCCAGCCAAGGAAGCCCGGCCAGTTCTCCGTAGATTATGCTCTTCTGACTCACCCTTCAGTCCCATGGGCTGAGTAACTTTTCCAGCCTTGTGATTGTGGAAACTTGTTTCAGGAACAGCGGATGTGGAAGGGACACAGGGCGACCCCACCCCAGGCTCCAAAGTGGCTCCTACTGGAGCCAATAATCCCTGCTTATATGTTTGCAGTATTAAATCATTGTGGGCCACTGCCCGGCCAAGGAACACATGTATTCCCTGCCCTGTTTCACAGCTGGTAAATCGAGAGTCCTAAAGATGGCGCTGGTAGCTCACCCAGCCAGCCTGCTATGGGGTTCTCTCCTCCAGGCCTAGCGCACTTTTTTACCAGGTCAAGTTGAGATCAGTCTTGAGGAGGGGTAGGGGAGGGAGCCAGGATTTAGTGCCACCAGCTGGATTTACCCCCCCCCACCAGCCCCCACCCTTGCTTAGTATTTGCTTCCAAGAATGTACACCTCTAAAGGCCTCTCGTAATAAAAATGCGGTCCCCACCTTGGAAGGTGGCCGCCCACAATCCTATTTACAGCGCAGCAGCCACCGTGTGCCCAATAAAAGCTGATGACGACGCCACCCGAGGGGGAGGGGACGGGAGGGTGCGCGCAGGAGGAGGTCACGGAGCGGGGCTCGCGCCCCAGGCCCCGCCCCGGGCTCCCCGGCCTCTACCCGCAGTCCCTGCCCTACCAGCCAAGGCTGGGCGGGGTGATCGAGTGATCAGGTTCCGGGCAGGAAAGAAAATCTCCATCTAAGGCGAAAGGGTGGAAGGCAGTGGAAAGGCTACCAATCAAGACTGGAAAGGCCTGCCAAAATGCCTCAGGCAACAAGAAAGGACACGCAAGCTGCTAGTCTTTCGGACACGGCTCAGGTCGCCAGCCCATCGCCTTTACAGAGTCGCCTGGTCCCTCTTCCCCTCCCAGTCACAATCCGCCAAAAAAGATAAGGCAGCCGACATTCATTCCTAAACTGACGCTTGAGACCAACACAAGGGCCGCCACCCCTGCGTCCATACACAAAGGACCCAAAGACAGTCCGGGAACCTCTGCTGCCGGGCGGGAGGCGGATGCCCACGCTCACTCCATTGGCTCTCCCAGTACCTGATGGTGCCACCAGCCAACTGCAGCCTAGAGAGGACGCATGCGTACACAAAATATTTGGCTCGGGCCGGGGGCGGGGGAGGGGGAACCCCAGTTCTTCAGACCTATTTTGGCTGTCTCCTGAGGGTGGAAGAGAATGTGCGCATGCGTAAACCTGCCCAGCTCCCCCCCCCACCTCAGATTGAGGAGGCGATAGCGCCCTCTGTCGTCTTGGCAGATTCTTAGATTCCTACTCTCCACTAGTATTGCATACAGACCTATTGGAAAAAATGAAGCACAAAGGGTTGGAAGTGGCTAAAGTGGTAGAGTACCTGCCTAGCAAATGTAAGGCACTGAGTTCAAAACCCAGTAGCTCAAAAAATGATGTATGCCGTCTGAAGAAAGACCAGATGGTGCAACAAAAATCTTTGAGATAAATATTATTTCCAGGTTAACATATCAGAGTAGCATTTTTTGTCTGTATAAGTGTTCAGATGAAACCTACGGCATTTCAAGTGCCAGACAATCATTCTACCTTTTTTTTTTTCTTGTCGGTCGTGGGGCTTGAACTCTGGGCTTGGGCACTGTCCCCGCGCTCTTCAGCTCAAGGCAAGTTCTCTACCACTTGAGCCACAGTGCCACTTCCAGTTTTCTGGTGGTTAATTGGAAATATAAGAGTCTCACGGACTTTTTTGCCCGGGCTGGCTTTGAACCGCAATCATCAGATCTCAGCCTCCTGAGTAGCTAGGATTACAGGCGTGAGTCACCGGCGCCTGGCATCATTCTACCTTTGAGCTCCTGGTTGGAAATGAAGAAACTCCACTGAGAGTCACTTCAGGCTAATAGGGACCCTACACAGATAAATTTCTCCTGTGCCAAACTCTGTGTCTGGCACAGAAAACACAGAAAGAAGACATATTAATGGGTGAGTGACTGGAATTTCTCACTACTCGAGTGTCTCTTAGGGAAAACAGCTGCCTCCAGTAGCACCTTGTACAGCCAGCTGCTGTCTGACCATCATCAAGGGCAGGAGCACTACTGAAGTGATTGTCTGGGTAAAGGGTGGATATAGCTAATCTCAGGTTCTTTTCAGTGTACATGCTTTTTAAGTTTATAAGAAACAGGGCTGGGAAGGTGGCTCAGTGGTAGAGTGCTTGCTTTGCATGCATGAGGCCCTGGGTTCGATTCCTCAGCACCGCATAAGCAAAAAGAAAAAAGCCAGAAGTGGCGCTGTGGCTCAAGTGGTAGAGCGCTAGCCTGGAGCTGAAGAGCTGAGGGACAGCGCCCAGGCCCAGAGTTCAGGCCCCATGACCGGACCAAAGAAAAAAATATTCATTAAAAGTTTATAAGAAGCAGAAGACAAGGGGCTTGGAATGAGGCTTAGTGATAGGGGGCTTGCCTAACTTAGATGAAGCCCTGGGTTCGATTCCTCAGTGCCACAGAAAAAGCTGGAAGTAGCACTATGGCTCAAGTAATAGAAAAGGCTTTGTGTGTGTGTGTGTGTGTGTGTGTGTGTGTGTGTGTGTGTGTGTGTGTGTGCGTGCGTGTGTGTGTGTGTGTGTGTGTGTGTATGTGCCAGTTCTGGGGCTTGAACTCAGGGCGCTGTCCCTGAGCTTCTTCTACTCAAGGCTAGTGTTCTACCATTTGAGCCACAGGAATCAAACCCAGGGCCTCATGCATACTAGGAGAGTGCTCTACCACTAGGCCACATTCCCAGCCGGGTACTAGCCTTGAACAAAAGAAGCTCAGGAACAGTGCCCAGACCCTGAGTTCAAGCCTCAGGACTGGCAAAAAGAAAGAAAGAAAAGAAAGAAGGAAGGAAGGAAGGAAGGAAGGAAGGAAGGAAGGAAGGGAGGAAGGGAAGGAGGGAGGGAGGGTGGGAGGGAACGAGGGAGGGAGGGAAGGAGGAAGGGAGGGAGGGAGGGAATGAAAGAAAGAGAGAGAGAGAAAGAAAAAGAAAGAAAGAAAGAAAGAAAGAAAGAAAGAAAGAAAGAAAGAAAGAGGCAAAAACAAGATTAAAATAATAAGGCTCAAGCTGGCTGCTGGTGGCTCAGGCCTATAATCTTAGCTACTCAGGAGGCTGAGATCTGAGGATGAGAGTTCAAAGCCAGCTCAGTCAGGAAAGTCCACGAGACTCTTATCTCCATTGAACTACCAGAAAACTGCAAATGGTGCTGTGGCTCAAAGTGGCAGAACCCTAGCCTTGAATGAAAGTGCTCAGGGACAGCAACCAGGCCCTGAGTTCAAGCCCTACAATCAACATAAATAAATAAATAAATAAATAACAAGGCTCTCCAGTAGAGTAGTAGAAGTGATTGTGAAAGCAAGTCTTGGTTAAAACAAAAACAAAAACAAAACAAAAAACCCCCAGCATTATCAAGAACAAATTCACAGGATTCATTAGTAGGTATGAGTTGTGTTATGTTTGTGTATATTATTGATTTGATCCACCCTAACTAGAAGAATGCTTATATGATAAGTAAAACAAAGCAAGATGCAAAACTTGAAAAGTTCCCGGCTTCTGGCCCCTTTTTCTTTTTCTTTTTTTTCATTGATTCCAAAGGTGTTTATGGGATATGGTCTAACAAAGAAACATAGTAATTTAAATGCTGCACATAAATTCCTCTTAAGAGGAGGCTGAACTGACCCTTTGTGGCCCCTTTTCTATTGGTTATTGTTTCTTTTCTTTTTCTTTTTCTTTTTTTTTTTTTTTTTTTTGGTTGGCCATGGGGCCTGAACTCTGGGCCTAGGTGCTGTCCCTCAGCTCTTAAGTTCAAGGCTAGTGCCCTACCACTTGAGCAATGGCACCACTTCTCACTTTTTCTGCTTATATGGTGCTGAGGAATCGAACTCAGGGCCTCATGCATGCAAGACAGGCACTCTATCACTGAGCCACCTTCCCAGCCTATTTTCAAGATAGAGTCTTGCCTTATCCATGGGGCAGCCTGGGCATCAGTCCTCCTACTTGTGACTCCCGGGTAGCTGGAATAACAGGTGTGAAGCCGGGCGCTGGTGGCTCACGCCTGTAATCCTAGCTACTCAGGAGGCTGAGATCTGAGGATCATGGTTCAAAGCCAGCCCAGGCAGGAGAGACCGTGAGACTCCTATCTCCAATAAACCACCAGAAAACCGGAAGTGGCGCTGTAGCTCAAGTGATAGAGCGCTCGCCTTGAGCTGAAGAGCTGAGGGACAGCGCCCAGGCCCAGAGTTCAAGCCCCACGACCGACAAAAAAAAAAACAAAAACAAAAAAAATAACAGGTGTGAGCCACTGCACCTAGCCATTGGTTGAGATGGAGTCTCTGGCTGGTCTTGAATTGTGAAGTCTCTACCTCCTACCCCCCCAATCCCTGCCTCCCAAGTATCTAGGATTGATTACAGGCATGAGCCACTGGTGCTCTTCTCCACCATCACCCCCTCCTCCTCCTCCTCCTTTTTCTCCTTTTCATTCTCTTTCTTTAAATTTTGGCAGAGGGGCTGGGAAGGTGGCTCAGTGGTAGAGCGCTTGCCTTGCATGCCTGCCACCCTGGGTTCGATTCCTCAGCACCCACATAAGCATAAAGAAAAAAGACAGATGTGGCTCTGTGGCTCAAGTGGTAGAGCACTAGCCTTGAGCTGAAGAGCTGAGGGACAGCGCCCAGGCCCAGAGTTCAGGCCCACAATCGGACCCAAAAAAAAAATTTAAAAAAATTTTTGGCAGAGGTGGAGATTGAACCCACTCTACCACTAACTACATTCTCAGCCCCACCTTTCCTTTAGTTAACAGTGTTTCCTTGGACAGGATCTTTTTCTGAAATCATGTACACACAAGAACTATAAAGGAAAAGGTGGCCATCCCCTTATTAAGACCCTACATCCAATATTGTAACCTTGCACCTTCCCTCTATTATTCCATAGTATTATGTTCATTTCATGGGTGACCACATTTTACTCTGTTGGCAATACTGTCTTCTCTGCTAGAAGTGAGTGCCTAGCCAGGAAATTATAGTCACAGCTCATGCAGAAGGCTGAGATAGGAAGATCACTTGAACCCAACTGTTTGGGATTAGCTTGACAATATAGTGAGAGTCCATGTTAAAAAAGAAGCAGAGGAAGAGGAAGAGGAAGGAGAAGGAGAAGGAGAAGGAGAAGAAGGAGAAGGAGAAGGAGAAGGAGAAAAGAAGAAGAAGAAGAAGAAGAAGAAGAAGAAGAAGAAGAAGAAGAAGAAGAAGAAGAAGAAGAAGAAGAAGAAGAAGAAGAAGAAGAAGAAGAAGAAGAAGAAGAAGAGGAGGAGGAGGAGGAGGAGGAGGAGGAGGAGGAGGAGGAAGAAGAGGAGGAGAAGGAGGTGGAGGAGGAAGAGGAGGAGGAGGAGAAGGAGGAGGAGGAGGAGGAGGAGGAGGAAAAAGAAAAGAAAAAAATTGGGCTAGGAATGTGGCTTAGTGGTAGAGTGCTTGCCTAACATGCATGAAGCCCTGTGTTCAATTCCTCAGTACCACATAAATAGAAAATGCTGGAAATGGCACTGTGACTCAAGTAGTAGATCACTAGCCTTGAACAAAAGAAGCTCAGGGACAATGCCCAGGCTCTGAGTTCAAGCCCCAGGACTGGCAAGAAAAAAAAAAGAAAAGAAAAAGAGGGCTGGGAAGGTGGCTCAGTGGTAGAGTGCCTGCCTGGCATGCATGGGGCCCTGGGTTTGATTCCTCAGCACCACACAAACAGAAAAAGCTGGAAGTGGCGCTGTGGCTCAAGTGGCAGAGAGCACTACCCTTGAGCTGAAGAGCTGAGGGACAGCGCCCAGGCCCAGAGTTCAGGCCCTACAACTGACAAAAAAGAAGAAAAAAAAAAAAAAGAAAAGAGAAAATAATTGTCTTTCCTCCTACAGTACCCTATATAAAGTAAAAGCTCAGTAGATGTATATTGCACCAGAGTGGAAAATATTAATCTTTTTGAAACCTCTGTGTGTGTGTGTGTGTGTGTGTGTGTGTGTGTGTGTGTGTGTGTAAATTCACAGCCTCGTACTTGACAGGGAAATGCTTTACCCCTTAATCCATGCCCCCCAGCTTTCTTTGCTTCTATAGTTATTTTTCAGGTGGTGTCGCTTTTTGCTTTTTGCTTTATTTGTTTATTTAGCCTAGAGCTAACCTCATACCAGCTATGACTTTCTGAGTAGCTGGGATCATAGGCCCAGGCCACAAGGCCAGGCTTGTTTGTTGAGATGAGGTCTTCTTAACTTTTTGTACAGAGTGGCCTAGAATTGCAGTGCTCCCAATCTCTAATTCAAATAGGAGCCATTGCATCCAGCCAAGATGAAACTTCAGTTTTCTTATGTATCAGTTAAATACATTTATTTATAGAGTTCTTTTGAATTACAGGATTCTGTTATCTAGCAATGTTCTATAGATTGAGAAACTATCTGATCTCTAAATTCTCTTCTAATCCCCAATATTCAATGACATTTTTTTTTTTTTGGTCGGTCCTGGGGCTTGAACTCTGGGCTTGGGCACTGTCCTTGTGGCTCTTCAGCTCAAGGCTAGCGCTTTACCGCTTGAGCCACAGCACCACTTCCGGTTTTTTAGTGGTTTATTAGAGATAAGAGTCTCATGGACTTTCCTGCCTGGGCTGGCTTTGAACTGCAATCCTCAGATCCTCTTGAGTAGCTAGGATTACAGGCATGAGTCACCGGCACCCGCCTATACTCAATGATTTTTAAGATTCTGAGTTGGAAGTAATCTATGTAGAAATGGTAAGTTTTCAGGGAGAAATGCATAGGAGAAGATAGAGAACAGAAGTATCCGATTATCCCATGCAAGAAAGAGAAGCCACTGCAAGTGACACAAAGATCAGTGTGAGAGGTGATGGTAGCAGGAGACAAGTTCAGGGGTCTTTGGGGGGCCGCTGTCTGGATGAGGGTGCTGGTGAGCCCCCATGCTCTCCAGCTGTTCTTGTTTCTGCAACTCAACTTCAGCTCCTTTCTCTTTCTCCCTTTATTCTCTCTGGATTTTCTCACCTACTTCTGGGCCTTTGGTTTTCTCCCTTCCACTGATAATTTGTAGTCTCTATTAAATTCCAGATCCAAATTGCATAGATGCCTGCCTTCTAGAGAGCTCTACCTAGATGTGAGCAGAAATACCCCTAAGAACCAAGAAACTGGGTTCCCCCCCCACTCCCCCCTGCATTGGATTCAGACATAAACAGACAGCAGTGCTCAGTAGAAGCAAATAGTGTCCTGGGCTTAATTCCAAGTGGTCTAGACTCAAGCCTAGGCCCTACCACTCACTGCTTGTGTGACCCAGGGCACATTGCTCAAGCTCTGAGTCTTTAACTAGACTTCACAAAGTTGTGAGGATTACATACAATGCAAGTAAGGCTCCAGTGCCTGGTAACGATTAAAAGCATATTTGTTAGGAACTATAGTAATAGCAGGAATGAATACGTTCAAATTGAGTTTCATCTGTAATCAACACCAGTGTAGGTTAAGTGACACTACTTTCTAGACTTTCTCAGCCTGCCCAGTCCCTCTCACCTACCTTTCCCTATGCTCAGTAAGGAAGGTTACTGTAGCTTGGCCTGGCCACCAGGAGGTGCATTTGTGCCACAGGAGGAGGCCCAGCTCTCTGGCAGGAAAAAGCCAGACTCTGGCTCCATCTCTCTATCTGGAAAGACCTGCTGGCAATGTGCTGTTTTGTGTTGACACCACTAGAACTCTCTAGTTCTAAGCGTCTAGTCTCCAGTCAGACAGCCTGCTTCCAAACAACAAACCCCAAGAGCAGCAAGAAGTCAGCGACTCCTCCCCATAACGCTCCTGCTCTGTCTATGAATCCATGTCCATCAATTGTCTGTCTTTCTTTAGCCTCAGTTTCCTCACCTGCAAAGAGGGGGTGGGGGTGGGGCGAGGATTAATAGCCACCTGTGAGTCTCAGGAATGAAATATCCTGACATGTTGTGAGCTATAAAGTCACACAGTGTCCTGCCTCCCGCTGTTTTCTTGTGGGCACTCTCTACGCCCATCAACCCACACCCGGGCTGGAGACACACTGAGGGAATAGGAAGAGATTTCAGAACACCTCAGTCTGTCTATCAACAATAGGGAATGAGTGTGAACTGTAACTACAGAGTTGTAATTAAATTCACCTGGAATGCTGAGAGGAGAAAGGCTGGAGCCTCTTCCACAAAGAGGACAGCAAAGGCTGAGGAGGGCAACGCAATAGCAATAGTATATATGGATGTATGTGTATTAGAGAGAGAGAGAGAGAGAGAGCATGCGTGCACTCGGA
Organism: Dipodomys merriami; assembly: GCF_024711535.1. NCBI lineage: Eukaryota > Metazoa > Chordata > Mammalia > Rodentia > Heteromyidae > Dipodomys > Dipodomys merriami. Next base: position 271,497 of record NW_027205515.1, on the reverse strand, counting down.
TCCCACTTACTTGGCTTTTTTTTTTTTGTGCATCGTGGGGCTTGAACTCAGGCCTTGAGCACTGTTCCTGAGCTTCTTTTTGTTGTTGTTGTTGTCGTTGTTGTTGGTCGTGGGGCTTGAACTCTGGGCTTGGGCACTGTCCCTGCTTGCTCAAGGCGAGCGCTCTACCGCTTGAGCCACAGCGCCACTTCCGGTTTTCAAGTGGCTTATTGGAGATAAGAGTCTCTCGGACTTTCCTGCCTGGGCTGGCTTATCCTCAGATCTCAGTCTCCTGAGTAGCTAGGATTACAGGCGTGAGCCATCAGCACCCGGCTTCCCTGAGCTTCTTTTGCTTGTCCGTAGCACTCTATCACTTGAGCCACAATGCCACTTCCAGCTTTTTCTGTGTATGAGGTGATAAGGAATCAAACCCAGGGCCTCATGCATTCTAGGCAAGCACTCTAAGCCACATTCTCAGACCTCTTGCTTTTGGGCTCAAAAATAGTCCTCTACACTTGAACCACACTTCTACTTCTGGATTTTTAATTTTAATTTTAATTTTTATTGGTCATGGCGCTTGAACTCAGGGTCTAGGCACTGTTCCTGAGCTATTCTGCTCAATGCTAGTGCTCTCCCACAGCTCCACTTCTGGCTTTTGTTGTTGTTGTTGTTTGTCGGTTGTGAGGGCTGAACTCAGCTTGGGCATTGTCCCTTAGCTCTTCAGCTCAAAGCTAGCCCCTTACCACTTGAGCCACAATGCCACTTCTGGCTTTTTTTCTGCTTATATGGTACTGAGGAATCGAACCCAGGGCAAGACAAGCACTCTACCACTGAGCCAACTTCCCAGCCCTCCACTTCTGGTTTTGGGTTGTTAATTGGACATGAGACTGCCTAGTCAGCCCATGCTGGTTTTGAACCTTGATTCTCAGATCTCAGCCTCCTGAGTAGCTAGGATTACAGGCACCAGCACCTGCCATTAGAAAAAAATATTGTTGCTGAAAGATTGATAAGTCAGTGAATAAAAACAAATAATCTCCAGCAACATAAAAATATGAAGGAAGGAAGGAAGGAAGGAAGGAAGGAAGGAAGGAAGGAAGGAAGGAAGGAAGGAAGGAAGGAAGGAAGGAAGGAATCTGAATGAGTAAATGAATGAATGAATCATTCTTCCCCGGTACAAATTTTAAAGTTTGAGACACTAGGTGGCAGCAGAAGGCAAGAAACCAAAAGACCAGGGCCCTTTTTTTCCTTTTCCTTTTTCTTTTTTTCTTTTTCCCCCTGCTCCTGGAGGGGCTGCCCTTAAGGGGTGACATCCAGCATTCCTTGGACCTTGAGCACCTCTGCTGTTCCCACTTTGGTTCTTCTACAAAGATAAAAAGACCTCATCAGACATGGAAGAGGACAACCCGGGGAAGCAACACACCTATTGCCGAGGGTTTCTTGTTAGAGTACTGCTGAAATTGGAAACTTTCGCCTATGCAAAAGGATATTAGGGGGCTGGGAAGGTGGCTCAGTGGTAGAGCGCTTGCCTTGCATGCATGAGGCCCTGGGTTCAATTCCTCAGCACCACGTAAGCAGAAAAAGCTGGAGGTGGTGCTGTGGCTCAAGTGGTAGAGCGCTCGCCTTGAGCTGAAGAGCTGAGGGTCAGCGCCCAGGCCCAGAGTTCAGCCCCCACAACCCACAAAAAAAAGGATATTAGGAAGGGAAAAACTAGGGCACTGCATAAGAAACCTGAAATAGGAGGTAGTAGATGGGGTCTCCAATTTAGATGATCAGGGTAAGAGAAGGCAACCGACTCCCCCCCTTCACCACCCCCCCCCCCTTCGACACTATTGTATCCTGGAGAAATATTCCTGCCTCAGGGCACCTCAGAGCTACTCCCCTGATTTCTTCATAAAGTGAAAGGCCATAGTCTTTCCAATGAGGTAGAACTCCATGTCACTAAGGGAACTCTCCAACACATCCTTCCATCATTCATTAAAAAGTAGGCTCTGCTAAAAGACAGACTTTTGAATAAATCCCTTCTCAGCCAAGAAGCCCAGCTTATCACTGTGGGAGCAGCTATAGGGAGTTGGTCATGCCACTTGGCTCAGAACAAGCCTTCTGTCCTAACAGCACTGGGAGAAAGATCTCTCCACTCTCCCTGGGGTTGTAGCTCCCTTCCTGGACCATATCCATTGCGACTGTTGCTCTGTTCAATGTTCCATTTTAGCAGCTGTCTATGGATAGGAAGCCCAGGAATGCCCTCCCAGCCTCCATCGGTACAGCAGAACCCCAGCCACCATCCCATCCTGTCCTCTCTCCCAGGTTACAATTCTGGGTCTTACTTGCTTTCTGAAGACCTCACTCCTTCCCATGCTGGAGGACAAGAAGCAGTGGGCACTGTGCTGCTGTTCTTACTAGATGTCACACTTGCTGCATGGAAAGCACTCAGCAAATACCAGTAATGATTGCTGCTTCTTAGAACCAACTGTGGTATTTTACAGTTTAGGAGAACTTTGACACTCATGGGCTCTTTGTCTCCATCTATCTATCATATAAATCTGTATCAAATGCCTGCTATATGCTCAGCCCTCTTCTGGTCACTTGGTAGAGAAATGAACCAAATGAGTCAAATAACCGAGTAATTCCTGACTTCCTGGAACATCCAATGAAACGTATGTTTATTGTTTTTGTTTTTTAAACTGCTTTCCCAAACAGAAATTCCTTCTTTATCTTCAATGGGTGGCCATTTGTGATCAAACATTATATTTGGTCTTTTCTGGTGGTTTGCATATTTTTCTTAATACCTGGCCCTAATCTGCCTCCGTCTCACTCCTAGTCACAGAATCTTCTGCATTATCAAGTAAATCTATCCTATTGAAAATAGATGGCCTACACAATATTTAAAGGCAGATATCAGAACTCTAGGAGCCATTTTTTTCAAGTTATTTACTTACTAAGACATTCTCCTTTTTAATATTATTATCAAATTATTATCTTTTGATATTATCATCCTCTTTTTTATATTATTATCAAAGGGGTTTAAATTCAACATGTGATATACTTTTTTTTTTGGGGGTCCGGTCGTGGGGCCGGAACTCTGGGCCTGGGCGGTGTCCCTCAGCTCTTCAGCTTAAGGCTAGCGCTCTACCACTTGAGCCACAGCGCCACTTCCGGCTTTTTTCTTTTTGCTTATGTGGCGCTGAGGAATCGAACCCAGGGCCTCAGGCATGCAAGGCAAGCGCTCTGCGACTGAGCCACCTTCCCAGCCCCATACTTTTTTTTTTTTTTTTTTTTTTTGTCAGTTGTGACACTTGAACTCTGGGCTCTTCAGCTCAAGGTTAGCACTCTACCAGTTGAGCCACAGCATCATTTCCAGCTTTTTCTGTTTATGTGATGCTGAGGAATCGGACCCAGGGCCTTATGCATATGAGGCAAGCCTTCTATCACTGAGCCACCTTTCCAGCCCTGTGATATACTCTTTTTAAAGAATCATTCATAGCCAGGCACCAGTGGCTCATGCCTATAATCCTAGCTACTCAGAAAGTTGTGATCTGAAGATTTCAGTTTAAAGCCAGCTCTAGCAGGAAATTCCACGAGACTCTTCAATTAACCACCAGAAAACTGGAAGAGGTGCTGTGGCTTAAGTGGTAGAGCACTACCTTGAGCAAAAGAGCTTAGGTACAGTGCCCAGGCCCTGGGTTCAAGCCCTATGACAAAGAAACAAACCAAAAAAAGAGATTCATTCATGCCTTGCTCAGGAGGATAGAAGGATCCTGGTTCAAGGTTAGCTCAAGCAAAAAGTGGGACTGTCATCTCAATTAGTAATCCAAGTATGTTTTTCTCCATCTGTAATCCCAGCTACTGTAAAAGGATCAAGGTCCAATTCTGGCCTGAGCCAAAAAGGAAACTGGCTAAAAACAAAACAAGAATACATGAAAGCTGGGGATATGGCACAATGGTAGAGCACATACCTAGTAAGTGTAAGGCCCTGAGTTCAAACCTCAGTACTGCTGAGAAAGACAGAGAGACAGAGACAGAGACAGAGACAGACAGAGACAGAGACAGAGACAGAGAATGAGCATGGGATATAATCTTTGAAGTATTTTGCCTATGAGCCAGGCTTTAGTAGGATTTTTCATGTGTCTCATGTAAGTGTCACTATAAACCTTGTGCAGTAGACATCATCTTCATTTACTGATATAGAAAACAAAGATGTAAAAGGTAGAGTGACGTGTCATGGCCCCCACATCTGTCATATATGGCAGAACACCTCATGGGTTTGGCTGGAGCGCTTCTTAGCTCTCTCTTGTTTGTCAGCCTCTCACTTCAGGGGCAGGCAGTGGTCTGAAGCTCAGGAACACTTGTCACCTTCCTTGGTCTGGATGTGATTCTTCCTTCCACTCACATCACATGGATATGCATGAGCTTCTGGCCACTAGATGTCTGATCAACCTCCTGTGAATCTCCATTATCAAGCATGCTCTCATTTTCTGCTGTGTCCCCCAGCGCCCATGCTCGGCTCCCACCTTTCCTTCAAAGACCTGTCCCCATTTGTGCCCCTTCCTGCAGGAAACCTTTTCTGCCTAATTTCTTATTGCTCCCATTGAACCTGATCTCCTTTCCTTTCTCCATAGAATTTCTTTTTTTTTCTTTCTCACTCTCTCTCACACATACATTTCTCTCTTCTTTTTCCTTCCTTTCTTTCTCCCTCTCTTTTTGAGAATCTCACTGTGTAGCCCAGGTTGGCCTCAAACTTGAGATCTTCCTCCTTTAATTCCCCACTCAAGGCTGATATTATAGGCCTGTGCCACAAGACCTGGCTCTCTAAATAGATTCTACCTATACTTTCTAAGCAAAGATTTGGGTCCTTGTTTTCCCTCTTCAGTCAGGACACATGTCTTGTTCCCCCTCTTTTTTTGGTCCCTTAGAGTTTTGTATGGAAAGGTATTCAGTAAATTATCAAATGAGCAAATTGATATCATTTTCTCCAATGAGAAAATCTGGTCACTAGAAAATTCACATTTTGTCTCTAAATGCAATGCTTTACCTATCCCTGTTAAAGCTCTTTGAGCAAACCCTTCCAAACTCTCCAAGATTGCAGGCTTGTTCCTTGCTCTGCCTCGCGTCATGCTTCCTGCAGCCGCCTGGGACTGCATGTGTCTCATTGGTATTTTCAGCAGTCCAGTGAGGTTGGCACAGCCTCCCAGGAGGAAGGAGCCTTCCCCAGCGCCTCACAGTTCTGAGCAGATGCTGGAATCTGTTCCCATTGAGATCTTACCCAGGTGCTCTAGCTGTTTCTGTCCTTGTTTTACCCATCTTTTGCCCCTGCAACCAGAGAGTCACCCCCAAACAGGCAATCATTTGGCCAGAGCTGGGGTGTGACTGACTTTTGTATATTGTCCTGTAAGGAGTAAGGGTAAGATTTTTGAGCTGGTTAGGAAGCAGCAGACAAGGATGGCTGAATGGGAAGACGAGATACAGGCAGTCAAGATAGAAGAAAATGAAGAGATTCTATTCTTTGTGTGTGGAACTTCGTCTCTCCCATTCCCTAAGGGACAATTCTCTTACTTCCTCTAAGTCTTTGTTCCAATTCTGCTTTCTCTGATGAGGCCTTCCTCCCTCCCTCACACTGTTGCACATTGCATTCCATTTGCCTTTTAATGTATCTTGTGAATGTTCTCATTCCCAAAGCCTGGTTGCGCATCCATCCTCCCGGTTTCAGCCATCAACTTCCCCAGAGACCTTGGCTGGATGGCACCCCAAGCCTCCCTTCTCATTTCCCAAGCCCCATTCTGCCAGGAGCAATAGCAAACAAGAGAGCAAGTGTGGAAAACAAAAAACCCCACAGATAAATGACTTTTAGATGAAATCAAATGAATGTTTATGTGGATTTTCATGTCCTTTACCCCACAGTCCTGCCAAAAGAAGGAGGAAAGTTAGTTATTTCCCAACAGACACAGGTGGGAGGAACTCAGAAAGACTAGAAAGAAACCAAACACGGACTGAGGCTAAGGTGGCCTCAGGGCAGAGACAGCCGGGACCTTGGAGCATAGAACAGCCTGTATCCCCCCCCCCACACCAACCTCCACAGGGGGCTGATCCTGAGAGACCCCCAGAGCCCCGGGCCCGCCCCTCTCCCTGATTCCCATCGTCGCAGGCTCCTGAGAAGAATGTAGGTCAGGAAAAGAAGAGACCTTTCACACCTCAGACAAGCTAAGTTTGTTTTCTCCTCTTCTGTCCAGCCCGCAGCAGGAGGGAGGGGGAAATGGGATGGGCCTTGTCCAACTTTCTCCCACTACAATGCCCCAGAGGAGGTGAAGTGGAGAGAGTAAAGGATCTATTTATTTTGGCTCAGGAGGGACAATGTAAGCAGATGGTCTTTGATGGGATTAGCGGCGTAATCTCTAAGACCCTGGTAAATTGGAAAATGATCCATTATATTCCACCAACCTTTGCGAGCTTCAGCTCCTGGGGAGGGAGGGGCAGGGCCCGGGGGCACCTTGTTAGAAAGGACTCCCCTCTGGGAGTAGCTGAATCCCCCCACACAGAGAATTTGGGAAGAGGTTCGTTAGCTGTGCGACACAAGCCCCTCTCCTCTTGTCTCCTCTTGAGAGAGCACAGAAATAAGAATTCTCCCAGGCAGGGCCTCATTTTCCTCTTTTCCCTTCCCCCCTCCTCTGGATATGCCCCTGTTTCTTCACTACCTTCCGTCTCCCTGCAGTTAGCCTTTCCCATTCCTGGATGCTGAGCATCTTGCCCAGGAAAGCCAGAAAAAATTCTTAGAAGCCAAATTCTGTCCCCTTCAATGCAGTGTCTATCCACTGCCTGACCCAGACAACCTCCTTCCTCCACCCTCCACACACTTCCAGGACATGGGGGGGGGGAAGAGCCTGGGGGGAGAGGTAGGAGGTAAATTGCTACTGGGACAAGGAATTGAGGTGATGGAAGAAATGTGGAAGAGCACATTAGGCCCTGAGGAATCGCTATACTCCCACTGTATCCCAGCTCAGCTCTCTTCCCCATTCCCTGCTCCCCAGAGCACAAGCCTTCCACCTGCAGGTTGTGAGCTGCTGAGCTGAGGTTCCAGGGAGAGCCATCAGTCAAAGAAATGGTGTGATTGGGATATGGTGATGCAAGTCGGCTCCTTCAAGTTATATGCAGCACGTTCCATACAGCATGTGGCCATTTTTAACTTGGAGGTGCAGAAATTTCATTGGGGTCTGGTAACAACTAAGTGAGGAGGGCACTGGAAAGCTTGTAAGAACGGCTCAGTGATTTGCCCAAGGTAGATTTAGTTCAGATCGGAAATTTAGTAAAGAACAGAGTTAGGTCTGAAACATAACTTCCACAGCTTCTTTCCCTTTTCGAATCTGCCATCTTCCTCATGTCTATTGCATCCTGATGAGCATGTGAACATACACAGACACAACTACACACAGATATGTACATCTTTCCTTGTTTTCTCTCTCCCACTCTCTTCTATAAGTGCTTTATGTCTACTTCTTGTGTTCCCATCTACATTAGTAGGACAGTCTTCTTTTATCTCATGCAACTTTCCACTCAGCACTGTTCTATTTAAACCTTTTTAGCTTGACAAATACAAGCCTAAATTTTTTCTTCACTTTGCAGTTTGTTTACTCATCTTAGCTTTGGAATAATTTCCCAAACTTTATTGTTACAGCCGTTCTTGAGCAGGCATCTGATGGACACTGTATTAAATTTAAATATCCCAAATTAAATCTAATTTGGGGGTATTTAAAACCAAAGCTCAATCAAAATGTGTTTTTTTTTTTCCATTCAGCTTCTCAAAATTCTCTGAAAATAAATCCACATATGAGGACAGTGAGGCAGGGACAGACCGGAAGGCAGAACAAAGTATTCAATTCCAAGTAGAAATTTCAACACTTTGAAGATTGGGGTGACTCAATGGTGCAAAGCCCTTGGAATCAATTCCTAGCATTGACCAAAAAGAAAGAAAGAAAGAAAGAAAGAAAGAAAGAAAGAAAGAAAGAAAGAAAGAAAGAAAGAAAGAAAGAAAGAAAGAAGAAGAAAAGGAAGAGAAGAAAAAAGAAAAGAAAGAAAGAAAAAAGAGGGAAGGAAGTCAGTCACACTGATATTTTTATTGGATTCACTTTAACTATAAAAGACAAGCACCAGGAGGACTCTGACTCATACAGTATTTTATTTTGGGCTATTTTAATGCAATGAAGGATGTTTTATTTCCATAGCATTTTTAAATGCAGCACTATGTTATACATGTATTTATTTATTGGCTAGATAATCTGAAGCTAAGATAGGATTCAGAAACTGATCCTACCAGGAAGACAAGAATAGAAAGGCAGCAAGCCACTGCCCACACAGCCCCCACCCCAAACAGGAAAATCCATACGGCATGGCATTCATGAGGGTCTTTGAAGGGCCAAGTGAGCAGGTACAGGGGGTTAATTTACTGAGTTTTTAACCATCATCCAGGAAAGTAGCTTTCTTCCATTACCTATTCAGAACGAGGTCCAGAGAGTTTAGATAACAGGCATAGAATCTGGGATTGCCGCCTCAGAGTGCCCTTTCCAACACCTGCACACGTCACAAGCTGTCTTGTCTTTTGTGCTGCTTTTCTGGCAAAAGCACTGGTTATTCACCTCTGCATAGGAGCCCTCCGGCTCTAGGTTCTCCCAGGTTTCTCCTTTCTGCTCCCCCACCCCTCCAAAAAAGCTGGTGGCTTTCTTTCAGGTTGGTCCACACCTAGACACAAACTAGTAGTGGGTTGTACTGATGAGATCCAAAATGTTCTGAGAAGAGGTTGACTGATTCACTAACTAGAGGTTGGTCTTTTCTGAACTGACTTGAGTCCCATGTATTCGTTCTTAGCTCTGGTTATTTTTCTACTTGTTGGACTTTGGGGACTCCAGATTTGGGGGGGGCTCTAAATCCTCCTTTTAAGAAGACCCACAGAGCGAGCCCCAGCATCCCTTTTACTCACCAGTGTTCGGAAGAGAAGGGATAATGGAGGTTGGGGGGCAGACATTTGTTTAGGTTTTAGGAGCGTAAAATGAAACCTGGTTTGATTTCCCGGCTTATTAAGATGGACGGGGCCAGCCTCTTGCTTAGACGCGATCGCAGAAGCAGCTCCGTGCCAGGATTTGGAGATCAGCTTAGGGGGTCCTCCTTTCTCCAAGGCCATTTTCTCTGCGCCCCATAATGTTGCCGTTTCCCCTTCCCCCACAGTCCCTCCACCCGCCTTTGCTTGACTCAGAAAGCCACCAGCCAGGTCTGTGGTCCTCACGTCCCTAAACCTGGGGATCCAAGCCCCATTGGGAATGGAGTATCTGGGACCGAATTGGGCAGCTTGGGGAAAGATCCCAAGCGGCGCTGGAGCGCTCTCAGCTGCTACCGGGGTGGGGGGAGATGTCTGAGCCTCAGGCCAAACCCGCACGGGAGCCGGGCTTTCTCCACACCCTCTGCATCTCCTCTCTATGTCTACCCATTTTTCCTCTCCGGCCTGGCCTCTCTTCCTCTCCTGCCTGCCTTACTCTTAGTTCCTTCTTTCTTTTCTTACAGATTCCCCCCCCCCAAAAAACCACCCTCCTGTGCACCCATCTTTTCCTTCTCCCGGCTGGCCAGGCTTTCCTCTCGCCCAGCTTACCCAGGTTATTAATGATTCAGTCTTGGCCCTGCACCACCACCGCTGGCACGGGCCACGTGGAGCTTGTGCGCCGGGAGGTGCGGTTCCCTGCCCGCCCGGCTAGGCTCCCTCGTGCGCGCGCGGTGGTGGAGTTCGGGGCTCCGTCTGCAGAGTCCCTCGTGCTCTCGATTCCTCGCGGCGGATCCGGTTCGGCTGGGCACAGCGACCCCGGCCTAGCGTCCGAGAATTCGAACCTAAAAGCTGGCGGCGGGGCGGGCTGAAGCACCATCCTCGACCCCCCCACCCCCATACCCAGTAGGTTTGGCAGCGGAAATGAGGGCTAAAGGTGGCCCTCGGTGTCGTCCAGCCTTCGGGTGACCCGCTCCTACACCATCCGGCCAGGACTCTTCGTCCGAGCCGGGTCCGGGGAGCTCGGAAGGCCCCGAATGCTCGCTGGGAATCGGCTGCCCTAGCCCGCGCCCCGCTGGGGGCTCCCGATCCCCCAGTCCCGGGTCCTTTCCCCTCGGGGCCTCCGAGCGCCCTTTCCCATTTATCTCCTTGCGTCCTCCACCCCCATCATCTAGTTTAAAACCCTTCATGTCTTTGGTATGTTTCTTTTTTTTTTTTTAAACTTCCTTTACTGTTATGGCTTTCAACGTTTTCTTTCTTTCCAAGTGGATTTTGTTATTCTTTCCCATTTGTTTCCGATCTTCTTTTTCTGTCCACTTGGCACCCCGCTCTTTTGCTTTCATTTCTTCTCCAGGTACCCGCCGAGAACCCGTGGGGCGCTGGCGGAGGGCGTTGTCCTTGATGATGGGGTGGCCTGAAAATGCGAGGTCGAGGGCTCCCCACTCCCCTCGCCCTTCCACCCCGCGGACCCACGCTCCAACTGCCCAGCCTGTCTGCGCCCCGACCTCTGCCGAGCCCGGACTTTGTAGAAAGCGGGAGCCCAGCCCAGCCGATGCCGCCAGCGAGAGCTCCCGGGACTGAGCTAGGACGCCTGGCCTGCCGTGGGCTGGCTCTGCCTTGGTCCTGGGGCTGGCCGAGATACACACGGGGGGTCTCAGAGTCTGCGGATCAGAACCCCCCTCCCTCCCCACCCGTTACCCCAGATCTCACAGCCAGCTCAAGAGAGTTTGTAACACACTGCACCAACCAACACACTGAGACCAGAAGAAGTCCAAAACTACACACCCAGAATGTAGTGGCCATCTATACCAACCAGCACACACGACTGAACTCTGCAGATAGCCATGGTAGAGACACGGCCACCTAGCCAGATTTCAGCTCTGACAACACCTCATAGTGTCTCTGCAAAGAACTCAGCAATGAGAAGGGAACCCTGCCTTTTTGTTCTCCCAGACACTGCAGTAACTTAGCACCCATATATACCCACCCAAACTCAGTTACCCCATCCAGGACTGAGATTGTAGGGGCTCCAACACTGGCTGCTCCTTTAGCTCAGGGATGCAGCCAAAATCCAAGAGCCTAAGCCCACAAAGAAAAAAAAAAAAAGAATATCAGATCTAGAGAAGTCTAAAGGAGCAGAGTGTACCAAGAAATAGCAGGGAGTTAGTTACAAGCAAGAAGCAGGCAGAGATGTGGGCCAGTGTGGATTCATACATGTGTGTCACAAGAAGTGCTGCTGTTTGGCCAGCCGCCCATGCAGAGACTTCTTTATGTAAAAACAAGCAGGGGAAATGTATGTGGTTTGCAAATAAGGTACCAATGTACACCAAAATGCATATAAAAAATTCTCCTTCCGAATTGTGGATATTGTAATTAAGTTGGCAAGCTAGCCTTTACCTCTATGCCAAGGGTCTGGTTCCCATTCCAGGACAAAGGGAGTTCTGTGGTGAGACCCTAAGAGAACCATGTATACCTGATATATAATCAAGCCACCAAATTAAGGAAGAGATCTTGGCTGCTTTAGGGAAGGATCCTGGAGGAGGAGGTTGTTTGAGCTGTATTTCCACAAAGCCTAGAAGGTACTCTCTGTAGAATGTGGCGACCAGATATGCCTGGCTAATGACAAGGCCTGTCTGGAGGCAGTTAGTGGTACACAAAGATCATGTTTTGGTTAAACAAAAAAAAAATCCATGATCTGTTAAGAGGTACAAATGTACCTGCTCCACACACTGAGGCATTCTGACAACCAAGCCAGGCAAGAAACAGCAAAGCACAGTCAAAAGTGTCCAACTGAATTGCCAGGGAGATAGATCTAGTTAGAAGGATGAGCTGAGATATTTATGCTTACATATGGAGCCTTGTAGGTTTGGAGCTTAATTGTTGCTCAGGAGAGCTACACAATTCAGAGTGTTTAGATCAAAGAAGTGCTGGCTAGTCCAGGCTTCAGGTAGACATTCAAGACTATCCATTGTCTAAACGACCCCTATTATTACACACGGAGAGAACTGTGCCTGGTGAATTGGTCTAATTTCTGGGCTGAGTCTTGGGAGAAATAGACAGGAGTGAAGACCATATCCCATATCTCTAATGTGGCTCTAAGCCACAAAGACAAAAGATTGGCACCCTAGGATTGTGTCAGTCTGTGTCTGCCCTCTCCTTCATTGGCTATCTGGTGTCTCTCAGTCCCTTTCTCTTACTTTGGCAGATTACTTGTCTTCTTTCAGCTTCTCCAAGTCTCAAATTCTCCCTGCTCAGTTTGTTTACCTCAGCTCTTTCACAACCTGGTACAACATAGCCACAAAGCCTGAGAACCAGCTGGACCCAGGAGCAAATACAAATGTCCCAGATACAGAGATCATTGGTAATAAAACCTATCCATTTTTACTGGTTCCCATATATGTAAGACAGCAAATTTTCATTTTTTAAATAAAAACACTAAGGTTTTGTTTCCTTTTGATTGTTTGGTTTCTGCCTCTTTGGATATTTGTCTCTATCTTCATTCTTGTCTAAATGACAAGTGACATTTCTTCCTCATTCTAATATTCAGGGCTTTTGGACCCTGAGTATGATCCTCCCTTTCCCCAGTCTAGAGTTTACTTTAGGTGGGCAAGGATTTCTTTGAAGCAGTGATGGCTGGCTAGCCACCTTATACACAGGACTTAGAGACATTTGAAACACAGAGGCGTGTACCTCTAAAGACATAAAAAAAAAAAAAAAAGGACTTTGGGATCAAACAGAAATACTCTTTTCAAACACTTGGGAGTGGAAGCCCTCTTCTGAGCTGAGTGGACAGGAGTGCAAATGAGGCTCCTCCAGAGTCCTATCGCCATTCTATGGTCACTAAGGTCCAGCAGAATTCCAGTTAGTGTGAGGCAGAGGAAGACGAATCCAATTCAGGAGAGCAAGTCCTAGGAATGATAGAAAGGAAAACCAATAAAAGCTATAAAGGTTCCAGCTTTTCAACTTGATCTGGTATAATGTTCAAGTAAGATGAGGTAGGAAAAGGGTGGCCTTGGTGTGAGTCCTTAGAGACTGAGACACCCCAGGAATGACTGGAGGATCACCGTGTAGAGCTAAAGACAGCACCAAACCCAGAGGGAAGCTGTCAGCTCATGTCTGGTGGGAAAGTCAAACCTTGGTCCATTTGATTTGTGCTCAGATGTTAGTTGGAACTAATGAATACACCAAAAGTCACTACTTGGGGTCTCCTGACTATTTACTAGGTGATGGGAGGAAAAGGGTTTGATAACATTAGATGAACTCTGGATTAAGATTCAGCCTGAGCCTCCAGATCCTCAGTGGGTGGGGAGGTCCCCATGTTGGCCCCCAAGTCCAGGGAATGTAGACAACCCAGCCTCTGCCTCCAGATAAACAGTTCCTTGTTCCCTTCTCAGATCTAAATTCTTTGTGCCTCCTTGTGTGTGAATCTGGGACTCTATCTCAGGCTCCACCGCACCCTGGGAGCCAAACCAAAACCTCAACCCTGTCTTTCTACATCTCTATCTTTGCTTCACAGCTTTTCTGGCTTCATCTGTCTCTGTTTTCAGGTCTCTGTCTCTTCATAACACCCCCTCCCTCTTTGTTAATTCAAAGGCTTCTCACTGAGCCCCTCCCCACTTTCCCAGAATAACATTGAGTAAAATGAGATAAAACCCTGCCACCATCCGCCCATAGGTTTGTGTGTGTGTGTGTGTGTGTGTGTGTGTGTGTGTGTGTGTGTGTGTGTTCCCTATCCTACTCCCTTCAGCCCCCTCCTTCAGGGCTACAACCCCCTCTTATAATGTCAGATAATTGCTGGTGTGCAGCTCCTGAGGAGCCAGAGCTGATACCAGGAAAGGAGAAAGGGGGAGAGAAATAAATAATAATCTGCCTCCATTCAGCGTATATAGGTTACCTGATTTACATATATGCTAATAATGCTATAATTACCCTGCTGTTCTGGCCTATGATCAAGTTCTATAAATACATAGGATAGCAGAGATACTTCTAGCAACACCACCCCCCAGATTAGCAAGCATATGTATGTATACGTGTGCATTTATGTGTACTCAAGTCTGTGAGCTTCTCTTTGTTAGCAGGAGCTCAGCTCTTTGGATGTTCAGCTGGCCCTCCTGTGTTTGAGGCAATTCCAAGGGAGGCAAAATGAGAAACCATTCTACTTCCATTTCATTCTTGTATTTTGGAAGTTATGGCAATTTTTAAGAGAATCAATGATTCCCCCAAATTATTGAGTCACTTATTATCACCTCATTGCTTCCACCTTCCACAGTTGCATCCATAGTTTGGAAAACAGAGGAAGGGAAGCTCCCACATCCTTGGCCTATTGAGTTGTTTCAGAAGGTGTTGTCAAGAGAGAGGAGGAGGAACATTTGCCCTTGCCCAAATCTGCCTGACTCTCCTAGCACACCCCCAATTCCCTCAGGAACCAGGGGTGAGATTCACAGGGGGTGTGCAGATTTTTGGGTGATGGTAGCAGAAATGGGGAGGAGGCTTGGAGGAACATAAAAGATGCAATCCACAGCTGTCTGCTTTTAATTATAATTATCCCCTTTCGCTTCCTTTCTGGCTAATGAGGGGGGGATTTAAATTCCCCCCTTTTCTCCTCCTCCCTCCTTTCCCTGGAATTGAGGGGTGGGGTGAGTTCAGGGTCCTCCTCCCCTTCCTCTTCTATCCCCTGGTTACTGGGAGAAAGGCAGACTCCAGAGGGTGGTGACAGTATGAAGAGATTTGTAGGAACAAAAGAAGGACAGGTTTGGATTGCTGGACACGTCCCAGAGTTGGAGAGACCCCCCCCCATTCCACTGGCACCCCCTCCCTTCAACCCCCCAGCTCCCTAGACAAGGAACTCAATGTCTTCCAGCCGGTGAGAAAGGAGCTAACAGGAGCCCCGGTCTAGAGGGAAGGGGGAGGGAAGGGGTGGGTAGTTGGGGGGGGGACTGCAAAATTAGTCTCAAAGGATCTTTATTTCTGAGCTAGTGAAGCAGATGTAATCAAGGGGAGAGAAAATAATCATAATGGAAGGAATGGGGGAGGGGAAGCTGGGCTGGAATGGGGGGACTGGGCCAGGAACAAGGCTGGGAATTAGGGGGTAGAGAACTTTGAGTGGGGGAGTCTAGTGCCTTATCCCATGGGGAAAGAAGGACCAGGTCTGTAGATTTAGCCCTCAGCCCTCAGAATCTCTCATTCGGATCTTAGGAAAGCCTTGGTCAGGAGGTAGCTGGAAGGCACCCGGGAGAAGAGAGCCCCCTACCCCACCCCCAGTTGAGGGGGGTAGTGAGGAGAAGGGAGATTGAAAGCAGTGGGGGAGGGTGGGAGAGGGGAGCTGGCCCGAGACTCAAGTGGCCTCCAGGTCTGTGGGACAAAAGTTGGAGGGAGATTTGTGTATGAGAGAAAAGGGGAGGGGGCTATGGGGAACAGGGGGCTTTGACAATGAACTTGAGACAAACTTCATTAGCATGCAGGCCTGCTGTCTGTCACGTTGAGCTCAGACCGAGTTCCCATGCAGGCCAGGAAGAGTGGGAGGGAGAAAAAGGGAGGGGCTGAGGGTGGGGTGAAAGAGAGAAAAGAGCCCCGACCATTGTATCATTCTGGGCCCCAGCTTTCACCAAATATCGGGACCCCAGCCCTGGAAACCAACCCCCAAATCTCTCTCTCCTTGAAGACCAGGGTAATTTATCTCTCACTTTGAGTCTGTGGTCGCACCCCTCCTCTCTGTCTAGACTTCCAAGTACTGACCATCCTCCCTCCGTCCAGCTCCCAGCCTTCATCTTCCAATTGTCACTTTTTCCTTCACAACTAAGAACCTGGATTTGCAATTTGCTCAGCTGACAGGGGTTAGTGGGTTGAGAAGGAGGCTTGAAAGAAGGGGACTGAACACTCCAACCTTTAGATGGAAACTGGACCTCTGTTTAGGACTCCCATCAACTCTCTACCCTAGACACACACACACACACACACACACACACACACACACACACACACACACACACACACACACACACCAGTCAATCACCTCAAGTTCAAAAGTGAATTAAACTGGAAGGGGTGTTGGGACAGGGGTACTTCTGTCATTCCCTTTTTCCTGTTTCCTTAGGGGACTAGGGTGGCCTGGAGAAACAATAGTGTCCTCTTCCTGTTCAGGTTAGCAAAGGCAGTAGAGGACATGGGAACAGAGGGGAGATGACAAAGACCCCTTCCTATACAGGCGTGAGAAGGAAGGTGGGGGCTCCTCATCTGAGTGGGCTGTTATTTTGGTGGTAGTGGTGTCTCCAGATAGGGTCAGCACCCCCTTTTTGCCGCCTTTCTAGGGAGCAGCAAGAGAAAGAAAGAGAGAGGCAAGCAAAATTCCTGAATGGATAGGCAGATGCTACGTCACCAGAGCCGCATCCTCCGCTCCACAAGAGGCTAGGAGCAGGGGGGAGACAGGCAGTCCAGCCGCAGGGGCCACCCGCACAGCCTCTCCTCTTCACAGAAGCTGGGTAAGTAGTCACTTGGATATGGGGAGGGTCCTGATCCTATCAAACATCTGGGCAAAGGGTGGGAAGAGAGCTTCTAAAATGAGTCAGGGCACCCTAACCTTCCTCCTACTTTGCCTACTAGTTAATGGTGGCTGGTGTAATAATCACAGAAAGAAAAGGCTGAGAAAGATTTAGCGGTTCCTCAGAAAGGAAGGAGGTATGTGTGGAGGTGGAGTTGGTCCACCGCCTATCTGCCAACCAGACCAGCCTTCCAGGGGGGTTTCATTCTGGCTTCCAGGGAATCTATAGTAGAAGCTGGAGGCAGGGGCTCTGCCCTGAGGCCTCGGTCCCCCTCCTTCCCCAGCTCCTGCCAACAGAGAGACAGCTCACTAAGTTTGTCAATGGGATTGGGGGGGGGTTAGGGTCACGGTGCTACTGATCCTATTAATCCGCCCCTCCCTTCTCTCCACCAGACATGGCCAACATCTTAATGCTCTTACCAGAGGAGCAAGCAGCAGGAAGGAAATTCTTAGTGAGGATGGGAGGGAAGAGGGGAAAAAAATTGGTTCTGAATTTGGACTCCTGACCTTCTTATTCTCTGACCCTCTTATTCCCTTCTGCTACCCTAGAGACTGCAGGTTTTAGGGCAAGAAAAAGTCTGAGGGACTTTGGGAGGGTGAGGAGAATGGAGCCACATTTCCTGGAAGGAGGAGATCAGAATCGGGAAAGACCCCAAAACACTTTATAGTATTTAGATTGATTTTGTCCCCCTCTCCTCACACTGTTCCTGCGAACTGGCAGGTAGCAAAGGGGTTCAGGGAAGCTTTAAGGAAAGGTAAGTATTGTGGCAGATGCTTGGGGTCCAGAATGGGGATCATCCCCTACTCCAGTCCTCTGTAGAGCAACCCAGTAGGGGTATTTTGTCTTTTAAGGTAGATCCAGGGCATAGAAAGAGGAGATAGTCTTCTGCCCCAACCCACACCCCACACGGTGCTTTTGGGACCCAGGCTGGGATCATTGTGTGTGTGGGGGGGAAGCAGTGGGAGGTTGAAACAGAGCAGATCATTCCTGACTCCCCAGAGGCCAGATTGCTGGGAGAGGCTGAGACTACACACACACACACACACACACACACACACACACACACACACACACACACACACACACACACACACACCCCACCTTTTCCCCAGGATATTGTGTGTACCAAGTGATGGTGGCAGGGCAGAGATCAGTGAGGAGATGTGCACCAGCCATGGGGATCCCAGAAATCCTACTGAGTTAAGTGGAAGAAGGAGCCAGGGGTTCCCCACCTTGTCTTATGCCTGTTTTCTGGCATATCAGCAAAATTGCACGCATGGGGTGGGGTGGTTCCTCTTTATAGGAAGCTAACATTTTCAGACTGAGATAGGGTTTTATGACATAGGTGGCCTGGAAGAGCTGAGATCGGAGTTGAGGTGGGAAGTGAGGAGGAGACTATTAGAAAATATCCCTCTTGGAAGTCAGGCTTGAATTTAAGGCTTTATTCCTGTTCCCCAACTCCCCCATTTTCCCCCTGGTTTCCTCTGTGTTTAGCTGATCTTCCTAATTTGAGGTGGAGGATTAGTGGAATTGACTTTGAGATAGAAAAATACACCAGCTTACCCCAACACATAAACACACACACACACACTTACACACACATTAATCTACCCCTCTAGTGTTTTAGGAGCTGGTCACATATGTCATACATGTTATTCTTCTAAACTTCAGTTTAACCCAAAAGCAAAATACTGGGGACTATGGACTGAAGTTTCATAGCCAACATTAAAATAGTCAACTATTTTGTATTCATACCTTTGTGTTTGTGAGGAGAAAAAATCGATAGTCACATCATGTCTTTACAGATCCTGAGAGATATACATGGCTAGGTGACAGGTTGGTAAGTAATGACCAAGATAGGTGGAGAAAGCTACACAGATAATATGACTGAGAATATCTTTCTTTTTTAAAGTTAAGGATTTATTTTAGTAAAACCAGGATAAAAGAGGGAGACATAGGGGGGAAAAAAAGGTGAGAAAACATTTCCTGCTTCTCACACAGGAAATAGGAGTGAAGATCCTTGATTGAAAATATCATAAATGTACATAGGACTTTACAGATTATAGTTTATACATTTAGACAGGCAAAAATGTATCTCTGACCCTACATCCTTCATTCTATCCTAAGAGTAGACAGTAGGTAGTAGGATTCTGCAAAGAGATAATGTCCATCTCGTAGGAGATTAGTTTTTAGACTGAAGTCAGAGATCTCTACAGGTTCTTTGTTCAAGCCTCTGAACCTACAGGTTTGGGGTGAAGGTCAGAGATAGCAAGGATAAGGTAAAGGTAGAGTCATTCAGTGGAGATGAGCTGGAGAATGCCTGGCCAGGGACCCTGGTCAGCCTCTCCAGACCTTTTTCTTTTGAGGATTCCCCTGTACAACTTGAGCCCTGGCAATTGAAGGGAATTTAGACTGCCTGGCTACTGAGGGGATAGCAGTAAGAGAGATTATAGGGAAACTGGGGGCTGTTAGGAAAAGAGAATTGGAGCCACCCAAAAGACTTTAACCTTTGTGTTCTCCTTTTCCACAGGCGCTGGGCATCCAAGAAGCAGTCACCTTTCTTTCTGGTGTCATCGTTGATGGCCACATTTGGCTTTTAAGGTATTTATTTTCTTCTTTGTTTTGGGTGATAATGTGGGTGGGGGAGGAAAGGGAAAGCTGGCCTTGCAATATCTTGGTTTTATCTTTCTCCCTACCCTACTCTCTGCCTCATCCAGCTTCTAGCCTCTAATTTTGGTCCCCTCTGTAGTAAGGCCTATATAGTTAATGGGAATAGAAATGGAGCAAGTTAGCCTGGGAACAAAAGGCCACCCTCTGTCTAATTCTATGATGGAGAAGGAAAGAACAGG
Source organism: Dipodomys merriami (assembly GCF_024711535.1). Classification (NCBI taxonomy): domain Eukaryota; kingdom Metazoa; phylum Chordata; class Mammalia; order Rodentia; family Heteromyidae; genus Dipodomys; species Dipodomys merriami. The sequence goes on along the minus strand of NW_027205515.1, from coordinate 252,118 downwards.
AGGCCAATTGACTTTAGGTGGGGTTGGTTGCTTGGGAAGGGGAACAGAGCTACCCATGTGGAAGACAGAGATGAGAAAGGAGTATGGATTCAGATGAATAAGGCCTTGGGGAGTCTAAGGAGCAGTGAATAGGTATGTGTACCAAGATGTGTACCCACAAGCATTGAGAGGCACTACTGCTGGGTGTATCAGTGGATTTATCATTATATTTTTCTAAGTTAATAAGTTTGTGTGTATTGGTGTGTGTGCAAACATCCTTGCACATTCATGCCTATGCTCTTAAGGAGGCTATTTGCGGATGGCTGAGAGTCTTGTAAAAGGGTTACATCTGGATGAATCAGCCAACACTTACCCTTTCTGCCACTTTGTTCTCACCTCCCTAACATCCCAGGGCTTTCAGGCAAGTGAACATGTGTGGGTTCAGGAACAGAACTGGGAGCAGCTGGGAAGGCAGTAGTTAGACAAGCCTGAGGACTTTCCAGGCTGGCCCTCCACGAGAGAAAAAAAATACTCTGTGGAGAAGAAAATCATATTTCCAGGGTACAAATCCTCTAGATTATGCTTTCTGATCTGATGATTTCATCTATGCATATGGGTGAGATACATACATTTATATATATATATATATATGTGTGTGTGTGTGTGTGTGTGTGTATAAAACTTTTATTGTCAGAATCCTACAGATCAAACAGATATTCTACAAGCAAAGGAATATATGATAATGTTCATGACAGATAATGTTCTAAGACAGAAATGAATTTTTGAGTCCACCCTTTCATCTGTATCTTCAAAACAAACTAATATGGTAAACAAAGAAAAATACACACTTTAATTTAATTACTTGAATATTTCCAAAGATTATTTAACTGCCAAAATTTATGTGGATACCCAAAATTTAAAGATCTGTCCAAAAGCTACATCCAGACAGCATAATTCAGGCCATGTTTTTTTCTACATGGGCCTCTTCAGGCACACAGACAATAGATGGACAACTGTGGAGATGGAGTGGGGATAGATACTAGCAAAAAGAGCAGGCTTCAGCTTTCTTTAGAGTGTAGCTCAGTGGTAGAGCACTTCTATAGCATGTGTGAGACCCCTAGTATAGGTTTGATCTCCAGCACCCCAAAAGAATGCAGGCTTCTGAGCTGAGACACAGACTCACATCAGCATAGGGATCTGAATGCTTTCCCTGAGTCTGCCAGAATTTCTTTGAAAGGGCTCAAGGTGGGGTCCACAGACCATCAGACAGCTACTGTGGTATGTGCTGAATATAGAGGATTCTGCTCCAGCTAAGGCCTTTCTAGGGAGCCTTAGATTGATGGGAAAACCCCAAAGAGTTTTTGCTATTTCCTATTTTGCTTCAACTGTTACCTTCTACAAGCCTGGTATATCCAATTAATAGAAGGGTCTCCCCTGGTTAAAGCAACTGTGGAATACTCACAAATACATAGCACAAAGGACACCGTGCCCCTTCCTCTCCCTGCTCCTATATGCAGATCCCACAGAAAGTAAAACTAATCCACTCCCTCATTTTCCACTATAAGGCCCATAGTCATACAATGGCAAACCCAGACTTGCAGACATACAGACCCTTACATACCTGTAATCATTTATCACCTACTGGGCCCTCACTTTAGGCACACTCTGCCCAAACTTCACCTACTTTGTTTTCTCCCGGACAAAGAATATATCAAAAATCATCTCTGCCCTTCAGAGACTATCACTCCTGAATTAGTTCTGGCAACTAGACTAACAAGGCTCAGTATACAGACCAATGCCAGGAAGTAATATGGTGGAGGGTTTTCCGCTTCTCTCCTGGTATAGCATTCTGTTCTTACTAGAATAAAAACAGATGCCCACACTGACCTGCATCCATAAGCAGAAGCAGTGGGAGACAGAGCCGTCCAGAACATCCAAAGTCAAACAAAAATGTACTTCATCAAGAATCTGAGTAGTGTGGGCTGGGAATGTGGCTTAGAGGTAGAGTGCTTGCCTAGCATGCATGGAGACCCTGGGTTTGATTCCTCAGTACCACATACACAGAAAAATCTGGAAGTGGCATTGTGGCTCAAGTGGTAGAGTGCTACAGCCTTGAGCAAAAGAAGTTCAGGAACAGTGCCCAGTCCCTGAGTTCAAGCCCCAGGACTGGAAAAAAAAAAGAATCTGAGCAAAGGTGTTCATGTTCATGTAGAACCTGCCAGGACAACTTTGTGTGTGTGTGTGTGTGTGTGTGTGTGTGTGTGTGTGTGTGTGTGTGTGTGTGTGTGTGTGTGTGTGTGTGAGGCGGGGCCTGAACTCTGGGCCTGGGCACTGTCCCTCAGCTCTTAGGCTCAAGGCTAGTGCTCTACCACTTGAGCCACAGTGCTACTTCTGGCCTTTTCTGCTTATGTGGTGCAGAAGAATTGAACCCAGGGCCCCATGTATGCAAAGCAAACACTCTACCACTGAGCCACCTTCCCAGCCCTGCCAGGGCAACTTTGGAACCTTGTTAGGCTGAACTAAACAACCTTTATGGAATTAGGAGCCAAACTAAGAAAAAGGAGGTTCTTGCTCAGCTATTTGGGGAAAATTTGACATAAAATTCTCAGAAGTCAGCCAAATATACCCATTTCTTTCTTGAAGTTGATTCAATTTTTTTATTAATTTTATCTTTAGTGAAAGTAATAGGGAAGTTGATTAGAAAAGGAATACACTTTCTATTGATTGAAAGCAGGTTATATCTATGGTGAGAATGACCAAGATTGGCTTGTGGGAGATGTTGGTAGTGTATCAGGGGAGCTGTAGGCTCTATTTAGGATTGGCTGCAATGTCTGAAGCTCCTTATAAGAGGATGGAGATGAGAAATCTTTAAGGGGTCCTTGGCATAGATCCCATGGGGATGCATTTAGGGGATATAATTAGCAGCACACTGTTAAGTCAGTCTGTGGGAATATCTGGGAAAGAGTTCCCTTTTTCTACAACTATAGTAGAGTCCCAGGAACCCTGAAGTTCCTTTAGCCCTTCCATTCTACGATGTGAGCACACCTAGGGGGAGGGGCAGAAGGAAAGAAGAAAGGGAATGGACACTTTCCTTCCCAGCTCACTATTGCCTAGTGGGATCCCAGTTCTGGGTCAGTGCAGTGATATTGTGGAAGCTTCTAGAAAAACTCTTCCTTGGATATTGTGGAGACTGATAGAGGGAAAATTCTATGCAAAAAGCCCAGAAGAACAGCAGACTTGCCCTGCCCTTAAAATGCCCTGAGGCCTGGGGAAATCAGGTCATTCACTTCAGCTTCATGCTACTATTCTGCCAGGGAAACACACAGTCCCTGTGCTTTATCTCATTTGAAATGACCTCCCATCCTACAGTTGTACTGCCAGGAGTGGCTGTAGTTGTGCAGACAATTCTCTGGGTCTTTGAAGAGAGTAAAACCCACTAGCCACTGGCTTGTATCTAGCTAAGACAACAATATTCATTTTGTTTTTGTCTGTAGAACAGCAGATTAAGAAAAATCTGGGCAAGCTTGGTATTCAAAGGGTGGTCCCTTGGAATACACTCCCAATGACTTAGTGTTCAAGGATCCCTGTTCATAAGAGTTAGCCAATGTTAATCTGACCAACAAGCTTCCAACTACCTCAGTCATACAGTCACCATGACTCTGACTAGGGAAAGACCTCGAGGAGGGTGACCATGTGGAGGCTCAGCTGGGAATTCACACAGCTCTCTGTCAGGCACAGCAGCTCCGAGGGGCCTATGGTTTGCTCTGAGGGCTCTTCCAGATAAACAGAATCCATATTCAGCCATATCCAGAACTTGATTTTGGCTTCTCTAACTGTAGATGGGGAGGATGATCCAGGAATGTATAGATAGTGAGATTTGTAAGGTCAGAAAGAATCCTTCTTGCTAGAGAGAGATCTTCCCTCTCAAGCTCCAGAGCTGGAATGTGGAGGGGTAGGGTGTTCAGGGCTTGAGGCTAAAGGCCCAGGGTTGGGTACTATAAAGGAGAGAAGGCCTATAGAGGCCCTCTATGGCTGAGCCAAGTGTAAGAGTCTGGCCTGGGCTGATCCTTCCCCTACCTGAAACATCTGTGCTGCGGACAGGGATGAGAGCTAGTTCCCTTCTGTAACTAAAAAGGAAGTTGAATTTTTCTCAGACTCCTCTATCTCAAACTTCAGACTGTCCCTCTTGTTCTGAATTGAAAATCAAACGGGTTACAACCTTTGGTTTGAGAAGGATCAGAACTCAAGGAACACAAAGAATATTCTGATGGGAGGAGGAGGGAGAAAAGGGTAAAGTCTTTAGTCTTCTGGTCTCTCTGTCTCTGTCTCTGTCTCTGTCTCTCTCTTTTCCAGGGATTTCACCTAGTCTTTTTTATATCTTTGCACCCTGCTCCTGGTAAACACATACCTAAGGCCCCCCAAAATTTCTTTTTAATGTAGGACCTACAAAAGCATGAGATTGGAGATCAAAACTGTACACGGCAATAAATTAGACCAGGCCTCAAATCGTAGGCAGGTCTCAGGTCTCAGGAATAGGGGAAGCGCTGAGGTATGGAGAATCGGCACACAGACCAGTTTTTAGTCCTGTTCCCCGCGGCACAGCCTCGAGTCCGTCCCTCCCCGCGCCTCCTCGCCACTCCCCGGCCCCCCCCACCCCGCCTCCACAGTTCCCGGTGCGGGAGGGGCGCCCCAATTGAGTCTGGGGAAAGGAGGAGGGGCGGGGCTGGCAGGGAAAGAAGCGCTGACGTCAGATTTAGGCAGAACCAATCAGAAGCTGGCCTGGGGAGGGAGTGTGAAAGGATGAATGAAAAGTCCGGAGCCGGAGTGCGCCCGGGCCAGAGCCGCCGCAGAGGCTGAGGAGGGATCTGGGGAGGTGAGACCCGGCTCCACATCGCTCCTCCTAGCTCGGAGGAGGCTAGGAGCGGAACCGAGTCCAAACCTCCAGCAGCAGCGGAGTCCCGGCACGAGAGACAGGTCCACAGCGCTCGATGGGTGGGAACCTGCCAGGAGGACTGCGCAGAACAGCACCTTGAGGGTACCGTGGGCTGGATGTAAGTGGTCTGGCCGGTGTGGGGCATGAGGTGGGAGAGTGCCTCCAATACAGCGTGAGGCGTGTTCGTCACGAAGGCCCAGCGGACCCCCACATCCTCTACCCGGCTCCCTCGACTCCCTTCTTGTCAATTCCTGTTCCCGGTCTCACCCCCTCTCAGCCCTAAGGGCATGGCTTGCCTCAGACCCCCGGCCATTTTCACAACCCTGGATGACTTCTGTGTCTCTTTGTACAAAGCCATTTCTCTGGGGTCCTACAGGTCCTAAGGCTCCGCTCACCTGCCCCTGCCCTCGGCTTTCCTACCCCCCAACTCCCAGATCTCTTCCCGGGTGGGGTCTTTGCCCTTTCTTTCTCTCCTTGGGAGACTCGCCTGGGAGTCTCTGAGTCTCCTTTTCCCACGCCCACTGGGTGTTTTTTTTTTTTTTTCGTCTTTGGGTCGCGGGGTTTCCCTGTGCCTGGAGGGGGGTCCCCAGAGCTTCGCGGCCTGCCCCTCCTTTCAGTCGGCAGGTTGGACTCAGCTCTTGTCCCTCTACGGGCTCCACTCCGCTTCCACGGCCCTGGCCAACTGGAGACTTGGCGGGGCTGGCTCTGCGGCTCCCCTAGCACCCCACGCGGAGGCTCCGCTCCGCTGAAGGCTCAGGCGCTGGCGATCGCACGGCCGCCACCTTCCAGAGGGGGCCAGCGGGGACCCGGGCGAGTTTGGAAGGCCTCTGCCTGGGTCCCTGCGGTCTTCCCGGGTGGCACGAAAAGCCCGAACGCCCTTCTCCCAGACTGAGGAACTGGGTGGGAAGTGGGGGGGGGAGGGAGATGGGGCATGGGGGGGGGGAACGGGAGGGAGGTGTCGATTCCAGGACCTCAAATCCCTTAGGCCGTTACCTTCTTTTCCCGCCTTGCTCGCTCTCTGCCGTGTCTGTATCACTGTCTGAGTCTTTTATTTATTTATTTCTTGGTCTGGGACTCCATTTCTCTCTCCGCCTCCAATTCTCACCAGCGGGCGACTGGAGGCCGCGGAGGCGCTGGAAGCGGTGGCAGCGGCAGCCGGGAGGCTGCGTGGAAGAGGCGGCGGCGGCGGCGGCGGCGGCCAGGAGGCGGGGTTGGTTGTTATCTTTGGTTATCTAGCTGTATGAGTGGTGTGGAGTCTTCATAAAGCTAGATAACCGAAAGTAAAAATAACCCCATACACTGCGCAGAGGGACCCCGGGAAAAGAGGCCCGCACCGAGCCAGGGGGGTGGGGGTGGTGATCGTCGTCGTCGTGGCCGTCGCGTTGCGGGATCTAAGGCCAGGAGCACTGCTCGACCCTGGGAGGCTGCGAGAGGACCCGCCGCCCTGAGACCACGCGGGTGGTGGCAGCCTCCTCCCTCCCCGAGCCAGGTCCACGCAGGTAGGAGTCACCGTCCCGCTTCGCTTCACTTGAGCCACTTTGTCGGGAAGAAGCTGTTTTTCCGTCCCCTCCGGCGGTGCCGCGCGCTTGCTTCTTGGGGCATTCTGACTCACTGGCCTGCAACCCGCTTCAAGGGAGAGATGCTGAAATGTAGTTGGAGGGTCGCGCTGGGCAGGAGCTAGACTGAGCAGTTCCCCCCTAAGGCTCTCCACACAGACAACTGGAGGGAAGTTTGGTGGGAGGTCACCGGAGGATGCTGGTGTTGGCTTAGGTGGGGTCCTAGAAGCCACAGAGGGGTAATCTAGCTTGTTTGGGAGGTGAGAACACGGTGAAGTGGAAATGAGGCGAGAGTAGGGCTTAAAGCCATGGACAGGATGAGAGGAGAAGGAGTTTGCGTTAAAAAAAAAAAATCCACATTAAAAAAGCAACCACCAAAACCCAGGAAAAACGACAACAACAAAGAAAAACAAACAAAACACTTAGGACACAGAATGTCCCCAGAGCTTTTTGCCCGGTCTGAGTTGTGGGGTAACAGAGGGCAGAATCTCTCTGTTCCATTTCCATACTGTTTCCTCCTTCAGACTCAGGACCCCAGTGACATCTGAAAAAGATTCTCATGCTTCTTTGTCGTTCATGACCAAAGGGGTTGAGTGTGGGTCTTTTAGGACACCCTCTCTTCCCATTCAGCTTTGCTTTTAGAAATCATGTCCAAGAACAAATGGCCTCAAGGAGCTCTGAGGAGCTCAAACACAAAGGAATTTGTAGCTTAGTATCTATGCTGCCCAGAGAAAGCAAAGAATTAGCGAGATTAATCAGGGCCTTTCCTAAAAGAATCCATTTTTTCTGGCCTGACCTAAATATTTTAAGCAAAAGAGTGTTTGGGTTCAGCTGAGAAGAGGATGGTATATGATCACTTTGCAAAATAAAAATGTGGCCAGAGCCAGAAGTTATCCGTCCTCGCTGGTTAGTGCTCCTCACCCCAGGGTCCTGCATTCCAGGACACAAGGCAATAAGAAGTAATAAGGGGAAGGAGAATTGAGCAAAATGTCCTTGTACAGACTCTCGTTTCTGGCATAAATTTAAAATTTTCTCCCAGGACCTGATTTTATAGCTAGAAGATAATGATTCAATTATATATTATGTGGGAGAAATATTGGAGAATTCAAACTAAAAAAAAAAATTGGACTTCAGGGAGCCTGGAGTACATATGTCTCCTTCAGAGAATTTAGAAGGTGGAGAAATTAGTGGCCTCTCACTTTTCTGTTGGGAATTTGGGGTTTCTAGAGGAGAGGTGGGAGAGACTGGATTAGGAAGAGCTAATAATCTCTAACCCTACACTCTGCCTGCAAGCCCCCACTACCTTTTTTTAATCTTCCAATAATAAGAGGTAGGTTTTATTAGCCCATTTCACAGATGAAGAACCACAGACCCAAATGAGTTACTAACAATCCTCAATGACATCAAATTCAAAGCTCTTCTTGGTGAATTTGTTTGTGGGAAGAGCTGGAGAGGGTGCTGTAGGGAAAAGGACGGGGATGAGCTGAGGAGGGACTAGGTATCAGGGAAAGGAGAATGAAGACCCTCAGAGAGGAAACACCTCGTTGAGAGCAGGTTTTGGAGCTTGGGGTGGGAGGAGAAAAATAATTTTTTGATGTTGTTTGTTTTCCCTTTCATGTTAACCTATTGGAAATGTGGATATGGGATCCATATGAGTCTCAGAATCTATTTTATTAGCTATAATGAATTTATATTTTTGTTGTCTCCCATAAGCACACTTGACAGCAGAATTACCAAGAGAATAGAGGGACGACCTAAGGGAGCTGGCAGGATGAGGATTTACACCCTATAAAACAAGGAGGAATAGAAGCCAGGAAGGATATACATGGAACATTTATGTCCATGTATATGACCGTATGGTTTGGGTGGATGGGTGGGGTTGCTAGGATAGTGATGTGTGACTGTGAGCTGTGAGCTGTGTGTGTGTGTGTGTGTGTGTGTGTGTGAGAGAGAGAGAGAGAGAGAGAGAGAGAGAGAGAGAGAGAGAGAGAGAGAGAGAGAGAGAGAGAGAAAGAGAGAGAGAGAGAAAGAGAGAGAGAGAGAGAGAGAGAGAGAGGGAACTGAGTGCTGTGTGAACTAGTGGGGTTGCATGTATGCTCTATGATTCACAGGAAGCTCATTTGGGAGATTAAGAATTCCCAGCTGTGTACAGACACTCTGGGATTGGGGCGGGGGCGGGGGGGGGGTTTACCAAAGGTAGATATATGGGATACCACTGATTCCTCCTCCAGGTAAAGACCTAGTAGGGGAACTGGTGGAATGAGTGTATGAGGAGGCTGAATCCATAGGAGTTCAAAAGGGCCTCAGCAGCTACCAGCTAGGAAGCTTCCTCTCTTCTATCAACACACCTCTGACTATATCTAAGAACTTCCATTTCTATTCTTCTGGTCTTATGGTAGCTATCTAATTTACTGAAAACAAAACTGGGCTCTGGATCCATTTTTTTCCTCTTTAGCTCCTCATCCTAATACCCTGCTACTGAATTCTCAGTTCAGGCAGCTAAAGACAAATTTCCCCTCAATATTTGACTAAAGTTTTGAGTCATACCTTCACCCTGGGACCATTTTTTTTTCTCCTTAGTGCTAGGCATCAAAAGGTCTTGTTGAAAATCTTTCAAATCATAAGAATTATATTGATCTGGGCTGGAGCTCCTAAAGCTCTGAATTCAAATCTTGTGCTATTAAAGAAAGAAAAGGAAGAAAGAAAGGAAAGGAAGGAAGAAAGAATCTCAATGAGTAAATTCTAGAGAGCAGAATAGAAGAGCAAAGCATCTGGACCCAGGTCTTTGTTTAGGTGTTGTCTTGTCCTTTTATGAGATTTTTGTGGTTTTGTTTTGTGGTGCTAGGGATGGAACTCAGGGCTTCACCTATGTGAAGCATACATTGTGCCCCTGAGCTATTTAGGTTGTTACATGCATCAAATGAAGAAGTTTTTACCATATATGATGATACCTATGAGGAAGGGTATTGCTTAGACTGCAGAAGGGTTGTAGGCTGTAGTTTGGAAAGATGACTTGATAGCATGTTGTTGACTTCAGAATGTAAAAGGGACAGCTGTCTGGCATGTTTGTGACTAAGGATCTCAAAACATATAAAGGCAGTGACTTTTCCACTTCTGGGAGTTGGAGGGGACCTGAAAAGGAAGTGGTAGAAGTCAGGAAGAACTTTAGAAGTTCAGAAGCTCAGCCTTGGGGGAAGCCTGTTGGGAGAAGAGGCTGGGGGCCATATGGCAAGAATGACTACTGTGGGAGTTTTGGTCATTGTTTTATTTTAATTTATTTTTATTTTTTGCAGTACTGGAGATTGAACTCATGCTAGGCAAACACTTTATCTTTTGAACCATACCCTCAACCTTTTTGGTTTGTGTTTTGTGGGGGTTTTTTTGAAGGGGGGGGTCTGTGTGTGAATATGTGGTTTTTTTCTTTTTTTCTTTTCTTTTCTTTCTTTTTTTTTTTTTTATCATTCATGGCTTGAACTCTGGGCCTGGGCGCTGTCCCTCAGCTCTTCAGCTCAAGACAAGCGCTCAACCACTCGAGCCACAGTGCCAGTTCCGGTTTTCTGGTGGTTTATCATAGATAAGAGTCTCGGACTTTCCTGCCTAGGCTGGCTTTGAAGTGTTTTATGTTTTTGAGACAATGTCTCACTAACTTTTCTCAGACTGGCCTTGAGCTTGAGATACTTTCTGACTCGGTCTCCCAAATAGGTGGAATTACAGGCATATACCACCATGCCCAGCTTTCACTATGCTCTTTCTCCTTACAGTGACTTACACTTATTGGTAAGAACATTTATGACTGGTAAGATGATATGCAGATTAAGAAATATAGCATGCATAAATGGTAGTTCCACGTTTATGCCATTACAACTTCTAGATCACAGAATTGTTAATACATATGTGCACATGCACACCCACCCACCCACATACATACAAGAAGTCTGGGGTTATAACACTATCTTGTCCAGAGGCAGAATGTGCCAACTCTTCTAAAAGATAAGGGGTTTAGGTTAATGCTTTAAATTCACTGGAGGGAGGGTGGAGACAAAGACATAAAACATTCCTGGCCCTTTGAAGAGAATGAGGAACAGAGTTTTGGAAGGAAAGCTTGGTTGGTGTAGATTTAGCTGGGAGAGTGGTAAGAGAAAAGGGGGAACCCCTTTCTTGCTACACAGGCTCTGCCAGGGTTGGAGTGACACCCCCCTCCTTCTGCCCTAATCCCCCCATTAAGGCAGCTCTGAGTTTGTTATGACAGCGGCTGAAGGCAGCTGAATTGCTGTTTGCTGTGTCTGCTAATTGGACTGAAGGGTTGGAGTCTGGACACTGAAAGGAACCATTGTTGCTGTTTACCTTCCACAGCCGCCTCCCTGGGGACCCTCTGGGTGAAGGGGAGCAGCATGCCCTCAGGTTATTGCACCCATTCTCTGTCTCTGCACATCTCATTGCCTTGAGGGTGGTTTGAGCTTTCACAGCACCAAGACACCTGAGTGGGTCCCCAGGCTAGGCCCAGGGATCATCCATAAGCCCTCAGGAAGGGGAGTTATGTGCTTGTCTTTCTCCTCCATCTTCATTCTCTTCTTCTCTAAGGTTGCCTTTTCCTCCAGTGATCAGGCTTCACCCCTGCATCTTTTCTTATCTGCTTCCTTCTAAGCCAATGATTCTCAACTGAAAGCCAGTGATTCTCAACTGAATCATGCAGTAAAGATACCTGGAGAGCTTGGAATTGTTTTTTCCTGAATATTGATGTCTGGGTACAGACAAGATGAAGAGTATCAAAGGGAATAAAATCTAGGTATCACTCTCATTTAATATGCAGATGGGTTAAGAACCCCTGGTACAGGAAGTGGAGCTGTGGCTGAAGTGGTAGAGTACCACCTTTGAGAGAGAAAAAAAAAATCTCAGAGACAGCGTCCAGGCCCTGAGTTCAATTGCCTATACAATCTCTCTCTCTCTCTCTCTCTCTCTCTCTCTCTCTCTCTCTCTCTCTCTCTGTCTGTCTCTCCTTCTCTCTCTCTCATGTGTGTGTGCATGCACGCACACACACACACACACACACACACACACACACACACACACACACACACACCAACCTCTGATACAAACTATTCTCTGTGCCAGGACACATGCATGCTCACATGCATGTACACTCACACACACACACATTTTGATCTGCTCTTTCCTCCCAAGTGTCTGATATCTACAGTGCTATCAGGCAAAGCAGATTGTATCCCTTTCTCATCTTTATAACTAAATTCCTTCCAGTCAACATAGTATTTAGGATGGTCTGCACACTGGCACCTCAGCCTGAGCTCTTAAAGACAAAAAACACTGATTCCATTTCCCTGTGGATTTCTCAATAAGATCCAGAGTAAGACTGAGCTAGTTCTGAAGCACTTCAGTCAGTAGCTATGGAAGAGGCTCTGGGATTCATTGGCTCTTTGCTCTCCTTCCCCCAAAGTAGTGTTGGCGGTTTGGAGGTTTCCAGGGAGGAGACTTTCTTCAACTACATTTCTCATTTCCTTACTGGACCCAAATGTTTCTGCTTCTTCTCTTCCCTTCAGTTTCACATGTGGGGCGGGTGGGTGCTCCACCACCCTCCCGCCCTCTTTCTTCCATATGGAGAGGAGACAGAAACGGCCGCATCCAGCACCACGGACAGCTCTCGGGCGGTGAGTGATCTTCAGTGCAGGCCCCCTCTATGCAGGCCCCCTCTAGGAGGGTGAGGAGGGGTCCTCCTGTATGTACCATCAGATCTCAAACACTCTAGATTTCAAATCTGAAGAGCTTGTTTGCAGTTAGCTTTGGAGTCTCAGGAGAAGCCAAGGCAGAGGGAAATTGGCATTCCTGTCTCCAGGACATTAGGTTTGTCTTCATGCAAGGAGTCTGAATGACAGGCTGCTCCTATCATAATAATAGGATGAAGGTTATATCTCAGGAAGAATTCAACTTAAGGTCATGTAAGACATGAAAGGTACAGATCAGCTACAGCTAAAATGAACCTTAGCTATAATCAGCCTGTTGTCCTCTTACAGAACCCAAGGGGGAAAATGTAACCCAGGTCACCCAACTGGTTAGTAAAATGTGAAGCTCTAGGCTCCTGAATTCAGCCTTGCCCTTTCTATGTGTCTGATACCTTTTTTAAGGGTCTTCTTGCCTAATGATGGCAGGGGAAGTTTTATATGGATTGCCCTCATTTTAAAAAGAAAAGATGGACTGCATGTCTGGGCATATGTGGTGCCCACGAGAGTCAGGAAGAGATGGAATGGTCTGGGGGTGGGGAGGCTGGAGGAAAGGCTTCAGGGAAGGTTTACCTAGCAGTAGCTGGCAAGCCATGCAAGCAAGGCAAAGGGACTACCATCTGCCAGGACACAGAGGCCAGTGGATGGCCAGCCACAGGAATCTCTAGAGGCCAGCAGGAGTCATGCAAACTGGAACAGGGCCTGGGAAAGGCCCTTCTGTGTGCCCATGCCTGCTCTCCCAACACCGTGAGCCTAGAAACAAAGGGGCTATTCTCTCAGATTTGATGCCGCCATCTCCGGCTGGCAGTGCCAGGTGGTGGGGGCATCAGGGGGTGTCAATCCATTATCCACCCCCCAACTCCTAAGTCCTCTGGGGCTGAATGCTGGGGAGGTGGGTGTTCTATGCTATGTTGCCATGGCAACCACCCCAACCCCCACCCTGCAAAGCACAAAAAAGAGACAGCTTTTACCCTTACCTCCAGAAAGAACCTGGGTCTGGCTGGGAATCTTCCCTTGGGAATCCTTCTTTTTGATGCACAAGCCATAGCATGCATTAAGCATCACCCTCTGTCCAGCATCCAGAATTGAAGGTTCTGGCATTGTGTGCCATATAGGCAGGGAGGCTGGTGCATCTAGGATCTGGGCAAGGTTGTGAGTATCTGTTCCTCGCACTTACCCTTCTCTCTTCCCAAGCTCTCCTGCCCCTTACCCTATAGCCAAGGCCATCTTAGGCCTTCTTCACTGAAGCAATGTCATGGGCCATGACCTTCTACATTTTCCCAAAAGTGAGAGACATCTAGTTACCTCTAGCAAATCTCCCGTCTGTGAGAACAGAGAAGAAGAGGGGGTCATTCCTGACACCCTCCATCTGTACCCACTGCCATTACTCAATTACTCATTAAGCATTCTGCCCCCTCCTTCCGCTCGTTAAGCCTTATTTGCATACATTTGCATAATACAGTTCATTTGCATTCCAGGAGGCTCATGGTAGAAGCCAGGAAAAAAGAGGGGGGCTGGGTTGGAGAAGAGAGAAAAGGGGAGAGATTTTGTTTTCATCAAAGTGTGGGGGGAAGGGCTGAGGGAGGTGGCAGGAAGAGGATAGAAATAAAAATTCACACTACTTTCTTTCTTCCTTTCTGCCCTCGCTCCCTGGGCTGGACTCAGATGCCAAAGAGAGATGCCAAGGGGCCGGCTTTTCTGTCCTTTTTTTGTTTTGCTTCCTCCGGCCTTGGCTCCCCAGCCTGGCCCCCCACCTTGTTGGACTGAGGCTTCAGAAAGAAAGAAGCAGGGGTAGGAAACAAGGCTGTGGGAACGGAAGCAGAGGGAGAGAAGACCGCCATGTTAGGTAGCTGGTACTGGTAAAATGGTTGCCTGTGACAGGCATGGGCTGAAAGCCATCCCTGAGTGGTAGCCATGGAGGAGACTGACCCACACAATCAACATTTCCTGGCTGGCCAGAATAGTGTTAAATCTTCCTACTAGTGGAATTGGGAAGAGAGAATGAGAGGAGGAGGGGAGAAGAGACCAGGAAGCATGGTAAGGAGGTCTCAAAACTTGGTGTAGGTGTCAGAGGACTCAGAGGATGGTGGGCAATGCCAAAAGTACTGAGAAATCAGCATGGAAATACCATTGGTGGTGATGCACCATATTCTCTCCTTAGCCTAGCAGTTCTGCTTCCATCTTTAAAATTCCAGTGAAACTGAGCCCCTTACAGCCTCCTCAATTGGGCCTTGTTGCCCTTTCTCAAGATGGGTCCTCCATGACTTCTGTGGAGAATTTCATGCTGATGTTCAAAGGTTCCATTCATTCAATTCTGTGGTTAATCCAAGCAGAAAAGTTTCCCAGGGTTCCACTGTCAGGATCCTTCTCTTTTCCCTTGTCCCTCTCACTTTTGTTCCTTTAACCAGTCCTAGGGCTGGTCCTAGGGCTTGAACTCAGGGTCCTTGAGCTTTTGTGCTCAAGGCTAGCACTCTAGCACTTAAGCCATAGCTCTACTCCCAGCTTTTTTGGTAGTTAATTGGAAATACGAGTTTCATAGTTTTCCCTACTCAGGTTTTGAACCACAATCCTCAGATCTCAGTATCCTGGGTAGCTAGGATTACAGGTGTGAGCCACCAGCACCTGACTTTCATTTATTTTCTTAATCTTGATCTATCCCAAACTCCAGACTCACAGCCTACCTATTATCTAGGGTCCTGCCGTTTGCTCCCAGATCAGAGACTATACTGGTCATGTGCCCAGGCTCCAACTGCAATAAGTACTTGGAAGATACTTGTGTTTATAGCTTCTGTAGTGACAAAACTCAGAAGAGGGGTCAGGAGCTTTATACATACGTCATACCCATGCCACTGCTTAATGACCTCCATCAATGGCACTGTGAAACTCCTAGGTCCTTAGCCTCATATCTTGAGCTGTATCCCGGATTTGCCCCATATCCATCAGTTCCACCAAAACCTGTTACTTCCTCTTTTGTGACCCATCATGTAGCATACTTTTTTTTTTTTTTTTGGTCCGTTGTGTGACATAAACTCTGGGCCTGAACACTGTCTCTCAGGTCGTCAGCTCAAGGCTAGAGCTCTACCACTTGAGTCACAGTGCCACTTCTGGTTTTCTGGTGGTTTATTGGAAATAAAAGTTTCACAGCTTTTCCTGTCCAGGCTGGCTTTGAACCGCAGTCCTGAGAGCTCAGCCTCTCCTGAGTAGCTAGGATTATAGGCGTGAGCCACCAGTGCCCAGCTTAGCCATACTTTTCTTTCTCCTTCTTACTTTTCTTTCTCCTTCTTACTTTTCATACTTTCCCTTACTCCTGCCTCTTGTTAGCTCATTCAGCAGGCATTTATCAACTGCCTCCTATGTGCCCAGGAGCTAAGTGAAGGGGAGGGTGGAATCTAAAGCTGCTCTGAGGACATAGAAGTCTAGAAAGACATGTGCCAAGTGTTGCCCTGCAGTTCAACAGTGTTAGAGAGCTAGTGTTGGATGGGAGAAGTGTTGAGCTTCTCTGTGGGCCACCTTAGGGTTGCTGAAAATGGCTTCCTGAAGGGTATCAGAAGATAAATGATAAAGTATGCAGAGGCTGGACGCAGGTGGCTCATGCCTATAATCCTAAACTATAATCCTAACTACTCAGGAGGCTGAGATTTGAGGATCGCGGTTCAAAGCTAGCCTGGGCAAGAAAGGCTGTGAGACTCTTACCTCCAATAAACCACTAGAAAACTGGAAGTGGCGCTGTGGCTCAAGCGGTGCTCTACCGCTCACCTTGAGCTGAAGAGCTGAGGGACAGCGCTCAAGCCCAGAGTTCAAGCCCCACAACCGACAAAAACAACAACAACAACAAAAAGGTATGCAGGAGTTTGTCAGCCTAAGGAGTTTGAGGAGGTGAGTGGTGCACAGAAAACCACAAGAAGGTAGGAAGTAGGATTGTGTGTTTGAGGACTAGCCTGTCCTTCGAAGGACGTCTGTGCTGGAGGTGAAAAAGGAAGCAGACATTCCACTATTAAGAGTGTTATCGCGGGGCTGGGAAGGTGGCTTAGTGGTAGAGTGCTTGCGTTGCATGCATGAGGCCCTGGGTTCGATTCCTCAGCACCACATAAGCAGAAAAAGCTGGAAGTGGCACTGTGGCTCAAGTGGTAGAGTGCTAGTCTTGAGTTAAAGAGCTGAGGGACAGCGCCCAGGCCCAGAGTTCAGGTCCCACAGGGACAAAAAAAAAAAAAATGTTATGTGCTATACTAGGGAGGCTGAATTTAATGTTACTAAAGAAGTTAGCTGACAATCTCAGTTGCTAGATTTAGGGAATGGCTGGGAAGCAACACAGAACAATTCCTAGGAGGGACTGGGCTCCTGCATTTGGCTGCCTAGTGAGCCTAGTATCCAACCCAACATTTCACTAGCTTTCACCTGTTTCTAACTAAACCAAGGGATATACGAAAGGCCTGGGAGCCAGGATGTCTCTCTCTCCCAGAATCTTTCCAGTTCCTTCTTCCTCCATCTCCCCTATCTCTAGCGCCTGCTCTTTCTCTCTCTCTCTCTCTCTCTCTCTCTCTCTCTCTCTCTCTCTCTCTCTCTCTCTCTCTCTCTCTCACACACACACACACACACACACACACACACGAACACATAATTACAGTAGGAGGAGGCAGACTACTAGGCTTGTGGGATCTTGGAGAGATATGAAGCTGAGGTTAAAGGTTCCTGATACAATGAGTCTCAGGGCAAAAGATGGGCCTGGGGTACTAGCAGAGACATTGGCTCTCACTTTCTGGGCCAATCAGTGAACCTGTCAGTGTGTAACACCCCCCTCCCCCCGTCTCTCTCTGGTTCCAGTACTGGGGCTTGAACTCAGGGCCTGAGAACTGTCCCTGAACTTTTTTGCTCAAGGCTAGAGGTCTATCACTTGAGCTTCTGGCTTTTTGGTGGTTAATTGGAGATGAGTCTTATGAACTTTCCTGCTTGGGTTGATTTAAAACTGGGATCCTCAGACTTCAGCCTTCTGGGCAGCTAGGATTATAGCATGAGACACCACCACCTGGCTAGCCCTCTTGCTTTGAAAATAATCTGGGTGCTGGTGGCTCAAGTCTGTAATCCTTGCTACTCAGGAGGTGAGATTTGAGGATTATGGTTCAAAGTTAGCCTGGACAGGAAGGTCTGTGAGACCTTTATCTCTAATTAACCACCAGAAAACTAGAAGTGGCACTCAAAGTGGTAGAACAGTAACTTGAGCAAAAAAAGCTCAGGGACAGTACCCAGGCCCTGAGTTCAAGCCCCACAACTGACAAAAAAAAAGAAAAGAAAAGAAGTTAAAAGGTTTAATAGATCAAAGACTACCAACTAGGCCAAGGGGACTAGAGTAAAGCAGAAGAAATGCTGTCGTAGGAACTTCCTAAATGAAGTGAGGTATCAGGGCCATATCTGTGAGGGGGTTCTTTCAAAGAAAGGGTGTGAGAAGCTATAGAGAACAAAGGAGGTGGGAAGGTTATTGCTGGCCACTGGCTGGAATGCAAGTGGGGAATGCCAGCTACCATCCAGTCTCCCGCCAGCCAGCCTCTGCACAAAGGCCTCTCTGTGAATGGCCATGGAAGTGGCCTTGTCAGGTGAGGGGACTTAGCTCCTGAAGGCTCCTTAGTGGGGTGGAGTGGTGTGAGGATGAAGGAGGGGAATGTTGAAGGGTGGCCTCAGGCTAAGTAGATCTGAGCAGGAAGAGAAGTGAGGCTTGTCCAGGATCACATCGTGAGGTCATGTAAAGCCGTTCCCAGGACAGGCTCCTGTCCTCTATCTAGTCGGGTCCTATTCCTTTCTACTCTCCATTCTCCCCAGCTGTGTCTTCTGATCCTGCCTGGCCTCTGCAGCTCTTCCTTCCTTAAACCACACATGCTCTCTCTAGCCCCCTTTGGTCCTGACCTCAATAGAGCCTCCTTTCATCTTCCTGGCTGAAGAACTACCAGAGTCCCCCTTCTAACTCCCCACTCAGAGAAGGTGGTTTTGGGAAGATAAAAAGACCAGACTAACCAGAGCCAAAAAGGAGTCCCAAGGGCAATATAGTCTCCAAACCCATTCTTGTCTTTCTTGTTCTCTCCTAGCTTGGTCCCAATGCCCCTTCTTGTTAATTAGCAGAGACAAGAGACCATCTCCCATACCACCGAGCTTTTATTAGCCACTTCCCTTGCCCTTCTAATAACTATCTGGAGTTGGGGCAGTTGAAGCTGTAGAATGATTTCAAATACAGACTCAGCCTTCAGCTTGCTCACAAAGTTGCTAGGCCAAGGAAAGATAAGAAAAGGAGATTTGGGAACCTGGTCAGGATACAAATTCTGGTTTCCTTCATGTACAAGTGACCTTAGGCAAGTCATGAATGCTTTGGACCCTAACTTCCTGCCCATAGCTATCCTGAAGATCAAATGGGTTGGTCTGAATGAATGTTTTGTGTACAGATTTCCAGTGTTAAATACTAAATGGTAATGGATTTGGTTAGAGGCCCCATTGGAGGTTGGTTGAGACAATCAGGAATGCTTTGAGGAAGTATGGGCCATGGACTGCAAATGAGGGAATAGTAGAGACACTCTAGGTGCAAGCTTTAATGAAAGCCTGTTTGGGAAGTATGGCTGGGCTGTGTATCCTCAGGTCTCTAGCAGGTGACTGTCTTGCTGATACTAGTTTGGGAGGGATCTATTTTTTTTTAACCAGTTAAGCAGTAGATTCCATTTATCGAAGCTTCTTTCATCTTTTCTAGGAAGAACATCCACTGGCCGTATGTGAATATAATACAGCAATTTCAAGAGACAAGAGGAGCAGAAGGAGCCCCATCTCCCTAGATTGCCCATAGCCGCCCTGCTCCTTCCCTGCAGCTACTGCCCTCACTCTCTCCAGAGAAAGCACAAAACAGATATTATGGCAGCCCTGCTATGTGAACATATACAAGTGGTACGTGTAAACCCCTGCCACCTAGGACCCTCTGTAGTCCCAAGTCTATGTCTCCTCAGAATTGTTAGGAGTAAGCTAAGTTCAGATCTAATTTTAACCAGAGAGACACTGATCAGGAGGGTTTTTTTGTCTCTAAGCAGTCATTCCTTGTCGAACAAGCAAGAGTCAGGAGGAAGAATGGCTTTGGCATCATCCCCCACAGACAGCAATGGAGCCTTTAGACCTGGAGGGGAGGACCAGGTTGAGGCTGGCATATGGAAGGAGAGCCCTGGGCATGGGGCATGAGCTTCACTCAGCTAGGCTGCCTTCTGCTGGGTTTGTCCATCTGGCACCAGCTGGCCTCCCAGCACCGCCCCTACAGCCAACTAGACTCCTTCTGCTGTTGCCATGACAATTGGCTGCCATCTTGTACTCAGGGCTCTACTGTCTATCTGGATTTTCCCATGGGCTTCCTGGAGGATAGAGGATAAGTCTTGAAGGATTTGTCCTTTTCTCCTGATAGTCATCCAATAAAAATTTATATTAACATATGAATTTTTTTAATGACCAGAGCTAAGAATATAACTCAATAATACCTAGCACGTATAAGGCCCTAGGTTCAATCCTCAGCACTGGAAAAAAAAAAAAGGGAGTGAAGTAGAACAAAAACATTGGGTTTTTTTGTGTGTGTGTCAGTCCTGGGGCTTGAACTAGAGCCTGGGTGCTGTCCCTGAGCTTTTGTGCTCAAGCCTATGCTCTACCATTTTGAACCATAGCTCTACTTCTGGGTTTTTTGGGGGCAAGTTAATTGGAGATAAGAGTCTCATGTTCTTGCATAGGCTGGCTTCAAATTATGATCCTCAGATCCCAGCCTCCTGAGCAGCTAGGATTACAAGTGTGAGCCACCAGCGCCTCCCCCGCCGATAAAAAGAGGGGGGCTTTTTTAATTTAAAAAAATTAAATGGAGCCGGGTACTGGTGGTTCACACTTGTAATTCTAGCTGCTCAGGAGGCTACTATGTCTTTAAGCTCTATGTTGTCAGGCCCTGAACTAGACACTCCTTACATGTCATTCAATGAATCTAAGAAAGAATTAATGAGAGGGCCAGGGAAGGTGGTTTAGTGGTAGAGTGCTTGCCTAGCATGCATGAAACCCTGGGTTTGATTCCTCAGTACCACATAAACAGAAAAAGCCAGAAGTGGTGCTATGGCTCCAGTGGTAAAGTGCTAGCCTTGAGCAAAAACAAGCTCAGGACCGGGCACTGAGCTCACGCCTATAATCCTAGCTACTCAGAAGGCTGAGATCTGAGGATCTTGGTTCAAAGCCAGCCTAGGCAAAAATTCTGTGAGACTCTTATCTCCAATTAACCATCAGAAAAACTGGAAGTGGCACTGTGGCTCAAGTGGTAGAGCACTAGCCATGAGCTGAAGAGCTCAGGGACAGCACCCAGGCCCAGAGTTCAAGCCCCATAACAAAACAACAACAATAACAACAACAACAACAACAACTCAGAGACAGTGCCCAGGTTCTGAGTTCAAGCCCTAGGACTGGCAAAAAAAAAAAAAATCAATGAGATAGAATTCAAGAGATTCCAATTGAGTTTTTTGCTTCTATGACAGACTTTCCCTCTCTCCAGCTGGGAAGTTCCATGATCTTATTCCTGTCTTGATGGTTCTCAATGTCTAGCCAAGCGCTATATTGTAGCACCAGTTCTTTGACCATTGGTTTGATTTGGCTGAGTTAGGAGTAAGAAAGGAACTGCCACCTTCCTTTGTCACTTTATAGATTGCTGGACCCAGCTCCTGGGAAAGGGAATTAGACTTTAGCTAGCTTGGTAAGAAGTGTCAGTGTCCCTTAGAGACTTGAGAGCTCCCACTCAAACCTTTTGTTAAGAAGAGCCAGTTCTCCGCCACCCCCCACCCCTGCAATGTTTTGAAATCCTCTCTCCCCTTGCTCCTATCAGCACCAAACAAAAATGGGTGGAAAAGGAGGATTTCTTGGAAGACAGCCTCTCTCCTCTCACCAACAAGTCCCTGAGAGATGCTGATGGGATGATAAGAGTTCCTTCCTTCTGGAGTGAAACCAGAAGGCAAGAATGATTACCTTTACCTGGAAAGGCATCTATAAGGGGCTTTGAGCAGGGCCAGCATGGCTGAAGGGTCTTGAATGAGGAGCAGGTGGAGAGAGAAAGGCCATTCTCTGCTGAGAAACAGGGTAGGAAGGGAGGGGCTGGGATAATTTATGATATCATTGTTTCCCCGCCCAACTTTCCCAGCCACCACCCCTCTTCCCAGCCCCCTGCTACTGTACGGTTGCTAGGAGATCCTGGCTTTGCTGTGTCTGGGCTGGGAGGGTAGGCGGAGGCTGATCCATCTGGACTCTTCCTCCCCCATCCAAGGGCTGGCTCTGTCCTGCCCTGAGCCAAATCCATCACCCTTCCCAGGCCCTGACAATCACCAGTCTCCTCTGTTGTCTCTCCCCGCCACCCCAAATCTAGTCAGTTTGGGGAATAAGGCTTTCAGGAGAACTGAAGAGCTAGAACAGGAATGGGAGGGGAATGTGAAAGAGGAGAGGCTAAGGGACTTAGAGAGGTACTCCAGAGCTACTGGCCCACCCAGGGACTTGGGAGCCAGACCTTAAGGAACCTGGGTTTGGGGAAGGCAGTCTTTATCTTTTTGGGGTCTCCCAACAAAATGGGAGGAGCCATCCTGACTCCTCTATACTGTCAAGGTCAAGGTTAGGACAGAGGTAGGAGGAGATGGAAGAAGAGGAGCTGAATCTGGAAAGGCTGAGGAGAGTCTACATAGAAGGAGTTGGGTAGCACAGGGGTGTGGCTGCTCTTTCTGGAATTCCTTTCTCAAATGTTAAGGCTCCTGGAGAAGTGGGGGTAAAATAAATTCTAGGAGCTTTCAAACCTGCTGGCTCTACTTCTGGATGGACAGGAAAGTGATGCCGTGCTAGACTAATCCCATGTGGCTTTTCTAGGCACAAATTCACTCCATAGAGGAATCTGGCCTGCCTTGGTACTCTCTTGGTTCTAGAAACCTGTTTAGCCTTCATCTCAGTTAATTTTCCATACCTTGAAATAATCTTGGAAGCATGCCACCTTCCCAAAAGAAGAATCAAAGACTTAGGAAGAATACGTGGCTTTCTCAGCGTCACAGGACTAATAAATTGGGCAGGGCTTCAAGTGGGGCTTCTTTGGTGACAAAGCCTATGTTCCTTCCCTTACCTGCAGAGCCCTTCTAGCACCCAAGTGGAGAGACAGAAAAGAGGATCCGATGGGTAAACCAATTCTCTGCCTGTTGTCAGTGCAGGGGCCAAGTCTGCAAGATGTTAAAATGATCCTTGTAGGTTGAAGGCATAACAGGGGAAGAGGCCATCAGCGTTGAGGAACTCATCAAAATCCTCCCAGGTTGGTTTCTAGCCCAACAGGAGCATACCTCCTACCTTCCAAGACCAAGTTCCCTGGTCTCTCTGCCTAATTTCTGGAATTTGGGGGGGGTCTAAACTTCTGCTCTGGATATCCCCAATCTCCTTGTCCTGGGGAGGATGCGTAGGCTCTAGCCACAGTCAAGTTGGCTCCATTGCCTCAGGCCTGTCCCTGTGCTTTACTTTCCAGATGGAGGAAGTTTGTCCTCTGTCTTTTCCTAAGATCTCCATCTAAAGAGCCAAAGAATTTCTTTTTGTTCAGTCTTCATAGTTTTGTTTTCTTTTTTTCTTTCTTTCTTTTCAGATGAGAAAAGAAGTGGTCATTTCACTCAACTGGCTGAGATTCTCTCTGAGAAGTCTTTCTGGACTGGCTAAAAGATGAAGCTCAGCTCTAGCCAGATAAAGTTGCCAAAGGCAGAACATAAGTGAGGAGCCCCCAGCCTCCAGTCTGGGCAGCCTAGTCCACCAGGAGCATCTAGGATACAACTTTGTTTGCCCCATTGCTCCTGTGCTCACAAGCAGTCTATCCTGGCCTGTCCGATTTATCCTGTGTCATCTCAGCCAGGACTCCTATGTCCTTTGAGGCAGAAGTGCCATCTCATGTGTAATAAAGATTTTGCTTATAACAGTAATAGTGGTGGTAGATGTACTGGCCAGAGCTGGAGGGGTGGGGCTGAATGAGAGAGGGTGATGCTGGCTCCCTCTAACAAAGACCAATGCTTCAGAAGTAAACTTACAACATAAGGTGGGGGGGAACCCTAAGGCTAGAACCGCAGCTGCTGGGCTACATTGGTGATGGGTAAAGAAGGTGACTCCTCCCACCTCTCTCTGCCATGGTGAGGTTACTAAGAACTTCTCCATGATTGGGTAGATTCTAACTTAGAGCAAGGAGCCCACACTTCCAGCCTTAGGAAGCACCATCTCCAGGACCAGGAGAGAGTGGCTGCTCCATGAAGCCTATGCAAGAGGCTGCTGAATGGCCCTGCCTCTTTCCTCAGAAATGACTTTGTGGGCCAAACAGGCTATAGAAAGAGCACTATCTCACAGGCCCATCCACTCCTGCATCCTCTCTGTCTACACTCAGTGGAAATAGAAGGGAATGATTATTACCAGCAAGAGGTACTCAGGTTAGATAGCAGGTAGAATTCTCAGCAATGACAAGACCTGGGAAAGAATGGGAGGAAGATGGAGAAAGTCACAGCTTCTGGACTGTGCTCTTGACACCAGTTTCCCCCACAACACACTGTATCCAACATGCTTCCCCAAAAGATAGGTCCCTTTCCACCTTCTAGAGAGACTACTGTGGACAATGTCAGCAGGGACCAGACGGACAGCATCTTTTAAGTTCTCACTCATCCTCCAGGAAGTTCTCTTCAGTGTAACCACAATCCCTCCATGAAACTACAGTTTGAATACTGAAATTTCTCAAAATAAAGATGCTTATAATACATATAGCACAATTCTAATAGAACAAAAAGGAAAGTATGTCTCCTTACCAGAGCTGAGGAAGGGGAGTTCAACTGGTAGAGCACCTACCTAGCAATCAAACCCCAGAACTGTATAAAACAAAAACAAAAACAAACACACAAAAAAACTCCTTTCTGTCCCTGTCCCTAGCCTCCTCTCCCAAGAGGCAAACACTCCCCTACTCCCCTTCATTCCTGAGTTCTTTCAAGAGGGCTCTGTACACATATAAACAATACAAACAGGGGCTGGGAAGGTGGCTCAGTGGTAGAGTGCTTGCCTTGCATGCATGAGGCCCTGGGTTCAATTCCTCAGTACCACATAAGCAAAAAGAAAAAAAGCCGGAAGTGGCGCTGTGGCTCAAATGGTAGAGCGCTAGCCTTGAGCTGAAGAGCTGAGGGACAGCGCCCAGGCCCAGAGTTCAGGCCACACGACCGGACCCCCCCCCCAAAAAAAAAAAAAACCAATATGAACATACTCCCTCCTTCTATTTCAACTAGGATGAAGCACTTTAGCCCCTTAGTCCAAGACTTCTAGCCTGAGGGCAAGCTGCCCTCAGATTAGCAACTGGACACTATTTCAAAACAAAAGGCTCACATTAATTAAGAGTGACCTGGCCAGCACCAGAGGCTACCACCTATAACCCCAGCTACTCAGAAGGCTGAGATCTGAAGGTCTCAGTTTCCTAAGCAGGAAAGGCCATGGGACTCTTAAATCCAATCAAACAGCAAAAAGCCAGAAATGGAGCTGTCGCTCAAGTGATAAAGCACTAGCGGTGAGTGATAGAGGTAAGGGACAGCACCCAGGCCCTGAGTTCAATCCCAGTCCTAGCACATATGACCTGGCCTTGCCAAATTCTTTTTTTTTTTTTTTTTTGCTTATGTGGTATTGAGGAATCGAACCCAGGGCCTCAGGCATACAAGGCAAGCACTCTACCACTGAGTCACCTTCCCAGCCCAAATTCTTCATTTTACAGGGGAAACAAAGGCTACAGTGGGTAAGGACTAAGTCCAGGTCCTCAGTATTGTGGAAGCCTGTTAGGAAAATGATTTTATCTCTCTTATTTGCCCAGAAGTTTCCTGGTTACCCACCCTACTGTAAGGACAGGGACTGGGAGGGCTACTAGAGTTGTGGGTGCTACTGGGAGGAGCCTGTTCATTCATCACAACTTAAGCCCAGGCTCACTGAAACACGCTCCTCAGGTTCCATTCCTTCACTTTAGGGCATAGTCTCGCCTACCCTGACTTTGCCAGGACCCACTGTGACCCCTTGGTGGGTCCCTGGAGAGGCAGGGTGAATAAAGACAGGATCTGGTTTGGGGTCAGTCAGCATGGAGAAAGCTGTCCACTCCTCCCCCTGCTTTTGTTTGCATGCAGAACGGAAGCATCAATCTTCATGGCCCCCTTACCCTCTGAGTGTGGGAGTGTCTGGGCAAGAGTGACAGCCAGTCACTGGACCGACTCTCACCTCTGTTAGTAGCCCCCAGCTTACAAGGGAGGCTCCAGAGGAAGGAGCTGGGGCAGGCAAGAGGAGGTGGAGAGAAGGGGCCCTCAAAGCACAGTATAAGGGCCACAACAGGCAGCGACAGACCCAGACCCAGACAGGAGCAGAAGGGGTAGGGAGAGGGGAGGTAAGGAAGGGTCCCTCCCTGGACAGGCATGCCAGGACTGGGGTGGGAAGCACTAGGAACTAGGCGGCCACTTTGGAATGTGCTCTCAGAGTCCCACTGAGTCTATGCAGATGAGGCTTGTCTGTATGCAAATGAGCCTGTCTGTATGCAGATGAGGAGAGAGGGCATTCTCTTCTCAGGGTTACCATAGAGCCCACCCCCTCCTGTTCCCTCCAGCTGCAGGGTAGCCTGGGAAGAGGCCAGGACTGGGGGGGAGTGGAAACCCTCAATGGAAGATTAGACTTCAGGATGGACTAACCAAAGAAAAATGACCACTTTGGGGAAATAAACTGTATATGGGATAGGGAATATGGAGATACTGTTGGGAAAGGCCAGTCCAAAACAAAACAAAATAACAAAACAAACAAACAACAAAAAAAACCAATGGGAGTGTGCCCCAAAGAACTTCTCAGACTCAGGAAAAAGCCTCAGAGCTTTGGCGCTGGTCCCAACTGGAGGATGGCAGGGAGCCCCAACCCTCCTGGGCCCCCCACATATCACCATTCACGTGCTGGCACCAGGAAACAGACACAATGGCAAGTCTGAGGAGGCTGGAGAAGAGGGAAGGGAAGAAAGCTCATTGAGCAGCCCATTTCTCTTTGGGCCTCAAAGAGGGCCTCTTTTTACAGTGCCATTTGGATCTGAGTGATGAGAAGCATTTTGCAAACAAGGCCTGGGGAGGCTGAGCCTCCTCTGGGCCACACAGCGTGCAAGTGGCAGGGGTCTGGCCTGTCTGACTCTATGGAAGGCCACTTCCTACGGCTTCTGGGCAAGCTAACTGAGCCAGGGGAGCTGAAGGGCTGTCCCTGGGGCAGGCCTGGTAGAGCCCACAGGGAAATCAGGTGGAGCCAAAAACTGTCATTGGGAGGCTGGGTTAGCAGAAACCAAGAGGGGGGACACCAGGGCTGGGAAGGAAGCCAGGAATAATCTAGTAGGGGAAACTGAGCCCTAGAGAGGCTGGGAAAACTGCATCTTCACTTAGCTGATCCAAATCCAAGCCTGGCCTGAACTCAGGCCCTGGGCCCCCAGCCCAAGGCCCCTTCCTAGGAACACAGAGAGTAAAGATGGGAGGGGGCTTTGACAACAGCTTCCCGTCTTCCTCCGGTGGCCCTCAGCCCCCCACATTCACTGGTGCAGCCAAGGCCTTTGTGGGGAGGCCGTGGGGAAGAGAGGCCCCTTGTTGGTCCATTCATCATGCCGAAGGCTTGGCCCATGCCAGCCCCCGGCCGGCTGGACATTCCTTCCTGGGGGTGCCAGCTAGCCCCCACTGGCCCTGCTGCCACAGCCTGCTCCCCAGCTCTGTCATTTCCTGGAGCCTCAGGGCTTTGGCCCCAGTCCCGGCTGGAGGATGGTGGGGAGCCCCAACCCTCTGTGCCCCCCACACCTCACCATTCATGCGCTGGCACCAGAGCCGTGGGAACGCTGGACGGCAGCTGGGCATCGATGCCCAGCTCTGCCCACCCCCAGCCTCACCGACCTTGGAGGGGGAAGAACAGGCTGGCCCCCAAAAAAGCCCCTCCAGGATGGGGCCCTAGAAACCCTCAGCACTAATTATGAATCTGGGGACAAACAAGGTATTTGCAAGTCAATTAGTGACAGAACTTTCCCAGGAAAGAGCTTCATCCATGCTCAGCCTCAGACAGGGCCACATGCTGGGTCATCTTGTCCCTCCCCCTGCCTCTGTCCTGCTTGCAGCTAGCTCCAGGAATAGAGACTGGATGATGTTTTGCAAGCCAATAAGTGGCCTAGGGTTCCTGGGCCTTGAGTGGACATGAGGACTGGGAGGACAAGGCTTTGCTGAGGTCAGTGGGAGATCGAAAGAGGTCTGCCACCAGGAGGCATCTCATCAGGGCTATGGCCTCGGTTCCACCTGCAGAACTCCATGGATCCTGGAAGGAGATGCCAACGAGGCAACTGGTCCACACAGAGTGGATGGGTTGACAAGAACATAGAAATCATTGTGAAAGGGTCAGGAGGAATGGTTCCAGAGAACTCTGAGAAACCAGGACAAGAGAAGACCAAGGGGAAAGACAAAAAAAAAAATCTTCAGGTATCCTGGCAACTGTGCCAAGGCCAGGGCTCTGAGGATCCCAGCTCCACCTGTGGAGAAACTTCCAGGTCGATCACCACAGCCACCTGAGGCCACTCCCTTAGACAAGGAAAACAGAACACAGGGTCTTGCTTCTCTCAAGCAGAGCCCCTTCTCTTTCTGTGAGAGGAAAGGACCCCTTAATTGGGGGAAGAAAGGGAGGGAAAGGGGCTGGGCAGGGCAAAAGCCCTAGAGCCAGCCCTGCCATCTGAGGGAGATTAAAAGATTATAATTAAAACGCATTTGAGGGGCTCAGAGCAGGTGGGTTGGGGCTGGTGCTAAAGATCTAATTGCTGCCTTTAGCCAGAGTTTTCACTGTGGTCTGCCTTTGGGGCTATAATGAGTAGTTTTTGTTTTCAGGGGAGGTGAGTGAGAAGAGGCTGGGAGGGTTGACAATTGAAGTGAGGCCATGAGGAGGAGTATTTCTCTTCATGTAGAGCACACCAGTTCACATATTCTGGCCACCCCCCATCCAAGAAGAGAAATCAAGATGAAGATCCAAGCCTAATGGATTTATGGGAGACCTGAGAAGAAGAATTTAGGGGCCAGGAATGCCTAAAGATGGTGTTTAGATCCCCACAGAGAGGGGATATTGAGACAGGGGATTGTTAGGTAAGGGGACAAAGGGGTGTCCTTGGAATAATTATAACTGCCAGCATTAATTAAACGTGCTCAGTGACAGCATTGTGCTAAGCCTTTATCAGTTTATTTAACCCTCACACCCACTGTAATGACTCAGTGGGAGATACCAAAAGACTAGAAGTGGAGCTGTGGCTCAAGTGGCAGAGCAAAAATATTCAGGGGCAGTGCCCAGACCCCGAGTTCAAGCCTCAGCGTGCACACACGCATGCACGTGCGTGCACGCACGCGCGCACACACACACACACACACACACACACACACACACACAGAGCCACCCCTCTGCTCAATGGCTGAATTATAAGTCCATTTACATGACCCTCCGAATCTTCCTCTCCCCTCCAATCCCTAGGCTCCCTGAGAACTGGGGGTCAGTGAGTTATCTGGCCATCCAGGCAGAGAGGATGCTCACCAAATGTTCAGGATGCAAATGAATGGCTTGGTAAAACCTGTGAATTTACTTCTATAAATAAAGGGCCTGAGGCAGAGTTCTGAGAGGATGAGTAAGAAACCAGGAACATGGGCTGTCTCTAAGATAGAAACTAAGTAGTGGAGACCCAGGTAGGAGGGAGACTATTCTGTAGTATATTTGCCTGTGCCTTGAAAGTTTTGTTCCACGTGAAAAGATTATCTGTTCAGAAATAAATGTATTTACTTATTTTGGTCCTGGGGATGAGCCTCATAACCTTGAGCAAACTGAGCAAAATATTCTACCACTGAGTTGTAACCCCAGCCCCAAATTCAATTTAAAGTATTAACTAAAGCCTAGCTCATGCCTATAATCCTAGCTACTCAGGTGGCTGAAATCTGAGGGTCATGTTTTGAAGCCAGCCCTGGCAGGAGAGACCATGAGACTCTTATCTCCAAACCACCAGAAAATCAAAAGAGGAGCTATGGCTCAAAATGGTAGAGCACTAGCCTTGAGCACAAAACCTCAGGGACAGTGCCCAGGCCCTGAGTTCAAGCCCCAGACCAGCACAAAAATAAATAAAATATGAACTATTGTTTAAAAGAAAAAAAAAAACGAGGAAGGATAGTATACAACTGCAAAGGCCAGAGTCTACAAGAACTGCAGAGACCCCACATTTGAGAGTAACCAGTGGCATTACACACTCTTCTCTCCCTCTTCTACCCTTTCAGGATCACCATGTTTCAGCTTCCTCTTAGGCCAGCCTAGCGTGGTTGCTGGGCCCCACAATTAGCCCATGTCTCCCAAAGCCCTTCAGAATTAGTCCCTCTCCATTTCCCTCCTCCCCATCCAGTTGGCATAATGGGCAGAACACCTGGATTCCTACCAACTATGTGCACATGGGCAAGAGTCGCTGAAGCACCCCAGATCAGCATCTGCTGGGCAAGAGGGGGTACTCTGAAGGTCACACCCTACTGTAGCTAGGGGGTGTGGGACACCTGCCTAGAGAACTGGGGGCTACCTCTATGCCTTTTTCTGCTCATGCCACAGGAAAGCCTACGCCTCAGCTGCTGACCTGCCTCGTACAATTGGCCCAGCTCTCATCTCCTCAGTGAACCTTAGATGTCCCCTCTGAGACATGATTGCATCCCTGTCCTTGCTCTACCTATCTAGCTGACCTAGAACCTTGGCTGCCTCCTCTTTGCTTTTTCATCTGGTAAATGGGGATAGGAATAGTAGTTACTTCCCAGACGTGCTGGGGAATTACATGAGGTAATGTATGTAAAGCACTTGGTGCCACATGGGGCACGAAGCGAGGACTCATAAATGGTAGCTGTTATTATAGTTATTAAATGGGAGGGACCCTGCAAAATGTGCTAGTCCAGGAAAGGGACTTCTTATTATTGCTCTGGCTGGGAATAATGAGGCCCCCTCACACTCCCAGGCCTTTCTGACAAAAGGACACAGCGGCTGGGGATGGGCCCAACAAAGTGAGAAGTGAATGCTGCATTATGGGACACTTAGGGGCTTAGCTCAGGCTAGAGAGTGCTGGGAAGGCCCCTCCAGCTGTGGCTCCAGGTGCTGAAGGACCCACAGGCTAGGAAGGTCTGTCCCTTACCCTCACCGAGGCTCCACCAAGAGCCTTTAGACACCAGGCCTTCACTAATTTATACTTAGTGCACTGGGCTCTTTCTGCACCAGCTCATGCCATGACCTCTGACCTAGTGAGGGAGCCTGATATGTCAGATGGTGGTGAATGATCTGGAGGTATAAAAAAAAAAAGAATTCATGGGGAAAGGAAGGCAGGGACTGTGGTGGTGAGCTACTGCAATTTAAAATGAGCTACTTAGGGAAGACTGGATTTTGTTCAACTTTTTTCTTGCAGAAATTTTTATTTACAAAGTAAACAGAATAATATAAAGAACCTATACTGCCTTCTAGCTTCCACAACTGCCAATCTTGCTTTATTGGCACCCCACCTACTCTCCCCACTTATTTTGAAGCAAATCCCTTTCATGGAGGGTGTAATTTGAATGAAAAGCAAAGGAGGTAAGAGAGCCACTTCTGTGCTTTGTGCCTGTGTTTGGAGGATCAGGCTCCCATTTCTGCTCTGCCCCTACCTGGGTGTGGAAATTTACAGTAGCTTAACTGTTCAGTTTCTCATCTGTGAAATGGAGCTGTTGGTAGTAGAAAGAATGTTCTATTCAAGGGGAGCAAGGCCACAAGATCAAAGGCAAAGGTCCTCTCAAACAGGTTTGGCCCCTTCTCTTTGGAGAAGGGAGATAATGTCCCGGGGTACCCAAGATTAGACGTGACTAGGAAGCTGATCTGGGTATGTTTGCCTGAAAATGGCACCCCTGAAAATTCGGCAAGCCATACTGAAGATTTAGGAAGTGAGCCTGAGCCCAGAGTTTGGTTTTTGTGCTGGCTCTCCCTTCACCCCAGCTCCCCATGGATGGCCACTGGATCCTCGACTATTGGATACAAGGAAAGGGCAGAAGGCCTGAATGGCCAACTGTTCTTAGCCCCCTTTAAAGACCCTCATCACCATCTCCACCTCCCTCCCAGGGTGATAATCACCCTGGGGACTCAAAGAGACCCTTAACTCCCATCCTCTAGGCAGGATAATGGGCCATTCACACTGAGGGGACCCAAACCTCACACCTGGCCCTCTCAGGCAGCTCCTGACCGCCCCATTGTCCCAGGCCTAACTTGCACCCGGGTGTAAGTGTTAGGAAGCTGAGCCCCCCAGCTGCAGCACTCCTGGCCCTTCCCCCCACCTCTCCAGTCGCCTGAACTCTGGGCTGATTTGGGGGGCGGTGGGCCTGCCATTCAACCCACACTGGCTCACTTGGAATTTTGCTCCTCTCCAAAGTCCTTATAGAGCGGTGGGAAAATGGGAGGGAATAATTAGGAAAATCATTAGCGTCTCAAGGCCCATCTGAGAGGGATTAAGGGATTAAGAGCCTTCCAACAGATCTCTCCTACTTTAAGGTTGTTGTAGAGGTTTTGTTTTCAGGATTTCTTTTCTTTTTCCCTGGGTTGGGGGAGACTAAAGTCTTGGTGGATCCTCTTTTCAAATGCTGCAGAAAAAAAAAGTCAAGATAGTAACTTGGTCTTGGACTCCATTAGGAGGAAAAGAATGGGAGAAAAGCAGGTGTGAGGGCAGGCTCCTTTCCCAAGCTCTGTCCCAGGCTGTCCCAGAAATGGGTGCCTGAAGAGATGTGAAGTCCTGGCAGGTTGTAAGGGAAAGCCCTAATACTTCCCTCAATACTTCCTCATCCCTGCCTGCAGCTCTCACGCACCTCTTCCAGGTCCTACCTGAGAGTAAGCAGGTTCTCCTATACCCATTCAGCTGAGGCAAAGTGGGCCAGAAGGCTCTTTGTCATCCCTTCTGTGGGGGTAAGCCTGAGGCTAGATATCAGGGTAACGCCCTAGACAGAAGAGTCACCAGAAGGCAGGCAGCAAAGGTTGTTGCAGCCTGTTGCAGTAAGTGACACATGCAGCCCCTGCTCCTGTATCAGACCACAGTCTGGTGGGGTGTGCTGAGAAATGTACAGTTCATCACAACCCAAGATGAAAGGTGGTGACAAGTAAGTGGAGGTACAGAGGAGATGTGCAGAGAAAACAGAGCCCATCCAGTCTGAAGAGCGCAGGACCAGTTCCCTCGAAGAGATGATTCTAGTACATTTATGAGTCTCCCTTCCCCCTGATACACAGTGGGCGGATACTCAGTGATTGTCAGGTTATTGTTTCAGTCAGATGTGTCTCCAAGTCCCCTTCCCACTACAGATTGTCTCACTGAGGGTCCATTAGTCCAAGGGGAAAATACAACAGGAAGGACAGTGGGTACATGGAGACTGTGGATGGTTAAGGTTGCCAAATGCAGGGGGTTACATCAGGGTGCACACCCAAGCTCTTCCTTGCATCTCCTCATACTGAACCCTGCCCTCCTCCCCTGCCATGTCTGGGCAGATGTACACTGTCTCATGCACACACACTGGCCTCCCTGGTTCCAGTTGTTGGGGGGGGGCGGTCTCTGGAGTATAGGTTGCCCCTCCATTTTTTTTGAAGAGTCCAGCTAATCTACCTCTAAGCCTTCACCTGAAAGAACCTGAAGCTGACAGGAAGACAGAAAAATGGAGGGGGTCTTTCCTAAGATGGAGGCAGTCAGAAACACTGCCCCTCCAACACCTTGCCAGTGGTGCTGGTGATGGATGCTGGCTGCTGCCTCCTGGTACAGCATTAATAATCACATATATTAATGATCTTAATTAGTAACTGCCAACAAGAAGCCTGGTGCTAATTCCACCAATAATCGAAGCTTGTGGGGTGTGGACAGGAAGGGCGGGAGAGCTGATGGGTGGCTTGCAGCTTGGGTAATAAGACCCACACTATGGATAGTGCTGGGTCCAGTGAACTGCAGCCCGCCTGAGGGACTGGAGAGATGGGGATAAGGAGAGACCCTGTCCTCCCTCCCGTCCCCCCCCCTGCTCCCACACCAGGGTTCCTCAATCCGTTCCCCCCCACAATGCAATCTCCTCAGTGATGTTGGGACAAAATGAAGCGTAAGGAAATGCAGAAGGAGGGGGCCTCTGTCTGAACCTTTAGAGTCAGAACCCAGACAGCAGCCATGGGATGGAGGCAAGTCTGTAAAAGCCGAGTGAAATGAGCTAGAAGGGGATTGGGAACAAGCCCCACAGTGTCCTGAAGCTACATTCCTTGCTCTGGGGAGACGGAGATGGATGGTGCTAAGCTGGGAAGGAGGGGACACTGGGCAGGTGGGGGGGAGGGGGCTTCTCCAGCTGAGGGCTCTCCTGCCAAGAGGAGCAGGGTGGGAAAAGCAAGCTTAAGAGTCCAGATGATGCCAAATGCCCATACAACAAAGCCCACTTCCTCCCTCAGCCCC
The DNA here is from genome assembly GCF_024711535.1 of Dipodomys merriami. Classification (NCBI taxonomy): domain Eukaryota; kingdom Metazoa; phylum Chordata; class Mammalia; order Rodentia; family Heteromyidae; genus Dipodomys; species Dipodomys merriami. The sequence goes on along the minus strand of NW_027205515.1, from coordinate 218,413 downwards.
AGAGCCAAGGGGGCCTGCTTGGGTCTTCCTAGGGGCTCAAAGACCAGCCCAAAGTGGGCCCAGAGAGCCCTGGAAATGTAGGCCAACAGGAGAGAGCCACCACAGGGCAAGAAGCTCTCATCCACCCTCTTCCGTGACTGCCCAAAGTAAGGTTTACCATCTGCAAATGCTTTGGGAAAGTAGGGCATGAAAGAGAGGGTACACTGTGGACTCAGGCAGGCCCGGAACTGGTTCAGCTGCTTTTTTTTTTTTTTTTTTTTTTTGCCAGTACTGGGGCTTGAAATCAGAGTCTCGTGGTCTCCCCTAGCTTTTCTGCTCAAGGCTGACACTCTACCACTTGAGCCACATGACTTTCAGTTTTATGCTGATTCGTTGGAGACCAGAGTCTCAGATTTATCTGTCCAGGCTTGCTTGGGACTGGGATCCTCAGACCTCAACCTCCTGAGTATCTAGGATTACAGGCATGAGCCACCGGCATTTAAGTTCATATTTTAAAAAAAGTGATGCTTGGGGTCTCTGTAAGAATACCTAGACGCTGAGAAGACTAGGTCAGAATGCTCTGGAGTTGTTCTGGATTGGACCAGAGACTTGGCCAAAGGAGTAGTCAGGTGAAGAGCTGAAGAAGGGCCAATTGTCAAAGGGGTAGGAGATAAAATTCTGTTTCCTTGGCAACATGAAATGCCTTGGCTCCTAGCCCTGATCCCTATCCCCAACTTCCCTCATATCTAATAGCTTCCAAAATGTTATCCGCCTTGTGGCTGCCTCCACCTTAGAATGAGGCCAACGTATATGTTGTACCTGGATCTTTACAGAGGCAAGAAGAAGGAGGTACACATGAAAGACTGGACCAAAGCATGAAGAAAAATGACTCAGAAGCCAGCCTGATTCCTGACCCCAGGAAGACCACCTACCCTACCAGCACCTTCTCCTCTTAATCCAGTCTCCCTGGGAACCAAAACTCTGGAATTCCTGTGCGGGTTCTCCTTTTGTTGTTGTTCTGACTGATTTTGCCCTGAAAATCATTACAAATCCTGAGAAGCTTCACTGCTTTAAGGACCCATGAACTGCTGGGCTCAGGTTCTGTGCCCTGTGGAGCCTCAAGGCCATTTGCTGGAGCTCAGCCTGGAAAGGCCCAAGTACAGAGGCCAAGATCCTTGCAGGAATGGATTGTGCTCTTAGCATTAAGCTCTCTTGCCACTGTCCAAGGATTTTCCTCTAGTGCTGGACCACAGCACACAGTGTTGGGTGCCATCAGAGGGACTATACTTCCTTCTATTTCCATATCATTGGAGAGGCTTATTTTAGTTCTACCATAGCTGACCTCCCTCCCCTGCACCCCTCCCCCAAGGAAAAATAAGGCTCCTTAACTGGTAGAAGGCGGCAAGAAGGAAGACCTGGGATTCACAGATCAGACAGGACCCCTTGGATCTTTACCCAGTAATGTACACTGCTTTGGTGGGACTATGAGTAATTCCCTTCTGTAAGGGAATTGATCCTAGAGACACATCTACTAGAATCCATTGAGTCAATACGATATTTAAAAAAGAAGAGGAGGCTGGAGAGAAGGCCACTAAGAGAGTGTGTAGGAAGGCTAGAATGGGGGGCCGTGCACACCACGGCCAAACCCTAAAGTCGAGGCTCCTTGGGGACAGATGACCACCTCTGCTCATGGCCCCAGGGCCTGTGCGGGCCGCCACCCTCCTCCTCCCGCGCTGCGCAGGCTGGCGGATTCCACGGGCGATCAGACGGCGGCGGCGGCGGCGCGGCACAGACAATGGCGCTCTGTCCCGGGCCTCGGGACGACAGCTCATCCCTATGCAGTGGTCGCCTCCCCCCGCCCGGCCGGGCCGCCAGCCCCTTTCAGGAGGTGGAAGCCGAGGCGGCGACGGAGGGGGATTCTCACAGGCCGTTAGACATTTGCATAGCGGCGCGGAGACATTGGCCCGCATTGTTCCCGGCGGCGGCGGCGGCGGCGGCGGCGGAGGGCGCACGGGCCCGGGCGCGCGGCTGACCGGCTGGGAGCGGCCGGCAGGCCAGACAAAGGAGGAGGGCGCGCACCGCCGGGAGGCGGCGGGTGGGGACATCCCCACGGTGGGAGAGAAATACCGGGGTGAGGAGGAGGGACAGGACGGCCGAGTTTGCCCGCGCACCGCCACCGCCCCGTACTTTGGACACCCACGCCGTGTCTAATTCCTCCTGGAGGGGGTGGGGGGGCGCTGCCAAGGCCCGTGATGTGAATCCCAATGGGGGGGGATCCCAGGCCTTTCCCAGGCGGCGCGACACTCCGAGCTGTCGGGTCCTCCAGAGGTCAGAGTGGCTCTTGGCTACACAGGCGCCCCGGCACCCGCGGCCCGGGTGTCCTAGGGCAGGAACTCCCCATTGTTCTCCATATACAACTTGCCAAGCAATGAGAGCCCCCCTGGTCTTCAAGCCTTCCACCTCAGCACCACCCGTCTCCCCCATTGCCAGGCCCTTGGAGGCAAGCAAGTGTCCTCGTCCATCACTATCCCCAGAGCTCAGGCACAGGGGCTGGACAGAGTTCATGAGCGGGCAAGTGTCCGATTGTCCTGCATTGAGAGTCATAATGGTGGTGATCAGAGGGGCTGTCCCTGCGTGGTAGAGACCTCATTGTCCTGAAGGGGTGAGGAAGGAGCCCCTTTGGCCGGGTCCCCAGCAGCCCCTTGACCTGTCATTGTCATCCTGTTGACCCAGTCTGAATGGATGGGCCACCGTGGCAGGGGAGCAGCAATGCTGGAGCAGGGGGCTATAGGCAAGGGGCGTGGGGGAGGGAGTCTAGCTTGTTCACCAACGGGGGTCCTAGGATACCTGTCTCTCTTGCCTTTGGAACTCCCAGAGGGAATTCTGTGATTGGGATGACCCCCATACCCAGACTTCAAATAATGGCTCAAATGGATGAAATGGAACAATCTACAGAGACTCACAATAAGGCCCTGCATTTGAGGCCAAATGAGAGAAGAAAACAGTAAAGAGCCCAACGATGTGGTTTAAGAGCATTGAACTCTGGGTAGAGTCGCCTGAACAAAATGATGGCTGCACAAGCTTGTGGTAGAGCTCGGTGTCATTGCCTGGATCATAGAGGGAAGCAATGAAGCTTAGAACTACTTGGCTACAGGACACTTAAGGCCACCTCACCTGGCCTTCATTGGATCCTGTCCTCCCTTTTTTGGGGAGAGGGTGGTGGTGGAGGGGATGGTCTTTAGGCACTGGGAAAAGGTAGGGGAGAGCCAAAGGGTGGCAGACCATACAAGAACCCATAGTGACTTCTATAATAGTCTTATCTTTGGAAGATGGCTGGGAAATTGCCCTCTCCCAAAGAGGATCCTATTGTCCCTTCTCCAGGAAGTCTCCCTAGATTGTGATGAGTGATTTTCCCCAGCATGAACCATTCTGGGTTGGATGTGACCTTTTTTTTTTTTTTTTAAGTCTAGAAGAAAAGAGAAATCAAGGAGAAAGTATCAGTTGAGGGAGAGTCAGGCTGTAAAATGTTGGTATCATAAATAAATGAATATTCATAGCTTTCTCTACTCAAAGAGGGCTAGTCAAGAGAGTGTCTTATTCAATACTCAAATCACCCTTTTTTTGGATCTCTGTCGGAGCTCTGGGACTTCAGCCGGGGAGATGCTCAGGGTGAAATGGGGAATGGAGCCTCAGTTCTGCCAGGCTCCCTCAGCAGGCCCTGGCAGTGATGGGGGGGGGGGGGCTTTCTGCAATCTCAGCCTTCAGCCTTCCTGGTATTTCCTCTCAACATAGCTAACCCCACCAGCAAGAGGTTCGATTGCTGTGGAGGAAGGAGGGAACTAAGGGAAGGAGCCTTAGTTGGGATACATGCAAAAGGACGGTCCATGGAGGAGCTTATCCCTGAACCACTCTCCTCCTCTTCTGGTTTGTGCCAAGCTCAGTTCCTCCAGCTGCACTGAGGAAGGAGAGGGTAAGATCCTGGTCCCAGGGTGAGCCTCCAGGATTGACAACTCCTCCTAAGGGTTTCTAGAGCTGAAGGGTCTTGGTTTGGAGAAAGAGGTATTTCCAGTCATATTCAATCCTGCCAGAAACCTGAGGGAAGGGCAAGAGAGGGCAGAGGGGGTCTAGTCCTTCAGTGTGGGAGGGGTTCGGGCTCGGGCTCAGGCCTACTGGAATGTCGGACTCTCCGTGGGATGAGATCTGAAGCCCTTGGTAGGAATTTAGTATTTAGCTCAAAAAAGGTGGGTGGTGTGGATGTCTGAGAAGCAGAACTGAAGTAGACAGGAAGAGGGTTAGGCTGAAAGAAGGACTTCCACTCTTGGTAGAGGACCATGGATGACACAGAGGTAGCATCTTCTCCTGGGTCTGGAGTGCCCTCTTGTGGTAAAATGACTTTAAGACAATAGAAGATCTGGGGCTGCCTTCCTCATCCTCTACCACAGCCCGAAGCCATGAAAGGCACTTATTTCTGCAGGATATGGCTATGAGATGATGGCTGCTTCCAGCTTCTAGGGGTTGGTAGAAGACAGCTTTTTATGTCTCTCTTGGGCTCTATGGGGACCTCTTCCTATTCAGAGGCTGTCAGACTTTAGGATTCAAATGATAGCAGTTGGGGACAGGGGAGAATTTTGGGGCAGTTCGAAGTATGCTGAAACAGACACAGGATCTTGGAAAAGAATGGGCTCTCCATCCCTGGCAAGGACAAGCCCAGGTGGGGCACCCACCTGTAGGTCATGGCATCCTGCAGGGTAGTCTGCAGACCCATTAAGGCCTTCATCAGACCCAAACAGGAGTCAGAGTCCTTGATCATAGTGTTTATCATCCTCTGCCTCCAGCTTCACTGTGACTCTGTGACACTGGCCCAGTAGATCAGAATCATTTGAGACCTCATTCAGCCACTTTTACCCAAGGCCCAGGCTGGTAGGGCTGCAGGGATTGGCAGATATGAGACTCTTTCTTTGTCCCCACGATTATAGACCTGCCCTTTCAACCTGTCCCTTATGGAGTCAGCCTAAAGGCAGGAAGATCTTTTGGCTCAGGACTTCTCTGCAGCAGGAGCTGAAAAGGATTTCCCAGCAGGAGCCATCCTCATCTTCTAAAGGGATAAAACACCAGAACTGGCAGCAGTCAGGCCCGAGTGTCCGATTCTTCCATATTCAGTGGTGTCTGAGCTTCTGGCTCATGCTGTCCAGGCACCTGGAAGGGAAGGGAACAGGGGAGGGGGATAGCTCCAAAGAGCTCAAGTTCACAGTTCAGAGATGTTTGCCATGGAAAAGAGCAGGAAAGAAAGGAAAGGAGGCAGATTAGATCACAGGAAGTAAGGCAAGGTAGGATCAAAGGGCATGAAGACCTCATAGGTACAAGTTTTCTAGCTGTGTCTCACCTCCCAGTAAATCTGGTCCTCGTAGCACTGAGAATCTGATGGGGAGTCCAGATATGGAAACCTCAGCAGGAACCCTGGCAATGAGAGGCATACGTGAGACTTTTCTACCATCTACCCCAGGGGGAAGTCACTACCCAATGCCACAAGGCACAGAGGGACCAGAGGCATAAGGGCAACATGCCCTGCAGCAGGCAAACAAGAGCTACATTTGCTGAGCATCTACTCTGTCTAGGCCCTATGCCTAGGGCTTAACAATACCTTCCAGAGAAATTGCAGCAACCCTACAATGTGCCCTGTGTTACCAATGAAAAAACCAAGGCTCAAAGAAGTTAAGTAACTTGCACAGTCAATAATAGGCCAAGTCTTGTTATGAACCATAGCTCATCAGCTTTCTGTAGTTTCCCACTTAGAAGGGCCCAGAAAATGTTTACTGTATACATAAGTTATTAAATGAAGGAACTGAACCTTAGAGGATGAGATGGGTGAGAGGACAGTGGGTATTCTGAGTCAGGATTTTTTTTAAGACACCAAGGACAACCTGACCCAGTGTCAGTGGTCAGTCGGCCTTTGTGGAAGGGTTTGTACTATCGCCTGAATCAGGCCTCCTTCCCTCACAGATGATGGGGCCTGAGATGATATACCGCAGCTGGGGAAGGGCTGCCCTCTAGTGGTCAGAGGAAACAGCACATGTGAACGAAACCCAAGGAAAAGGGACCAACCACTTCCACTTAGCAACCAGGAAGGAGCAAGCATCCACTTGTACCCTCTCATCCAAAGGAGATCCCTTCCACCCAGGGAGATCCCCCTCACTTAGTGCCCCTCAACTTGATTCAGCTCATTACCTGGCACAAGTTAGGACCTCAATACATATCTGTGATAAATGAATCAATGTTGGGGTAGAGGATTCCAAGGCCCTTCTTCCAGAGGACTCCTTCTCTCTCTTCTCTCCATTTAGAACCTTCTACCAGCCTGCCACCCTCAACCAAGACCACTCACCTCCAAGACTTCCGCCCACAAAGGCAAACACCAATGTGACAGACAGCCCAAAAAGCTGGTACACGGCTTGAGATTTGGCACTGCGCTGGCCCTTAGCTATGAGTGGAAACACATTCTCCAGGCTGCAGGAAGAACAAGTTATGGAGAACCAAGGGTAGGGATGTAGGAAGGCACAGATGGAGTGTGGATCCAAGGCTAGTTATATATCAACATTCATACAAAGGACAGGAAGCAGCCAAAATGGCTTCCAGGGATCCTGGAGCCTGCCAGATGGAGTCATCCCCGGGCCTTTGCTGAAACCAGGCCATAGACTGGAATGCCATCCTGCTCATATGTCAGCAGATCCCACACATTTTTCAAGACCCAATTTGAGGTTCACTTTTGCCTACTCTTTCCTCTGAGGCCTAGAATGTGCAAATATAGATCCCAAAATCATTTGCTCAATGATCAGGAGAGCAGTCCCCAGGTTGGTCCCATTCTTTCCAGTTTCCTTATATGGTGAAAAAACTCCAGACTCCCACAGTATGGTAGATGAGTAGATGAATGAATGAATGAATGAATCAAAACACATGCTGAGTTTTTGTCATTATTGGCCCACAAAGAGGAGAGGAAGGGAGATCATTCCAATGGAATAACTTATGTGGGTAAGGAGAAACTCACCCATCTCCATAAGCTTCATGGGTGGCCAGTCCAGCCACAAGGACTCCCAGAAATGCTCCCAAGACCCCTGGCATACCGTGGAGGTTGTGGACACCACAAGTGTCTTCAACTTTGAATTTTGACTCTAGGATGGGCTGGAGGACAGGGTGGGTAATCAGGCTCACGTGTTCCCTCCCACACCCACCCTAAACCTGCTGAGGAGGTAGAAGTGACTCCATGTTCTACCCAGAGCTCTGAGATGTTACTGTACCGTTAAGAACTTGTACCCCAGTGTGGAGATGGTTCCAGCCAAGAAGCCAGCAGTAAGAGCCCCAAAAGGTGTCAGCATCATTTCCCCAGATGTCCCCACCACAACCCCTCCAGCCAGTGCTGCATTTTGGATGTGGACCTAGGGGAGAAGGAAAGGGCAAAGTTTTAGAGGCCTTTCAATCACCACACCACCTTCAACCCAACCCCAGCTCTTATAGTGGCACCTACTGCTTGTGGAAGAAGTCCATCTGCCATCTAACCTCTAGCTCTCCTGCTCTCTTCCCACTCTCCCCACCACTACCAGGACAAATAGAACCCCTTGTGCTTGTTTCCTTGGAGACTTCCCTGAACCATCTCAGACCTCTCTACCCCCTACCAGGCTGTCCCTCTGCTTCTTCAAGACCTCCTCTTCATACCATGTCAAGTCGCCCATCACCGCTGACAAGGGCTGAAAGGGCAAAGGTGCTGAGAGTGCTTGCAGTCAGGGAGTAGTATGTGTTGAGGGCTGTCCGATGCTGCACATCCCCCAGTGATGTGGGTGCAGAGTTGAAGCTAGGCCAGAAGATCCATAGGAAGATAGTCCCTAAATGGTAGCCCATGAGAGAAAGCAAGTGGCTCACCCACAAGTTTCAGACAAAGTCACCTGCTCTCTGCAGCCTCAGTTTCCTCATCCACATGTGAAACTGATAATAGTATTATTTCATAAAGTGAGGGTTAAAGGAAGTGATGCTGTGTGTGTGTGTGTGTGTGTGTGTGTGTGTGTGTGTGTGTGTGTGTGTGTGTGTGTGTGTGTGTGTGTGTGTGTGTACATGGGGCTTGAACTCAGGGAAGACCTGCTGTCTCTTAGCTTTTTTGATTAAGGTTGGTGCTCTGCTTTTTTTTTTTGTCGGTTGTGGGCTTGAACTCCTAGGACTGGGGGCTATCTTTGAGCTTTTTTGCTCAAGACTAGCATTCTTCTACTAGAGCAATATCTCCATTTCTGGCTTTTGGGTGGTTAATTGGAGATGAGAGGCTCACAGATTTTCCTGCCCAGGCTTGCTTTGAAGTGTGATCCTCAGATCTCGACCTCTTAAATTGTAAGGATTACAGGTGTGAGCCACCAGCGCCCAGCTGGTGCTCTACCATTTAAGCCACAACCCTAATTTTGGTGATTAATCAGAAATAAGAGTCTCAATGACTTTACTGCCTAACCTGGATGAACTGTGATTCTTAGATTTCAGTCTCCTGAGTTGCTAAGATTACAGACAGAAGCCATCAACAGTCAGCTGGAATATTGGAAAGTGGTTTTTTTTTTTTTTTTGTCTTGTTTTTTTTGTCAGTTGTGGGGCTTGAACTCAGGGCCAGGGCACTGTCCCTGAGCTTTTCTGATCAAGGCTATTGCTCTACCACTTTGAGCCTCAGTTCCACTTCTGTTGTGGAGGTGGCTAATTAGAGATTACCGTCTCACAGATTTTCCTGTCTGGGCTGGCTTTGAACCATGATCCTCAGGTCTCAGCCTCCTGAGTAGCTAGGATTACAGGTATGAGCCACCAGTGCCCAGCTCTGAAAAGGTTTTAAGCAGGAGGGAAATGGATTTGGAAAAGTCTCTGGGTGTGGATGGGTGGATGTGAGTGCCCCAGGGCTGAAACCAAAGAACGTGTTACAAAACTTGTAAGAACGATGAGCTCACACCTCAAGGCTTTCCATACAGAATCCAGGTACGAAGGGAATTCCCAGCCAGAACCCTGTGGTCCTGCGGTCCACCCCAGGAACCTTGACTGTAGATAGTCCCCACCGGCCCACACCCCAGGCATCTGAAACCAGTCATCCTATGGCACCCCACCTCAGCAGGCCTTACCAATCATGGCAAAGAGGTCCGAATGGTAAACAGAGCCCTGGCGATGCTTGCTCTTCTCCAGTTGGGGCCTGTAAAGGACCCGTGAAAAGACCAGCCCGAAGTAGGCACCAAATGTGTGGATGGTCATGGAGCCCCCAGCATCTCTCACCTGCAGAGGTAGAGCTGAGATGGACAGACAGCCCTGGCCCTCACCCAAACACCTGCACTAAGTTTAAAATCCCAGTCTTGACCACCCATGCCCTCACAGAATGCCAGTCCAGACTCACCCCCAGCAGGCTGAGGAGCACAAACTCATTGACGCCAAACATCACCACCTCCAGTAGAGCCATGAGCAGCAGCTGGACAGGCCCGGTCTTGCCCAGAACGGCCCCGAAGGAGATGAGCACCGCCCCGGCACAGAAGTCAGCGTTGATCATGCTGTAGTGGCACAAAATGGGAGGAGAGAGACAGGGAAATTGCTCCTGGGCCTCTGCCAGGCATGACACAGGGACAGCACAACACAGGCAGGGGAAGGTGAAGAGGGCAAGGGAGAGGGGGAGCTCTCCCCTGGGAGCCACAAGGAGTTATTCTACCCTTCCTGAGAGAAGTCTGAGAGAAGCTCAGTGACATGGCTGACAAAACTCACACTAAGTGGATGAACCAGAATGTGAGCCAAGAGTTCATCTAGCCTTGCCCTTTTCTACTATGCCAGCTAGCCTTGAAGCTCTTGGGAAATATGGGCCCTAAAAGAGTGGAGCAGTGGGACACAATGTGTGGGCTGAGATTGGAAGAAATCAGAACGGGCAGGAAGGGCACTGAACAGATCAATTGATGAGTCAAAAACAGGGGTCAAAGATGGGTGCAAGCGACTGTAATCCTACTTAGGAAGCTGAGACCTGGGGATCCTGGTTCAAAGCCAGCCCAGGCAGACAAAGCCACAAGACTCTTATCTCCAATTAAAAATCTGGAAGTAGAGCTGTGGCTCAAGTGGTAGTGCACTAGCCTTGAGCAGAAAGCGATAAAAACTCAGAGATAGTGCTCAGGTCTTGAGTTCAAGCCTCAGTCTCCATCCCAGCCGAAATAAACAAACAGGAGTCAATGACTCATGTCTGTAATCCTAGTTACTCCAGAGGCTGAGATCTAAGAATCGAGGTTCAAAGCCAGCCCAGGCAGGAAAATCTGTGAGACTCTTGTTTCCAATTAACTACCAAAAAGCTGGAAATGGCTCTGTGGTTCAACATGGCAGAGTACTAGCCTTGAGCACAAAAGGTCAGGGACAGCACCTTGGTCCTGAATTCAAGCCCCAGGACTGGCAGAGAGAGAGAGAGACAGAGAGACAGAGAGACAGACAGACAGACAGACAGACAGACAGACAGACAGACAGACAGACAGACAGACAGACAGACAGACACAGACAGAGAAGAGAGAGGGAGGGAGGGAGGTAAGTGGGAGGGAGAGAGAGAAAAGAGAGAGAGACAGACAGACAGACAGACAGACAGAAGAAAGAGGGAGGGAGGAGAGAGGGAGGAAGGGGAAAGGGAGGGAGATGGGGGGGGAGAGAGAGAGAGACCAGGGATCAGGAAGCACACCAGTAGGAAGGACAGTGAAGGGAGCCAGAGGCCTGCTGCTGCTCACCTCTCCACACCCACATAGATGTGACCATGGTGGAAGGAGTGGAAGAACCCCTGCACCAGTGTGGACCACTGCAGGGCAAAGGCGGCCAGGAGGAAGGTGAATCCCACGCTGCTGAAGCCATAGCGCTGCAGGAAGACCATGAGGAAGCCGAAGCCCACGAAGATCATGACATGCACATCCTGGAAACCTGCAGCAGGCAAGGGGCATGTGGAGGCATTGGAGTTGCTCTGGCCACGGTTCATAAACCTGTGCCTATGCTCTGGCTGTACCAGCCAGGGCTACCTATAAAAACTCCCCAGGCATGGCAGGGCCTCCCAAGCTTGAGCCACCTGAGCAGAGCTGACCAGCTTGGAGCAGTGGGGACCAGACTACCCCTGCTGTCCTCTGGTCAGAGCAAGGGACTAGAACCTTCTACTCTAATAATTTGTTCATTGAACTTGGTACCTGATGCTTTCACTCATTAGCTAGCGCTCTACCAACTGAGCCTCATTTCCAACCCAGGACAGTTTATTTCCCTCTTTTCTTGCTGCCTGGAAAGCTCAGTGCTGAACTGACAGGTCAACTGAAACAGTGTAGGCCTTTATAGCATTTGTTATGTCAAATGTTCTGTTCTATTTTTGTTTTTCTTGCTTCTATGGGATATGCATACCTAATCTAAAAATTTTAAACACGAAATGCTACAAAATTTAAAACTATACTGAGCACCAACTTGTTGTCCCAAGTGGAAAATTTCATACATAACCTTATTTAATGGGCTGAAAAGTGCAATAATACTGAAAATATTGTAGAAAATTACCTTCAGGCTATTTGTATAAGGTGCATATGAGACATATTAAATTTCTTGTGTAGACTGGAGCCCTAGCCCCAAGATACTTCATTATGTTTATGCAAGTATTTCAAAATCTAAAACACTTGAATTTCAAAATAAGGTATATTCAAAAAAATTTAGGTAAGGTATATTCAACCTGCCCATAGTTTTTTTTTTTTTTGGTCCGGTAGTGGGGTCTGATCTCTGGGCCTGGGCGCTATCCCTCAGCTCTTCAGCTCAAGGCTAGCCCTCTACCACTTGAGCCACAGCACCACTTCCGGTATTTTTCTTTTTGCTTATGTGGTGCTGAGGAATTGAACCCAGGGCCTCAGGCATGCAAGGCAAGCGCTCTGCCACTGAGCCACCTTCCCAGCCCAGTTTTTTTTTGTTGTTGTAAATGACCTCAAATCTCTTGTAGAAAGAAACAGATTCTAGGGCTGGGAAGGTGGCTCAGTGGTATAGTGCTTGCCTTGCATGCATGAGGCCCTGGGTTCAATTCCTCAGCACCACATAAGCAGAAAAAGCTGGAAGTTGCGCTGTGGCTCAAGTGGTAGAGCACTAGTTTTGAGCCAAGGACAGTGCCCAGGCCCAGACTTCAGGCCCCATGACCAGCAAAAAACAAAAACAGATTCCAAAGGGGGAAAAAAAAAATGAAGTGTGTGTGTGTGTGTGTGTGTGTGTGTGTGAGAGAGACCATTGGGGCTTGAACTCAGAGCCTTACACTCTCCCTTGGTTTTTTCGCTGAAGTGGGGGGGGCTCTACCACTTGAGCAATAACTGTATTTCCAGATTTTTACTGATTAATTGGAAACAGAAGTCTCTGCCTGGCTGGCTTTGAACTGGGCTCTGCAGAGTTCAGCTTTCTGGGTGGCTAGGGTTACAGGCATAAGCCACTAGTGCTCAGCTTTTTTTGTTTAATCTGAAAAGGCATCAGGAAATTATCAAACAATTCAATCAATAACTTTGTGAGGAGCAAAGTTCTTTGCTTTTTTGGTGCCATACAGAAAGATAGATAGGAACTGAGTTTTCAAGCGGAAGATTGTGTGTTGGAATTAGAGGCCAGCAGTTACCAGCAGCCAAGGACCCAGGGCCTAAAAGCCTCTGGCCTCACTAAGTAACCCCTGCAGTGCTTCTCCAGACCATTGTTCAGGTCTCTCTTCCTGACTTCTTTTCTCCTGAATAATGAGTAAAGAGACCTTGCCTTTCTGTGCCCAAGGACAGTAAGATACCAAAGGGGGCTGGGTCATGGTGCTCCAAGCCCATTACATGCACAAACTGTTCTGGAACTTGTTTTAAATAGTGATAGTGTTTATATCTCCTTACCCAGGTTTGTTTGGAGTCAAAACTCAATATCTGGCCATTCAACTGGAGTCTAAGCATCAAGTGGTTTCTCTCCCTGGGGAACATTTCATACCAAGAGTCTCCTTGGGCTCTGATGGGTAAAGGGCTAATACAATGAGAGATGGGATGATGGCTAGGATGATCCTCCCCACCCTTCGGGAGCATGAGCCTACATCCTGCCCCTTTACATCCCCCCAATTTGATTGGAGTAGATAAAAACTCTTTACTTAGCCAGGTGCTCAGTGACTAACATCTGATATCCTAGCTATGCAGGAGGCTGAGATCTGAGGATGGAGGTTTGAAGTCTTTCACAGCAGAAAAGTCTATGAGACTCTTATCTTCAATTAACCATCAAAAAGCCAGAAGTGTAGCTGGTGCTAATGGCTCATACCTGTAATCCTAGCTACTCAGGAAGCTGAGATCTGAGGATTGCAGTTCAAAGCCAGCCCAGGCAGGAAAGTCTGTGAGACTCTTATCTCCAATTAACCACCAGAAAACTGGAAGAGGCACTGTGGCTCAAAGTGGTAGAGTGTTAGCCTTAAACAACAACAAAAAATGAGTTCAGGGACAGCACTCAGGCCCTGAGTACAAGCCCCATGACCAACAACAACAAAAACCCAAAAAGAAGTAGAGCTCTCTCCTTGAGTGGAAAAGCTAAAGGAGTGTGTGTCCAGGCCCTGAGTTCAAGCCCTAGTACTAGCAAAAAATAAAATAAACCAGCTACTAGTTCATTCCTTTTTTTTTGGGGGGGGGGGGTCCAGTCGTGGGGCCTGAACTCTGGGCCTGGGCGCTGTCCCTCAGCTCTTCAGCTCAAGGCTAGCGCTCTACCACTTGAGCCACAGTGCCACTTCCAGCTTTTTTCTTTTTTGCTTATGTGGTGCTGAGGAATTGAACCCAGGGCCTCAGGCATGCAAAGCAAGCACTCTACCACTGAGCCACCTTCCCAGCCCCAGTTCATCCCTTTTTTAATTTATGGTATGACTTTGGGCAGGTCACATGTTTCTGAAACCCTCCCCAACATTTGAAAGAGGTGGATCAGACGCCCTGATGATTTTTCCTGCACAGAAAACACAGCCCTTCAGAGTGGCCATGCCCTTGACACTGGCCAGTCCCGGAGCTCACCAACAACTGCACAATTTCCTTTCATCTCCCGAATCAAAGGATGGTGGCTGCACCTTCCTCTGGCCCTGAACCTTTCCCTTGGACACAAGGAGAGGTGAGGACCGGGTTCATCAAAGCTCCCAGCACTAGAGACCTTACACCTCTCTCCTGCCCAACCTTTCCTCACCACAGGGTCAAAGTCCACAGGGACAGGAACCTAGAGCAGAGAAAGAACACAAATACAGCTATGTCCTTCTTACTGCACTGTGTGTCTGAGATCTAGCACTGCTGAAGGGCTAGAGGTTGGACTCCAGGAGGCTTTGTAACAGGCAGGCAGGGTTTTGAGGTCCTGAGTGAAGACCACAGAAAAAGCAAGCCAGGGGGTGGAGTTGGGGGCCAAGGAAGATAGCAAAGTCAGATTCATGGGCAGAAGACCTTCCTTTTCTTTCTTTCTTTCTTCTTCTTCTTCTTCTTTTTTTTTTTTTTTTTTTTGTTGTTGTTGTTGGTTGTGGAACTTGAACTCTGGACCTGGGTGCTCTCCTCAGCTCTTCAGCTCAAGGGTAGCACTCTACCACTTGAGCCACAGTACCACTTCTGGTTTTCTGGTAGTTTACTGGAGATAAGAGTCTCACAGAATTTCCTGTCCAGGCTGGTTTTGAACCATGATCCTCAGACCTCAGCCTCCTGAGTAGCTAGGATTACAGGTGTGAGCCACCAGTGCCTAGCAAGACCTTCCTTTTCTAGCCTCTGGACTCTTCCTTCTGAATTCCCTAGCTCTCTGGACAAACACATGACCCAAGAGTCAGCATCCCAGCTTTGCGGCTCTGATTTTGATCCTAGCTTACAACCTGCTCATTTTGCCTAGCCAGGGCTGGGGATGAAATGTGAGAAGGAATGAAGCATAGCCTCTTCTGGCTAGGTCTAGTGGGTCTAGTGCCTAATGCCTAAGACAGAGAGTAACCAGCCCACCCAGTATATCCCAATCTTCTTAGCTTCATTTTGCTGTGGCTGGGATAAGGTGAGGTGTGGCCAGTGTCACCAGCTCTGCATATAGAAAGTAATATAATAATAGCTTGGGAAGTTTTATAGGAGACTCTCACATCTTAGGTCTTGCTTGAATGAATATCCTTTAAACTAAGGCATCTTTTTTCCCTATTGCTCAGATGGAAAAAACTGAGGTTTGGAGATCTGCTCAGTATTTATGATGAAGAGTATTATGTCTATAGTTTTGAGGTTTGGCTGACTAGGGCATGAGTTACAAAGTAGCCTCCCCCAAAAATTCTTGAAGAAGCTGTATCTCCATAGAAATATTAACCTCCTCTTCCTGAATCTCTGTGTGTGTATGTACTGGGGCTGGAACTCAAGGACTGAACACTGTCCATTAGCTTCTTCACTCAAGATTGGTACTCTACCACTCAAGCCACACCCCCATTCTCCTTCTGAATTTTGTCAACAGGAAAGCAACCTGTGGTTCAAGGAATAGCCTAGCAAAATCCAATATGCCCAAATAGAAGGAAGGACAGGAGTGTGGCTAAAATGGGGCTTTAGATCTGAATTCAAATCCTACCACCATACCCAAATCCCACTTGATCCTAAGTCAACCACTTAATTCCCCATAGCCCCACCTTTGTCTCTTACACGCTAAATGAGATCATGGCTGGGCCTTCCTCAGCAGGGTACTTGGATGGTGGCCTACTATAAAAGAAGAATGCAACTCTAAGTCCAAGGATTCCCATTTCAAGGAGAGGTGCCCACATAGGGGCAGATCAGAGCACCTAAAAGCCCCCTCCCAAACACCTGGGGCTTGGAGGCTTTGCGCCCCACGCGTCCTCACCCGCACTCACTTGGGTAGCGAAAGTAAAACTCATTGTCCGAGTTACTGCGGTTGCCCAGGTGCCAGGCGGCAGCGTCGGTTTCGTGGTTGTAGCGGACAAAGATGGCAAAGAGGATGGCGGTGATACCCTGGAAGAGGAGGCAGAGCAGGGGCAGTTGCAGTCGCCGGCCCGCGGCGCGGCGGGGAGACTCGGCCATGGGACCGGGGCTGTGTAGGTGCAGGCTCTGGCTGGGGCTCCTGGCGCTCGGGACCAACTTGACACTCCCAGGTCCGGCATGCCAGACAAGTTTCGCCCGACGAAGAACCGCCCAGATGAGGCCACGCCCTCGCTAGGCCACGCCCTCGCCGCTGTAGCCTTGTGTTGTAGGGAAGGAGGGGGCGCTAGACTGGGCGTCGTGAGGTGAGCGGGGACTGGGCGCGGTTGGTCTTCCTACCCCGGTGTCTTGGGCGCTAGTTGACCCCAGCTCCCTGAGCTCTGTCCTGGTTGGGTGAAGTCCTTGAAAGTGACCCTGAAAAGGTGCATTTTGTTCTGCTAGGGCCCAGCTGCAGGACCTGGTGGTGGGTAGAGAGAGAGGACCTGCTCCCCTCGTATTTGGTATTGAAGAATCCCAAATCTGGAACTAAGGGGCTGGGAAGGTGGCTCAGTGGTAGAGCACTTGCCTTGCATGCATTGAGGCCCTGGATTCGATTCCTCAGCACCACATAAGCAAAAAGAAAAAAGCCAGAAATGGCGCTGTGGCTCAAGTGGTAGAGCGCTAGCTTTGAGCTGAATTGCTGAGGGACAGCGCCCAGGCCCAGAGTTCAGGCCCCACGACTGGACCCAAAAAAAACAAAACAAAACAAAATCTGGAACTAAGGCCAACAGGCCAAGGAGTCTTTATTAACCGCACGTTGACTACACCCCACTATTTGGGTAGTAGGATTCGGTGAGTTCTTTTTCCCATGAGGGTCTTTTAAAGGAAAAACCACATGCTGGAGAGGTGTTGTCAAAGCAAGCAAGCAAATTTACAGAAGCAAAACATAACCTTGGGCTGCAGAAGCAGAAGCAAAACATAATCTTGAACTGTGGAAGTAAAAGTAAAACATAGTCTTCAGCTGGTCAGCAAGACAATTACAAAAACCAAAACATAACCTTGTGTTGGGGAAAGTTTTTAGCTAATACAGCAATTCAGTACAGCTGGTGATAAACCTCAGAGTCTTCGGTGGCCTTCAGAAAAGTTTGTGATAAACTGCAAAGTTGTCAGCCTGGGAAACTTGAAAGAGGGAGAGTGTTCTTTTGCTTTTTAGCAAGTATGGAAAAGGCTTAAGCTGACTAATGGATTTTTGACTTGGAGTTTCTCTCTACAGAGGGGTTCTGCCTTTAATATTTGGCCCTATTTTTAATAATCAATAATTCTGTTTCTTTTCCTTTTTTTCTTTTGTGCTGGTTCTGGGGCTTGAACTCAGGGCTTGGGCACTGTTCCTGAGCTCTCTTGCTCAAGGCTAGTGCTCTATCACTTGAGCCACAGCACCACTTCTGGCTTTTTCTAAGTATGTGGTACTGAGGAATGGAACCCAAAGCTTCATGAATGCTCGGCCAAGCACTCTACCACTAAGCCACATTTCCAGCCTTGTTCTGTTCCTGATTTCACATTTCACGGTATTTCACAGGCTGGATGGAAGGAGTCTCTTCTCTCAAGATCTACATCCACTGGAGTCCTAGCAGGCACATAATGGGGTGTCAGACTTGTATGGAACACTTACTGTGAGCCAGACTATATAGGTGAACGGATGATTTCCACGCTCCCTTCCCCCCAATAGGCTATTGTTGGACAGATCCTGTAAGAAAACACCCACCTCACAGACCTAATCTCCACCCTTGTCCTCATCCATTCCATGGCAGCGCCTGCGCAGTAGGTGAAGCACTCTCTCACTTCTAGCCCCCGACCATATAAAAGGGGTCTCCAAGGAGCAAGACAGCTCCATTTTCTCCCTTTCTTCATGAGAACTTGCCCTTGTCAACTCTGCTGGCAATAAATCTTTTCTTCTACTTGACTTCTGTCCTCATGGGCTTTTGGGGTTACTTTCTGCCTAGGTTACATTTTTCCTTCAGATCCTGAGAAGGGAATTTGACTATCACTAGGGTAGTAAGTCTGTGATCCTGAGATACACAGGTGCTATGGGGGCTCAGGAGGAGGGGCTTCAGAACCCATAAGGTGAAGGCAGACTGGGAATGGACATGGAGAATCTTCTCTGGGAGGCAGTCTGGAATCACCTAGGAACTGGGCAAAGGGAAAAGGACAAGGGGACATTTCAGGAAGTGGAAGCAGCACAGACAGCAGTCTGGCCATATAAGAGGCTGGTGTGTTCAGAAACTGAGGCTGGGTGGAAGAGTCTGGAAAGGCCTTGAAGGCCGTGTTGAGAGACATGGCTTCTACCCAGTGGGTGTTGGGCCACAGAAGTTCTGGAAGGAGGTAGGAGGCCCTAGTACTACTGGTTCTGACACCTGACAGTTATAAGAGGCAGAGACTACAACAGCACATGGTGTTCCTGAACCTCTTCTTTTTTCCCTTTGCCCTTTCTCAGTTACTCTCCTTCTTCTTCCCCTCAGGGACTTGAACCTCCAGCATCTCCTGGACTATGGAAGACAGTTAGATTCTATATGTCCAGTTTTCCTCCCTTAAGTACCCAGGTAGGGCACATGTGGGAGCAAAGTTCAACCTCTGGTAGCATAGCTTCCAGCTGGCCCTCAAAGCCCCTGTTCAGAGCCTCTCACTACTTGCTCAGCAGGAAGGCTGATTTCTGGCCCCTTCCAGGTAAGGGAGATGTCTGGTCAGCAGTCCTATGATAATAATTGTGCATCCTTCTAGACCCAAACCTCTGCCCCAGAGATACTTCTTGGGCCTTGTTTCTGAGATGGAGTTGCTCTGGACTGTCCCAGAATAATCTAGACAGGCCCTGGGAGAGAAGAAGCCTTCAAAGCCTGCAGAACAAGGAGTAGGGAGCTAGTTGGTAGCTAGCTGGTGGCTCACGCGTGTAATCCTAGCTACTCAGCAGGCTGAGATCTGAGGATTGCGGTTCAAAGCCAGCCTGGGCAGGAAGGTCTGTGAGACTCTTATCTCCAATAAACCACTCAAAAACTGGAAGTGGCGCTGTGGCTCAAGTGGTAGAGCACTCGCCTTGAGCTGAAGAGCTGAGGGACAGCGCCCAGGCCCAGAGTTCAGGCCCCACGACCAGCAAAAAAAAAAAAAAAAAGAGCAAGGCACTGCCTCATTCTAGCCATCCTGATCTGTTGTCTCCTTGAACTCCTCTGGATCTCTGATTGTTCCTCTCCTCTCTGTTCAAACATTCCTTTAATGCTAACCCTGTACCTGTTTCTGGGGCTGCCATCCTGAGCTCCAGTCAAGAGCTAGGAATGTGGCTTAGTGGTAAAGTATTTGCCTAGCATGCATGAAGCCCTGGGTTCAATTCCTCAATACCGCATACACAGAAAAGGCTGGAAGTGGCTCTGAAGTTCAAGTGGTAGAGTGCTAGCCTTGAGCTGAAGAGAGTTCAAGCCCCACAACCACCAAAACAAAACAAAACACCCAAACCAGAAAAATGTAAAGTTCTGTTACTGTTGTGGTACTTGGCACCATTTTATTTTTATTTTTTACCTTTTATTTTTTTTGTCAGTTGTGGGGCCTGAACTCTGGGCCTGGGCGCTGTTCCTCAGCCCTTCAGCTCAAGGCTAGCACTCTACCACTTGAGCCACAACACCACTTTCAGCTTTTTCTGCTTATGTGGTGCTGAGGAATTGAACCCAGGGCCTCATGCATGCAAGGCAAGCACTCTACTACTGAGCCACCTTCCCAGCCCGATCTTTTTTTTTAGCTTCTCAATCATTATCTGGAAAGAAAACATTCTTGAGTAACATCATTAAAAACAGCTCTGATAAAGCACAGTTACTACTGCATATCATAAAACAGGTACAAGGTATTTTATATTCACAGAGGATGATATAGTACTGTCCTATGTCTATAATACTAAGGATACAATTAGGGGCTGGGAAGGTGGCTCAGTGGTAGAGCGCTTGCCTTGCATGCATGAGGCCCTGGGTTCAATTCCCCAGCACCACATAAGCAAAAAGAAAAAAAGCCGGAAGTGGCGCTGTGGCTCAAGTGGTAGAGTGGTAGCCTTGAGCTGAAAAGCTGAGGGACAGTGCCCAGGCCCAGAGTTCAGGCCCCATGACTGGACCAAAAAAAACAAAAAAAGACTAAGGATACAATTAAAAAGGCATTATTGAGACTTGATTCTACTTTTCTAGCAGAGGCCCCATGGCTTTCTTTTGAGTCATCAACTGTTATCAGGCTATTGGGCCTCCCTCCTGCCTCTTATTGCCCTATGAAATGGGGAGAGGATTGGATGGCGGTGGCTCACGCCTGTACTCCTAGCTACTCAGGAGGCTGAGATCTGAGGATTGCAGTTCAAAGCCAGCCCTGGCAAGAAACTCCGTGAGACTCATCTCCAATTAACCACCAGAAAACCGCAAGTGGTGCTGTGGCTTAAGTGGTAGAGTGCTCGCCTTGAATTGAAGAGCTGAGGGACAGTGCCCAGGCCAGAGTTCAAGCCCCAAGACCCACAAAAAAGAAAAAGAAAAAGAAAAAAGAAATGGGGAGAGGTTCACTTCTCACTCCTCATTCAATTTCAGGCCTACATAGGGCCAGGCCCCTGACTGCATCACCAGCTTCCCTCCAGCCTGGTTTGAACTTTGCCCAGTCTTTGACTTTTTGTCTCCAGTTTCCAGTAGTGACCAGCCAAGTGCCTACATGGTGGCTAAGGGAACCAGTGTCTGCTGCCTACCTTGCCCAGCTTGGCCAGATTGTCCTAAAGGATCAAGTATTAGGTTACTGAGTAACTGGAGGTTGTTTGGAACTGCTCTCAACCAGAGTCATCACCTTCCTCCTGCCTGATCTCTTGGCTCAAGAATCCCCAAAGCCATTTAGTTCCTTTAGTTTCACGGAGCCATCCTTGCCCTTTATGAAAAGAAAAAACAACTGCAAACCAGCAAAGCACACATACTTCTCTCTTCCTTCCTTCCTTCTTCCTTCATCACTTATTCTGTGTGCTGATCCTGGGGCTTGAACTCCGGGCTTGGGCACAACCTTAGCTTTTTTACTCAAGGCTAGTACTCTGCTACTTGAGCCACACTCCCATTTCAGCTTTTTGTGATAGTTAATTGCAGGTAAGAGCGTCACAGACTTTCCTGCTGCAGCTAGCTTCAAACTACAATCCTCAGATCTCAGCCTCAGGAGTTAAGATTATAAGCATCAGCCATTAACACCTAGCTTCACTTCTTTACTGTATGACATTGGGCAAGTTACTTAGCCCTCCTTAAAGCTCAGTTTTCTTATCTTTGGGAGTAATAATATTTCCTATGGGGATTCCAAATTAATTATGCAGATTACTAGCATCTTTTGCAAGCATTTAACAGATGTGGTGATTATTATTGTTCTGGTTATATAAGCAGGGTAGGCAAATGGGTCACTGGCTTCAACATACCAAGGTATATGGTGTCTCCAAGGAAAGGAACAGATGAGGGAGAAGATAGAGTCCCAATGCATTTTCCTGTGGGCAGCAGGGACCTTAACAGATACCTTGGGAAGTATCATCTAACAAAGCCCTAGTCACCAATCAATCTTAAACTGGAGATTTGGGGAAAGGCAGAACCTTTCTTCATTTGAACACCAGCATGTGCCAGCCCCTGTGCTAAGTACTGGTGATCAAGATGTAGTGCCTGCCTTGGGCCAGAGCTGCACTTGGAGATATGTAAATGAGTAGGCAAACCATAACAGACTAGGGGTGTGGCTCAATGGCTTAGAGTGCCTGCCTAGGAAGTATAAGGTCCTGAGTTCAAGCCCTAGCACCTCCAAAATAAAAAGGAAAGGATCATACCCACAGAAGAGATCATTCTACAGAAGGCTATAATGGTGGAAATAGGCCCCGGGGGGGGGGGGGGGGGGGATAATCTGGAATGGGTCCTAATCCAGGATGGGGATGGTCAGGAAAGACTTCCTAGAAGTGATACTTACGTTGAGACCCAGTCTAATTTCACAACTAGAGGAAGGAAGGAGTTGTCTAACACTCTGACATGAAAATAGAAAAGAAGATAGGGCTGGGAAGGTAGCTCAGTGGTAGAGCGCTTGCCTTGCATGCATGAGGCCCTGGGTTCGATTCCTCAGCACCACATAAGCAAAAAGAAAAAAAGCCGGAAGTGGTACTGTGGCTCAAGTGGTAGAGCGCTAGCCTTGAGCTGAAGAGCTGAGGGACAGCGCCCAGGCCCAGAGTTCAGACCCCATGACCGGACCACCCAAAAAAAGAAAAGAAAAGAAGATATACTAGCGAGCTCCTCAAAGTGGAGGTGAACAAGCCCCAGACCTCAACCTCCTCTGAAGATGACCACCTCTGCTGCACTACACAAATATGATTACACTTCAATACATGAGAGGACTCTAGTAGCTCATGCCTGTAATCCTAGCTACTGAGGAAGCTGAGATGGAGGGATAATGGTTCAAAGCCAACCTGGGCAGAAAAATCCATAAGGTTCTTGTCTCTAATAAACCATGCAGAAAAAAGCCAGAAGTTGTCTATGGCTCAAGTGGTAGAATCTAGCCTTGAGCAAAAGAAGCTCAGGGACAGTGCCCAGGCCCTGAGTTCAATCCCTAGGACTGGCCAAGTAACAACAACAACTACTACTACTACTACTACAACAACATGGCACATAATAATTAAATACAGCCTTTTTTCTCCAGAGGGTTACCCTATTAGCCTTCATTTAAAAATGTGTCCAAATCAGATGACTTATGTTGTTAAGCTTTCTTTATCTGTAAAAGAAAAGTGATGGTATCTTGGAGAACAAGGTTGTCAGAAGGCAATTACACTCAGTTTTTGTAAGCTTTGCATTCCTGCTATGTGCTGGGTGCTAAATTCTGGAATTAATGTCCTCCACACTGTCATCACTACATAGGACACAACCACACCCTTTTTTAGGATGTCAAGCTAGATAAGATGTATATTCAGTTTCTTTTTTTTTTTTTTTTCTTTTTGGGTCCGGTCGTGGGGTCTGAACTCTGGGCCTGGGCGCTGTCCCTCAGCTCTTCAGCTCAAGGCTAGTGCTCTACGACTTGAGCCACAGCACCACTTCTGGCTTTTTTCTTTTTTTCTTATGTGGTGCTGAGGAATTGAACCCAGGGCCTCATGCATGCAAGACAAGCGCTTTACCACTGAGCCACCTTCCCAGCCTGTATACTCAGTTTCTGAGGTCCATCTGTATCCTGTCCCAGCGATAAATATCTTGCCTTCTTTTGGAGGATCTATAGTTAATTCTTGAGCAGGATAGCTTAGAAAGGCAAAGAATACCTTCTATTGAAGGTAAAAACATGGCATACAATGACAGGGACATAGAATGATGAGACCCAGCTCTGTCCAAAAGAGAATTTGGATGAGTTTCATAACCTGGCTCAGACCTGTTTTCTCACCTGTTATATGTAAGTAATAATAATAATAATAACCTCACAGGACTTGTGTGAGTCAGTGTCCAAGAAGCATAAGATGTGTGGTAAGACATAGCTATTGCTGCTTTTAGGGAGAAAAGATGTAAATAAATGTTTTGGCTATTTCCCTTTATTCATCCTCCCAGTGTCCTTAGTACTGTGTTAACATCCTGAAACATAAGACAACTGGACCACAGTTCTTAGTTTTGAACATAGAAAAACAGTAATACATACCAGGTGCCGGTGGCTCACACCTGTAATCCTAGCTACTCAGGAGGCTGAGATCTGAGTATTGCCATTCAAAGCCAGCCCTGGCAGAAAAGTCCATGAGACTCTTATCTCCAATAAACCACCAGAAAACCAGAAGTGGCGCTGTGGCTCAAGTGGTAGAGCACTAGCTCTAAACTGAAAAGCTGAGAGACAGCGCCCAAGCCCAGAGTTTAAGCCCCATGACTGACAAGGAAGGAAGGAAGGAAGGAAGGAAGGAAGGAAGGAAGGAAGGAAGGAGGGAAGGAAAGAAGGAGGGAAGGAAGGAAGGAAGGAAGGAAGGAAGGAAGGAAGAAAGAAAGAAAGAAAGAAAGAAAGAAGCAAGCATACACCTGACTGGAACACATCAGAGAAGAGGGAACACCAGGGGGCAGTGGGCTTACTTCTAGAACAGGCTGTATGGATGTGACTACACTCAAAGATTGTGCCTATCATCTAAGAACTCAAAGGCTAAGGCAGGACAATCATGAATTCTGGACCAGCCTGGGGTTCCTAGGGAGACCATGTCTCAAAAAACAAAGGACAGGGTATGTAGCTCAGTGGTAGAGCACTTGCCTAGCATGCTCAAAGGTCTGGGAAAGGGAGGAACAGGGCTTGTGAAGGCACAGCCCATTTCCTTTCTCTAGTTCTCCCATGGATATGGCCACAACCAAATCCACCAAAACTACACTTGACCCCAGAATAGTTGTCTCCCATCTCCACCCTTCCCTATGCCAGGCACTGCTGTGCCCAGGCATCCTGAGCTTAGACTCTTACTTGCTGTTCTAGGCCAGCATCATCTTTTCCTCCCTGCCTTCCCCAAATGTGACTGGCACTTTTTCACACAAACCACTCTTTTCTGGAATAGAAAAAATTGGGTACAAATGTTTTTGTATAAGGCCAGGGACAGAGAACTTGTGAAGGTTATAAATCTTTGCCCAGATCCAGAAGGAGCTAGGATGAAGATGGTAAGATGATCCCTTAAGATCTGGCTGCTGGCTCTCAGCAGTCTGTGGCTGCTGAAGAAAGAATCAGAATTCAGCCTCTCTAATGTACATTTGGGAATGTGAGCTGCCTGCTTTGGGATTTTCCTTCTGCAGCTCTGCCTGTCAGCTGAGATCCCAAGATGTGGTGGGATATGATCTCGATCTCTCTCTCTCACTCTCTTTCTCTGTCTCTGTCTCTGTCTCTCTCTTTGTCTCTCTCTCTCCTCCCTCCTTCTCTCACTGTTTTGGGGTATACCCTAGGATTTGTCCATGAACTATTTTTCTCAAGGCTATCAATCTACCAGTTGAGGCACAGTTACACTTTCAGTTTTTTTGGTGGTTAATTGGAGATAAGAGTCTCTCAGACTTTCCTGTCCAGGCTGGCTTCTAACTGTGATTCCCAGATCTCAGCATCCCAAGTATTGAGGAATACAGGCACAAATTAACAGTGCCTGGTAAATCTGTGGCTCTTAGTGTGTTTTAGCAAAGTCATAACCATTCAGCAGTTCACTTCATAGCTATTTATTGAGCCAAATGTGCAACGTCAAACAGGCCCTGAAGACACAGCTGTGCACAGTCCACACTGTCCTTGCCCTCACAGAGTCCATACTCTAGTGGGAAGATACATAACAAGCACATAAATAGATACGTAAGGTGTAAGAGGTTTGAAGGAGCCAAAGCTGGACCAGAAGATAGAGTGACTATTAGATTGTATTAAAGGAAAACCTTAGGAGAGACAGGAAGAGGTAGAAGGGTTTTACAGATTCCTAGGGAAGAAGGTACCAGGCAGAGGGGACAGCAGATTCACTCGTCCTGAGGTGGGGTGTTCAATCTTGACTACTCCTATATGAAGTAGTCACCACTTGTTGGCCATCTTTTTTTTTTTTTTGGGGGGGGGGGGCCCGGTCCTGGGGCCTGAACTCTGGGCCTGGGTGCTGTCCCTCAGCTCTTCAGCTCAAGGCTAGCGCTCTACCACTTGAGCCACAGCACCACTTCCAGCTTTTTTCTTTTTGCTTATGTGGTGCTGAGGAATCGAACCCAGGGCCTCATGCATGCAAGGCAAGTGCTCTACCACTGAGCCACCTTCCCAGCCCCTTGTTGGCCATCTTATCCAGCCCTCCACCCTGGAGATTCTTACCTGCCCTCCCTACTGAGTTCCTCTTCTTCCTGCTTTCTCTGCTAGGCCCAGTTACTCTGAGGCAGCCTGCCACCTGGTGGCAACATACTGCTCCGCTTCATCCCCATACCTTCAACCAAGGCCTTCTTCAGGTGCCACGAATGCTTTCCTGGAGGAGCTGGACCTCCTGAAATAAGGCTGGAGGTGAATGACTCCTGACAGACAAATCCTTAGGTCCTTTAGGAAAGGACCTAAAATCATCTCTCCAGAGCCACTTTTCAACCATGGGTTCCTACATGGTAGTAACACTCCCCAAAGTGTCCCTGAACTCTTTTTTTTTGTCGGTCCTGGGGCTTGAACTCTGGGCCTGGGCGCTGTCCTTCAGCTCTTCAGCTCAAGGCGAGCGCTCTACCACTTGAGCTACAGCGCCACTTCTGGTTTTCTGGCGGTTTATTGGAGATAGGAGTCTCACGGTCTTTCCTGCCCGGGCTGGCTTTGAACCTCGATCCTCAGATCTCAGGCTCCTGAGTAGCTAGGATTACAGGCGTGAGCCACCAGAGCCCGGCTCCCTGAACTCTTTTACTCTTTTGGTAGAGCAAAAAAGTGAAGCCACAGGCTTCACTTCTGATTTTCTGGTGGTTAATTGGAAATAAAAGTCTCACAGACTTTCCTATCTGGGTTAGCTTAAAACCTCAGTCCTCAGATCTCAGCCTCCTGAGTAAGCTAGGATTATAAGCGGGAGCCACCAGTGCCAGGCAAGGCTTGGAACTCTGTGTGTGTGTTTTTTTTTTTTGGGGGGGGGGTCTGGTCATGGGAACTGAACTCTGGGCCTGGGCACTGTCCCTCAGCTCTTCAGCTCAAGACTAGCACTCTACCACTTGAGCCACAGCGCCACTTCCGGCTTTTTTCTTTTTGTTTATGTGGTGCTGAGGAATCGAACCCAGGGCTTCCTGCATGCAAGGCAAGCACTCTACCACTGAGCCACCTTCCCAGCCCCTGTACTATTTTTTTTTTAATCTGTCTTAAAATATAACTACTGCTGGGCACTGATGGTTCATGGCCACTACCACTCAGGAGGCTAAGATCTGAGGATTGTGGTTCAAAGCTAGCCTGGGCAGGAAAATCTGTGAGACTCTTGAAATAATTACCAAAAAAAAAAACTGCAGGTAGAGCTGTGTTCAAGTGACTAAAATAGCTCAGGAGCCACCACCTGTAATCCTAACTACTCAGGAAGCTGAGATCTGAGGATCACAGTTCAAAGCCAGCCTGGGCAGGGAAGTCCGTGAAACTCTTATCTCCAATAAACCACCAGAAGCTAGAAGTGATGCTGTAGCTCAAGTGGTAGAGCGCTAACCTTGAGCTGAAGAGCTGAGGGACAGCACTCAGGCCCAGGGTTCAAGCCCTATGACCAAAAAAAAAAAAAAAAAAAAAAAAAAGCTCAGGAAGCTAGGCACTGGTGGCTCAAGCCTATAATCCTAGCTACTCAGGAGGCTGAGATCTGAGGATCACCATTCAAAGCCAGCCCAGGCAGGAAAATCTGCGAGACTCTTATCTCCAATAAACCACCAGAATACCAAAAGTGGCCCTGTGGCTCAGTGGTAGAATGCTCGACTTGAGCTAAAGAGCTCAGGGACAGTGCCCAGGCCCAGAGGTCAAGCCCCATGCCCGACAAAAACAAAAAGTTACACTCAAAGAAATATACTAATTTGGGGGCTAGGAAGGTGGCTCAGTGGTAGAGTGCCTGCCTTGCATGTATGAGGCCCTGTGTTCAATTCCCCAGCAGCACATAAGCAGAAAAAGCCAGAAGTGGTTCTATGGCTCAAGTGGTAAGCGCTAGCCTTGAGCTGAAGAGCTGAGGGACAGCACCTAGGCGCAGAGTTCAGGCCCCATGACCGATGGAAAAAAAAAAAAAAAAAAAAAGAAAGAAATATACCAATTTTATTTTATTTATTCTTTTTTGCCAGGCCTGGGACTTGAACTCAGGGCCTAGGCACAGTCCCTGAGTTTCTTTTGCTCAAAGCTAGCACTCTAGGGGCTGGGAAGGTGGCTCAGTGATAGAGCACTTGCCTTGCATGCCTGAGGCCCTGGGTTCGATTCCTCAGCACCACATAAGCAAAAAGAAAAAAGCTGGAAGTGGCGCTGTGGCTCAAGTGGTAGAGCACTAGCCTTGAGCTGAAGAGCTGAGGGACAGCATCCAGGCCCAGAGTTCAGGCCCCACGACTGGACCCAAAAAAAAAAAAAGCTAGCACTCTACCATTTGAGCCACAGCACCACTTCCTGCTCTTTCTGCTTATGTGGTATTAAGGAATTGAAACCAGGGCTTCGTGCATCATGCTAGGCAAGCACTCTACCACTGAGCCACATTCCCAGCCCAATACACCAATTTTAAGTGCACCATTTGCCAAATTTTGTTAACTGCAAACTTTTGTATAGCTCAAATCCCTGTATAAAAATTTAGAACTAGCCAGGGCGCCATTGGCTCATGCCTATAATCCTAGCTGCTCAGGAGTCTGAGGTATGAAGATCATGGTACAAAGACAGACCAAGCAAGAAAGTCCATGAGACATTTATCTACTCAGAAAAAGCCAGAAGTAGTGCTGTAGCTCAAAGCGGTAGAGCACTAGTCTTGAGTAAAAGAAGCTCAGAGACAGTGCCCAGGCCCAGAGTTCAAGCCCTAGGACTGGCAAAAAAAAAAAAAAAAAGTGTGTGTGTGTGTGTGTGTGTGTGTGTGTGTGTGTGTGTGGTGTGTGTGTAGAAAGAGAGAAAGAGAGAGAGAGAGAGAGAAAATTCTGTAAGACCCTTTTTTTTTTTTTGACAGTCCTGGGACTAGAATTCGCCTGGGCGCTGTCCCTGAACCTCTTTGTGCTCAAGGCTAGCACTCTACCACTTCAGCCAAAGCACCACTTCCGGCTTTTTCTGAGTAGTTTATTGGAGATAAGTGTCTTACAACTTTCCTTAGATTTCAGCCTCCTGAGTAGCTAAGATTACAGGCATGAGTCACTGACACCCAGGTGTAACTTGTACATTAAGAAAACTTAAGCCGGGCGCTGGTGGCTCACGCCTGTAATCCTACTCAGGAGGCTGAGATCTGAGGTTCGCAGTTCAAAGCCAGCCCGGGCAGGAGACACCGTGAGACTCCTATCTCCAATAAACCACCAGAAAACCGGAAGTGGTGCTGTAACTCAAGTAGTAGAGCACTCACCTTGAGCTGAAGAGCTGAGGGACAGCGCCCAGGCCCAGAGTTCAAGCCCCACGACTGACAAAAAAAAAAGAAAAAGAAAAAGAAAACTTAAACACTGCATCTTCCTTATGAAAGTCTCATGGACTTTCCTGATCAGACTGGCTTTAAACTGTGACCCTCAGATCTCAGCTTCCAGAGTAGCTAGGATTACAGGCGTGAACCTCCAGTGCCTATGCCCTAAGACCCTTCTTTATCAATCCTGATTCATATTCTAAACCCTTTATCCAGACCATAGTAGTTTCACATCAGATTGCTAGTACCACTTTCTGCACATTTCCATTCTCCTTCCATACTAAAATATCTCCCATACTATTTTTTTTGTCTGTCATGGGCCTGAACTCTGGGCCTGAGACTGTCCCTCAGCTCTTCAGCTCAAGGTTAGTGCTCTACCACTTGAGCCACAGTGCACTTACAGCTTTTTTTCTGCTTATGTGATACTGAGAAATTGAACCCAGAGCCTCATGCATGCAAAGCAAGCACTCTACCACTGAGCCACTTACCAGCCTCCCATAGTATTTTTACTATTTTTACTCTCTTAGGTATACCTCAGCCCTACCAGACAACTGCCATTGGCTTTTAACAGTCTTTATCTGAATAATCCCATGTGGAAAGTTGAATTGTCTGCTCTGAGTTTCTCTACATTCTACTTCACACTCTATATTCAGGGGGTGAGGACGTTTGTCCTTATTTCTTTTCCTTTTGCCAGTCCGGACATGAATGCTGAACCTGGGCACTATCCTGAGCTTTTGTGCTCTTTCCTGAGTAACATCCAATGTTATCTTTTAACCTCCATCCCTCTTCAGTTTTGTAATTAATTATCTATCTTTACCACCTCATTAGGCAGTAAATAACCCCCCAACTATCTCCTAGTATATATGTATCCCCCAGTGCCTTACACAATGATTAGTACTCATTGCCATTTTTAAATTTTTTATTGTTATTATAAAGGCGATGTATAGAGGGGTTACAAATTATATGCGTTAGGTAAAGAGTACATTTCTTTTTGGACAATGTCACCCCTTCCCTTGCTCTCTCCCAGATTTTCCCTCCTATCCCCAACCACAAGTTGCATAGTTCATTTTCAGCATAGTCAATTAACATTTATTTTGAACTTGTGAATTAATCATTTGTAGAATATTTGTGTCTAGGGCCTCAGAGAGCATAGCTCAATTGTAGAGCATAATACTTAGCATAAAAGCCCTGGGTTCAACTCTCAAAATATATAAACACACCCTTATACACAGAGACACATACACAGAGAGAGAGAGAGAGAAAGAGAGAGAGAGACGAGAGAGAGAGAGAGAGAGAGAGAGAGAGAGAGAGAGAGAGAGAGAGAGAGAGAAGAATGCAGACATAAATTCTACCAGAGGCTTTTGGAAAGAGAGAGGGAAAAAACATGCACAGTACATTTTTTCTGCAATTCATTTATGGAATTGGGGCGGGTGATTTAACAGCTGTTTAGGAGCTAAGGCTGGGACAGATGAGTCCTTGCCTTCCTTCCCAGGAGTTTGTTGTGACACAGATGCTTGTAAGTTTTCCAAAATGGTCATCTGTTGTTCAGCAAGCTGAGTCTGAAGCTGGAGGTTGACATACATACAGTCTAGGAGTCCTAGGCATTCCTTGGGTTTAGCCTCAACTCCTGAAAGTAGAATAATAAATGTACAAAGGGACAAAAAGGAAAGAAATTTTTGGGAGGGCTCTGATAAGGTTCTCTATCTAATCTTCATGGGCACAATACAAATCACACTTTTGCTCAGCTGTCACCTTCTCAATGAAGCTTACCTGGCTATATTCTGGTTTTTGTTTGTTTTATGATTTTTTTTTCTTGTCAGTCATGAGGTTTGAATTCTAGGCCTGGGCGCTGTCCCTCAGCTCTTCAGCTCAAGGCGAGCACTCTACTACTTGAGCCATAGCACCACTTACGATTTTCTGGTGGTTAATTGGAGATAAGAGTCTCACAAACTTTCCTGCCCAGGCTGGCTTTGAACCATGATCCTCAGATCTCAGACTCCTGAGTAGCTAGGATTACAGACATGAGCCTCTGGCGCCCAGCTGTTTTATGATTTTTTTTTTTAATTAGCAGACATTATTTGTAAAAGAAATGGAGCTTCAGGCAGGCACCGGGGTTCATGCC
Organism: Dipodomys merriami; assembly: GCF_024711535.1. Classification (NCBI taxonomy): domain Eukaryota; kingdom Metazoa; phylum Chordata; class Mammalia; order Rodentia; family Heteromyidae; genus Dipodomys; species Dipodomys merriami. Next base: position 187,377 of record NW_027205515.1, on the reverse strand, counting down.
TGTAATCCTACCTACTCAGGAGGCTGAGATGTGAGGATCACCATTCAAAGCCAGCCAGGGCAGGAAAGTCCATGAGATTCTTATCTACAATAAACCACCAGAAAACTGGAAGTGTTGCTGTGGATGAAGTGGTAGAGCACTTGCGTTGGGCTGAAGAGCTCAGGGGCAGCGCCCAGGCCCAGAGTTCAAGCCCCAGGACTGACAAAAAAAAAAAAAAAAAAGAGGGGCTGGGAAGTTGGCTCAGTGGTAGAGAGCTTGCCTTGCATGCCTGAGGCCTTGGGTTCGATTCCTCAGCACCACATAAGCAAAAAGAAAAAAGCTGGAAGTGGTGCTGTGGCTCAAGTGGTAGAGCGCTAGCCTTGAGCTGAAGAGCTGAGGGACAGCGCCCAGGCCCAGAGTTCAGGCCCCACGACCGGACCCAAAAAAAAAAGGAATTGAAGCTTCACTATGACATTTTCATACGTGAGTATAGTTCATCCCAATCAAACTAGCCTCTTCTATCACTCTTCCTTATTCTAAAGCAATTTCAACCCAGGCTTCATTGTTCTATTTTCATATATACAGGTAAACTACTTCCACCAATTCATTCTCATTCACCCTCTCTGTCTTCCCTCTTTCTGCTGGTGCCCTTCCCCCAAAAGAGCCTCTTTTCCTTTTTTTTTTTTTTTCAGAAACCAAAGAGTTTCTGTTTTATCTATTTTTTTGGGGGGGGGGGTTCAGTCGTGGGGCCTGAACTCTGGGCCTGGGCGCTGTCCCTCAGCTCTTCAGCTCAAGGCTAGCGCTCTACCACTTGAGCCACAGCGCCACTTCCGGCTTTTTTTCTTTTTGCTTATGTGGTGCTGGGGAATCGAACCCAGGGCCTCATGCATGCAAGGCAAGCGCTCTACCACTGAGCCACCTTCCCAGCCCCTTATCTATTTATTTTTATTTTTATTACTTTTTTTGGTCATTTGTGGGGCCTGAACTCTGGGCCTGGGTGCTGTCCCTCAACTATTCAACTCAAGGGGAGAGCTCTACCACTTGAGCCACAACACCACTTCCAGCTTTTTCTACTTATGTGGTGCTGAGGATTCGAACCCAGGGCTCATGTATGCAAGGCAAGCGCTCTACCACTGGGCCACATCCCAGCTCCAGGGTTTCTGTTTTAATTTGAAACCAGTCACTGGAACACATTCCCCTTTCCTTAAGGATTTATTTTTCCCATAATATTCCTGGCCATATTGTAATTACTTAATCTTTGTCTAGGTCCCTCTTCTACTACATAAAGCTTCAGGAAGGCAAGGACATTGTATGATTTGTCCATTGCTGTGTCCTCAGCATCAAGAACACCTGCACATCATAAGTATTCATCCAGTGTTGCCTGTGAGGCCTGATTTTCCTTCTTTTTCTGTCAGTCATGGGGCTTGAACTCAGGACTTAGGAGCTAGCCCTGAGTTTTTTTGCTCAAGGGCCACTTTGAGCCACAGTGCCACTTTTTTGGTTTTCTGGTGGTTAAGTGGAGATAAGAGTCTCACAGACTTGCCTTCCCAGGCTGGTATAGAACTGTGATTCTGAGATCTCAGCCTCCTGACTAGCTAGGATTATTGGTGTAAGCCACCAGCACCCAGCTTTAACTTTCCTTCTAAGAGCTCAGACACCTCAGCCTCCTTCTCATACCTGACATGGTACCTCATTAGCAGTGAACTGAAGAGTACAGCAGCATGTGTTTTCAACTACAATAATGTAGTTAACTTTTGCAATTATAGGTCTGCATACTTCTTTGGTCTTGACTTCTTCTGAGGTCCTTAAAACCAAGAGTTATGAGTGCCTAAGGCTGGGCTCCCCATAGATATTTCAAATATGCACTGCCTTCCCCAGGGGGAGGATGAATAATAGTAGGTCAAAGAAACCAATATTGAGCTTCTAGTTAACCATTTTCTTCCCTGGCCTCTTTTAACTAACATGACTAGCAAGCATTGAGATTTTCATTTTATTTTATTCCTGTCTATTCTAACAAAGAAATGACACAATTTGGTAGAACTGGGATGAAAATAAAATCAACTGAATAATCAACAAATTACAATGAAGTGGAAACAAGCAATTATGAAAACTCCAGGTGAGCCTGCACACACAGTTGGCACTAGCTGGGAAAAGGTTAGCCCACCTCCTCCAACTTCTTCTCCCTGCTGAGTCTACTGGCAAACCTCCCTACATCTTTACCTGACGGCAGCTTTGTTGTCTGGAGGTTCAGAAAAGTGGCTGGTAGAGAAGTTGCTTGAACATCAATGAGACTGGGAGAAAGTTTTGCTCCACAAAAAGGCACATTATTATTTTCTTCATTGGCTAGAACAAAATCAGATGTTATACTAAATCAAAGCTTATTCCAGCAAGAGATGTCTTTCTTTTTTCCCTTTCCTGCTGCTTCTTTTTTTCTCTCCTCTCCCCCAAATCCAGATAGGGTCTTGTTATATAGTCCAGGATGGCTTCCAATTTGTGATCCTCCCATGCTAGTCTCCTGAATAGTATGATCACAAGACTACAAGCATGTTTTATTCTGGCCAATAGATTTTCAATTGAACCCAAGGACTCAAATATGCTAGGTACATGCTCTACCATTTGAGCCATACCCCCACCCCTTTTGTTTGTACTTTGAGATAAAGTCTAGTTACTTTGTCCTGGCTGACTTCAAACTTCAGACCCTCCCATCTGGGCCTCCTGAATAGCTGGAATTACAGCTGTGAACCACCCCTTAGGTACTGAGGTTTGAACTCAGAGAACTTTGGAACTTAGGGCTTTGGAATTTAGGAACTTGAGCTTGCTAGGCAGACACTTTACTACTTGGACATTGCCATGCTTTACTTATTTTTCAGACAGGATCTCAGATTATTCCCCCAAGACTTGCCTCAGACTTCCTATCTATATCTCTTGTGTAGTTTGAGATTACAGATGTGACCACCACACCTGGCTTAGTGCTTGACATGGATCTTGCTAACTTTTTACATGGACTGGCCTCAAACCATGAGACTCCTAAATCCTTGCCTCCTGAATGTCTGGGATTACAGGCATGAGCTACTATGTTTGTCCTTCTCCATTTTTGAGCTAGGGTTTCACTGTGTAGCCCAGGCTGGCCTCAAATTTGTGATCCTCCTGCTTCAGCTTCCTAAGTCCTGGAATGACAGGTGTGTGCCACTATACCAATTAGAACAGCTTTTCAAATTAAGATGAAACTAGCTGATAGGTCATACCCTAAATATCTTACATATCAGAAAGATATAGAGAAAAGAAAAAGAAAAAAGTGGGATTAAAGAAAACCAAGCAAGAAACAGGTGCCAGTGGCTCACACCTGTAATCCTAGCTACTTACTCATGGGGCTGAGATCTGAGGATTGTGCTTTGAAGCCGGCCAGGGCAGAAAAATCTCTGAGAGACTCTTATCTCCAATTAACTACTCAAAAACCAGAAGTGGTGCTGTGGCTCAAGTGGAAGAGCACTAGCATTGAGCACAGAGAGGCTCAGGGACAGAGCCTAGCCCCTGAGTTGAAGTCCCATGACCAACAATAAAAAGAAAACCAAGCAAGAGTGGGATAAGCTTAAGATCTAATTTACTTACATTTATCTTGTTAGCATACATTAGTTATACAGACATTTTTAAATCCTTATTGTTATATACTATATATTCATTAATGTACTAGATGCAAGTGCATACACATCATGGTTTCTAGGTGCTTGTTTTCTACTTAGGGAGATCCTATGTGGGGAAAAAAGGGCCTCTGATCTTTAGTTTTACTGAGCATACTTTGTGTGTGTGTGTGTGTGTGTGTGTGTGTGTGTGTGTGTGTGTGCCGTACTGGAGCTTGCACTTAGAACCTGGATACTATCTCTTACCTTTTTCCATTAAGGTTGACACTCTACCATTTGAGCCACAGCTCCACTCCGGGCTTTTTGCTGGCTAACTGGAGGTACACATCTCATAGACTTTACTGCCTGGGCTGGCTTCAAACCATGATCCTCAGATCTCAGCCTCCTGAATTGCTGAGATTACAGGCCTGAGCCACTTATACCCAGCCTTAGTATGCAATTAAATGCAAAAATAAATGTTTCAAAAAGAAAAGAGATTAATATGAATCAGAGAAGGCTCAGTACAAGTGGAGGACATTTATTATTGTACCTAAAAAAATTGGGGCTTGGGGCTGGGAAGGTGGCTCAGTGGTAGAGCGCTTGCCTTGCATGCCTGAGGCCCTGAGTTTGATTCCTCAGCACCACATAAGCAAAAAGAAAAAAGCCAGAAGTGGTGCTATGGCTCAAGTGGTAGAGTGCTAGCCTTGAGCTGAAGAGCTGAGGGATAGCACCCAGGCCCAGAGTTCAGGCCCCACAACCGGACCCCCCAAAATTTTTTTAATTGTGCCTCATGAATGCTAGGTAAGCACTCTACCACTAAGCTACAGTTTCCACCCAAGAACTTTTTTTTCCCTTTGAGACAAGGTCTTGCTATGTTGAGACAGCCTCAAACTTTGGATCTTCCTGCCTCAACCTCCCAAATACTAAAACTGCAGGTATGCTCTCATACCTGGCTTGGGATGAATGGAAAGGAAATTTCAAGTGGGAGAATAAAGGATATCATGAACAAAGGCAAAGAAAAGAATATGGCTGGATTGTCAAGGAGTCATGGAAACTGGCTAGGATCAGAAGTGGGGAGAGACTGAAAAGAAGGATGCTTTGATAGTAGCAAATCTGTGGTGTAGGCTCTCTTGTAAGAGACTGTGAGCCCTATCATGGACATATTACTTTTTTCTACTGAGCAATCCTTCCTCAGACCCAGGCCAGACTGGGACTGCACTTAAGCCCTTCTCTCCAACAAGAACAGGCATGTGAGCCAACAGAAGCTAATACTGGCATCTTGATCCTCTAAGGCAGCTGTGACAAGCAACTGGTATGTACATGAGGTAGAGTGGTTCACAGTAATACCCTGACATCAACATACAGACCCTGTATCAAAGCTTTCCTTTCTTCTGATTTGCTATCCTGGGAAGATGCAAAGCTGAGCCAAATGAAAGCTATTGTGGTCAGCATGCCATGAGAAATGTATAAAAGCAAGATGAGCGCCAGCCTTGAGAGGAAAAAGCCAAGTAAGAGAACTAATTCCTAAGTTCAATCCCCAGTATTGGCACAAAGAAAGAGGCAGAGGAAAGAGAGAAAGAGAGCGAAAGGAAAAGAGATACCAATAAGCATGGAACCCCCAGTTCTAATGCCCTAGTTTTTGCAGCCCTTCCTCCTATTATGTGAGCTACCACGTGTCCCTCCCAATTGCAGAAGTCCCTAAATTATTCTTTTTATGCAAGTTTAAGTTAAGCTGCTATTATAGTACCATAATCACATTTTAGATATATGAAATTTTGAAGAGGAAGTAGAAAATCCAAATAAAAATAAGATATGGAACTAAGATTAGATGAAAGGCAAAATATCCAGGCCAGCCATAAAAAGATGAAGCAGCTATAAAAATAAATTAGTGGGGAGAGACAAGGAGATGGGGGCATATACATACAGGAAAGAAAAGTGAGCAAATACATTGTCTTCAATGTACAAGAAAATCATTTTTATTAAATAAATAAAAATAAATTAGCTCTCCATGGCAAAATTTTTAAAAAAGAGAAAGAAAACTGGATAATTGAGTAATTCTTCCTCAGGAGTCAGAGATGAAAGGAAAAGGAAGTGGTGAAGTAGGTGGAAGAATAATGCATGGAAAAATAGAACTGTTGGGACTTGGAAACAATGAAAGTACTTGTGTCACTGGGGAGTCAATAACTTAGATCACCAAGGAAGAAAAAAAAAACAATAAAAAACAGAACTAGGGTTCTGGGTGCTGGTGCCAGGTTCCAGTGGCTCATACCTACTACTCCTAGCTACTCATACCTACTCATACCTAGCTACTCAGGAAGCTGAGATCTGAGGATCAAGGTTCAAAGCTAGTCTGGGCAGGAACGTCCATAAGACTCTTTTCTCCAATCAACCACCAGCGGTGCTGTGGCTCAAGTGGTAAAACACTAGTCTTGAGCTACAAAGCTCAGGGACAGCATCAAGGCCCAGAGTTTAAGCCCCATGTCCATCCAAAAAAAAAAAAAACAAAAAAACACAATAAACAAAAAACAGGACTAGGGTGCTGCTCAGTGATGGAGCACTTGCATAACATGTACAAGGCCCTGGGTTCAACAGCACTTAAAAAGAGAAAAGGGGGAATAAAACAGAAATCATTCAATCATATCTCATATAAGAGATAGCTAAGTGCCTAAAATGTATCAGGATAACACAGTAGGCTATAGATGTGATTGATACTTTCCTAGAACAATTTTGCATTGTAGAGAGTAATTAAGTGATAAAGCATGCACATTATTCTACCCATAAGTTCTGTGAGAGCTCCTCAGAGACCATGGAGTTGGGGAATTTGTCCTAAGAAGTATCTCAACTAGGATCTGAAGGATGAAAAGGGGTCTCATCATGAAAAAACATTCTTGGGGCAGAGGTGTGACAAGCAGATTATATGAAGAATGTCTTATATATGAAAATTTTCATTTATTCAAAGTGTCCCAGAAGAAATAGGATAGTAAAAGAAATATGTGCTCACACTAAGTGATAAGTGCTTTCTGTTGGTGAATCATTGAACCTATGAAAATGGAAATGTGTTAGAGAATAAGATCAGGGAGCAACACAAGGAGACAAAACAGAAAAATAGTAAAGGTGTTTTATATACATACATTCTTTGATATATATATATATACATATATATATGTATGTATATATATATATACATATATATACATATATATATGTATGTATGTATGTATATATATATATATATATATATATATATCTCTTTAACCACTTGAGCCACAGCACTACTTTGGTTTTCTGGTGGTTTACTGGAGATAACAGACACAGACTTTCCTACCTGGCCTGGCTTTGAACCTTGATCCTTAGATCTCAGCCTCCTGAGTAGATAAGATTACAGGCATGAGCCACTGGCACCTGACATTTGATATATTTTTTACCATGACCCTAGGATGTATTTTTTTTTACAATGACCCAATGAAATAGGTAATATTATCAACATTTTATTTTATTTAGTTTTGCCAGTTCTGAGGCAAGAACTCAGGGCCTAGGAACTGTCCACTTTAGTCACAGTGCTACTTCTGGCTTTTTCTGTTTATGTGATACTGAGGAATCAAACCCAGGGCCTCATGCATGCTAGGAAAGCACTCTACCACTAAGCCACATTCCCAGCCCCATTATGAACATCTTATTGAGAAAACTTAAGTTGAAAGTTAGCTCAGGACTGGACAACTAGCATGTGGCAGTGCTGGAATTAATCTTGGGCCTGGAGACTCCACAGCCATGCCTTTACCACTTTTGTAATTGTAAAAAGAGCTAGTTAACTTAAATGTCCCAGCTAAGGCATAGTAGTCAGTCTCATAGATTAAAAAATATCTACCACCCACAATTAAATGGATAGGTTCAGGATTCATGTACTTCCCTGACCACCAGTGGGTTTTTCCCATTCAAACTGAGGACCTGTTTGCTGCATTTAGTGAGATCCCTGCAATACAAAGTCTTGTTCTAAGTATTAAGAAGCCTAACAGAAAGGAAGAATACATTAATTCAATAATGACTAAGCATCTATTTATCAGGCCCAGTTCTTGGTATAGGAAATACAGTAATAATCCTTTTAGTGAGGAATACACAAAACACAAGTACTTCTTTTTTTTTTTTTGGCTGGTTATAGGACTTGAACTCTGGGCCTGGGAGCTCTTCAGCTCAAGGCTGGTGCTCTACCACTTGCACCACAGTGCCACTTCTGGTTTTCTGGTGGTTTATTGGAGATAAGAGTCTCACAGACTTTCCTGCCCAGGCTGGCTTTGATCGTGATCCTCAGATCTCAGCCTCCTGAGTACCTAGGATTACTACAGGCATGAGCTACTGATGCTGGGCAAAAGTACTTTCCAATTAAACAGTTAACAGGAGATTTAAAAAAAAAAAAAAAAAAAAAAAAAACAATGACAAGCCGGGTGTCAGTGGCTCACACCTGTAATCCTAGCTACTCAGGAGGCTGAGATCTGAAGATTGCCATCTAAAGCCAGCCCAGACAGGAGTGAAACCCTTTTTTATTATTATTATTGTTGTTAGTTATGGGGCTTGAACTTAGGGCCTCAACCTGGACGTTGACCCTGAGCTTCTTTGCTTAAGGCTAGTGATCTACCACTTTGAGCTACACCGCCACTTCCAGTCTTTTTTTTTTTTTTTTTTGGGTCTGGTCGTGGGGCCTGAACTCTGGGCCTGAGCGCTGTCCCTCAGCTCTTCAGCTCAAGGCTAGCGCTCTACCACTTGAGCCACAGCACCACTTCCGGCTTTTTTCTTTTTGCTTATGTGGTGCTGAGGAATCGAACCCAGGGCCTCAGGCATGCAAGGCAAGTGCTCTATCACTGAGCCAACTTCCCAGCCCAACTTCCAGTCTTCTAGTGGTTAATTGGAGATAAGAATCTCATGGTGACTTTTCAGCATTTACTGGCTTTGATCCTTAGATTTCAGCCTCCTGAATAGCTAGGATTACAGGCATGAGCCAGTGGCACCCGGCTTCCAGGAAACTCTTATCTCTAATTAACCACCCACAAAACTTCCATAACTATACATTGCCCCAACACCTACCGAATCTTCCCGAACTAGAGCCATCTCATCATTGTCATGTACAACCCAATCTTCCACATCATAAACATTATCCAATATATCCACTCCATCATCCCCAAGCACATAGGAAGTGGCACTGTGGCTTGAAGTGGTAGAGGGCTAGCCTTGAGCAAAAAGAGCTCAGGGACAGTCCCCAGGCCCTGAGTTCAAGCTTCACGACCCTCCCTCCCTCACTTTCCCGCCCCCCCCCAAAAAAAAGAAAAAGACACACATAAAACTAGTATCCCCAAATGCAGGGCAATTAGACCTCTGGCTTTGAGGGGGAGGGAAGTAGGGCCTCCAACACACACCTTTTCTGTTAGTGGGATGACTAGTGTGCTGCTCCATCGAACACCAAAAGGTGTGGTGCCTGGGAAAGAATCATAGCATCACATAATCAAATAACCCAAGCTTATTTTTACCACTGCCAATTCCATAAATTATCTCAGGCAGATCCAACTGAGCTATTCCAATTTGGGAAGGAAGAAATGTTAAGGAGTATTCTGTTCCATGGCAAATGTGGCTTATTGAATTGCTCATTCTCTCACATTCCTTTCGCTGGAAGTCGTTACTATTATTGCTTCCTTTTCCTCTGTACAAAACAGACAAAATCCAAACCTTAAGAGTATCTTACTAGCCGGGCGCTGGTGGCTCACGCCTGTAATCCTAGCTACTCAGGAGGCTAAGATCTGAGGATTGCGGTTCAAAGCCAGCCCGGGCAGGAAAGACCGTGAGACTCCTATCTCCAATAAACCACCAGAAAACCAGAAGTGGCGCTGTAGCTCAAGTGGTAGAGCGCTGGCCTTGAGCTGAAGAGCTGAGGGACAGTGCCCAGGCCCAGAGTTCAAGCCCCACGACCGACAAAAAAAAAAAAAAAAAAAAAAAAAGAGTATCTTACTAACTGGTCGCAGGTGGCTCACGCCTATAATCCTAGCTACTCAGGAGGCAGAGGTCTGAGGATTGCAGTTGGAAGCTAACCTGGGCAGGAAAGTCCATGAGACTTTTATCTCCAATAAGCTACTCAATAAGCTGGAGGGGGGGGGGAGGGTCTTACAAAGCCTGGCTCTGGTGGCTCATGCTTGTAATCCTAGCTACTCAAGAGGGTGAGATCTGAGAGGATCCAGTTCAAAGCCAGCCCAGGCAGGAAAATTCATGAGATTCTTATCTCCAATTAACCACTATAAAACCAGAAGTGGAGCTATAGCTCAAAGTGGTAGAGAGCTAAAGTGGTAGAGCACAAAAGCTCAAGGGCAGGGCTAGTAAGGTGGCTCAGTGGTAGAGCGCTTGCCTTGCATGCATGAGGCCCTGGATTCCTCAGCACCACATAAGCAGAAAAAGAAAAAGAAAAAAAAAAAGCTGGAAGTGGCGCTGTGGCTCAAGTGGTACAGTGCTGGCCTTGAGCTGAAGAGCTGAGGGACAGAGCCCAGGCCCAAAGTTCAGGCCCCACGACCAGACCAAAAAAAAAAAAAAGCTCAAGGGCAATGCCCAGGCCCTGAATTCAAGCCCCACAACTGAAGAAGAAGAAAAAAAAGCCTCATAACTTGCCTGTAATCCTAGCTACTCAGGAAGCAGAGATTTCCAATTAACTAGCAAAAGTAATTAAATTAAAAGAAATTCGGAGTGGAGGTGTGGCCCAAGTAGTAAAGCACCAGCCAAGAGGATGAGACCCTGAGTTTCAATCCCCAGTACCCGCGGTACACACACACACACACACACACACACACACACACACACACACGAGAAAAGGAAAAAAGTCTCTTACAAACAGGTAATTAGCTTCCATATTCTCTGATTTTTTTAATAGTCCTGGGGTTTGACCACTGTCCCTCAGCCTCTCTGTGTTCAAGGGTAGCGCTCTACCACTTGAGCCACAGCGCCACTTCTGGTCTGTTCTGCTTATGTGGCACTGAGGAATTGAACCCAGGGCTTCATGCATGCTAGTAATGCACTCTACCACTAGGCCACATTCCCAGCCCCTCTGATTTTTTTTTTTTTGCAGTGTTACCCTTTTTTCCTATTCAGTGTGGTAATGAATATTTGTCTCCCCCAAGTTCTTTAACAGACCTGGGGAGAATAAGGGTGGGAGAGGGGTAACTGGATGTGGGAAAAGAATATCTCAAAGCACTACTTTGAAATACTTTTGAGAAAAATGTGTCGATGTGGTCACTCGAGGAACACGTAACTCAACACGCAACTCCAACACCGTTCACAGTCTAAGAAAGCGTTTGCCTAAGAAGGGCAAAAATCCACACACAGCACCGAATGAGAGGCGACAAACCACAACTCCCAGCGTGCCTAGGGAAAAGGATCGTCGCCGCCCAACCCGGCTCCACGGGACAACACTTCACCCTGCTTCCAACCGGCCAGGTCTTCCTTCAACTGCCATTTCAGTCCCGTCCCTGTCTATTCCTCCCCGTTGCTATGGCTGGTATAAAACACTAGAAACTGTCATGCCGCTCTCGACCTTCACGGATCAACAGAAGCCAACGAACAACTTCCAGTTTCCTGACCTTAACAGCGGCGTTGATCCAAAGCCTTAGCCCCAATACCCGCCCAATAGTTGATACGCATGCGCATCACATGATGGCTAACGGCTTCAGTCTCTGCGCTTGCGCTGACGTTCACTCAGCACGCGGCCGGGAGCGGCCACCCCATTGCGCAAGCGCCTGTGCCTTCTCATTTCCATCATCGTGCTTTCTCTATCTAGCTTGCACTGCTGTTCTCGCGTTGGAGGCGGAGCTAATACGTCTATTGGTCTGTTTTAGTGTCAGTCAAAAAAGTAAGTGAGGTGATTGGTGGCAACTCGAAGAGTAGCGGGTTAAGGTGTCAACTCTGAGGAGGCAGCGTTTTCTGTGCTTCTCCCTGGTTCTCTCTCTTTCTCTCTCTCCAGAAGGTTCTGCGGGTTCTCCCGGGTCTGAGTACCCGGCTTTGCATCGCGCCGCCATGATGGGCCACCGTCCCGTTCTCGTACTCAGTAAGTTTTAGGGGAACAGGGAAGGGACTCTTTTTCTTTCTCCTCCTCTTTCCACACTTTAGAGTGTTGCCCCAGTCCGTCCCGCCATGACCTGGCCAACGAAGCCTTTCAGTTCCCCTCTCGTTTTTGGAAGTCCTTCCGCCTTCTTTTTTCTTTAGCTATGTTCGCCTCACTGTGCAAACTGACTTTCCCCTGGCCGAGTCTCTTGTCTTTCCACGTGCGTGTCTCGGGCAGCTCTTTCCCTCCGCGGCCACCCCCTTCCACGCCCCTGCAGCCTTTCCAGCATGATCCCCAGCGTGTCGCCCAGTGAATAATGGGTCTTAAAGTTAGGCCTACCTTTACATCCTCGTCTCAACCCATTACTAGCAGTATGACTGAAGGCAAAACTGAGTGTTTTCCTGCTAGTGTTACAAGGTTAATAGTATTTCTCGTAGAATTTGTGTAGGTAGGTAAGCCGCTTAAAAACAGGGCTCTGTCAAATTGTAAGTGGCATCTTCTGCCTTTTCGTTTCTTTTCTGTCTTTAACAGTCTTTCTGAAGCAACTTTGTTTGCCTCACTAGTCTGGGATGTAATCTTTCCCACTAACGAATTGAGTTTCCCCAAATTTCTCTGATGGTTTCGTTTTCCCTTTAGAAGTATCCCTCATTTCTCTGGGTACTGAGCACTACCTCCATTGTGTTTCCTTTATAACTTGTGTACTAGCCATTACCCCCTTCTTAGTATCCTTTGTATAACACAATGTTGGTCAATACTTTATTTTAACTATGTCTGGGAAAAGATCGTTTAACCTTGGGGTGGGAGCATGTATTCTTTCTATTGGAGTATAGTTCAATGAAGATTTTATGGCTGCCACTACCTGAAACGCGTGTTAGATTTTTGGAAATGGGGTGGGAGACTTAATGATTTAAACTGTAAGGAAATGTATAATGGGAGAAGGGTAATCTTGTCAGACTACTGGCTAGTGAAAAGAGAGCTGGGGGTATATTGCATTTATAAAATCTATTTCCAGATGTGTATAGGTCTAGCAATTAAATTCTATACTAACTTTTACTGATGGATTACAAGGCGTTCTGTTGTTGTTGTTGTTAGTTGTGGGGCCTGAACTCTGGGCCTGGGCGCTGTCCCTCAGCTCTTCAGCTCAAGGCTAGCGCTCTACCACTTGAGCCACAACACCACTTCCAGCTTTTTTTGCTTATGTGGTGCCAAGGAATTGAACCCAGGGCCTAATGCATGCAAGGCAAGCACTCTACCAGTAAGCCACCTTCCCAGCTCCCACAAGGCATTCTTAAGACGTCCAAACATGGGGTGACTAATAATTTGTTTTGCTAACCAGAACACTTTAGGAGAGTGTATTCTCATTCCACAGCATGCAGTTGAAATTAAGCTTTCACTAACTGCATGATCCTCATCACTAGTCCTTTGAGACTCTAATGATAGCTATGGATTCTTTTTCCAGAAATACACACAAAAAACTCATTTTTGAGGAGTACACTTTCGTGCTAAGGCACATTCTTGGGTCTCAGGTTATGGATCCCTGAATGTTGGCCCAGATTTTTTTTTTTCCCAGTCATGGAGCTTGAATTCTGGGCCTGGGCGCCGTCCCTCAACTCTTCAGTTCAAGGCTAGCACCCTACCACTTGAACCACAGTGCCGCTTCCGGCTTTTTCTGCTTATGTGGTGCTGAGGAATCAAACCCAGGGCCTCATGCATGCAAGGCAAGCAATCTACCACTGAGCCAACTTCTCAGCCCATGGTTAAGAATTTTTAAAAACTGCATTACAGAACGCCCCTGCTAGAAGTTTAGGAGACTTAAGGGTGTGGGAAAACTGCCAAAGGATTGTACACACAGTGGCTGGAGGGGGCAGGAGGATCTTTTAAGTTCAAGGCCAGCCTGAGCTATGTAGAGTAACCCTGTCTCAGCAGCTATTACAGGCATCAGCCACAGTCACCCAACACCTGTGTGTTTTTATTTGCAAAAACTGAGTATTATGTAGCTTGTGTACCATGGACAAACCTTGGCTGTTGACTTATGTTTTTATCTGTTTCAGGCCAGAATACAAAGCGTGAATCTGGAAGAAAAGTTCAGTCTGGAAATATAAATGCTGCAAAGGTAGCATATCCCTCTCCCACACAGTGCTGTTGTGCATGCTAAGCAAGTATTTTAACACTGAGCCACTTCCAGTTAGGAGGCATATCTTTTTTCTGAGTATGCCTCCAACTGTGTTCTCATATCTCTGTATCTGTTCATAGTAGTGAGTTTTCTATGTATCAAGGCTTTACAATATAGTTAAGCAGACAAAAGGTTGACTTCTCTTATTTTAAGACAAGTGTCAGAGGTAAAGGGAAGGATGCCTAAGGGAGTTAAGCCTAAGTTGGGCACTAGTGGCTCACCCTGGTAATCCTAGCTACTTAGGATGCTAAGATCTTAGGATCATTGTTCAAAGCCAGTGCAGGCAAAAAGGTCCATGAGATTTTTTTTTTTTTTTTTGTCAGTCAGGGGGCTTGAACTCTGGGCTTGTGTGCTGTCCCTCAGTTCTTCAGCTCAAGGCAAGTGCTCTACTGCTTGAGCCACAGTGCCACTTGCGGTTTTCTAGTGATTTATTGAAGATAAGAGTCTCACGGACTTTCCTTGCCTGGGCTGGCTTTGAACCATGATCCTCAGATCTCAGCCTCCTAGATAACTAGGATTACGTGAGCCACTGGCACCCGGGCCGTGAGATTTTTTTTGGGGGGGGGGGGGGTTCCGGTCATGGGGCCTGAACTCTGGGCCTGGGCGCTGTCCCTCAGCTCTTCAGCTCAAGGCTAGCGCTCTACCACTTGAGCCACAGTGCCACTTCCGGCTTTTTTCTTTTTTTTTTGTTCCGGTTGTGGGGCCTGAACTCTGGGCCTGAGCACTGTCCCTCAGCTCTTCAGCTCAAGGCCAGTGCTCTACCACTTGAGCCACAGCGCCACTTCCGGCTTTTTTCTTTTTTTTTTGTTCCGGTTGTGGGGCCTGAACTCTGGGCCTGAGCACTGTCCCTCAGCTCTTCAGCTCAAGGCCAGTGCTCTACCACTTGAGCCACAGCGCCACTTCCGGCTTTTTTCTTTTTGCTTATGTGGTGCTGAGGAATCGAACCCAGGGCCTCAGGCATGCAAGGCAAGCGCTCTACCACTGAGCCAACTTCCCAGCCCCCCGGCTTTTTTCTTTTTGCTTATGTGGTGCTGAGGAATCGACCCAGGGCCTCATGCATGCAAGGCAAGCACTCTACCACTGAGCCACCTTCCCAGCCCCGGCCATGAGGTTTTTATCTCCAGCAAAAAACTGGAATTATGTTTGGTTCTGGTGGCAGAGGGCCAGCCTTGAGTGAAAAAACCAAGCAAGATTGCGAGACCCTGAGTTCAAGCCATGTGTTGGCACAGAGTAAAAAAAGGATTGGGTGCTGATATCTCAAGTGTATAATCCTAGCTAATAATAATAGAGGTTCAGAGCCAGCCTGGGCAGAAAGTCCATATGATTCTTAATTAAGCACCGAAAAAAGCCAGAAATAGAGGACTAGTTGGGGGGTGTTTTGTTTTGTTTTTTGGTCAGTTGTGGGGCTTGAACTCTAGGCCTGGGCTAGTCTCATGGGCTGGGCACTGGTGGCTCACGCCTGTAATTCTAGCTACTCAGGAGGCTGAGATCTGAGCATCACCATTCAAAGCCAGCCTGGGCAAGAAACTCGTGAGACTCTTTATCTCCAATAAACAACTCAGGAAACCAGAAGTGGTGCTGTGGCTCAAGTGGTTGAGCACTCAGGCCCAGAGTTCAAGCCCCACGATGGACCAAAAAAGTTTCTCATGGACTTTCCTTCCTGGGCTAGTTATGAGCAAAAAGCTTCAGGGACAGGGACAGTGCCCAGACAGTTAAAGCCCAGGACTGGCAATAAATAAAGGTATTAAGCCTAATAATCTCTTACTGGGTACAGTTTTGTTACTGTATTTTAAAAAAGTATTCTATTTGTTTTTGTCCCCTGCTTGAGGGAAGAGCTACATTGATTTATATTTCTAGTGCCTACTGTAGATAAAAAGTATTCACTAAATATCTTCAATGGACTAGTAATAAAGTGGCTCAAAGTCCCACTTGGACCACAAAGTTTGGCCTGTTAAGGGAATTATCACTTTGGGATGCCCTTTCTTTCCTTCTTTCTTTCTAATTTCTTTTTTTCCTTCCTTCCTTTCTCTCTTTCTCTCTCTTTCTTTCTTTCTTTCTTTCTTTCTTTCTTTCTTTCTTTCTTAACATTTATTAGCCAGGTACTGGTGGCTCATGCCTGTAATCCTAAACTACTCAGGAGGCTGAGATTTGAGGATCACCATTCAAAGCCAGCCTGGGCAGGAAAGTCCATTAGACTCTTATTTCCAATTAACCACCATAAAACCAGAAGTAGCGCTGTGGCTCAAGTGGTAGTGGGCTCACCTTGAGCTGAAGAGTGCAGGGACAGCACTCAAATCCAGAGTTCAAGCCCCAGACTGATGAAAAAAAAGAAAATACTTTTTTCTTTTTTTTTGGCCGGTCATGGAACTTCTACTCTGGGCCTGGGCACTGTCCCTCAGCTCTTTTAGCTCAAGGCAAGTGCTCTACTACTTGAGCCACAGCACTACTTCCAGAAAATATACTTATTGATACATCTGAAAAATTACCAGCCCTACTTTTTTATTTTCTGTCGGGTTGTGGGGCTTGAACTCTGTGCCTGGGTGCTGTTGAGCCACAGCACCACAGTTTCCTAGTGGTTAATTGGAAATAAGAGTCTCATGGAATTTTTGGCCCATCCTGGGGCTTGAACTAGCCTGTGAGCTTTCCCTGAGCTGCTTTTTGCTCAAGACAAGCTTTCTACCACATGAGCCACAGTACTCGTATAGTTTATTAGAGATAAGAGTCTCTAGAAGTTTCCTGCCCAGGCTGTTTTCGAACTGTTATCCTCAGATCTCAGCCTCCTGAGTAGCTGGGATTACAGGCATGAGCCACCAGTGTCCATCTTGCCAACCCTACTCTTCAGAGGCATTATTGTTAACACTGTCTGTGTATATTGTATTCCAATGCATTCATACTGTTATCTCATTTGTGTTTATATATCTTATGTTTCCTTTCTATTAGACAATTGCAGATATCATCCGAACATGTTTAGGACCTAAATCTATGATGAAGGTAGAGTTATCTAATTAAAACTTAAACGCTACAGATTTTTTTTTCTTTTTTTCTTTCTTTCTTTTTTTTTTCTTTGTCATCTAAAACGCTTAATTTTGGTTTGTCTTAGATGCTTTTAGACCCAATGGGAGGCATCGTGATGACCAATGATGGCAATGCCATCCTTCGAGAGGTATGTTTTGTTTTCATTTGCTTTCTGGCAGCTTTGTAAAAAGGATCCATTAAGATTCAAGTTGGTAAGCTAGATATGGTATCCCATGCCTGTAATCCCAGCAGTGCAGAGACAGGAAGATTGTGAGTTTAAGGTCACAGCTTAGGCTACATAATAAGAAAACAAGGGGTAGGGATACAGCATGTTTAAGGTCCTAGGTTTGATCACTAGTGCACATAAACACAAAAAACATATGGATATGTAGGTAGGTAATGACGGTTTCTTAGAGCTATTAAACAAAACACTATAGACTGATTGACTTTAAAACAATAGAAACTAGCCAGATGTAATAGTACATATCAGTAAACTCAGTACTCTGAGGCAAGGAGGAGCTAAATCAAGAGGATCACAAGCTCAGGTCTAGCCTGGGCTGTGTGGCAAGTTTCAAGCAGCCTTGGCAAAACAACAACAAAAAACTCAGGACTGGATCTATAGTTTCAGTGTTTAGCAAGTGCAAGGCCCTAGGTTTAATCAACACCTCTGAAAGGAAGGAGGAAGAAAATTGAGACTATGTCTGAAATCTAGGTACATTCTAGCTTGTGATCATTTCTAGTTTCCTTCGCTTTTGTTAAACTCGTGGTCTGTGTCTTATTCTTCATTTGACTTAATCTTTAGTGTCTTTTTACAAGGATAATATAGATTGGGGATCTGACCCTAAATCTATATGACTTTTATCTTGAGTACATCTACAAAGATCCTGTTTCTAAATAAGTCAAATTCACAGGTTACTAGAGTTAGGACTCAGCATGTCTTCTCAGTGGACACAATTCAATTGCAATGTGGTATTTGCAATAAATAAGCTAGACATTAGATTTTCTGTCCTCAAGAAGTTCTAATAGGCTACTCTGGAGGCTGAGATCTAGTGTGAAGCCAGCACACACGTTCTAAGAGACTCTTATCTCCAGTTAAACTACCAAACAAACTAGAAGTGAAGGCGTGGTTCCAGTGATAAAATAGCACCCCAGCCCTGAATTCAAGTCCCAGGACACATAGTCAAAAAAACTAATAGTTAAATTTTCACAATAGCTTTTATCTCTGGGAGTCATTTTACATTTTTTAAGGTATAGTAAAGCAGTAAGAAGGAAGTTTGTGTAGAAACACGAACTCAAGAGTTATGGCCAAGCAGGTTTGTTTAAGAGGTCTCTGGTTCTTGATAATCTGCATTTTTTTCTTCAGATTCAAGTCCAGCATCCAGCAGCCAAATCCATGATTGAAATTAGCCGGACTCAGGATGAAGAAGTAGGAGATGGGACCACCTCAGTAATTATTCTTGGTAAGAGAATAGAAAGCTAAAAAGGGAAATTACAATGTCAGTTTTGTGTTTGTTAGGTTTTGGCATTTGAGCTGTGTTTGGGCATTTTCCCTGATCTCTTCTGGCTCAAGGCAGTGCTCTATACCTGAGCCACAGCTCCACCTCCAGCTTTTTTTGCTTGGTTAATTGAAGAGTCTTATGATCTTCAGATCTCAGCCTCCTAACTATACTATAGGCTTGAGCCATACCCTCCTGGTATCTGAAACTCTTATCTCCAATTAACTAAAAAAAAGCTGGATCTTGGGGCTGGGAAGGTGGCTCAGTGGTAGAGCGCTTGCCTTGCATGCTCGAGGCCCTGGGTTCGATTCCTCAGCACCACATAAGCAAAAAGAAAAAAGCCTGAAGTGGCGCTGTGGCTCAAGTGATAGAGCGCTAGCCTTGAGCTGAAGAGCTTAGGGACAGCGCCCAGGCCCAGAGTTCAGGCCCCACGACCGGGGGGGGGGGGGGGGGGGGGGAGGGGGGGAGCTGGATCTGAAAAGCTTGATATTGCAAAAAAAAGGGGGGGAGGAAATAGCATCTAAGCAGGTAATATAAGCAATTTACAAAATATTTTTGAGAAAAATCCATGATATCTTAAATTTTTTAGGGATTAAACTAAGATTCTTTTTGCTGTTTGCATATAGTTGTATTTCAAAATTACTCCCCATCCTTTTAAAAAAAAAAAAAAAACAACTTTTTTTTGCCAGTACTAGGGTTTGAACCATGTCTCAACCTTGCTCAGCTGTCTTTTTTTGGGGGGTGGTTGTGGCTTGAACTCTGGGCCTGGGCGCTGTCCCTCAGCTCTTCAGCTCAAGGTTATCCCTCTACCACTTGAGCCACAGCGCCACTTCTGGCTTTTTCTGCTTATGGGGTGCATCTCTTAGATTCATTTTCTGTGTTGATTATATATAATATGTAATTTTGTGTACAGGTGTTCACGCATATGAACGTGTCCATAGTAGGTCTGCCTTCCACTTGTGAGTGAAAACATATATAATCTGTTTCTGTTGGTTTCTTTCTTGACTTCAGCTTTTTGCTGGTTAAGTGGAGAGATAGTCTCTTCTTGATTTGTCTGTCATAGCTGGCTCAGAACTGGGATCCTGAGACCTTAACCTCCTGAGTACCTAGGCATATGGAGAGATAGTCTCTTTTTGATTTGTCTGTCATAGCTGGCTCAGAACTGGGATCCTGAGATCTTAACCTCCTGAGTACCTAGGCATAAGTCAGTCATTCTTTTTGCTTTCTTTTTTTATTTTTTTATTTTTTTGTCAGTCGTGAGGCTTGAACTCTGGGCCTGGGCGCTGTCTCTGAGCTCTTCAGCTCAAGGCGAGCACTCTACTACTTGAGCCACAGTGCTACTTCCAGTTTTCTGGTGGTAGAGATTTTTTTTTTTTTTGGGGGGGGGGGGTCCGGTTCGGTCGTAGGGCCTGAACTCTGGGCCTGGGCGCTGTCCCTCAGCTCTTTAGCTCAAGGCTAGCGCTCTACCGCTTGCCACAGTGCCACTTCCGGCTTTTTTCTTTTTGCTTATGTGGTGCTGAGGAATCGAACCCAGGGCCTCAGGCATGCAAGGCAAGCGCTCTACCACTGAGCCACATTCCCAGCCCTCTGGTGGTAATTAGAGTCTCATGGACTTTCCTGCCAGTCTGGCTTTGAACAGCAATCCTCAGATCTCAGCCTCCTAAGTAGCTGGGATTATGGACTTGAGCCACAACTACACTTTTGGCTTTTTTTGTTTGTTTGTTTGTTTCTAATTGGAAATAAAAGTCTTAAAGACTCACTGCCCAGGTTAGCTTTGAACTGTGGTCTCACAGATCTCAGACTTTTTTTTTTTTTTTTTTTTTTGGTCGGTCGTGGGGCTTGAACTCTGGGCCTGGGCGCTGTCCCTCAGCTCTTCAGCTCAAGGTGAGCGCTCTACCACTTGAACTACAGCACCACTTCCGGTTTTCTGGTGGTTTTATTGGAGATAGGAGTCTCACGGTCTTTCTTGCCCGGGCTGGCTTTGAACCGCGATCCTCAGATCTCAGCCTCCTGAATAGCTAGGATTACAGGCGTGAGCCACCAGCGCCCGGCGATCTCAGACTTTTTTAGTTGCTAAGATTACAATAGGATTACAAGTGTGTACTACCTTCATCCAGCTAAATGTTTTCTTTAAGAATTGGTGTGTACCAATTACAAAATTCAGAATACTACTAGAAGCTAAATGATAAATCAGGAAGGGTATGTTTGTTCAAAGAGATTTTTTTTTTTAGAAGTATAATGAAATTGCCTTGATATCCTACTACTTTTTAAAATATTACCATGGCATCTTTATTTTTTTCCAGCGGGAGAAATGTTGTCTGTGGCTGAGCATTTCCTAGAGCAGCAGATGCACCCAACAGTGGTAATCAGTGCTTACCGCATGGCACTGGATGATATGATCAGCACTCTAAAGAAAATCAGGTATGGGATGGTCAGATATGGATAGTAGTGGACATGGGAGACCTAGAAAGCTAACTGATCTCTTCTTTTTTTTGGGGGGGGGGGTACGGTCGTGGGGCCTGAACTCTGGGCCTGGGCGCTGTCCCTCAGCTTTTCAGCTCAAGGCTAGCGCTCTACCACTTGAGCCACAGCACCACTTCCGGCTTTTTTTGTTTTTTGCTTATGTGGTGCTGAGGAATCGAACCCAGGGCCTCAGGCATGCAAGGCAAGCGCTCTACCACTGAGCCACCTTCCCAGCCCCCTGATCGCTTCTTAGGTAAGAAAGAAAAGACAAGCCAGGCACCAGTGGCTCACACCGGTAATCCTAGCTACTCAGGCAGAGATCTGAGGATTATGGCTCAAAGCCAGCCTGGGCAGGAAAGTCCATGACTCTTTATCTCTCTCCAATTAATCACCAGAAAACCAGAAGTGATGTTGTAGCTCAAGTGGTAGAGCCTTTGCTTTGAGCTGAAGAGCTGAGGGACGGTGCCCAGGCTGAGTTCAAGCCCCATGACTGACTCCCCCACCCAAAAAAGAAAAGAAAAGAAAAGCCAAGTATGTCTCTCACATGTGGTTTTAGACTCCAGTACCATTTTGTGAGAAATGAAAGCAAAATGAGAAGGGAAATAAAAGTTTTAGAGTGTGTAATTCTAGCTGCTTAGAGGAGGTTGAGATCTGAGATCTAAGTTCAAAGCCAGCCTGGGCGAGAAGGTCAGACTTTTATCTCCACAATTAACTACCATAAAAGCCAGAAGTAGGAGCTGTGACTCAAGTGGTAAAGCGCTAGCCTTGGTCATAAAGAAGGTCAGGGATGTAGCCCAGATCCTCAGTTCAGCCCCGAGGACTGGCACCGAAAAACAAAACAGCATTTAGAAATGGAGGACTGGAGCTGGGCACCGATGGCTCACGCCTGTAATCCTAGCTACTCAGGAGGCTGAGATCTGAGGATCACCATTCAAAGCCAGCCCAGGCAGGAAGACTCTTAGCCCTAGTTAACCACTAGGAAACTGGAAGTGGTGCTGTGGCTCAAATGGTAGAGAAGGATTCTAAGTAGAGAAATATAAAATGACCTATAATTCTTCAAAATGTATTTTTAGGTGCATACTACTTGGTTTGTTTTTTGTTTTTGTTTTTTTTGTAGGTCATGGGGCTTGAACTTAGGGCCTGGGCACTGTCCCTGATCTTTTTGGCTCAAGACTAGCACTCTTGCCACTTGAGCCACAGCACCACTTCAGGTTTTCAGCATTTCATTTCCATTCATGAAAAGCACCAAGACTGAAAATGTTTGGATTTAGTGCTTGGAGAACTTGATTTTGGTGTATATTTGTTTAATGTCAATAGGCTAATGAAGGGTATGTAAAAATGCATGACTTCACAGAAGTTTAATTGTGATACACTATATAGAATCATGAAAAACAGTATTAGAAGTTAATTTTTTTGTCATTTAAAAAGTAAGTCCTGGGACAAGGGAGTATGGCTTAGTGGTGCTTGCCTAGCATGCATGAAGCCCTTGGTTGATTCCTCAGTACCACATAAAATAAATGAAAGAAATAATATAATCCTATTTAGGAAGTTGAGATCTTGAGGATAGATGTAAAGTCTACAAATCTTCCATCTCTATAATAACCAGCAAAAGCCAGGATAGGACTAGCGGCATAGATCAAGTAGTAGAGTGCCAGCAAAGCAAGCCAAGCAAGCATGAGGTCTTGAGTTCAAAACATTAACCTCAATAGCACCTTACTGTGTTGTTTTGCTCTTTATATGATTGAGTCATTGGGTACATAAGTAATTTAGTGAACTTCGTACTACCTACTGTTAAGCAGGTGTGTAATGAATATGTGGAGCTTGTTAGAAAACTTTTCATTAATAAGCGGCTGAATCTAGGGTCTCATATACAAGCTCTCTACCACTTGAGCTATACTCTATCCTGATGGCAGTTATAGGATTGGAATTCATACTACAACACTTGAGCCAGGCACTTACCTTAGCCTTTATCTTTGTTTTTTGTTTTGTTTTTTGTTCCGTCATGGGGCTTGAACTCTGGGCCTGAGTGCTGTCCCTCAGCTCTTCAGCTCAAGGCTAGTGCTCTACCACTTGAGCTACAGCGCCACTTCTGGTTTTCTAGTGGTTTATTGGAGATAGGAGTTTCACGGACTTACCTGTCGGGGCTGGCTTTGAACCGTGATGCTCAGATCTCAGCCTCCTGAGTAGCTAGGATTACAGGCATGAGCCACTGGCGTCTGGCTTAAACTTTGTTTTTAAGATAGACTTGATAACTGTCCAGGTCTAGAACTTAGGATCTTCCTGTCTCCTGTCTCTTCCTTTTTCCTTCTGGAATTTCATGCGTGCACTACCACAACTGACTGAAACAAGCAATGACTGCCTACTAAAAATACTCTATGTGTGTGCGCGCGCGCGCACGTGTGTGTGTGTGTGTGTGTGTGTGTGTGTGTGTGTGTGTGTGTGTGTGTGTGTGTGTGTGTGTGTGTGTGTGTGTGTGTGTTGATACTTGGGCTTGAACTCAATCTCATACTCTTTTTTTTTTTTTTTTTTTTTTTTTTTTTTGGTCGGCCGTGGGGCTTGAACTCTGGGCCTGGGCACTGTCCCTCAGCTCTTCAGCTCAAGGCGAGCACTCTACCACTTGAGCTACAGTGCCACTTCTGGTTTTCTGGTGGTTTATTGGAGATAGGAGTCTCACGGTCTCTCCTGCCTGGGCTGGCTTTGAACCTCGATCCTCAGATCTCAGCCTTCTGAGTAGCTAGGATTACAGGCATGAGCCACCAGCACCCGGCAACTCAATCTCATACTCTTGCTTGGATTTTTGGCTCAAGGCCTGCCCTCTCCCACCTGAGCCACATTTCTACATCCAGATTTTTGCTGGCAGTGAAGATAAAGATAGATAAAGTGTCTCGGGTTTATTTGTCCAGCCTGGCTTCAAACCACTAAGTCCTTAGGTCTTAGCCTCCTGAGTAGCTAGGATTACTCAAGAGGCTGAGGTTTGAGGATCGTAGTTAAAGCTAGCCCAGGCAGGAAAATCTGTGCGATTCTTATCTCTGTAAAACCAAAAATAGTGCTCTGGCACAAAGTGGTAGAGTACTAGCCTTGAGCACAAAAGCCCTAAGTTCAGGACCTGGCATGCACACGTGCACAGACACACACAAAACCAGTTATAGAGCTGTGTTCTGAGTAGTTTTATAGTGCACAAAGAGCTTATTTGGTTGAAGCAGAAGGTAAGAAACAAATTATTTTTGCTGTAAACTTTGTATCTTTCTGAAAAGAAAAGAGACAGGATTTACCTCTTGATGTCCCTTTTAGTATCCCACAAAGGAACACTCATTTGCCTCTTAGACCATTGTTAGAACAGAATATTATAGAAGAGACTTGGTTAAATGTCTTAAGTTGCCAGCTGAATATATTACCCGGCTTTCTTTTCTCCAGCACCCCTGTTGATGTTAATAACCGTGAGATGATGCTGAACATCATCAATAGTTCAATTACTACTAAAGTAATCAGTCGGTGGTCTTCTTTGGCTTGCAACATTGCCTTGGATGCTGTCAAGACTGTACAGTTTGAGGAAAATGGCCGGAAGGAGATTGACATCAAGAAATACGCAAGAGTGGAAAAGGTAAGTTGGTCTAATACGTACTTTTAGAATGAATTATTTTCTGGTGTGAATTATTGCATTTGTGAAGGAATTAATGTCGGGCAAGGTGTCTTTAATAAGAACTAGGAAAAGCTGGGCACTGGTGGCTCACAGCTGTAATCCTAGCTCCTCAGGCTACTGAGATCTGAGGATCATGATTTGAAGCTAGCACAAGCAGGGAAGTCTGAGTTTTTTGTGTTGTTTTGTTTTGTTTTGTTTTGTTTTGTTTGTCATTCCTTGGGCTTGATCTCAAGGCTTGGGCTCTGTCCTTGAGTTTGTTTTACTCAAGGCTAGCATTCTACCACTTGAGCCACAGCGCCATTTCCGGCTTTTTCTGTTTATGTTGTGCTGAGGAATCGAACCCAGGGCCTCATACATGGAAGACAAGCATTCTACCACTGAGCTACCTTCTCAGCCCTTAAATTTTTTTTAAAGATAACTGGATTTCTGTGGGCTTCAGCTGACCCTCAGATTGTCATGACCCAAGATTACATTGAGGAACAAAGTATTAGCAATTACTTTTGAGTTTAATGAAAGAAGCCACTGTAGAAACTTAACGTAATTTTGTTTTGCTTTTTGTAGTACTGGCAATAAGTAGTTTTGAATTCATGAAATAAGTGCCCATAGTCTGTTTTCTCGTCTTGGTTGTAGATTAAAGTGGGTCTTTTTTTTTGTTCAGATACCTGGGGGCATCATTGAAGACTCTTGTGTCTTACGAGGAGTCATGATTAACAAGGATGTGACCCATCCACGAATGAGGCGCTATATCAAGAACCCTCGTATTGTGCTGCTGGATTCTTCTTTGGAGTACAAGAAAGGAGAAAGCCAGGTAAGATTTCTATCCCTGTTCCTTAAAGTGGAATCTGATATTGACAAGGACAAAAGAGATGAAAATTAGTGTTATTTACATAAATACCACTGACTTAACATTTCTTGAAAAGTACTGGTAATGTTTTACAGATGAGTCTGACGCTCAAGAGTGCTGGGGGTCAAGAGGGAAGAAAATTAGTTCTGCATTTGTTAAAATTGAATCAAATAGCCAGGTGTGGGGTCACGTGCCAGAAGTCTTAGGTACTTAGTCTACTGACACATTATAACAATTTAAAACCATCATAATGAGACCTTCATCTTGAGAAGAAAAGCCAAATAAGTATTCATCTTTCTCTCTGCTTGATTTGGTATCTTGTTTTGGTACCCTCCTTTCATTGGCTTTGAGATTCAATTAACCTGTTAAGCTGGGGATACCAGTGGCTCGTGGCTATAATATTAGCTTAGGCTGAGGCCTGGAGAATTATGGTTTGAGGTCAGCTCAAGCAGACAAATCTGAGAGATTCCTGTCTCCAGTTAACCAGAAAAAGGCTGAAAGTGGAGCCTTATCTCAAGTGGTAGAATGCCAGTATGAGCGAAAGAGTATAGCCAGTTGGTTTATTTACTTAAGAAACCAGCCCAAATCAAGACTTAAACCAACTTGTTTGGCTTTCATTTTCATTTAAATTTGTTTATTGTGGGTTGTGGGCTTAACTTAGGCCCTGGACCCTGTACCACTTGAGCCCTAGCACCACTTCCTGTTTTTGAGTGGTTAATTGGAGATAAGTGTCAAGGGGACTTTTCTGCCTGGGTTGGCTTTAAACTGTGATCCTCAGATCTCAGCCTCCTGAGTAGCTAGAATTAAAGGCATAAGCCACTGTCTCCTAGTTGTTTTCCATTTTATATTTTTCATGGCACCTTTCCTAATACATCTAAAGGACATAAAAGAGAAGTTAATTTAACTTTGAAGTACTAAAGGTGAATTACAGAGAGCAGGAAGCCTACAAAGCTGTAGAACAAAGCCACTGGATCTTAATAAGGATTGAAAACAAGAATCAGCTTAATTATTGTGAATAGTTGTGACCTGTATTAACCATGCATACTGGCAGAATATAGGTAGCATTGATTGAACCTTGATGGTCAGACAGTTCAGAGGAGTCAAACTGAAATTAAATAGTCAAACTGAATGGTAAACTAGAGTTAAATTGGCTTACAGATGTAGGGACATAATTTAACATTCTAACTCATGTTTTAAGGGATCTGTGAGGAGTATGTAGAGAAAGCATAGTTGGGCTCACGCTTAAGTTTCACCAGCCCAGGCCTTTTTCTTTTTTTTTTTTTTTTCCTCTCAGTACTGAGGTTTGAACTCAGGGCCTTAGGTCGGTGCTTTATCCAGCCTTTTAAATTATTTCATGCTTATGTCCTAGTGGGCCTATACTGTGATTCTTCCCATTAATTGGATGGTAGGCACATACCTCCTCCATGCCCAGCTTTTTGGTTGAGATACAGTCTTGCAAACTTTTCTGTTTGGGCTGGCCTGGAACCATGATTTTCCCAATCTTAACCTCTTAAGTATCTCAGATTTTAAGATATCTGAGTTACACCTACTGCAACTTTTATTGATTGAACTGGGCTTTCAACTTGCTTACATCGTCCTTATACCATGATTCTACTGATCTTTGCTATGATGACAAGCTTGAACCACTGTGCCTTAGCCCAACCTATTGTTTTTTAAAAAAATCTGTGCCTCCTCTTCATCATATAGACTGACATTGAGATTACCCGAGAGGAAGACTTCACCCGAATCCTTCAGATGGAAGAAGAGTACATTCAACAGCTCTGTGATGACATTATCCAAATGAAGCCTGATGTGGTCATCACAGAAAAGGGTATCTCAGGTTAGGCTCCATTCATTTTTCTAGCCTATTGGAAGAGAATGGATGCTTCTGTTCCTCACTCATGTTCACATAAACCTAATAAGTGTAATATTGAAAGCATTTTGAGTTCAAAACCCAGGAGTTGACATCCAGCTTGACATCTCTATTCTTGAATTTCAGATTTAGCACAGCACTACCTCATGCGGGCCAATATCACAGCCATCCGTAGAGTCCGGAAAACAGACAATAATCGCATTGCTAGGTGAGTAGTAGTCAAAAGTTACCCTTTGTTTCTTTTTTTTTGTAGCTATATAATACAGTTTTTACTTGAAAAAACAATAGTGTATACTAACACATAGAAAAACCTAAGTGTAGCTGTCTGCCATCTTCAGAAGCTTTCTAATCCAACTATCACCCCTTAACCATTAGTGAGCAGCTAGTATGTAAGACATCTGTAATCACTACCTTGGTAGGTGTCTATTAAATTTCTAAATGCCACTTGTTAAAGATTACTGTTCTTTTTTTGGTCATGGGGGTTGAACTTGGGTTGGGTCTGTCCCTCAGCTCTTCAGCTCAAGGCTGGCACTCTTATCACATATGCCACAGTGCCACTTTCAGTTTTCTGGTGGTTTATTGGAGATAAAAGTCTCATGGAGAGGCTGGGAAGGTGGCTCAGTGGTAGAGTGCTTGCCTTGCATGCATGAGGCCCTGGGTTCGATTCCTCAGCACCACATAAGCAAAAAGAAAAAAGCCGGAACTGGTGCTGTGGCTCAAGTGGTAGAGTGCTAGCCTTGAGCTGAAGAGCTGAGGGACAGCACCAGGCCCCATGACCAGCAAGAAAAAAAAAAAAGGAAAGAGTCTCATGGACTTTCCTGCCCAGCCTTGGCTTTGAACCACAATCCTCAGATTTCAGCCTCCTTAGTAGCTAGGATTATAGGCTTGAGCCGCCAGCACCCAGCTCAGTGTCCATTTTTAATGCTAATTTATTTAAAATGATAAATATCCTACTGTGTTAAAGGTCCAACTTTGAAAAGGTGTTGTTTTTTTTGGGGGGGGGGTCCGGTCGTGGAGCCTGAACTCTGGGCCTGGGCGCTGTCCCTCAGCTCTTCAGCTCAAGGCTAGCACTCTACCACTTGAGCCACAGCGCCACTTCCGGCTTTTTTTTCTTATGTGGTGCTGAGGAATCGAACCCAGGGCCTTGAGCATGCAAGGCAAGCGCTCTACCACAGAGCCACCTTCCCAGCCCCGAAAAGGTTTTGTTTTGACTCAATTTTGGTCGCTCCATTGTTCATTGGCTCTGTAACATTTAATACTGTATTGGGACAGGCCAAAAGTATGGGGTGCATGGTCAACAACCAGCTAAAAGTTAAGAGAGCCAGGTGCCAAAGCCATCCAGGGCAGGAAAGTTTGTGAAACTCTTTACTTCCAATTAACCACTAGAAGTGGAGCTTAAGTGGTAGAGTACTGCTATCCTTGAGCAAAAAAACTTAGGGACAGCAACCAGGCTCTGAATTCAAACCCTGGCACCCAAAGGAAAAAAAAAAAAGAGTCAAATATGTATTTCCTTATTCAGCTCTTGCTTGCTTGGCCTTGGTATCTTTTTTTTTTTTTTTTTTTTTTTAATGCCTTATTGGCCTTGAGGCCCATTTGGGCATTTGGGGATGACTAATTAATTCCCAGCCACACACTATCCTAGGGAAGTGGGTAAAAAAGTATTTTTGCAGTCATCTGGTTTTCCCTACCTCCTCCACCCAATAGAGCCTGTGGGGCCCGGATAGTCAGCCGACCTGAAGAACTGAGAGAAGATGATGTTGGAACAGGAGCAGGCTTGTTAGAAATTAAGAAAATTGGAGATGAGTACTTCACATTCATCACGGAATGCAAAGACCCCAAAGCCTGCACCATTCTACTCAGGGGTGCCAGCAAAGATATTCTCTCGGTGAGTCAGCCTTAAAAGAGTGGGTTTTTGTTGTTGTTGTTGTTTTGTTTTGTTTTTTCATTTGTGGGGCTTGAACTGTGTCCCTGAGCTCTTCAGCTCAAGACAAGTGCTCTACCACTTGAGCCCCAGCACCACTTCTGGTTTGCTGGTGGTTTATTGGTAATAAGAGTCTCATGGACTTTCTTTCCTGGGCTAGCTTTGAAGCACGATCCTTCTGGCTTTTTCTGTTTATGTGGTACTGAGGAATCAAACCCATGGCTTGATTCATGTTAGATAAGCACTCTACTGCCAAGCCATATTCCCAGCCCTTCCTTTTTTGAGAGTTCTTAAAGGGTCTAAAATCATCCTGCATTGATTTTGGTAAACTGGAAGCTAATACTGGGATTTAAGCTTTGGACTCACACTTGCTCAGTTTGCATATTCAGCTGGCATTCTAACCACTAGAAGGATACTTCTAGTCCCTAGCTTTGGTACATCAACTTTAAAAGAGATTTTAGCTAATAAATTTTAGCTAGTAAATAGTAAAACAATTGAGACTACATCATGTAATTTCCTAAAGGTCACAGATAAGTAGGAATGAAATCATGTTTAATATAATAAACACCTAACATGGTTTAGGTGCCCATCACCAATCCTCTTCCAGACAATGTACCCTGGTCCCTTACAATTGTGAGTTACATATTGTTCCCTGTAACATCTCAGTTACTGAAGTTTCAAGGATATTTTCTCTGATGTGGCTTACTAACATTGGCAGTCAGGAAATCCTTGTTTTCTCTGAGTCATCAGGCTGGCTTGACAAGTGATCATTACTATCTGCTTCTCCAAGGAAGTGGAACGAAACCTCCAGGATGCCATGCAAGTGTGCCGCAATGTTCTCCTTGACCCTCAACTGGTACCTGGAGGTGGAGCCTCTGAGATGGCCGTGGCCCATGCCTTAACAGAAAAATCCAAGGCCATGACTGGTGTGGAACAGTGGCCATACAGGGCTGTTGCCCAGGCTTTGGAGGTCATTCCTCGTACCCTGATCCAGAACTGTGGAGCCAGTACCATTCGTCTACTTACCTCCCTTCGGGTGAGTTCTCTTTTATTAGTGAGTTAAGGAAAATTTCCTGAGGAGATAGTTTTATATGTCCAACTTGTTTTTACAATTTGTTTATTCAAATATGCCTTCTTTGATTTTTACTGTCCTTTGTAACATTTTTCCTTATTGCTCAGTTTTTTACCTAATGCTTTCTGCCAACTTGTTGCTGAAATTTTCTCCTAATTTTGTTTTAAATGTAGGCTAAACATACACAGGAGAACTGTGAGACCTGGGGTGTAAATGGTGAGACAGGTACATTGGTGGACATGAAGGAACTGGGCATTTGGGAGCCGTTGGCTGTAAAGCTGCAAACATATAAAACAGCAGTGGAGGTGAGATATGTATAACAAGTGTGTATGTTATTTGTTTCCAGATAAACCTAAAAGCCGTTATGTTTGATTTAGTCTTGAAGGAAAGTTCACAGAAGACAGTTTATTTCTCCAAAGATCTTTTTTTTTTTTTTTTTTGGCGGGGGGGTCCAGTCGTGGGGCCTGAACTCTGAGCCTGGGCACTGTCCCTCAGCTCTTCAGCTCAAGGCTAGCGCTCTACCACTTGAGCCACAGGGCCACTTCCGGCTTTTTTCTTTTTGCTTATGTGGTGCTGGGGAATCGAACCCAGGGCCTCAGGCATGCAAGGCAAGCACTCTACCACTGAGCCACCTTCCCAGCCCCTCCTCCAAGGATCTTCTAAGGAATTCATTCTATTTCTCTACTTAATCTTTAGTTTACACAGCAGAACTACATCTTTTGCTTAGGAACTGCATTCATTTTACATTCAAGACTGAAAAGGTAAATCTCAGATAAAATGGTAATTCAGTGGAAGGAGCTAGAAGATAAATCTTTTTTAAAGGAGCACTTGTGTGTGTCTTTGTTTAATTTGTAACAAGGCCTTACAGACAGGTGCAACCAGTAAATCCTCTTCTGCAACCCAGAACTCATTGCTGATATGAGATTTTGGTACATGTAAGAAGGAATATGATTCCTACAGCAGTTGTCAATGTGAGGTTTTAACTCACACAGATTGCTATGAGAATAAAGTTGATGTAAAATTTTTTTAAAAAGCCTTTCCATTCTCTACTGACCTCTTCGGGACTGGTTTTTCTTCTAGACGGCAGTTCTACTGCTTCGGATTGATGACATCGTCTCAGGTCACAAAAAGAAAGGTGATGACCAGAGCAGGCAAGGTGGGGCTCCTGATGCTGGCCAGGAGTGAGTGGTGGACAAGGCGACTTCAATGCACAGAAACAGCAGTCTCCCCCTTTCCTGAGCCAGTTTGCCAGGAACACTGTGGATGTCTTTGTTTGAAAGGGATCAGGTTGAGAAACAGCCCCAAATCCCTTTTCTGTCCCAGCTCAGTTTGCAAAAGGCACTGACATGTAATTCTTCTCTATTGTAAGCTTAAATAGTTTGCTTCCGATGATTAAATCTAAGTCATTTGAGAAAGGTGTTATGTGTTTTTCAACCTTGGGTCATATCTCTACCTCCTGTCAAAGTGGGAGAAGATAGAACACCTTACTGGGGAGCAAGGGAATACAGGAATGAGGCCATTAAATCTTTTTGCCTTCTTGAAGGACTGTTGAAGGAAGAAACAGCACTCCTTTGTACCTACCACCCAAAGAACAAGAGGAACCTGCCTAAACCAAGGTGTTCTGGTTGTGTATAGAGCCACACCCAACTCCAGGCAAAGGCTCTGGCATTTGTCCTTGGGGACATGTATGAAACTTCTTTTTTATCATGGGGGGAGTTTATGAATAATAGCCTGTGATGGAATTGACATTTATTTGATTTCTTCCTTGTCCTTTTGTCAACAAGGCTTGCCACTTTTCCCTTTATCCTCAATGATTCATTCATACATTGAGCCTTACTAATCTCCCAAACTTGTTATATTAAGTTGACTACTTGGTGGTACAATAGTGTACATGTTATTTAACTAGTACATGTTCCAGACATCTTATACTTTCTTTTTTTTTTTTTTTTTTTGGTCCAGTCGTGGGGCCTGAACTCTGGGCCTGGGCTCTGTCCCTCAGCTCTTCAGCTCAAGGCTAGCGCTCTACCACTTGAGCCACAGCGCCACTTCTGGCTTTTTTCTTTTTGCTTATGTGGTGCTGAGGAATCGAACCCAGGGCCTCAGGCATGCAAGGCAAGCGCTCTACCACTGAGCCACCTTCCCAGCCCACATCTTATATTTTCTAACATCCTTCCAGTGACGATAAGATAGGTAATATACTACTTTTGTAAAAGACTGTCTAAAAGTAACTTTTCATGGGTCATAAAACTACTAAGTGGCAGACCTAGAACTTGAATGTAACCATTCTTAACTAAAAGTTATGCTGGCTATCCAGTCTTAGCTGTAGCATAGAGTAGAAAGAAACTTGTGAATATCTGATACCTGGTTACCCTTTCTGCTATTAACCAGCCTGGAACGTCCTGTTTAGTTTAGTCTAAAGACCTCAGCTTTAAGCTGGGTGCCAATGGCTCATGCCTGTAATTGTTTTTGTTTTTGTTTTTTTTGGGGGGGTGGTCCGTTCGTGGGGTCTGACCTCTGGGCCTGGGCGCTGTCCCTCAGCTCTTCAGCTCAAGGCTAACGCTCTACCACTTGAGCCACAGCGTCACTTCCATCTTTTTTTCCTTTTGCTTATGTGGTGCTAGGGAATCGAACCCAGGGCCTCATGCATGCAAGGCAAGCGCTCTACCACTGAGGCACCTTCCCAGCCCCTCATGCCTGTAATTGTTAATACTAGGTTCAAAGCCAACCAAGGCAGGAAAACCCTTCAGACTCCTATCCATTTAACCACCAAAAAGCCAGTGGAGCTACGACTCGAATGATAACCTTGAGCAAAAAAGTTAAGGGACAGCGCTCAGGCTCTGTGTTTGAGCTTTAGCATAAGTGCACACACAGCTGGGTACCCGTGGCTCAGGCCTGTATTCCTCACTACTTAGGAGGCAAGATCTGAGGATTGCAGTTCAAAACCAGGCCAGCAACTTTTATCTCTAGTAAACCACCAAAAAGCCAGAAGTGAGCTGGGTGTTGGTGGCCTATAACCATAGCTATTCAGGAGGCTGAGATCTGAGGATCATGGCTCAAAGCCAGCCCAGGCAGGAAAGTCTGAGATTTACCTCCAGTAAACCAGAAAACTGGTGGTGCTGTGGCTCAAGTACTAAGCACTAGCCTTGAGCTGAAGAGCTGAGGGACAGTGCCCAGGCTGAATTCAAGCCTCACAACTGACAAAAAAAAAAACAAAAAGGCCAGGGCAGGGAAGGTGACCCAGTGGTAGAGCGCTTGCCTTGCATGCATGAGGCCCTGGGTTCAATTCCTCAGCACCACATAAGCAAAAAGAAAACCAGAAGTGGCGCTGTGGCTCACATGGTAGAGCACTCCCCTTGAGCTGAAGAGCTAAGAGACAGGGCCCAGGCCCAGAGTTCAGGTTCCATGATCAGATCCCATCCCCCCCACCCCCCCCCAAAAAAAGGGCCAGAAGTGGAGTGGAGCACTAGCCCTAAGCAGAAAAGGCTCAGGGAGGGACTGGGAAGGTGTCTCAGTGGTAGAGTGTTTGTCTTGCATGCATGAGGCACTAGGTTCAATTCCACAGCACCACATAAACAGAAAAAGCCAAAAGTGGCAATGTGACTCAAATGGTAGAGCACTCCCCTTGAGCTGAAGAGCTTAGGGACAGCACCCAGGCCCAGAGTTCAGGCCTCATGCCAAAAAAAAAAGTGCTATACGTCTGAGAATGTGGCTTAGTGGTAGAGTGCTTGCCTATCATGCATGAAGGCCTGAGTTTGATTCCTCAGTACCACATAAACAGAAAAAGCCTGAAGTAGTGCTGTGGTTCAAGTAGTATGCTTCTAGCCATTAACAAAACAAGCTCAGGGACAGTGCCCAGGCCCTGAGTTCAAGCCCAGGACTGGCAAATAAATAATTGTTATAACCTGTGTCTTTGAGTGGGATGAAGGGCTTAACTTCCTCAATGCTACTAAAAATTCTCTGTTCAGCTAAGATTTGGCTTACCATGCCTCAGAGTTTATACTTTTAAAAAGCACTGGGGAACTTACATCTTAATCCTAGCTACTCTGGAGTCTTAAATCTGAGAGTTTTGGTTTAGTCAGCCTGGGTTGGCCAAAAGACTTAAACCTGGAACTAGAAGTGTGGCTCAAATGGTGGATCAGCAGCTAAGTAAGGAAGCATGAGGTCCAGTACTGGCAGGAAAAAAAAAAAGCATAGGAGTGCTGGAGCCTGCCAGCAACGAAAGGGAATCCTGATGAGAAAAAAAAAAAAGACCCAAGACAAAGGATGGGGTCGGGAGGTCTGCAGCTCAAGACTGCAGCACCGTTTATTTTTAACTTTTCCTGTTAGAAGTGAAGAAGTAGCATAAGGTAGTAGTCCAAAAAAACAATGAATGTTTAGGCTTAGTAAAAACAGTACAATAAAAACAAGGTCAACTAGTCAAATGTAAAACAGACTAGATACAGCAAAACAATCCTGGGCACCTGGTATTTATCAAGTAAGCCAGTTTCTTTATTTTTTTATTTTATTTTTTTACTTTTTTTTTCGGTCATGGGGCCTGAACTCTGGGCCTGGGCACTGTCCCTCAGCTCTTCAGCTCAAGGCGAGCGCTCTACCACTGGAGCCACAACGCCACTTCCAGCTTTTTTCCTTTTGCTTATGTGGTGCTAAGGAATCAAACCCAGGGCCTCAGGCATGCGAGGCAAGCGCTCTACCACTAAGCCACCTTCCAGCCCAAGCCAATTTCCTGTATGTGCCTTCAAGCAAGCACAAGGGTCAAGATGATCTTTACTGTGGAGCTTTACTGTTGGCTCCCAACATAGGAGGACAATGTTTAGATTGTTTGTGAAATGCCCATGATCTCAGCTCTAGGGAGGTTTTTTTTTTTTTTTCTTTTTTTTTTTTTTTTTTTTTTAATTTTTTTTATTGTAGAGATACTATACAGAGGGTTACAGCTACATGAGTGAGGTAATGAGTACACTTCCACTTCCTCTTGAACATTGTTACCCCCTCCATTGTTTTCCCCCTACCATCCCCTCCCTCCCTCCCTTCCCCAAGGTTCTTTTTTTTTTTTTTTTTTTTTGATCGTGATTAAGTGATTACTTAATTTCCGGAAATTCACAGTATTGTGGAATAATGATGCTCATTTAAAGTCACAAGTTCATTCTAACTTTCCTGGAGCAAATTGTCTATCACAGTCTGTAATATATAACGGTGCTCATATGTTATATACCATATTCTAGGGAGGTTTTAAAATTTGAGGCCAGCGTAGGCTCTATGGATTACAGTCTCAAAAGTAACAAAAAGGTCTGGTGCTAGTGACTCAACACCTTAACCCAAGCTATTCTGAAGGCTAAGATCTGAGGATTGCAGTTCAAAGCCAGCCTATTATCTCCAATAAACTTCAGAAAAAGCCGGAAGTGGTGTTTTGATCAAGTAGTAGAATGCTAGCCTTGAGCAAATAAAGCTCAGATGCCCAAATCCTGAGTTCAAGCCCCAGCACTTGGACATATACACATGGCAAAGCAAGAAAAAACTTAGCTGGGTGCTGGTAGCTCACACCTGTAACCCAAGCTACTCCAGAGACTTAGATTTGAAGATCTTGGCTTGAAGCCAACCAGGCAGAAAATTCCATGAGATTCATCTCAAATTAACCACCAAAAAGCAGAGTAGAGTGCCAGCCTTGAGTAAAAAAGCTAACGGACAGTGCCCCAAGTTCAAGCTCTAGTACTGGCACCAGCAAGTAATGGAGTAGCAGGAAAAAAAAACTGACTGTTTTCTTAATTCATACCAGTGGCTCACACCTATCATCCTAGCTATTTTTTAGCTATTCAGGTGGCTGAGATCTGATCATCCTGGTCTGATCTTGAAATAATTAGGTTAAAAAGGGGAGGAGGGGCCTGGGAAGCTGGCTCAGTGGTAAGAGTGCTTGCCTTGCATGCATGAGGCCTTGGGTTCAATTCCTCAGTACCACAAGCAGAAAAAGCCAGAAGTGGCACTGTGGCTCAAATGGTAGAGTTCTAGCTGAAGAGTTAAAGAGCTGAGGAACAGAGTTCAGGCCACATGACTAACCAAAAAAAAAAAAAAAAAGGCTGGAAATGGAAGGTGTGGCTTAAGCCTAGAGGGCTAGCTATAATTGGAAACAGTCAACCCAGTTCAAATCCCAACACCACTAAAAAAGAAATTAAGCAACAACACCAACAAAAAAAAGTGCAAGCCAGGTGCCTGTGGCTCACACCTGTAATCCTAGCTATTCAGGAAGCCGAGATCTGAGGGTCGCGTTTCAAATGTAGCCCAGGCAGGAAATTCCATGACTCATCTCCAATTAACCATCAGCAAATCGGAAGTGGCACTGTGGTTTAAGTGGTAGAGCTCTCACCTTGAGCTGAAGAGCTGAGGAACAACACCCAGACTGAGTTCAAGCCCCACCACTGACAAAAAAAAAAAGTGCATTCAGGGCTGGCTGGAAATGTGGCTTAGTGGTAGAGTGCTTGCCTACCTAGCATGCATGAAGCCCGGGGTTCAATTCCTCAGTACCACATAAACAAAAACCTGGAAATGGCGCTGTGGCTCAAGTGATAGAATGCTAGCCTTGAGCAAAAGAAGCTCAGGGACAGTACCCAGGCCCTGAGTTCAAGCACCAGGACTGGCCAAAAAAGTGCATTCAGCCAGGTGTGATTGCCTCTTTTAGCAAATATTAGTTTCTTAGGCACCTTCTTCACAACAAAATTATAGGCTCTTCCAGGATGAAAATCTTGCCTTCCTGACTATTATCCTGACAGTAAATATTGAATTGTCAAAAAGAGCCCTAGAGTCTGCCATCTTACCTGAAAACATTCGTTAATGTGGATCTAGTATTCCACAAAGTTGTATTATTCACTTTCTAAATTCACATTCGTGTTCTAAAATTCCACTAAGTTATATTATTCACATTGTGTTTGGATTTTTAAATCAAGACACCAGATAGGCAGTGTTGGGTTGCATCTGTAATCCTAGCTACTCAGGTGGCTGAGAACTGAGGCTCACACTTCAAAACCAGCCTGGGCAGAAAAGTCTGTGAGACTTTTATCTACAATTAACCACCCAGAAACCGTAAGTGGATCTGTGGCTCAAGTGTTAATGGGCTCGCCTAGAGGATAAAATAAATAAATAAATAAAAGGGGGGCTAGAAATGTGACTCGGTGGTAGAGTGATTGCCAACATGCATGAAGCCCTGGGTTTGATTTCTCAGTACCACATAAAAAGCCAGAAGTGGTCCAGTGACTCAAGTGGTAGAGTGCTAGACTTAGCAAAAAAGCTCAGGGACAGTGCCCAGACCCTGATTTCAAGCCCCACAACTGGCAAAAAAAAAAAAAAAAGATTCAGCTACAGTTCCCAGTCCCTGAGTTCAAGCTCTAGGACCAGCATACACTGGTACACTGGTGGCACTGTATGGGTAGGAGAGGAGGGAGAATATGCCTGTAGATCTAGTTTGGAATGCTTTGTTTGCCAATCCAATTGTGGATTGGCAACCTTTGGTTATCACTTTTGTCCAACTCATGCTGAAATCTGGGTGAGGGAGGCGGTCTCTTTAAGAACTGGTATGGTGGCCCCACCCTCTAAAGGGATCAGCTGAACTAGAGTCATGTGACTGGTATCTCTTCCGCCTGCAAAACTTGCCGCATGTGGGGCTGTACGGAGCCCTGCCTGGGTTGGGGGCATTTTGCCCCCAGCCCTGTGCTCTTTTTAAGTCTGCTTCTGTCTGCAGCCCCATTTGGCCTGCTAGGGGAGGAGACTCGCCAGGTGAGGGCTGTAGGAGCAATAGAGGTTTCGGGAGATGCTACCTTTCTAGAATGACTGGAATCTCGGACAACTGAGGGGTGGGTGTGGAGGGTGCTTGCAAAGAAATGTTCCACCAATTTAGGGGGAGTCTAGTGGGCAGCATGCGTGATAGAAAAGGATTGTAGAGAGAAGCAGGTATGATGGCTTATGTTCTAATGAAGTCTGGACCCTGGATGACCCAAGTTCAGCTTCATGCAAGGGTTGGGATTTTTATTTTTTTCCTTCTCAGTCCTATGCTCTTCACATCAGGATCAGAGGATAGTCTTACATCCTCCCTGCCCCCGGAAAAAAAAAATCCTTTTCTCCATCTTCCTTCTGCATACTCCAAGGTCCCTTTAGGTAGCACTCACATTTCTTATTCCTGGGCCCCGAAGATCTTACACCTTCCCTGGCATTGCCCAAACCCCTTTCCCAGCCCTCAAGCTTCTTTTCCTGTCCTTCTCCAATCCTGTCCCCTCTCTACTCTACTATTCCATGTTCCAGGTATCTCTGGAGGTTATCCCTGGCTGGCCAGACCTCCCCCAGAACCTGCTTCATATCCGGGCAGTGGGCACCAATTCCACCCTGCACTATGTGTGGAGCAGCCTGGGTCCTCCATCAGTGGTGTTGGTGGCCACCAACACTCCCCATAGTGTCCTGAAAGTCAACTGGACCTGCCTGCTATCCCCTAATCCTGATGGGGGTCTGATGGTACTTCCAAAGGACAGCATTCAGTTTTCTTCTGCCCTTATCTTCACCAGGGTGAGGAAGTTGGGAGACTCGATCAAGAAGAATGGGTGGGGGGCTGGGAAGGTGGCTCAGTGGTAGAGTGATTGCCTTGCATGCATGAGGCCCTGGGTTTGATTCCTCAGCACCACATAAGCGGTAAAAGCTGGAAGTGGTGCTGTGGCTCCAGTGGTAGAGCGCTAGCCTTGAGCTGAAGAGCTGAGGGACAGCGCCCAGGCCAGAGTTCAGGCCCCACAACCAACAACAACAAAAAAGAAGAATGGGTGTGTAGTGGGAGGGGCTGTGTGTGTGTGTGTGTGTGTGTGTGTGTGTGTGTGTGTGTGTGTGTGTGTGTGTGTGTAAAAGAAAGTATTGAGAAAGACAAATCGCCTAATGGGGTGGATGCATGGGAGGAGTGATTCAGGAAAGACTTAAGGCAAACCCAGTTTTACCCAACCCATCACCAGCTGCTTGAGTTTGACAGCACCAACATGTCTGAGGCAGCAGCACAGCTCCCAGGAAAACCATATCCTCCATATTCCCTGGCTGAGTTCTCCTGGAACAACATCACTGATTCACTGGATCCTGCCACCCTGAGTGCCACATTTCGAGGCTTCCCTACGCATGACCCAACCAGGGCTTTTGCCAATGGCAGCTTGACTTTCAAGGTAGGAGTGAGGGAACTCAAAAGGCTGGTTTATGAAGGTGGGAGTTAATTATGAGAGTAGCCTTCAAGCGTAGGTATTCAGTTTTCTTCTTCACCTTTTCTTCTTAGGTTCAGGCATTTTCCAGATCTGGTCGACCTGCCCAACCCCCACGCCTTCTGCACACAGCAGAAACCTGCCAGCTAGAAGTGGCCCTGGTTGGGGCTTTTCCCCGAGGAAACCACTCACTGTTTGGGCTAGAGGTAGCCACTTTGGGGCAGGGCCCTGACTGCCCCTCAATGCAGGAGCAGCATTCCATTGATGACGAATATACACCTTCTGTCTTCCAGGTCAGAGTTCTAAGGGAGTAGATAGATGGGAATGTAGGTGGGAGCCTATTGGGACCTCAGAAAATTATTCAGCTATTTATCATTTCAGCAACAGATCTCTCTCCTTCAAGTTGAGGCACTGTGTAACAAATCCATCCATTCCCATCCCAACTCCTACCTCCTCTGCACTTAAGAGAAAAAGATAAAAGGCAGTGCGATATAACTCATGCTTTGCTGGTTGGGATCTCCACTGGGCCCTGATGTGAAGGAGTTGAGTGCCTACGAGCTTCTAGACACACAAGAGATTGAGCCCTGGTATAAATAGTTATAGAACCATGCTCTTAGCATACATACTGCCTGTACTGCTAGTCACAGATGAGTCAGGAAGAGATGGGGGAATAGAAAGGTTGGGCACAGGTTGATACCCCTCACCTTACCTCATTTGCCTTTCTCCTCAGTTGGACCAGTTGCTGTGGGGCTCCCTCCCATCTGGCTTCATGCAGTGGAGACCAGTGGCTTTCTCCCAGAAGCAGGGAAACCGAGAATCAGCTCTATCCTGCCATGCTTCCCCTCTTCACCCCACCTCAGAATACTCTCTCCCAAAGTCACCCATTGTCCAAGCCTTCTTTGGTGGATCTCAGAACAGCTTTTGTGCTTTCAATCTGACATTTGGGACTTCTAGAGGCCCTGGTTACTGGGACCAATACTACCTCAGCTGGTAAGAGCCAGGACTTATAGAGGCCAAAATGGAAGGGGGCTGAGCCTCCCAGTCTTCCCTCCTAAACCTGTTTACATCTCTCTCAACCTTCTTGCTCTAGGTCGATGCTTCTGGGTATAGGATCCCCTCCACTGGATGCCTTGTCTCCGCTAGTCCTGGGAATCATGGCAGTGGCCCTGGGTGCACCAGGGCTCATGTTGCTGGGAGGAGGCCTGATTCTACTGCTACGCCATAAGCAGTACTCAGAGTACCAAGCTATAAACTGAGATCTACTATGTTAGAGGGAAGGCATTATTGGACTTGCCTTGCTGTGCCTCAATCTGCTGGAGGTTGGAAGTTCAGTATTCCAACTGGCCCTTCCCCTCTCCCATCATGCTTTTCTACAGAACCTCAAAAACCAGCCTCAACTTCCTGGGTGCTCCCAGGTGGGACTTCCTTCATACCTAGGA
Source organism: Dipodomys merriami (assembly GCF_024711535.1). Taxonomy (NCBI): domain Eukaryota; kingdom Metazoa; phylum Chordata; class Mammalia; order Rodentia; family Heteromyidae; genus Dipodomys; species Dipodomys merriami. Next base: position 146,577 of record NW_027205515.1, on the reverse strand, counting down.
TGAGGAGGCAAGGCCACACTTATTACTAAAGGCAAGATTTTGTTGGTGCTGACTCCTTGTGTCATTTTCCCCATCCCCTATATCTCTTGGATGAGCCTTGAAGGTTTCAATGAGTGATTGGGTGGTTTCCCTAGAAGGCATTAAATAGACATTTTTATTCCTATAAGATTTCAGTGTCCTTAAAATGTGAATGGTTGGGTTGGGGCTGGTTCTAGGGAATGGGAAGCCTGACATAGGGTTGGAAGGCAAATTTGTTTGAGGTCCATGTCCTTACCAGGCTAGTTCTCTCTCCCCATTGAACCAAGGCTCCTTCTAGCCACCCTCTGCCATGTGAAACTAGGAGGTAATTGGTATAGTCTGAATCATACAGACACAAACATGAGACTGGAGTATGGGTAAACAAGAAGAAAGAACCAACAAAGACTATGGTAGTAATTTATTGTTTGACATGCACGCACACATATTCACACTCATACTGGGCTAACATTAGCCACTACACCTTTCCAACCGTCCCCAGACAAATACTGCACAAAACCTTCTTGGGAGACAGGTCTCCCTATCTACTCTTCTCCCATGGGAAGTATGAGTTCTGAGAATTTTGGAGATAAGATGTCAGAGACCTACATAAGTTGGAAGGGAGGAAGCATCATCCTTGGTTGGGGTAGCAGCATTAATAGTCTTGACTGATGCTAAAGGTCCTTAAGGCCTGTGGTAGAGTCTTGAACCTAGCTAGGAAGGTTCAAGCATGAAAATCCATAAGTGATCCAATGCCATTCTTTGTCCTTTGGCATGGGCAAGTTTTCCAATTACCTTGAGTTCTGATTTGAGACCTTCTAGGTTTAGCTGTGGTTCTGTCCCCTACTCACTGAAAGCTGTGGAGCAGGGCAGAGTCCAGCATTGGTGGGTCCTAGTAGCAGTTGTGGAGGCTGCTCAGAGAGGAACTATTCCTTTCCTACTAGTCTTGGTCCTTGTCCTCAACATCCTTAAGGGGCATGGCTGTCCACCTCTTTCCCTGAAAAAAAAAAAAATCCCCTCTAGGACTATCCCAGGCTTCCATAGTAAAGGGCAGGGGTTGGGAAGGTGGCTCAGTGGTAGAGTGTTTGCCTAGCACGCATGAGGCCCTGGGTTCGATTCGTCAGCACCACATAAGCAGAAAAAGCAAGAAGTGGTGCTGTGGCTCAAGTGGTAGAGCACTAGCCTTGAGCTGAAGAGCTGAGGGACAGCGCCCAGGCCTACAGTTCATGTCCCACAACTGACTCAAAAAAAAACAAAAAAAAAGTAAAGGGCAGCTATGGATAAATGAAGAGCAAAGGTCAGTCCAGGCAGAACTCCTATGAGGAACAGAGTTCCCCCTACTGAAGTTCTAGGGATGGGGCAAAGCCCAGGTCTGCTGCTGGTTCAGAGGAGTGTGGTGGCCCACCTTGCTGGCATCCCATGGATCAGCCCCAGGAACGGGGCCTGTAGTCAGAGGCAGATCGGGCATGGTCAGGGTAGTCCAGGCGACTCTCAGAAGCAGTGAGCATGCGCTCAGGTTCCACCACGAACATGTAGTAGAAGTTCCACACCAGCATGGCCAGCAGGGGCAGGAATGTCAAACCATAGCCAAAGCCTCGGAAGGAGCGTCCCACAGCAAAGGTTAACCAGTATATCAGCCTGCAGAGGGCATGGCAAAAGTTAAGCTACTTTCCAGGGACCAGCTAGTTGGCAAAAACTGAAAGTTATAGAGAGTGAAGAAGGCAATTGGGAGTTAGTGTGTGTGATTGGTACTTTTAAAAACAACAAAAGTGGGCTGGGAATGTGGCTTAATGGTAGAGAGCTTGCCTAGTATGCATGAGGCCGTGAGTTCGATTCCTCAGTACCACATAAATAGAGAAAGCAGGAAATGGCACTATGGCTCAAGTGGTAGAGTGCTAGCTTTGAGCACAGAGAGGCTCAGTGACAGTGCCCAGACCTAGAGTTCAAGCCCAAGGCCTGGCAAAAGAAGAAAAGAAAAAAAAAATGGTTGCTAGTGGCTCATGCCTGTAATCCTAGCTACCCAGGAGTCTGAGATCCGAAGATTATGGTTCAAAGCAAGCCCAAACAAGAAAGACTGTGAGACTTGTATTTCCAATTAACCAACAAAAAGCCAGAAGGGGAGCTGTGATTCCAGTACTAGAGTTCCACTTTTGATTGGAAAAAGCTAAGGGATAGCACTCAGGCCCTAAGTTCAAGCTCTAGTACCAACACATTTTTTTTTGGGGGGGTGGTCAGTTATGGGGCTTGAGCTCAGGGCCTGGGCCCTGTCCCCAAGCTCTTTTGCTTATGGCTAGCACTCTACCACTTCGAGCCACAGCTCCACTTCCACTTTTCTGGTGGCTAGTTGGAGATAAGAGTCTCAGAACTTTCCTGCTTGGGCCAGCTTTGAACTGAAATCCTCAGATCTCAGCCTCCTGAAAGCTAGGATTACAGGTGTAAGCCACCAGTGCCCGGCACCAATTTTTTTTTTCCTGGTTCTGGGGCTTGAATTCAGGGCTTGGGTGCTGTCCCTGAGCTGCTCTGTGCTCAAGGCTAGTGCGCTGCCACTTGAGCCACAGCACCACTTGTAGCTTTTTCTGTTCATGTACTGAGGAATCAAATCAGGGCTTTATGCATGCTAGGCAAGCACTCTACTACTAAGCCACATTCCCAGTCCCCAAAAAGGGTTTTTTGTTTTGTTTTGTTTTTGGTCATGGGGCTTGAACTCTGGGCTTGGGTGCTGTCCCTCAGCTCTTCAGCTCAAGGCAAGCACTCTACCGCTTGAGCCACAGCACCACTTTCGGTTTTCTGGTGGTTTATTGGAAATAAATCTCATGGATTTTCCTGCCCAGGCTGGCTTTGAACCACAATCCTCAGATCTCAGCCTCCTGAGTAGCTAGGATTATAGGCGTGAGCCACTAGCACCCAGCTCAAAAAGTTTTTTTGAAAGGCACTGGTGGCTCACACTTGTAATACTGGCTACTCAGGAGACTGAAATCAGGATTGAGATTTGAAGACAGCCTGGAGTCAGACAGATCTAAGAGACTTCCAATTAACTAAAGTTGGAAGTGGAGCTATGACACAAAGGGTACAACTCTAGCCTTGACTAGAGAAAGCCAAATGAGAGTGTAAGGCCCTGAGTTCAAGCCACAGTACCAGTATGCACATACACACACACACACACACACAGACACACACACACACACAGACACACACAGAGATAATGCTTCTACTGCTGGAGGAAGCAGCATATGTTGACTTCACATGTAGGGAGCACTTAACCAAGTACCAGATTGTTTAAGCACCTTTATGTGAATCAACTCTTTTATTCACAACAATTCCATTTATAGATGATGAAACCAAGATACCATATGAATAGAAAACTTGCCCATGGTAAAGAAGAAAGGACCCTAGTTAGGAGACGGAGTGGGTCTGGATTCTAGTCCTGCCATTGCTGCTGACAGATCTGAGCAACTCATGTCCCTCAGGCTGTTGTAATTCCCTTTGTAAACTGGGACATGGAATAGACAAATGCAAAGTTTCACTTTAACTCCCTGATGATTCTTATTGCTTAAGCCAACTTCTTTTTTTTGCCAGTCCTTGGGCTTGAATTCAAGGTCTGGGCACTGTCCCTGAGTCTCTTTTGCTCAAGGCTAGCACTCTAGCCACATTGCCACTTCCGGCTTTTTCTGTTTATCTGGTTCCGAGGACTCAAACCCAGGGCTTCATGCATGCTAAGCAAACATTCTACCACTAAGCTACAATCACAGCCCTTAAGCCAACTTCTATCTCAGCTCGGTATTCCTGAGTCAGATGAAGGTGATTCAGTTATAGGAACAGAGTCATAATTATCTTGAGAAAATCTACTGAGAATATGTATGTCTGCATGATGGTCAAGAGGGAGAGCTGACCACTAGACTACAATCAGAAGTGACAAGAAGACTAATTTTAACTCACTAGGAAGAATATTTTAGCATTTAAGGCTATATACAATCCTGCATTGAAGACAACAGAGTAAAAATATAAAAAGAGACCTATACTTGGGTTCAGAAATTAAAAGTCATCTTCTGGGGCTGGGAATGTGGTAGAGTGCTTGCCTAGCATGCATGAAGCCCTGGGTTCAATTCCTCAGTAACACATAAAAACCGGAAGTGGTAGAATGCTAGCCTTGAGCACAGAGAAGCTCAGGGACAAAGCCCAAGCCCTGAGTTCAAGCCCCAGGACCAGCAAAAAAAAAAAAAAAAAAAAAAAAAAGGCATCTTCCCTTTGGTGAGCAGAAATTCATATGAAAAATACCTTAGAGCTTAGTGATAAAGCTCATGAGCCCTCAGATTCAATCCCCAGCACCAAAGTAACTAAATGGCTTTTGAAAGCTTTCTAGATCTATGTTGGCATATATGTCTCTGAAATAACTTGCCATAGTAAAATAGGAGCTTGATTACTTGCTATCCGGTAAAGTCAGGTGCAAGAGTGACACTCAGATGGCTGGGTCCTCTAGCACTATCACCTCCATCACTTCTCCCGTTGCTCCCCCTCCCTTCAGCCCCTACTCACCGGGAGATGGCAAAAAGACCAGTGAGCAGAGGGAGCAGCTTGAGGGTATCCTGGGGCAGGTAGGTAGAAAGCACAGCCAGGTTGAAGAAGTAGAGGATGAAGAGCTGGACTGACTGGGCCACATACTGCCGGTGGATCTCTACTTCCCTCCTTGGCTCTCCAAAGGGCCGCAGAGCAGAAAAGCAGAACAGGCTCAGCCCATAGACCAGGAGCCCTGGGGTGGGATTGGGAAGCACATAGGGTCAGAACAGGCAGGAGGAGGGAGCCATAGTAGGAAGAGTTCACAGTGAAGGGAGAAGGGGCATGGGCTCTACACAATGTGTAGAAGAGAAAGGCATACAGAGTGACAAGTATGGGAGGCCCTAAGGGGTTCAGACTAAGGAAACAGAACTTTCCTTGTCCTGCCAGGCAGGCCATATCCATATCCCCAATCCCCCCTTTTTTTCACAGGGCCCAGACTCACCTAGCACAATGGGGAAAGTGGCAAAGACTCCACAGCGCAGTGTGTAGACCAGGCGGGAACTCATGGTGGGCAGCCGTGGAGCGTCGAAGGGCAGGAAGGCATATGCTCCATACAATAGGCAGGGGAAGAGGATGAGGGCAGCCACCACTGAAGCCACAGCTCTCAGACTCTCACGGCCTCCACAGCTTCCACAGCCTCCACAGGACCTGCCAGGTGGCCTCACAACTGCCTCAGACCACTTGCGCTCTAGGGGCTCAGGGTGGGTAGCTCTGGTGGACAGGAAGTTCTGATGATCACCCTGGCCCACCTCACAGCGCAAAATGAGATCTTCCTGCGGATGCTGCTCAATGCACTGTAGGTCAATAGGCACAAAGGCCCGGGCCACCTTCTCAGGCAGAAGGTTGGCATCATCTTTGGATAACTCTTCTGACTTACTAGGTGGTTCTGATTCAAGGGGCTCTGGCTCAATGTGCTGCCGCCAGCCTGGTGGATCTGGGAACAGGGCACTGGGAGGGGGGTCAGTCCCCCAAGGCAAAGTAGCAGCTTCACTTACTGTACTGTCTAGACCATCCTCAGTCCCCTCTCTGGCCATGGGCAATCCAACTGAAGAACCCACTGTGAGGGATTCAATTCCAAGAGACTCATCCTTATCTTCCCCCTCTGGCTTCTGGCTATTAGAAACCAAAGCCTGAGGTGAATTCTTCTCCGGGGCCTCAGACCCCTTCACTTCCAGTAGGGCCAGAGTTTCAGGTTCTGTCATCCTGGGGCCTCAGTTCTGGTGTCTACCATAAGGTCACGTCATCCTGGAGGGAGCAGAGGAAAGGTCTGTCAGAAGCCCATCTTTTGGCTTTTACTTACAACAGTCCTTCAGAACTGGAACTCTTTAGGGCCGCTGACCTCATGAGCTTCGTGCCCTTCTGACACCTTGGAGAGAACAAAGTGAAGAGGAAGACAGTGTTGAAAGAGAAGGAGGAGCGAGACAGTGAGCAGCTGAAATGGAGGCACCTTTCAACATCAAATGCCATCTCGCAGGACAACTGTGAGTCAGGGGGGCACAGATCCTGGCAGCTGTATCCTCAGCCCAACCCATGCCTTCCACTCCCTCCACCAAAAGCCCTGGATTTATGGTCCAGCTTAGTGCAGGAATGGAATGAAGAGGAAGTATCTCCAGTTTTGTCTAGAACTCCCTTTTCACCGGAGATTTTCCTGTAGAGGGAGAAGTTACCCATCTACTGTCCCTTCTCCCCTTCTCTCTGTATCTCCCTGCTTGGTTCCTAGCAAATGATAGCAATGACTTGCCAATAAATCTGTTCCAAGGAGTTGGCTGTTGCAGGACACTGAGTTCTTTCCTCTCTAATCTAATCTATCTGCTTGGTCAGCTTTGAAATTCTCACTAACTACCTCATCCATCTCCCAGAACATGAGTCTGTCCATTCTGAGTTAGGTCTAATATGGCTGTTTCCCAAGCCTTCTCTCCCTGTCACCTTTTATTTCACTGCTTCCCCTCTCTTACCTCAAGGTATCTCCTACCCAAGCCATTTGGACTCATGAAAGCCTCTTACTTTTCACCTGGAAAGAAGAGAGATGGTAGGTCCCAACAGCCAGAAGAGAACTGCCCAGCTCCCTGCTGGCTCTACAAGTATTCCTGTCTCTTTGGCCTTACTCAAGTCTCCAAACCTGTTTGACCAGAACAGGTGGCGCCCAGATTAAAGGGGCAGGCCCTGCCTTGCTGATCTGCCAAAAGAAAAAGCTTCTGAGGAGGAAGTTATCCTCTCTAAATTAAGTTGCAGTGGGGCATAGAGATAAGTTTGTATTTTAGGTACCTGGATATTTAAGAGTTCCAAACTCAAGGAAGTAGAGGGAGAAAAATGGGTTTATGTGTATACCAAAGGGCATTTGGAATTGTTTGGGATACCTAGAAAAACAGTAAGCGTTTATTGAACATTTATTATTAAGCTACCCACTATTTTGGGCAAGACAAAAGAAAATAAAATGACAATCAAGGTCTCTACTCTTTTGAGCTTTTGTTCTATTGAGGTAACAGATAATAAATAATACAATTACAGCAATACAATAATTTCTGTAGGAAAATCCTCTTTAATAAAAGTGACATTTGAACCAACACCTAATAGAATTAGTGTTCCAGTTGGAGGAACTGCAAGTGAAAAGTCAGTGGGTAGGTACTTTTTTTTTTTTTTTTGCCATTTCAGGAACAGAAAGATTATACTATGTACACAGGTCCTCAAACACCTTGCCTTTTGTTGTTGTTTTATTTTAAATTAGCTTGCATTAGTTATACAGAGGTGGGGTGAGGAGAATTCCATTGTTACTGTTAAATTTCCACATGTTTACAATGCATTTCAATTAATCTAACCCCTCTACCACTTTCCCTTCCCAAAACAACTTCAAAACGTTTCTTTATAGCTTAGCTTTAAGGTTAAGAAAGCAACTGAAACCTAGTTTCTGTGGCTCTAGCCAGTAATTCTAGCTACTCAGGAGAATGGAGCAGCCTTGGCAGACAAATCAGAGACTCTTACTTCCAATTAACCAGCAAAAAAAAAACAACAAAAAAACAAAATTGAAGGTACTGCTCATGCCAACCCTGAGTGGAAAAACCTAAATATGAGAATGAGGTCCTGAGTGAGAAACACTTCCACTGAGTTACATCCCTCACTTTCCCCCTGATTTTTTTTTTTTTTTTTGGTAGGGCTGTACTGTGGTTTATTCTTTGGGCTTCAGAGCCTCAAGCTTGGTAGGCAGGCAGTTCATAACTCATATCTCCCAGAAGTAATCTTTCTGAGCTACAATCCTACCTCCCAGAAGTAATCTTTCTAATGAAGGGTTAAAGGGGCAGAAATATAAGGGAGTGGCTTCTAGTCTAGAGACTTTACCCTGAAGTAATTTTAGCTTTAAGGGCAGGGACAGCTTGCTCATTGATTCCCAGACCCCTCTACTGTGGCTAGAACTCAAGTAGGTGTTTAGGGAATGTTTGCTGGTCTGGTGAGAGATGGATCTACACACTGGACATGTTTGATATAAGTGCTATACCTTCCAGAGCCTTAGTCCTATGCGATGTTTGGCTCTTTTATTTATTTATTTATTTTTATTTTGCCGGTCGTGGGGCCTGATCTCTGGGCCTGGCACTGTCCCTCAGCTCTTCAGCTCAAGACTACCACTTGAGCCACAGAGCCACTTCCGGCTTTTTCTGCTTATGTGGTGCTGAGGAATCGAACCCAGGGCCTCATGCATGCAAGGCAAGCACTCTACCACTGAGCCACCTTCCCAGCCCCGATGTTTAGCTCTTTTTAAGGAAAACTTTCATATACACATCCTTTTTTTTCTTCTTCTTCTGCCAGTCCTGGGGCTTCACTCAGGGCCTAGGAACTGTCCCTGAGCTGCTTTTGCTCAAGGATAGCACTGCCACTTTAGCCACAGCGCTATTTCCGGCTTTTTCTGTTTATGTGGTACTGCATAATCAAACCTGGGACTTCATGCATGCTAGGCAAGCACTCTACCACTGAGCCACATCCCCAGCCTCACATCTTTTTCTTGAATTAAATTATTGGAATAGGGTAACTAGAATCATTCTAACCAGTAATCTGAAAGAGGCTTGGCTCAAATTGGGGAGTGGGGAGTAGGGGGAAGAGGTGTTAAAGGACACCAAGGGTGCACTTCAGGATGGACTAAATAACCGCTGTAGGGCACACCGAAGTCAGGATCCTGGCTGTGAGCCCACCTGCTAGCCACTGTTCCTTCTCTGGTACATTTGTCAATAAAGTTTTTCTCCAGAGTTTGGAGAAGCCGGAAGGAGGCCGGACTGCCCAGACTTAGTTCTGGCAACTTCCCGGGAGGGAAAACGCTTTTCGCGAGATTTGGTAGGTAGCCCTCCAATAGCCCGCTCCAGTGTAGCTGTTATCGCGAGACTTTCGCAGGCGGAGGCGGGGCTGCCGCAAGAGCCGCCTCACAGCAATGGCGGCCTTGCAGGGCCGGCGGCAGTGGCGCCTGCGGCCGGCGACGGCAGTGGAGGAGGGAGTGGTGGGTGACGGGGGCCTGTGACCAGGAGTTGCCCCTGGACCCGGGCACCATGAGCCAAGGTCCCCCTGCAGGGGAGAGCAGCGAGCCCGAAGCAAAGGTCCTCCACACTAAGCGGCTTTACCGGTGAGAGGGGCCGGGGCGTGAGTGCAGCTGCGGAGGGAAGTGGGGAGACGGCGAGGGGCGGGGCCTCCCGGGCAGGCGGGCCCCGGGGGCCGGACGGAGGAGGGGGCGAGGGGGCAGTTTTGGACTGGGCATAGAACGTGGGGAAGAGGGGAATCTCATCACCTGGGATGGAGCTGAAAGGAGGAAATAAGTGGGTGAGAGGTTTGGAAGAAAGCACGTGGAGAAATACCCTTGGCAGTGAGCTTCGGATGGGCTCGGAGCTTGCGGAGTTGGGGTGATGAGGTGGAAATTAGGGTCTGGAGTGGTGGTGGGAGGTCACCAATGGAGAACACCCGGAAGGGAATGGTGTTTGGAACCCTGGTGGCCACAGAGCCAGTTTCAAGTCCTTGCTTTGCCTCTCTCTGACTGTGTGACCTTGGGTCTCAGTTTCCTTTTCCCTAAAAGGAAGGATTTGGATTGGATGCACATTGAAGTCCCTTAAGGCTCCAATTTTGGGGAGTTTGATAAGAGAAAAAGAGGCTGGAAAAACGGTAATGTTGGTTTGGGGCCATGAACTGGACAGTGAGTCCAGGGACCGTGCTCAGGCCCAGAGTTAAAGCCTCAGTTGTACACAGATGTCTCAACTGTACTCTTTTAAAAGCCAGTAATACATAGAGGCAGATTCCATATTACACATGTAAACCGCACATGCAGATCCATCAGTACTGTCAAGGTCGGGTTTGAGAAACAACTGGGCTTTGGGTCCAGAATGCACTGAGGGTGCCCTTTTCAGGGCACCTGGTGACTCCTGAGTTGTCCTCTCCTCCCAGGCTCGTTACTATAGTCAGCCTCTTGCTAGAAAACTTCCATTCCTGGTTTTTTATTTCCACAGTGCCAACCATAGTCTTCAAGTCATCTCTTCAGCCTTTTGGCTCTTTCCTATATAAGCTCTTACCACCTTGGCTGGAGGATTTTGTGTGTGTGTAGGTCAGTAAGAACATGGGTCCACAAACCAAAACATAATAGGATGACGCATAGAGACCAAGCCAGGTTTTCTGACTTCTAGTAGCAAGTGAGGTTTGAGATCTTAGACTCTGTTGCACAGTTATTTATCTGATAAGACTTCCCTCCTTCCCTTGGATGCCACTAGGCAGTGAAAGTCAAGAGCATACTTGTCTTCTTCCTGAGTAGGCATCCAGCTGCTTTGGCCTTGCAAACCAGAAGGCAAAGGGAAGTGTAAGCTGCTCCAAAAATAGAAAAGTGATTCCAGAAGTGCCTGGACTCCCACAGTGGGCTCCCCTAACCAGTCCCTAGTCTGATGAGGAGTTGGCTAGGGGTGGCATATATGCCTTGTTATGCTGTTTTGAGTGTTAATACTGCCCGTTATTAGACAGTTTGGGCAGTGTGCAATGTCCCTCACTTGTCTCCAGCCTTAAGAATTCTCAGATCTAGTTGTTTCTCAAACCGTACCCTGACAGTACTGACAGACTTAAGCATGTGTGGCTTACATGTGTATGTATGTTATCTAATTATGTGTTATTGGCTTTGAGCAGAGTACATTTGAGACAGCTTTTTTTGGTGCCAGTACTGGGCTTAAACTCAGGGCCTGAGCACTGTCCCTTAGCTTTTTTGCTCAAGACTGGTGTTTTACTACTTGAGCCAAACTGTACATTTTTCTTTTTTTTTTTTTGGTGTTTTTTTTTTTTGTTTGTTTTTGGGGGAGGGCCTATCCTGGGGCTTGAACTCAGGGCCTGGGCACTGTCCCTAAGCCTCTCTGTGCTCTCCCACTTGAGCCACAGTGCCACTTCTGGCTTTTTCTGCTTATGTGGTACTGAGGAATCGAACCCAGAGCTTCATCATGCTAGGCAAGCACTCTACCATTAAGCCACATTCCCAGCCCCACTTTTTGCTTTTTGATGGCTAATGAAAGTCTCATGGACTTTCCTGACTTTCCTGCCTGGGCTAACTTTGAAATTTGAAGATCATCAGATCTCATCCTCTTGAGAAGCTAGGATTATAGGTGTGAGCTACCAGTGCCCAGTTTTTTGTTTTTTGTTTTTTTTTTTTTTTTGGTCAGTGGTGGGGCTTGAACTCTGGGCCTGGGCGCTGTCCCTCAGCTTTTCAGCTCAAGGCGAGCACTCTACCACTTGAGCTACAGCGCCACTTCCGGTTTTCTGGTGGTTTATTGGAGATAGGAGTCTCATGGTCTCTCCTGCCCGGGCTGGCTTTGAACCTCCATCCTCAGATCTCAGCCTCCTGAGTAGCTAGGATTACAGGCGTGAGCCACCAGTGCCCAGCTGTTTTTTGTTTTGTAATTTTTTTTTTTCTTTTCTTTTTTTGGTCTGGTCGTGGGGCCTGAACTCTGGGCCTGGACGCTGTCCCTCAGCTCTTCAGCTCAAGGCTAGCGCTCTACCACTTGAGCCACAGTGCCACTTCCAGTTTTTTTCTTTTTTGCTTATGTGGTGCTGAGGAATCGAACCCAGGGCCTCATACATGCAAGGCTCAAATTTAAGTGTTTATTATTAGAATTTTCCAGAGTAGTGATTATTAACCTATTTAAGATTGGGAGAGACTGTTTAAAAATGTGTACACTTAGATTGGGGATATAGTTAGTAAAGGTTCCGTCCGATTTAGTCCACAGCAACAAAAACCAAACAACACATACCTTTTATTTATTTATTTGTTTTCCAATTAGTACCGGGGATTGAACCCAGGGGTTCTTGGCATGCTAGGTAAATGATCTACCATTTGATCTACATATCCAGCCCTGTCCTCTACTCTGCTCTTGTTCTGTCTGTGGTCCTGAAGTTTAAAAGACCTATCTGTGGGCTGGGAATGTGGTAGCGTGTTTGCCTAGCATGTATGAAGCCCTGGATTCGATTCCTCAGTACCACATAAACAGAAGAAGCTGGAAGTATTGCTGAATGTCAGGTGGTAGAGTGCTAGCCTTGAACAAAAGAAGCTCAGAGACAGTGCCTAGGCCCTGAGTTCAGACCCTAGGACTGGTAAAACAAACAAAAAACCCCAAAACAGGGCTGGGAAGGTGGCTCAGTGGTAGAGTGCTTGCCTTGCATGCATGAGGCCCTGGGTTCGATTCCTCAGCACCACATAAGCAAAAAGAAAAAGCTGGAAGTGGCACTGTGGCTCAAGTGGTAGAGCGCTAGCCTTGAGCTGAAGAGCTGAGGGACAGCGTCCAGGCCCAGAGTTCAGGCCCCACGACTGGACCCAAAAAAAAAAAAAAACAACCCAAAACAAAAAAGATCTATTAGTTAGGCATGGTGGCATATGCCTATAGTTACTTGGGAGCTGAGACAGGAGAATCTCTTGATTTTTCTTTTTTCTTTTTTTTCTTTTTCTTTTTGGCTGTTTGGGCTTGAACTCTGGGCCTGGGTGCTATCCCTGAGCTCTTCAGCTCAAGGCTAGCGCTCTACCACTTGAGCCACAGCACCACTCCCAGCTTTTTTTGATTATGTGGTGCTGAGGAATCGAACCCAGGGTCTCAGGCATGCAAGGCAAGCGCTCTACCACTGAGCCACCTTCCCAGCCCAACAAGTACATTTCTTGTCAAGCATTGTTGCCTCTTTGTTTCTCCTTCCCATCCCTTCCCATACTCCCCCCCCCCCCCCCCCCCGCAGGAGAATTTCTTTTTTTGGAGGGGGGGGTCTGGTCGTGGGGCCTGAACTCTGGGCCTGGGCGCTATCCCTCAGCTCTTCAGCTCAAGGCTAGTGCTCTACCACTTTAAGCCACAGCGTCACTTCCGGCTTTTTTCTTTTTGCTTATGTGGTGCAGAGGAATCGAACCCAGGGCCTCGAGCATGCAAGGCAAGCGCTCTACCACTGAGCCACCTTCCCAGCCCAACAAGTACATTTCTTGTCAAGCATTGTTGCCTCTTTGTTTCCCCTTTCCATCCCTTCCCATACTCCCCCCCTCCCCACCCGCAGGAGAATTTCTTGAGTTCAAGACCAGCCTGAGCAACACAGCAAGATTCTCTCTCTTGAGAGGGTGGAGGGGAACGGGGAGCTAGCAACCATGCCTTATACCTGTAATCCCATTTACTCTCAAGACTGAGAACTGGGCTGGGAAGGTGGCTCAGTGGTAGAGCGCTTGCCTTGCATGCATGAGGCCCTGGGTTTGATTCCTCAGCACCCCATAAGCAAAAAGAAAAAAGCCGGAAGTGGTGCTGTGGCTCAAGTGGTAGAGCACTAGCCTTGAGCTGAAGAGCTGAGGGACAGCGCCCAGGCCCAGAGTTCAGGCCCCACGACTGGACCCAAAAAAAAAAAAAAAAGACTGAGAACTGAGGATCACCATTCAAATCCAGCCAGGATGGGAAACTCCTTGAGACTCTTATCTCCAATTAGCCACCAAAATACTGGAAGTGGAGCTTTGGGGCAAGTGGTAGAGCACTAGCCTTGAGCAAAAAATCTCAGTGACAGTGCCCAGGCCCTGACTTCAAGCCCCAAGACTGGCACCGAAAAAAAAAAAAATTAGCCAGGTGCCAGTGGTGGCTACTCCTAGCTACTCAGGAGTCTGAGATCTGAGGATTGCAGTTCAAAGCCAGCCTGGGCAGGAAAGACTGTGAGACTCTTACCTCCAATTAACTCCCTAAGTAGCCCTGTGATTCAAAGTGATAAAGTGCTTGCCTTGCGCTAAAGAGCTCAGGAACAGCGCTCAGGCCCAGAGTTCAAGTCCGTGACTTTAAAAATAAATACTTTTCTTTTATGTTAAATATAAATTTAATAAGCCCTTTCATAATAATCACTCATTTCACCATTACATTAATTGTAGATAAATTATTGCATTTGATTCTTACGATAGTCTTTTGAGTAGCTGCTATTAATAGGTCTGTTTTTTTTGTTTGTTTGTTCTTTTGCTGATTGTGTGCCCTGAACTCTGAGCCTGGGTGCTGTCCCTCAGCTCTTCAGCTCAAGGCTAGTGCTCTACCACTTGAGCAACAATGCCACTTCTGGCTTTTTCTGCTTATGTGGTGCTGAGGAATCAATCCCAGGGCCTCGTGCATGCAGGGCAAGCACTGAGCCACCTTCCCAGCCCCTATTAGGTCTGTTTTTATTGATATATAGTAACCTTTAAAAGATTGAGTTATGGGGCTGGGAAGGTGGCGCAGTGGTAGAGTGCTTGCCTTGCATGCCTGAGACCCTGGGTTCGATTCCTCAGCACCACATAAGCAAAAAGAAAAAAGCTGGAAGTGGCGCTCTGGCTCAAGTGGTAGAGCGCTAGCCTTGAGCTGAAGAGCTGAGGGACAGCGCCCAGTCCCAGAGTTCAGGCCCCACGACTGGATCCAAAAAAAAAAAATAAATAAAAAATAAAAGATTGGGTTATATAGTTGGATGTTGGTGGCTCATACCTGTAATCCTAGCTATTTAGGCTGAGATCTGAGGATCACAGTTCAAAGCCAGCCTAGGCAAGAAAGTCTGTGAGATTCTTATCTCCAATTAATCACCAAAAACACCACAAATGAAGTTGTGGGTCAAGTGGTAGAGCACTAGCCATGAGCACAAAAGCTCAAGGTCAGCTCCTAGGTCCTGAGTTAAGTCTAGGACTGGCACACAAAAAAGAAAAAAGATTAGGTTATATGCCCAAATACACAGCAAGAGTTCAAACCCTAGATTTTCTGCTTGGCATCACACTTTGAGCAGTTTCTATTAGGAGAGTTTATCTTTCATGTTAAATAGTTTTCCCTACCTTGACATTTGACTTTTTTTTCTTTCTTTCTTTTCCCCCCTCCCCCTTTGGGCCTGGGCACTGTCTCTTAGGCGAGCACTTTACCACTTGAGCCACAGTACCCCTTCTGGTTTTCTGGTGGTTAATTGGAGATAAGAGTCTCATGGACTTTCCTGCCCAGGCTGACTTTGATTGGTGATCCTCAGAGCTCATCCTCCTGAGTAGGATTGCAGGCGTGAGTCACAGTCGCCCAGCTTCACTTCCAGTTTTTGAGTGGTTAATTGGAGATAAGAGTCTCAGGGGGACTTTTCTGCTTGGGCTGTCTTCCAACTGTAATTCTCAGATCTCAGCCTCTTGAGTAGCTAGGATTACAGATATGAGCCATCTGTGCCTTCCACCTGTAATTCTTTTGTGTGTGTGTGTCTGTGTGTCTGTGTCTGTGTCTTTCTGTGTCAGTTGTGGGGCTTGAACGCTGGGCTTGGGTGCTGTCCCTCAGCTCTTCAGCTCAAGGCAAGCACTCTACCACTTGAGCTACAGCGCCACTTCCAGTTTTCTAGTGGTTTATTGGAGATAAGAGTCTCACAGACTTTCCTGCCTGGGCTGGCTTTGAACTGCGATCCTCAGATCTCAGCCTCCTGAGTAGCTAGGATTACAGGTGTGAGCCACCAGCACCAGCTCCACCTGTAATTCTTGAGTGCTTCCTTTAAAATCAGCATCCCAGCATCTGGGGTGATCCGTGTACATGGTGTACATGGCTCAGGGGCTCTTTGCCTGTGTTTTTCTGCAGGGCTGTGGTGGAGGCTGTGCATCGACTTGATCTCATCCTTTGCAACAAAACTGCTTATCAAGAAGTGTTCAAACCAGAGAACATTAGCCTGAGGAACAAGTAAGCTGGAGACTAAACCTGAGATCCTTACTTTTACCTTGTCCATCTTTACAGAAACCCTGCTAGATAAAAACACACATTGTCTTTTACCCTCCTGACTTCATGGTATGATAATGGACTGTGAGTCTTTGGTCTTCTGTTAGACTGGAAGAAGGACATTTGAGTTGAAGGAGTTGTCTTTGAAGACAAAAATGGAGTAAAAAGTCAGAGAAAAAGAGCAAAGGCACTGCAACGTGGAAAATGCAGATTGTTTAAATTCTTTTTTTTTTTTTTTTTTGTCAGTAATGGGGCTTGAACTCTGGGCCTGGGCGCTGTCCCTCAGCTCATTAGCTCAAGGCAAGTGTTCTACCACTTGAGCTACAGCGCCACTTCTGGTTTTCTGGTGGTTTATTTGAGATAGGAGTCTCATGGTCTTTCCTGCCTGGGCTGGCTTTGAACCGTGATCCTTAGATCTCAGCCTCTGAGCCACTGGCACCCGGATTGTTTAAATTCTTTCTGTGGGCTGGGAAGGTGGCTTAGTGGTAGAGTGCTTGCCTAGCATGCATTGAAGCTCTAGGCTCCATTCCTCAGTACCACATAAACAGAAAAGGCCAGAAGTGCTGCTGTGGCTCAAGTGGCAGAGTGCTAGCCTTGAGCAAAAGAAGCTCAGGGATAGTGCCCAGGCCTTGAGTTCAAGCCCCAGAACTGGCACAAAAAAACCCCAAAGATTCCTTTTGTTTTTGTATTTGGGTCTCCCTTTATCTTCCTAGACTTCTGTTGTCCCACATTCTATTGACTTTGGATATGTCTTGGGATCTTGGGAGGCATATAGATTTATCAGTCGGAGATAATGGCCCATGTCTCCTTGCCTTCTTCTTGTGTTCTTGTGTTCCTCACCAAAGAATGACAGCCTCTTAGATTTTTTTTACTACTCTTTCAGGCTGCGTGAGCTCTGTGTCAAGCTCATGTTCCTGCATCCAGTAGACTATGGAAGGAAGGCTGAAGAACTACTGTGGAGAAAGGTATACTATGAAGTTATTCAACTTATCAAGACTAATAAAAAGGTAAGGAGAGGTCCTGGAAGAAACTTGTCTAAAAAGAGGAAGATAAGGCTATAAGAACAAGTTATCATACTGCTTCAGCCTTCTGTCCAGAGGAATCTGCCCAGAGTATGATTGAGATAGAAGAACCAAAGAAAAGATGGCCAAAAGGAGATAGGCATAATTTAGATTAGAGAAGGAAGGAAGTCTGATACCATATGGGGGAGACCACAGAGGTAGATCTAAGAGGGCAGGGGTGATTTCTGAGTGAAGGAAGATGTGTTTGAGGTTCCAGAGCCAAGACAAAAGTTTTATTTTCCTAATAGGATGAATAGTTGAGGAGTGGGGAATGGTACTCTGAGTTTATTGCTTAGCCAATTCTTTTCCTTTCCCAATCTAGCACATCCACAGCAGGAGCACATTGGAATGTGCTTACAGGACACACCTGGTCGCTGGTATTGGCTTTTACCAGCATCTCCTTCTTTATATCCAGTCCCACTATCAGCTTGAACTGCAGTGCTGCATTGACTGGACCCATGTCACTGATCCCCTCATAGGTAAGCAAAACCTAAAACAGATGATCTTGAGGAGTAGAATTTTCATTTCATTTCTTCTGCTGGCCTTGTTCTCAAGATTTGTGTACCTTGTGACACAGCCAGCCATAACAAGTAGTTGCAATACCTACATATGCTTTATGAAACTTAAATTCATCCAGACAAATATATGAGTTAAAATAAAGTGTGTGTGTGTGTGTGTGTGTGTGTGTGTGTGTGTGTGTGTGTGTGTGTGTGTGTGTGTGTGTGTGTGTGTGTGTGTGTGTGTGTGTGTGTGTGTGTGTGTGTGTGTGTGTGTGTGTGTGTTCTAGGGCTTGAACTCAGGGTTAAGGGCATGGCTATGGTGGGAGAAAAGGACACCAAAAGCAAGGGGAGTTGGGGAAAAGAGCTCCATAGCTCTATGACGTTGGTTGAACTAGCTGGACATTTGGGCTCATATCTGTAATCCTAGCTACTCAGAAGGCTGAGATTTGAGGATCGTGGTTCAAAACCAGCCCAGGCAGGAAAGTCCATGAGACTCATCTCCAGTTAACCACCAGAAAACCAAAAGTAGAGCTGTGGCTCAGAGTGGTAGAGCACTAGCCTTGAGCATAAAGAGCTCACGAATAGGATCCATGCCCAGAGTTCAAGCCTAACGATGGACAAAAAAAGTTGGTTGGACTAAAAAAAAAGCCAATTACAAAAGAAGTAAAATTATAGCTGCTAATATTCTACCTGACTGATTTCACTCTTCTTGGAATATAATCCATAATTTCCCAACATATCTAAAGATTTCAACACTTGTTTCAAACATTGAGAAACAATCTCTATAAAGTCCAAAGAGATAGTGCACTAGTAAACTCAACTGGTTGAAGAAAAATGTTTGTAATTCCATTTCCAGTGCCAGCCCTACTCTAGATCTTTCTCTCTCTTCCCCCTGCTCCATATCAGTCCACAATCCTAGGCTTTCTTTAAGATCTTTATCTTGCTGGGGCTTACTTTACACTTGTAATTCTAGCTCTTATGAAGCTGAATCCAAGGATCACAGTTCCAGGTTAGCCTGGGTGCAAAGGTCCATAAGGCCCTTACCTCCAATTAATTAAACTGAACAGCAACAACAACAAAAAACCCTGAAGTAGAGCTGTGGCTCCAGTAGTATAGTGCTATCTTTGAGCAGAAAAGTTTAGGCACAGCACCCAGGCCCTGAGTTCAAATCCTGTGACCAAAATTTTTTTTTCATTCAGCTGATCTGGAAGTGTCAATATGAACATTAGGAAGAGTTTTTCAGAATGGAAGCTCCATACTCAGGAGAGGCTGTCATCCCAGGTGATTGGATGGTCTCTGGAGCCAGACTGATTTTTGAATTCTGACTCTGCCACTTACCAGCTCTGTACCTTTGTAAATAGTAACTACTTCAGAGTTGCTAAAGAGAGTAAGTTAATGTTCTAGACATTTAAACTAGTACCTGGTATGTTGGAAAACTGCTTGAGGTCTTTGACCTAAAATTATAAGGCTACTTGGGTGAGGGAAGAGATGAGAAACCAGACATATTTAATTTGGGCCATCACCTGTCCTTAGGCAAGACAAGATAATTGTCTCTGCTGAAGACTCTCCAGTGACTGCCTTTTCCTCCGTGGGCCTTCACTAGATAGAAGCTAGGAGCATTTGCCTGTTTCACATTTCATTCTTTGAGCAAGTTAGCTTCTCAGCTTTACTAAACCTTTTCCTTTTATGTAGATACCTCCTATACAATGGATTTTCAACATTCCTGACACCTGAGCCCCATCTCTTCATTCTTTCTGTTAGCCTTTCTAAGTCGACCTTTCAGATGAACTTCCCCTAAGGTGTTATTCGGAGTTGAGGGGCCTAGTCCTCCTTTCAGTTCCTTCCAGACCCAGGAGAATTTGTCTAGCATCATTCTAGATAAGTATCTTCTCTGTCCTGGAAGATGTTCAAGGCTTACCTAGAATCTCTATCTTCTTTTTTCATTTGTGAGAGTATTTCTGCCTAAATAGGGCCAGAGGAAAGGGTTCATAAATCAATCTCTCTCTCTTTTAGGATGTAAGAAGCCAGTATCTGCCTCAGGAAAGGAAATGGATTGGGCACAGATGGCATGCCACAGATGTCTGGTGTACCTGGGGGATTTGTGTAAGAATCTGCCCTTTTAATTTTTACTGTTCTAGGCCACAGGAAAGGCACTATTTGCTTCTATTGTTGTTACCACCTTTTTTTTTTTTGTCGGTCGTGGGACTTGAACTCCGGGCCTGGGCGCTGTCCCTCAGCTCTTCAGCTCAAGGCGAGCGCTCTACCACTTGAGCTACAGCGCCACTTCCGGTTTTCTGGTGGTTTATTGGAGATAGGAGTCTCACGGTCTTTCCTGCCCGGGCTGGCTTTGAACCTTGATCCTCAGATCTCAGCCTCCTGTGTAGCTAGGATTACAGGCGTGAGCCACCAGCGCCCGGCTTGTTGTTACCACCTTATATGTGATTAGAGAGCAAGAAAAACAGTATTTCCTCTGTTGGCTTTCTCATCAGTTTGCTTACAGTGATCCTCTTTTACCATCCTCCCATAAATCAGAGAGGATCATTGAGTATGGGAAAAGGCCTTTCAGCTTCAAGGTCATCAGGATGGTCACTGTTTTCAGTAGTTGTTAGGAAGCTGAAGGCTTGCTTTTATCCTTACAGGCTCCTAGCAACTTTAGCATAAAGCTCAGTGAGCCCTTATGTACCTGACAAATGTTTCTAAGAGTGGTAAAGTTAGCTGGGTGCTGGTGGCTTGAGCCTGTAATCCTAGCTACTCAGGAAGCTGAGATCTGAGCATTATGGTTCAAAGCCAACCTGGGCAGGAAAGTCTGTGAGACTCTTTTTTTTTTTTTTTGTCAGTTGTGGGGCTTGAACTCTGGGCTTGGGTGCTGTCTCTGCGTTCTTCAGCTCAAGGTGAACACGCTACTGCTTGAGCCACAATACCGCTTCCGGTTTTCTAGTGGTTTATTGGAGATCAGAGTCTCACGGACTTTTCTGCCTGGACTGGCTTTGAACTGTGATCCTCAGATCTCAGCCTCCTGAGTAGCTAGGATTACAGGCGTGAGCTACTGGCGCCCGGCTTCTGTGAGACTCTTATCTCCAATTAACCACCAGAAAATCGGAAGTGGCATTGTGGTTCAAGTGATAGAGCTCTCTCCTTGAGCTGAAGAGCTAAGAGATAGTGCCCAGGTGCCAGAGTTCAAGCCCCACGACTGACCAAAAAAAAAAGAAAGATTGTCTTGTGCTGGGTGCTTGTGGCTCATACCTATAATCCTAGCTACTAAGAAGACTGAGATCTGAGGATCACAGTTTGAAGCTGGCCTGGTCAGAAAAGTTCTGTGAGACTCTTATCTCCAGTTAACCACCAAAAAGCCAGAAATGGAGATGTGACGCAGGTGATAGAGCACCAGCCTTGAGCAAAAAACAAAGGGACAGTACCTGAGCCCTGAGTTCAAGCCCCCATAAAAGCACATACAAAAAGTGGTCTGCAGTTTTCATACATTCCTGCCTCATTAGGCTGCTGTTGTATCTTTTATTGACCTGAGGTTCCTTTTATCCTTGCCCTAAGCCCATTCCTGGTCTCATGGTCCTTGAGTGCAGAGTGGCCAACTATTGCATTTTAGTGCATCAGTATATCCTTAGCAATGTCTTAGAATTGTTCAGTTGTATTCCCAAAATGTCAGAGGTATTTTCAAGCCATTATATATGCTGCAGCTCCCCTTGAGAAGAAATAATAAAGAAGAGTTAGTCAAGTGCTGATGGACCTTAGTTCAGAGCTAGCTAGAGAAGATAACTCTGTGAAACTCTAAAAAGCAAAAAAGCTGGGCTGGAGTATGGCTCAAGTGATAGAATGCCAGCCATGAGTACAGAAGCCAAACAAGAATATAAAGTCCTAAGTTCAAGCTCTGGTACTTACAAAAAAAGAGCTGAGCCGTTTTCCCATAGTCACATAGGACTATACCAGAGATCCCACAAACTGCCCCCTCCCTTATGTCCCTTCTTCTCAGGAGGGTTTTCTAAATTCTGAAATCGTGTTTTCCTTTTTCTTTCTCTTCCTATAGCACGCTATCAGAATGAATTGGCTGGTGTAGACACTGAGCTTCTAGCTGAGAGATTTTACTACCAAGCCCTTTCAGTAGCTCCCCAGATTGGTAAGTAAACCCTTACTGGAGCTTCAGAACCAATAGCAATTTCGAGTAAGAAGACAATACTAGTAAAATTGAAGGCCACTCGCTTACTTCCTTTTGATCCTTGCCACCCTAAGCTCTCTTATATTGCATGTATCATATATATTCTCTAGAAGTACACACTCAGAAGGTAGCTCTGTCCCCCTTATCCACAAAGTCTTTTGAAAGAATACATCAACTCTCCCCACAGGAGGTGCAGTGAGAGAAGGAATATGATTCTATTACAGGGAAAGATATACATACATGCAAAGAGGTTAAAAAAAAACCAAAAAAATGGAGCTGAGCGAGTTCAGCATGCTCTTGGGAAAAGCTGGAAGCTGAAGGAGTATGTTCCATCAGTTTAGGTAAACTTTGGCAAACCAAGCAAGAATAGGCTGGTAGATGAAGAGAGATTAGTAACCCTGAAGGAACAATATTAAGATACATATCACCTGAGATACCAGTATCACTTCCAGGCCCAGCTCTTGTCTCATAAGTTGTCTAATGGTTAACATTGGTTGGGCCTGAGAGCTTTAACTAAAAATTATAGCCTTAAAATTGATTATTTTTTTTCTCTATAGGAATGCCCTTCAACCAACTGGGTACCCTTGCAGGCAGCAAGTATTATAATGTGGAAGCCATGTATTGCTACCTGCGATGGTGAGTAATTGCCAGTTCTCTCCCGTTTTCATGCTACATGGTCCCTGCTTCTTTTTCTGTCTTCTCTTTCTCGAGCTCCTGGCTAAGATAGATAGGGAAATGCTAGGGGGGGGGGGTGTGTGTGTGTGTGTGTGTGTGTGTGTGTGTGTGTGTGTGTGTGTGTGTGTGTGTGTGTGTGTGTGTGTGTGTGTGTGTGTGTGTGTGTGTGTGTGTGTGTGTGTGTGTGTGTGTGTGTGTGTGTGTGTGTGTGTGTGTGTGTGTGTGTGTGTGTGTGTGTGTGTGTGTGTGTGTGTGTGTCGTGGGGCTTGAACTTTAGGCTTGGGAGCTGTCCCTGCGCTCTTCAGCTCAAGGTGAGCGCTCTACCACTTGAACCACAGTGCCACTTCTGGTTTTCTAGTGGTTTTTTTGGGGGGGTCTGGTCGTGGAGCCTGAACTCTGGGCCTGGGTGCTGTCCCTCAGCTCTTTTTTGGGGGGGTCCGGTAGTGGGGCCTGAACTCTGGGCCTGGGCACTGTCCCTCAGCTCTTCAGCTCAAGGCTAGCGCTCTACCACTTAAACCACAGCGGCACTTCCGGCTTTTTTCTTTTTGCTTATGTGGTGCTAAGGAATCGAACCCAGGGCCTCGAGCATGCAAGGCAAGTGCTCTACCACTGAGCCACCTTCCCAGCCCCTCCCTCAGCTCTTTTAGCTCAAGGCTAGTGCTCTACCACTTGAGTCACAGCGCCACTTCCGGGTTTTTTTTCTTTTTTGCTTATGAGGTGCTGAGGAATCGAACCCAGGGCCTCAGGCATACAAGGCAAGCAGCGCTCTACCACTGAGCCAACTTTCCAGCCCTCTAGTGGTTTTTTAGAGATAACAGTCTCATGTACTTTCCTGCCCAGGCTGGCTTTGAACCACGATCCTCAGATCTCAGCCTCCTGAGTAGCTAAGATTACAGGTGTGAGCCACCTGCGTCTTTTTTTTTTTTTTTTTTTACATTTTTTTTATTGTGAAAATACTGTACAGAGGAGTTACAATTACATGGGCAAGATAATGAGTACATTGCTTTTTTTTTTTTTTAATTTTTTTATTGTAAAGATATTATACAGAGGGTTACAGTTACATGAATGAGGTAATGAGTACATTTCCTCTTGAACATTGTTACCCCCTCCATTGTTTTCCCCCTACCATCCCCTCCCTCCCTCCCTTCCCCAAGGTTCTTTTTTTTTTTTTGATTGTGATTAAGTGATTATTCACAGTATTGTGGAATAATGATGCTCATTTAAAGTCACAAGTTCATTCTAACTTTCCTGGAGCAAATTGTCTATCACAGTCTGTAATATATAACGGTGCTCACATGTTATATACCATATATGTGATCAGCAGCATGGGGATATTTGGTAGTGGTTCAACCAGATGAGTGGGAGTTCTTTGTTTCTTAAGTCCTGTTAGTTTTGTCATATCACCTAACATTTTGGATTTATCATCCACTTATCAGGGAGACCGTGTACTGTTTGTCTCTTCATTCTTTGCTTACCTCGCTCAACATGATTCCTTCTAGCTCCATCCATTTCCCTGCAAATGCCATTATTTTGTCATTTCTAATGGCTGTCCAAGACTCTTAACAGAGTCCTGCTGCCTTTCACAGAGCCAGGTGGATTTATTGACATTTCAGCAAATATGCTATCATATATTAAATACAGGTTAGCTATTGTCCTGAAGAAGGAATACATTTGATACAGTAATAGAATGTTATGAAAGTGGCCTATGAAAAAAACTTCAGAGTTCTAGAGTTTCAATTTTTTTTTTTTTTTGGCAGTACTAGGGTTTGAACTCCGTCTTATGCTTGTTAGATTGGTGTTCTACCACTTGATTCACACTTCCAGATATGAGCCTCAGTGTTTGTGATGACACAGCATGGAGGAACTAGCTTAGCATCAGGGTGTATCAGTGCTTCCCCTTTAACTCTGCTTCTGACCTTTAACTCTTAGAATAAAAAAAAGTGGGAGGGCTCAGGTGGTAAAGCACCAGCCAATGATCATATACCAAGTTCAATCCTGGTCTTAGACAAAAAAAAAAATTAGGGCACCCAAAGTTACTGAGGCTTAGTGTACTGAGTCACAGAACTAAGGGTACAAGAGACTTAAGGTTAAGTCAGAATGTCACTGATGAAATTGTAGTGAAGAAACCTCATTGTTGCCATCTACCAAGGTGAAAGTACTCAAGGAGTTAAATCAAGCTTGATACTGATGGCTCATGCCTGTAATCCTAGCTACTTAGGTGGCTGAGATCTTAGGGTCAAGGTTTAAAGGTAACCCTGGTAGGAAAGTCTGTGAGATTTATCTCCAATTAACCAAAAAGCTAGAAGTGTAGCTGTGGTTCAAATGGTAGAGCACTAGCCTTGAGTAAAAATGTTCAGGGACAACACCTAGTCCCTGAGTTCAAGCCTTAGGATTGGCACAATAAATAAATAAATAATAAAGCCAAATCATTCCCAAAGTAAGTTATTGAATGAGCTAGGCCTCAGTAGAGGTGTTCATAGCTTAAGTGGTCAAATACAGAAGTGTATTCAGATAATAAAATGGCCAAACATTGATGTATATATAAAGCAACAAACTATTTCATTCTGCTTTATAATTCTATGTGCTGTGGTCCTTGGTTCACTTGGTCATGGAAACCTGTTGCCTGTATTTATGAAATATTAACTGTTAAGTGCATTTCCTCCTCTTCTACATCAGTGCAAACTCAATTTTGATAATAGACCGTCATTTGTTTCTATTCCTTTATTACACTCATTAAGTTTGCTTTAGAATGAGTCACTTTTAAAATAGAGCAAGCAAGTCCAAGTGTGGGAGGTACCCAATAAACCTACCTTAATATTCTAAACAATTCTGTCTCACTGTTTATGAGTTAGGTACTTGGGCAGGGCTCAATAGGGGAATTCTCTCCTTTCATTGGTATTGTCTAGGCTTAGTCACTGGAATTCACCTTATCTGGAGGTCTAGTCCAACTACTCTATATAATCTACTCTGAGCTTCTTTTGCTCAAGGCTAACACTCTACCACTTGAACCACAGTGCCACCTCCCATCTTTTTCTGTTTATGTGCTACTGAGGAATCGAACCCAGGCCTTCATGCATGCTAGGGAAGCACTCTACCACTAAGCCACATTCCCAGCCCGACTTTTTTTTTTTTTTTTTTTTTTTTTTTTGAATGCCAGTCCTGAGGCTTGATCTCAGGGCCTGGGCTCAGTTTCTGAGCTTTTTTGTTCAAGGCTACCATTCTACCACTTAAGCCACAGCTCCACTTCTGTCTTTTTGGTGGTTAATTGGAGATAAGAGCCTCACAGACTTTCTTGCCTGGGCTGGCTTTGAACCGTGATTCTCAGATCTCAGATTCCTGAGTAGCGGATTACAGGTGTAAGCCACCAGTACCTAGCTGTAGATGGACTTCTTTTTTTTTTTTTTTGTCGGTCGTGGGGCTTGAACTCTGGGCCTGGGCGCTGTCCCTCAGCTCTTCAGCTCAAGGCCAGGGCTCTACCACTTGAGCTACAGCACCACTTCCGGTTTTCTGGTGGTTTATTGGAGATAGGAGTCTCACGGTCTCTCCTGCCCGGGCTGGCTTTGAACCGCGATCCTCAGATCTCAGCCTCCTGAGTAGCTAGGATTACAGGCGTGAGCCACCAGCGCCCGGCTAGATGGACTTCTTATACAATGGCTCAAGGTTACAAGTACTGAACAGTGACCTAAGAGAACTGGAAGAAGGATCTGCAAGTTTCATAGGGCTTTTGCCTCCAGTCCTATAATACTTTGTTTCTCAAAGCTGTTGTATAACTCTTCTTCCTTGCCACAGGATTTAAGGAGGGAAAGGTTCAGATCCTAGGTTTCAGTAGAAAGATTGTCAAAGAATTTGTGACTACTTTGTAGTTACCACAGAAATATATTTCTTGGGGTGTGTTTGTGTTATTTACTTTAGTTTTATGTCATAATGGGATTGAGTACAGGGTCTCACATTTACTAAGTAGGTACTTTACCACTTAGGAATGCACTCAGGGGCTGGGAAAGTGGCTCAGTGGTAGAGCGCTTGCCTTGCATGCCTGAGGCCCTGGGTTCGATTCCTGAGCACCACATAAGCAAAAAGAAAAAAGCTGGAAGAGGTGCTGTGGCTCAAGTGGTAGAGTGCTAGCCTTGAGCTGAAGAGCTGAGGGACAGCGCCCAGGCCCAGAGTTCAGGCCCTACAACCGGACCCCCCCCCCAAAAGAAAAAAAAAAAAGAATGCACTCAGGCCTTTTGTATTTAGTGCATTTTATGGGTTTTTCTAAATAAAAAAAATTTTTTCTTCCTGGACATTGGTAACTTATGCCTGTAATCCTAGCTACTCAGGAGGCTGAGATTTGAGCATCTGAAGCCAGCCCAGAGCCTAGTCTGGAAAGTCAGTGAGACTCTTATCTCCAATAAACCACTAGGAAAAAAACCGAAAGTGGAATTTGGCTCAAGAAGTAGAGTGCTCACCTTGAGCTGAAGAGCTGAGGGATAGAGTTCAAGCCCAGAGTTCAAGCCCCACGACCTGAAAAAAAAAAAAAAAGCCAGAAGTAGAGCTGTGGCTAAAGTGGTAGAGTGCTAGCTTTCAGCATAAAAGCTCAAGGCCAGGGTTCAGGCCTTGAATTATCAAGCTCCAGGATCAGCACCAAAAGAAAAAAAAAAAATTAGTATACAAGAGTTTTCAATTCAAAATATCAATTTATGAGTATAGTGCACGTTGATCAGTGTCACCCTTGTTTATTTTTTCTGGGAATTGAGCCCAGGGTCTTAAGTATATGTTCTGCCACTAAGCTACATTCCAGCCCCAATGTATTTTTCTATATTCTTTTCTTTTTCCACATTTTTTTTTCCTGTCAGTCATGGGGCCTGAACTCTGGGTCTGAGCACTGTCCCTCAGCTCTTCAGCTCAAGGCTAGTGCCCTTCCACTTGCCTAGACTTAATAGCTAACCCCTGTATCTCCTTTAGCATCCAGTCAGAAGTGTCCTTTGAGGGAGCTTATGGGAACCTCAAGCGGCTCTATGATAAGGCAGCCAAAATGTACCACCAGCTGAAGAAGTGTGAGACTCGGAAACTGTCTCCCAGCAAAAAGCGGTAAGGGAGCCTATGGTGAGGAGGGGCTTTCTGTAACTACTGTAGTAGGACCACAGGGACTGTGGAGCCATTCATTGTGTACTCTGGACTCCTCTCATTTCAGATGTAAAGACATTAAAAGGTTGCTGGTGAACTTTATGTACCTGCAGAGCCTCTTGCAGCCCAAAAGTAGGTAAGTGGAGGTGTGACAAGGCAAGCGCTCAAGGCCCTTAGTTGAAGCTCCAGTATCAGCATAAAACTAAAGAGCAAGAGTAGGAACTTTGTCCAGTGAGCCCTAGCCATGATCGTTGCTTTTCATGGGCTTTTGAATTCTGACCTCCAGTAGAAATTCTCTAGCCCTTAGAGAACAGTTAGTTTTATGTTGACACTCCTTGCTGTTTTGCCCTAACCCCCTAGTGGTTCATACTCAGACATAGTGAGTGCTAATAGGTGTTGAAGGAGTAACTGAATAGGAAACTCTCCCACACCCTTCCCATGTTATTGTTTGTGCTTTATGTTTGTTTGTTTTTTTCTGAAATGCTTGCAGAGCCTTGCACATGTTAGACAATATCCTTCCACTGAGCTGCATCTTCATTGTCTTCTTTTGAAATCAGTATTAGCACTGTCCCCATCCCATTCTGAAGTCTACTCTGCCTAATCCCTTAGTCTCCCCCATGCCCATGCCCCCATAGGGTACTTGGGACTTTGTGCCTGCCAGGAAAGTACATTCCCACTCAGCTGGATCCCAGCCTTTTCTCTGAATGTTGTATTGCCTATTCTTTATCTCTTTCAACTCTGCCACTGATCTTTGCTGTTATTTTTTTTCTTCCATAGCTCCATAGACTCAGAGCTGACCTCACTTTGCCAGTCTGTCCTGGAAGACTTCAATCTCTGTCTCTTCTACCTGCCCTCTTCACCCAACCTCAGCCTGGCCAGTGAGGATGAAGAGGAGTATGAGAGTGGATATGCTTTCCTTCCTGACCTGCTCATCTTTCAGATGGTCATCATTTGCCTTATGGGTGTACACAGCTTAAAGAGAACAGGTAACTTTCCCTATGTCCCTTTCTTCCTCACTGGGGTCTTCACTGTACTTTCCCACAGCTGTTTATTCATGAATTTCTCTTCACAAGCAATTCTTTCACTGCTTGTATCACCACCTGTCTTTGGAAAGTAAGAGTCAAGAGACCCACTCTATAAGACCTCCTGTGAAGGAACAAAGGGAGCCATGTATTTCCTTCCATTCTTCCCTACTCTATCATAGATTTTCACACACTTGGCCAAGTTTCACGTCAGCATACTTTGTTTATGACCTACACAGAATTCAGACCTTGCTGTCCAGGGCATTGATGTCTCTAGAAACCTTTTTGGCAAAGGTCTATGTAGAGCAATATGGAAGGGAGGGAGTGGCAGGGCTGAATATGAAGACTCTTGGTTTATCAGGAAAAGCCTCAAAGCCAGGTAAGGAGACCCAGAACAAGAGGTATTCTTTCGTGAAGGGTACACAGGATGAATTGTTTAATTCAGAGATGTGGGATTGATGGCCCTCATCAAAGCCCTGGACCCCCTAATGTTTGCTTTCCTGGCTTCAGGATCCAAACAGTACAGTGCAGCCATTGCTTTCACCTTGGCCCTTTTCTCCCATCTTGTCAATCATGTCAACATACGGCTGCAAGCTGAGCTAGAAGAAGGAGAGAACCCTGTCCCAGCATTCCAGAATGATGGCACAGGTAAGACAGCAGGAAAAGTCCTGACTGAAAAAGTTGGCCTGGGGCATGAGGAATAAGGAAGGGAATTCAGTTTTGGTGGTGAGATAGTGTAACAAGAATTTTCAGGCCCCAATTTTTTTCCTTGACTCTACATGACCACTTCCCATCCACAGATGAACCAGACTCCAAGGAACCAGGGGACAAAGAGGAGGAACTGGATCCAGAGCCTCCTCCCACAGCCCAAGTGGGTGAGGGCCGAAAGAGCCGTAAGTTTTCTCGACTCTCCTGCCTCCGTCGCCGCCGTCACCACGCACCCAAAGCTGGTGATGACAGTGACCTGAGTGAAGGCTTTGAATCGGACTCAAGCCATGACTCAGCCAGGGCCAGTGAGGGCTCAGATAGTGGCTCTGACAAGAGTCTGGAAGGGAGGGGCACAGCTTTTGATGCAGAGACAGACTCAGAAATGAACAGCCAGGAGTCTCGATCAGACCTGGAAGATATGGAAGATGAGGACGGGACACAGTCCCCAGCCATTGAGCCCCCTCGGGCCAGATCGGAGGCTTCTGATTCCCTCAATGGACCTCTGGGTCCCAGTGAAGCTAGCATTGCCAGCAATTTGCAAGCCATGTCCACTCAGATGTTCCAGACCAAGCGCTGCTTCCGACTGGCTCCTACCTTTAGCAACCTGCTCCTCCAGCCCACTGCTTCCGAACCTCACAACTTGTCTGGCTGTAGACCCTGTGTCAATGGAGATGTGGACAAACCCTCAGAACCAGGTACCTGGGTTTCTCTGTACCCTCTTGCTCTGTCCCACACCTTCCATTCTATAGGCCTTACTTGGGAGAAGCCACTTCTCTGTGGGAGTAACCTCTCATTTGTATTCTTAAGGCTTTATCTTTGGTCCGCTGCCTGTAGTGTAGCCTGAGAGGTTTTTTTTTTTTTTTTTTTTTTTTTTTACCCCCTCAGTGTCTACTTCCTCATTTCCAGCATTCAGTGCATTTCCTTGTCTTATTCTTCTCCCAGCCCATGTTTCCCTCTAGGTTTGGGAATCTTCCCCTCAGAGTTGAACCTTTCCTCCATGCTATCTGGACCCTCCAAGGCTTTTGGGAATCTTCCCCTCAGAGTTGAACCTTTCCTCCATGCTATCTGGACCCTCCAAGGCTTTTGGAAGCTAGATACCTGCCCCTCTCTGGGTGATAGATCAGTGAGACTGCTTTCCTGAGAATCTTCTTTGTAGAAGTAGCAACAGCAAGCATTTATTGAGCCTACTTTGTGCCAGACACTAGGCTGAATGCTTCTATGCCTTGTTTTTTTTTTTTTGGGTCTGGTCGTGGGCTTGAACTCTGGGCCTGGGCGCTATCCCTCAGCTCTTCAGCTCAAGGCTAGCGCTCTACCACTTGAGCCACAGTGCCACTTCCGGCTTTTTTCTTTTTGCTTATGTGGTGCTGAGGAATCGAACCCAGGGCCTCAGGCATGCAAGGCAAACGCTCTACCACTGAGCCATCTTCCCAGCCCCTCTATGCCTTGTTTTATTTTCAACTTTATTTTATTTTTTCTAATTAAGTTTTTTGTTGGTCGTGGGGCTTGAACTCTGGGCTTGGGTACTGCCCTTGCTCTCTTCAGCTCAAGGCAAACGCTCTACCACTTGAGCCACAGTGCCACTTCCGGTTTTCTGATGGTTATTTGGAGATAAGAGTCTCACAGAGTTTCCTGCCTGGGCTGACTGGTTTTGAACCGTGATCCTCAGATCTCAGCCTCCTGAGTGGCTTGGATTATAGGCATGAGCTGCCAGCACCATGAAACTCTTATCTCCAATTAAACCACCAGAAAACTGGAAGTGGTACTGTGGCTCAAGTGGTAGAGTGCTTGCCTTGAGCTGAAGAGCTCAGGGACAGTGTCCAGGCCCCTAGTTCAAGTCCCACAACTGACCAAAAAAAAAAAAAAAAAATCAAAATCTGAGACATGAGATTTGAAGCCACCCAGGCAAACAAATCCTCAATCCTTTTACCTGAAAATTTTTTTATTTTAGCCAGGTGCTGGTGGCTCATGCCCATAATCCTAGCTGCTCAGGAGGCTGAGATCTGAGGATCATGGTTCAAAGCCAGCCCTGGTAGGAAAGTCCATGAGACTCTTTATCTCCAATTAACCACCAGAAAACCGGAAGTGGCGCTGTGCTTAAGTTGTAGAGTGCTAGCCTTGAGCTAAAGAGCTCAGGAACTGTGCCCAGGCCTAGAATTCAAGATACACGACCAACCCCCCCCCCCAAAAAAAAAAAGTGTGTGTGTGTGTGTGTGTATATTCTTTTATTTTTTGCTGGTCCTGGGGCTTGAACTCAGGGCCTGGGCTCTGTCTCTGAGCCTCTCTGTGCTCAAGGCTAACATTCTACCACTTGATCCACAGCACCACTTCCAACTTTTTCTGAGTAGTATATTGGAGGTAATGGTCTCACGGACTTTTCTGCCTGGGCTGGCTTCCAACCTTGATCTTCAGATCTCAGCCTCCTGAGTAGCTAGGATTACAGGCATGAGCCACCAGCACCTGGCTCAGAATCTTATTTATTACTGTGTCAGCAGTACCTAACAGATTGCCTAGAACAAGGAGTGAGACTTAAGAATTTTGTAAAGGTGAAAGAAATGCTGAAGTTGTTTTTGAGAAAGGTGAGATGACCTGCCCAGTGTTCTGACTAACAAAGTAGAAGGACTAGAAGTTAAGATAAATTGTTTTGACCCTAGCCCTCTTGCTTTTGATCACCATGCCTTCTAGCACAGAATAGGTACTTCATAAACACTGGTCAAAGTGGCACTGTGGCTCAAGTTGTAGAGTGCTAGTCTTTTTTTTGGTGGGTCGTGGGGCTTGAACTCTGGGCTTGGGCGCCATCCCTCAGCTCTTCAGCTCAAGGTGAGCACTCTACTGCTTGAGCCACAGCGTCACTTCTGGTTTACTAGTGGTTCTTATTGGAGATCAGAGTCTCACAGACTTTCTTGCCTGGGCTGGCTTTGAACTGTGATCCTCAGATCTCAGCTTCCAGAGTAACTAGGATTACAAGCATGAGCCACCGGCACCCAGCTGCTAGTCTTGAGCACAGAGAGACACAGGGACAGTGCCTCGGCCCTCAGTTCAAGTCTCAGGATTGACAAAAACAAACAAATATTGATCAAGTGAATAGCTGTAGACCAACCTCACTAATTAGCTTGAGTCTGAGATAATCACTAAAGGGCACCAGGCCCTTTCTTTAAAGGGAACAAATTAGTAGGTGTGGAACAGTTAATTGGCAGGGATCTGAAAATGTATTTCTCACCTCTCATATCAGAATTCTCAGAAGAATGAGTGGAGTGGGAGTATACTGCAATGCTCAGACCTGTTGCCAAGAACTTTTTTTTTTTTTTTTTACCCTAGTTCTCTCTCCTATCTCCACCCCAGCCTCTGAGGAGGGCTCTGAGTCAGAAGGGAGTGAGTCCAGTGGACGCTCATGTCGCAATGAACGCAGTCTCCAGGAGAAACTGCAGGTCCTGATGGCTGAGGGTCTGCTTCCTGCTGTGAAAGTCTTCCTGGACTGGCTGAGGACTAACCCTGACCTCATTGTCGTGTGTGCACAGGTATTTACTTTTACCTTCTGCCTTTTTTAGGTCACAGGGTGTTAGAGGAGGAGATAAGCTAGGAGGGGGCTTGGTAGCCCATCAGATGGTGTCAAGCATTTACCTGGGCTGTGCTCTGATACATTTTACAGGGAAGGTGTAGGCATTCCTTGACCTAAGAGCCCATGGCCAGAACATAAGAGAGCTGCTTATTCTACTTTAAATTCTCAATGTCTGGCCATGATGATAATGATGACAAGGTTATGTTCAAGGGCCAAATTCAGTAAATACTAAAGGATCCAGACAGGGAAAGACACCAAGTAGAGGAGAACAAGAGAAGAGATGAAGACTTGGGGCAAAGTTTGAGGTTCTAGGCAGGAGCAGCAGTTCAGGGAGATTCATATAACAGGAGCCATTGGTGTTAGGCTTTTCACCATGATGGCTGGGGTCATGGCCACCACCTGTTTTTCCTCCTCAGATTCAGACTCAGACTTGAGCCCCTCATTCCCAGAAGCTTATATTGAGAGACTGCTGCTTTCTTCTCACTTGTCCTGCTGTGAGAGACCTTTTTCCATATGGGTCACTCCTTTTGCTAGATGAGAGTTTGGGTCAGGGCCAGACACATCCTTGGGTGTGTTACTCTGTCTGAAGACTGCTGGTTACTCAGTCATTAGTCATTAGAGGAGGTGTGGGTTACATCTGGAGAGCTGTCCCAGGATGGCACATACAGAGCTGAAAGTAAAGTTTCTACTAGACAAAAAGAAGACACCTCAGTTCTCTCTACTATCCAGGTCTTGTAAGCTCTTCCTGGAATATCCCTGTCTTCTCTTTGTGAAGTGGTCAACTGGTGAAAAGCTTCAGCAAGGCTCCATGGTCCCCTTTTTTCATCCTCATAGATCTAGCCCTCAGTTTTCAAATATTTCATAAGCTCCTTCATCTCTCTCTCTCTCTTGTTTTTTTTTTTTTTTGCCAGTTCTGGGGCTTGAACTCAGGGCTTAGGCACTGTCCTTGAGCTTCTTTTGCTCAAGGCTAGCACTCTACCATTTGAGCCCCAGCCCCACTTCCAGACTTTTCTATTTATGTGGTACTGAGGAATCGAACCCAGGGCTTCATGCATGCTAGGCAAGCACTCTACCACTAAGCCACATTTCTAGCACCTCTTTTGTTATTTTCTTATCAAGTCCCTACAGACCACTAAACACAGTCCCAGGTCCTCCAACTGCTTGTCTTGCTCACTGCTGTTTCCATTACTGTCCCTGGCTGAAGGCCTATTCTTCCCTCTCTTCGCAGAGCTCTCAAAGTTTGTGGAATCGCCTGTCTGTCTTGCTGAATCTATTGCCAGCTGCTGGTGAACTTCAGGAGTCTGGTGAGTGGGGCCCTGGCCCTGCCTTTTCCTTCCCCTCTCCCTCATTGGCTCCACCATGCCTGTAACCCAGCCTTGGGATAAGGAGGTTAATGGGACTTGTGATCCAACTCCTTAGCACACAGAACTCATTGTGTGGTCTCGGCTTCTCCAGTTTCCACCCCAACACTGCCTTATTGTAGGCAAGCACCCAGTCTGCGGGGTTGTATGCTCCCTGGGGAAGGAGTAGGGTGGGCAAGAGCTGAGTGAGAGGAGCCTAGGAGCCAGACCTGTCACTGCTGTTACTTTTCTGCTTGTAAGCACAGAGTTGACATTGACCTCCAGAGCTCATCCCCCACTGCTGTCTTCCAAATGGAAAATTCACCTCCTCTTAACACCTGAGACTCAGCAAGAGATGTTCGTTTCTTAGAGCCCCTTCTCTCATTTCCATTTAGTTTGAGCTGTCATTCTTCCATCCTTCTGTTTTGTTCCTCTGACCTTCCAGCTTATAAAGAGTTCTACATGACTGGCCTTGTATCTGTCTCCCCTTCCCTCAGTCCATTTTTCCCTCACCCATACTGAGGTTGTGTCCTGTTTGATCAGTCTGGTAATTCCCAGTGAGAAAGCTTATGTCCTCTTTACTGGGAGTTCTCCATGGCAGATCTGATATGTCCTCTCTCTGCTCAGGCCTGGTCTTGTGTCAGGAGGCCCAAGATCTTCTTGAAAGTTGTGAACTGCCTGAACTTCCTGCTAGCCTCCTGCTCCCAGAGGACATGGCACTTCGCAACCTGCCTCCTCTCCGGGCTGCTCACAGACGCTTTAACTTTGACACGGATCGACCCCTGCTCAGCACCTTAGAGGAGGTGAAGATTTCTTTTTATGCTACAAGTTCTGTGTTAGACACATACAGCAACAGAACAGAGCTCTGGACAAGAACCCCCCTCCCATGAAGGCAGGGAGAATCCTCAGGGCTGCCAGCTGTGGCTCTTTTCTTTCCTTGTCTTACCAGGCATCCTTCAAAGATGGTTTGTGGGTAGTTTCTCCTATTATAGAACCATTTTGTTTCTCCAGAGGACAGAAAAAGTCAATTATTAGGCTTAGAAATTTTTATCAGCTTTCTAGGTCAACCTTCTAAACTGAACATCGAACAACAATAGAAAGTTAGAGCTAGAAGGGATGTGCTGGCCACTTAGTCCGGCAACTTTCACTCTTATATTTGTCATCACATAGGCCATCTGGGGGCAGCAGAGGGAAGCTAAGCAGAAAGACCACCCATTCTCTTTGGTCCTCTGGCTGCCTCTTTTTTAGCCAGAGCAGCTTAATTATAATCTGTTTTGTAATTTATTTATTTATTTATTTATTGTGGATCTTGAGAACTCTGGGCCTGGGCACTGTCCCTCAGCTTTTCAGTTCAAGGCTAGTACTCTACCACTTGAGCCACAGCGCCACTTCCTCTGTTTTGTATTTTAAAGTTCTAGGTAAGATTTTTATTTTTTCTGGTCCTGGGGCTTGAATTCAGGGCTTGGGCGCTGCCCCTGAGCTTTTGTGCTTAAGGCTAGTACTCTACCACTTGAGCCACAGATCTACTTCCAGCTGTTTTTTGTTTTTGTTTTCCCAGTCATAGGGCTTGAACTCAGGGCCTGGGCACTGTCTCTGAACTTCTTTTGCTCAAGGCTAGTACTCTACCACTGAGCCACAGTGCCACTTCTGGCTTTTTTTGTTTATGTGGTACTGAGGAATCAAACCCAGGGCCTCATGCATGCTAGGCAAGCACTCTACCACGAAACCATATTCCCAGCCCTTCCAGCTGTTTTGGTAGTTTATTACAGATAAGAGCCTTATGGACTTCACTGCCCAGGCTGACTTCGTACCATTATCCCTAGATCTCAGCCTTCATTGGCTCCCAGTTAGAGTTTTATGAGAAAGAAGAGGATTTTTTTTCTTTCTAAACAATAGTTGAGAATTTTTTTTTTTTTTTTTTTTTTTTGGTCGGCCGTGGGGCTTGAACTCTGGGCCTGGGCACTGTCCCTCAGCTCTTCAGCTCAAAGTGAGCGCTCTACCACTTGAGCTACAGTGCCACTTCCAGCTTTCTGGTGGTTTTATTGGAGATAGGAGTCTCACGGTCTCTCCTGCCGGGCTGGCTTTGAACCGCGATCCTCAGATCTCAGCCTCCTGAGTAGCTAGGATTACAGGCGTGAGCCACCAGCGCCCAGCTAGTTGAGAAATTTTTATATAGTATAGTTCCCCTCATTTTATGTGTGAGGAACTGAGACAGAAAGATAGTTTTGGAACTCAGGTTTCCTTACTTCTGGCCCATTGCCCTTTGCTCTTTGTTCAGTGTGATCCTCTAGCAGTCTCCTTGACCTGCTGGCTTACTCCTTGGCAGAGGGTGTGCATTTCAGTGCTCTTTCCCACTCTATAGACCTCAGGCATTTCCAAAGAGCCCTTGCTGCCAACTGGCTAGGCCAGCAGGGAGGTAGGAAAGAAGGGGAGGCAAGAAGGTAATGTTCAGGAGTCGGGGTGGGGCAGGGCCAAAAGGGTACTGCTTTCATACTGGCTAGGTTCCTGTACCTTTTCACAGGCCGTGGTACGAATCTGCTGCATCCGCAGCTTTGGTCACTTCGTTGCCCGCCTACAAGGCAGTATCCTGCAGTTCAACCCAGAGGTTGGCATCTTTGTCAGCATTGCCCAGTCTGAACAAGAGAGTCTTCTGCAACAGGCCCAGGCCCAGTTCCGCATGGTGAGTCAGAACTTCTCCCTCTGGCAGCTCTCCTCCCATTAGGTTTCCTGGAAACCACAGTGAGATTCTCAGGTCCTCAAATAAGGACTGTGGAACAAGTTTGGGGAGCAGGACTTCCTGAAGGAGCTCTCCCCCAGGTCTAAAGGATGGAGCTGGCAGACAGAGAGCGCAGAGGCAGCAGGGTTCAGGACCTAACTTGGGTTTGAGGTCTATCTCAGTCACTTTGTGTTTTTAACTGTTTTTTTTTTTTTTTGTACTGTGAATGGAACCCAGGACATTGGACTTTTAGGCAAGTGCTTTGCCACTGAATTACATCTGTGAGTGTGTATGTATGTGTGTGTATATGTGTGTTTGCGCGCATGTGCGCCAGTCCTAGGGCTTGAACTCAGGACCTGAGCACTGAGATCCTCAAATCCCAGCCTTCTGAGTAGCTAGAGTTACAGGTTTGAGATACCAGCTCTCCATCACTTTCTAGTCTGCAATTTGAGCAAGTACTGAATCTTTTTTATTTTTCCTTCAATTCAGTAAATCTTAGTAAGCTAGAATCCTTATTGGTTATGTGGGAATAATTAGAATCAATTTTGTGGGATTTTTGTGATGAGTAAATGAGAGTGCATATAAGCCACTTGACATATTCCTTGGGAGAGTATGTGTCTTTCCTTCTGTCTGTTTAAAAGGGGTCAAAAGTAGGAAGGGAGGGGAAGAGAAGATGTTCGGTATTAGGCACTACATAGGATCATGTCCCAGGTTGGATTCCATCTCACAGGGGCCCCAGAGAATAGGAAGTAGCCTGTGTACCTTCTTTTTCTACAAGGGCTAATTCAAAGCTTGCTTGATGCCAAACTTGTCAGTATTCTAGGCACTGTGTTACAGCAGTGGACAAGACAGTTCTTTCTCTTGTAGAGCCATTACTTGGTGAGCAACAATCAGATTTTCACACTGGAGTGTGCACAGTGCTGGGCATGTTGTCCTTCTTGAGCTGACTGGCACTAGTACATTTGGGATGTTGGTGATTGACACAAAGAGTACAGCTCCTGTTCTCAGCCAGCCCCAAGGTTTCTTCCCCAATCTCCTCCCCTTTGTTCTTCCTTTCCCCATCTCTGGGCCAGCAGCTTCCCAGCCCTCTGTGCCTTTTTCCTGTTAATGTTTCTACCAGACTGGGAAGGGGCCTCTGCTCCCCAGAAACTCCCTTCCTTGCTGTCTCATAAACAAACCTTTTGTGTTAAGCCTTTTATTGCTGTTCCATAGGGGGAGACACAGGGGGTTATAAAAATAGTTATGGGGAAGTTACACAGCTTCAAAAAATGTTTTTGCAGGCATTTCCTTTAGCTGAAAGCTCTTATAAACTGGAGGCTAGGGAGGGAGCAGTATCTACAAGCCCCTCTCCTGTGGGGAATGGACACCACAGGTTGCACTGGACACAGGTTCTGCTGCCTCCTGCTCTGCCTAAGTCACTGTTTCCTCCAGTAGCAGGAGTGTTTTCATTGTCACGTTGCCCCCTCTTTGTCATTCACTAGAAGCTTTCTGGGTACACAGTCTGTTTTGCACAGGATCTTACTTAACCCTTGCAGTGGCTAGGTGACTGGTTGCTTTGCATCCTTATTTTGTATATTAGGGAAAAAATAAGCTGGGTGCCAGTGGCTCATGCGTGTAATCTAGATACTCAGGATGCTGAGATCTGAGGATCATGGTAAAGCCAGGAAAGTCCGTGAGATTCTTTTTCTTTTTCTTTCTCTTTCTCTTTCTCTCTCTCTCTTTCTTTTTTTCTTTCTCTCTCTCTCTCTGTGTCTCTCTTTCTGTCTCTTTTTTTTTTTTTTTTTTTTTTTGCCAGTCATAGGGCTTGGACTTAGGGCCTGGGCACTACCCCTGAGCTTCTTTTGCTCAATACTAGCACTCTATCACTTGAGCCACAACACCATTTCCGGCTTTTTCTGTTTATGTGGTACTGAGCAATTGAACCCATGGTTTTCATGAATGCTAGGCAAGCACTCTACCACTAAGACACTTTCCCAGCTCAGAGGTTCTTTTTTTTTTTTTGTCTGTTGTGGGCCTGAACTCTGGGCCTGGGCGCTGTCCCTCAGCTCTTTAGCTCAACGTTAGCCCTCTACCACTTGAGCCACAGTGCCACTTCCGGCTTTTTACTTTTTGCTTATGTGGTGCTGAGGAATCAAACCCAGGGCCTCATGCATGCAAGGCAAGCACTGTACCACTGAACCACCTTCCCAGCCCCCCAGCTCAGAGATTCTTATCTTTAAGAAACTACTCAGAAAAAGCCAGAAGTGGCACTGTGGCTCAAGTGGTAGAGTGCTAGACTTGAACAAAGAAAAGTTCATAACTCCAGTTATGACTACAAAGCTTCTTGGACAGTGTCCCCCTTCCCTTTGTTCTCCTTCATTTTCCCCCTCCTGCTCATACTCACAAGTTACATAGTTAATTTTTTACATAGTATACATTGAATACAATAACTGCATTTACATCACTGGCACCCAGCTGTTTTATTGTTGTTTTGAGATAGGATTGGCATCAAACTCTTGATTTATAGACATAGGCTGTCATGGTCCAACTGCTAGACCTGAGTTCTTCTGGCTGTTACACTGCTTTAGAAATATGTTCTCTGCAGATCAGTGGATACCAAGAACCACTGCACCTGCTCTTGGGTTTTAGTGACTACATGGTTTAGGGAATCCCTTCTCTAAATGCACTCTCTGGAGGTAGGTTCTCTCTCTCTCTCTCTCTCTCTTTTTTTTTTTTTTTTTGTTGTTGTTGTTGGTTGTGGGGCTTGAACTCTGGGCCTGGATGCTGTCCCTCAGCTCTTCAGCTCAAGGTGAGCACTCTACCATTTGAGCAACAGCACCACTTCTGGTTTTCTGGTGGTTAATTGGAGATAAGATGGACTTTCCTCCCCAGGCTGGCTTTGAATGGTGATCCTCAGATCTCAGCCTCCTGGGTAGCTAGGATTACAGGTGCAAGCCATTTGCGCCTGGCTTAGATTTTCTCTTTTGAGGCCATACCAGACCCACATCTGTCTAAGCTGTTGGACTAGTATATCAGAGCCTTTGATTGGTGTGATTCTCTTTGGGGGAACTATACAAGTAGCCCTATTTCCCTTCTGGAGCATGGTGTTTCTTTCCCTTTCTTTTTCCTTTTCTGTCTTCCTCCCCTCACCCTTCTTTCCTGTTGGCAGTAGTTCTGGGGTTTGGACTCAGGGATTTGTGCTATTAGACCATCAGTTATATCATTTGACCCACACTCCCAGATGGAACATGACAATTTTAGCATAGAAGTAAGTCTCACAGGCTTGGTTTTTGTAGTGACAAGAGGGAAAGCTTGTCCACATTGCTTCCCTTCATTCTAGTTTGCCAACTGGCTTGTGAAGAAGTGGCCTTTCTGCTGTGGTCTGCTTTTGTTCTTTCTTCCTCTACCAGTACTTGCCAGATGGACATTATTGGCATTTTGAGCAGAACAATTCTTTATTGTGCAGGAGTGTGCAAGGATGGAACTGGATCTAGTATAGCCATAGGAATGAATTGGAAGATGAATTGAAATGGGAATACTATTTTTTTTTGAGGGGGTCCGGTCATGGGGCCTGAACTCTGGGCCTGCGCACTGTCCCTCTTCAGCTCAAGGCTAGCGCTCTACCACTTGAGCCACAGCACCACTTCTGGCTTTTTTCTTTTTGCTTATATGGTGCTGAGGAATCGAACCCAGTGCCTCAGGCATGCAAGGCAAGCGCTCTACCACTGAGCCATCTTCTCAGCCCGGGGAATACTATTATAACATATACTTAATTAATTTTTTTTGTTGTTGTTGTTGGTTGTGGGGCTTGAACTCTGGGCTTGGGCGCTGTTCCTACGCTCTTCAGCTCAAGGTAAGCACTCTACCGCTTGAGCCACAGTTCCACTTCTGGTTTTCTAGTGGTCTATTGGAGATAAGAGTCTCACGGACTTTCCTACCCGAGCTGGCTTTGAACGGCAATCCTCAGATCTCAGCCTCTTGAATAGCTAGGATTACAGGCGTGAGCCACCATTGCCCAGCTTTCATGAATGTTTTACTAGTTTTCCCTCCCAGTTTTGTGTAGATTTCCACATTATAGTTGTTTTATCTAAATCCTCTAATCTGTGACAATTCCTCAGTTTTTCCTTGTTTTAAACAACTTTGATCCTTTTGAAGGCAGTTCTATTTTGTAGTTAACTTCAATTTGGGTTTATTTTGTGTGGCATTGTGATTAAAATAAGATCTAAGCACTTGGCTTACCAGGAGCCAAGACACCAACCTTCTCTATGTTCAGAGCATATTAAGGAATTTTGACTTTATCCAGAATAGAAAAAAATTCATAAAGAAGGTTTTTAGGCAGGGCTGATGGGAATCAGATGGTTTTGAAAGGTTGCTGTGCTTGCTGTCGGAGAAAAGGGATTGACAGTAAGGAGGGTGTTGGAATGGCCAAGGAAAGAGATGTTAGCTGAGACTTGAATTTTTTTGTTTTTGTTTTTGTTTTTTTTTGGGGGGGGGTCCAGTAGTGGGGCCTGAACTCTGGGCCTGGGCGCTGTCCCTCAGCTCTTCAGCTCAAGGCTAGCACTCTACCACTTGAACCACAGTGCCACTTCTGGCTTTTTTCTTTTTTCTTATGTGGTACTGAGGAATCAAACCCAGGGCCTTAGGCATGCAAGGCAAGCGCTCTTAACACTGAGCCACCTCCCCAGCCATTGAATTTTTTTTTTTTTTTTGGTTGGTCCTGGGGTGTGAACTCTGGGCCTGGGCACTGTCCCTCAGCTCTTCAGCTCAAGGCTAGTGCCCTTCCACTTGAGCCACAGCACCACTTTTGGCTTTTTCTGCTTATGTGGTGTTGAGGAATCAAACCCAGGGCCTCATGAATGGAAGGCAAGCACTCTACTACTGAGCCACCTTCCCAGTGCCCGAGACTTGAATTCTTATGCAAGTAGAGGGAGATAGAAGGATTGGGTGCTGATCAAGGGGTTTACTTGATAGGACCTGATCAGACTAATAACTTCTGTGCTGAGAGGGAAGCAAACATAGTTGTAAGCTTTATGACTCAAGCATATGGAGGTTCACTACCCAGTGAGGCCATACTGAAGGGAGAAGTAAGTGGGAGGGAGCAAGTGGATATATGAGGCTGAGCAGGTCTGGGCTGAGCCTGTATATTGGAAGACATTAGAGAGGAGACCCAGCCAGGAAGAACAGAGGAACAGAGATCAGATGTTGGTACACAACCAGGTGGTATCTTGCCTGGTGACAATGCTCACCTGTCTGCTCTCCTCTCAGGGCTACATGGCATGGCCTACAGTGGCTGGCTACAAGAGTTGTCAGATGCACCAGAAGCCGGGCTCTGGTAGGTCATGTCTGTTGTCCTAGCTACTCAGGCGGCTGAGATCTGAGGATCACAGTTCAAAGCCAATCTGGGCAAGAAAAGGAAAGTCCATGAGACTCTTATCTCCAATTAACCACCAGAAAACCAGAAGTGGTTCTGTGGCTTAAGTGGTAGAGCGCTTGCCTTGAGCTGAAGAGCTGAGAGACAGCGCCCAGGCTCAGAGTTCAAGCTCCAGACTCACACACACACACACAAAAAGAATGCAGCAGAGGAGGTTTCCTTCTACATGCTTCCCTGCCCTCTTGTAACGGAGTGATCTGTGGAGGGGGATGTCCCGTTCTTCCTCAAAACCTCACTTTCCTTGTAGGCACAAGAGGAAGCTCGACGAAATAGACTCATGAGAGACATGGCTCAGTTACGACTGCAGGTAGGAATTTGGCCAAATACTCCTTCCTGCTCTTGTTCTAGAACGCTTTTGTTTAAAGTCACTATCAGATGTGACTTTAACTGAAAATTCATACTTTCTGCCACTGTATCTCTCTGCTTCTTTCTATCATCTTCCTGATCTCCAGATTAGTGTCTCTACTGCCCAGCCTCTCTCTACTGTGCCTGTGCCCTCTTTCTGCCTCTTCTGTCTCTTTCCTTTTTTTTTTTTCAATTTTTCCCTTAAACTTTATTTCTGTTTGTCATCCTCCCTTTCCCCAGCCAGGTTATTGGTACAAATATTTTCCTGTCTCCAGCAATAGGAGGTGCCCTATAATAGCCACTTTGCTACTGGCTGCCTGGTTTCTATTGCTCTCTCCTTCCACTCAGGCTGCAGGGTCCTATGCAACTCCACCTCCTTCTCTTACCAGCTCGAGGTCTCCCAGCTGGAGGGAAGCCTGCAGCAACCAAAGGCCCAGTCAGCTATGTCTCCCTACCTCGTCCCTGACACCCCAGCCCTCTGCCACCATCTCCCTGTCATCCGCCAGCTGGCCTCGAGTGGTCGCTTCATTGTCATCATCCCAAGGACAGGTAAGTATATTGAGGAGGTAGGGGGACAGATAGAATGTATTTGAAGGGATTGAGAAACCCTTATTTTGGGGCCAGTTTATATAGTGACCTTGGTCAAGTTCTTTTACCTCTGAGCCCCAGTCATTTCATTTGTGAAATGGGGGGTAACAAAGCCGGGTGCTGGTGGCTCACGCCTGTAATCCTAGCTACTCAGGAGGCTGAGATCTGAGGATCCTAGTTCAAAGCCAGACCAGGCAGGAAAGTCAGTGAGACTCTTATCTCCAAAAAACCATCAGAAAACTGGAATTGGCACTGTGGCTCATCCATAGAGTGCTTACCCCTTGAGCTGAAGAGCTGAGGGACAGCGCCCAGGCCCACAGTTCAAGCCCCATGACCAACAAAAAAAAAGAAGAAAGAAATGGGGGTGGGGAGGGGGGTAACAGTTTGCAATAAACCCTGCCTTACAAGACAGTGTAGAGAAATGGATACAAAAATGTAAAGCACTTAACAAAACTGCTGTCAGAGGGATCTTATTTCAAAGAAGTTAGAGAGCCTTTTAAGTTCCTTAGGTGGTGCATACCATTGTGAGTTCAGAACTTCTTGCAGAGCCCATGTTGGCAATCTGAGCCCAGTGTTTTGTCCTTCCTCACCCTACCCTGTCCACCAGTGATTGATGGCCTGGATTTACTGAAAAAGGAACACCCAGGGGCACGGGATGGGATCCGGTACCTGGAAGCAGAGTTTAAGAAAGGAAACAGGTGAGTGCAGGCATACTGGACCTGTGTGGATCTTGTGTCTGTCATCTGGACAACATATGCTTAGGACTAATGAGCTATTTATTTTCTGTAGGTTAGACACACCTTAATCCCTCCCTAGTTTGCTCATTGCTACTACCTGAGAAGGGCTACCAAAGACATAATTAGAAGTCAAAATCTTGGTTACTGAACTAGAACTGATCAGAGCAACCAAGAGCTTGGTGGGTAGCACTGAGTTGCTGTGTGCTTTTTCTTCTAGGATAAGCCTGTTGACAGATACAGTATCTACTGGGAGAAAGGCGTGGCCTCCACCCTGACTCTAAGCTGTGGGCTTCTTTGCTGGAGCTCTGCTGAACTAGGGTTAGGACCAGGATCACCTAGGGTGGGAGTTCCTACCTTTATCTGGGGCTTCCTTCCTCCTCACTGAGCTAGGGAGTGGCCAGGTGGAGCAATTGAGGGAGGAGAAGATGGCAGCAGTTGCAGGTGCTCACTCAGGTCTA
This sequence comes from Dipodomys merriami, assembly GCF_024711535.1. Classification (NCBI taxonomy): domain Eukaryota; kingdom Metazoa; phylum Chordata; class Mammalia; order Rodentia; family Heteromyidae; genus Dipodomys; species Dipodomys merriami. The sequence goes on along the minus strand of NW_027205515.1, from coordinate 102,438 downwards.
GCCTTCTGGTCTTTGGGACTGAAGAAAAACTCAGCAGGGAGTATAAGGGATAGGAAAAGAGTGTCCTCCCCGTTGGCAGACCTGCCTGGCCTGGAAACTATACAAGGCTGGCTTGTTTGGACATTGCCTTCAGAAGCCCTGACTAGAAAAGCATCTGCTGCTTCTGCTCTCCCAGACCTTCCCCTGGGAGGAACCAGACAATCCATTTTATCGGAAGAGGACAGTGAACTGGGCTGTGTCCAGGAAGCCACTTTCAAAATGGCTCCAAATAACCCTTTCCTGCAAAACCAGGTGCCCAGAGCCACAATAGCCTGCTTTGTTTAAGGTGCCTTCCTGTCCCCTGCCCCTATCTCTGCTTCATTCTGTGGCTCCTTTGCAGGTACATTCGCTGCCAGAAAGAGATGGGAAAGAGCTTTGAACGGCATAAGCTGAAGAGGCAGGATACAGATGCCTGGTAAAACTTTCAACCCTTTATCCCAGAGCTGCTATCAGAAGATGGCATTGCTAGCAACTCCAGAACTTCCCCAGGAGCAGGACAGGTCTAGCTGACCCAGCCTTAGAGTCCTCTGCCTCTGCTGGTGGGGTCAGCTGGTCAGCCTTTGAAACCAAGGTGCTTGGGCTTGGCATTCTCACTCAGTGGACCCATCTCTTTTGTTGTTGTTGTTGCTCATGGGGCTTGAACTCAGGGCCTGGGCACTGTCCTTGAGCTTTTTTGCTCAAGGCTAGTGCTCTGCTACTCTGAGCCACAGCACCACTTCCAGTTTTCTATTATTTAGAGATAGGAGTCTCACAGACTTTCCTGCCTGTGGTGGCTTTGGACTGTGATCCTCAGATCTTAGCCTCCTGAATAGCTAGAATTACGGGTGTGAGCTACTGGCACCTGGCGTGGATGCATCTTTGCCTGCTTCCCCTAGTACATCCTCTAGGCCCGTCTTCCAGGACCCATTACCATCAGCTGTCTTTTGTTGTTCTTCCAGGTGTCCCCAGCTGCCCCCTTTCCCTGGAGATCCTCATTTTCAGGTTGTGCTAATACTAGGTCTTCTCCCCTGCCCTAGGACACTCTATAAGATCCTGGATAGCTGCAAACAGCTAACTCTGGCACAGGGGACAGGAGAGGAGGACCCAAGTGGCATGGTGACCATCATCACAGGCCTTCTATTGGACAACCCCAGTGCACTGTCTGGGCCTATGCAGGTGGGTCATGGGTGAAATAGGGACAGGGTGGACTGTAGAGAAGGGGTGCCAGAGAAATCCATTCTCAAACACTCCAGACTAGCTGCCTTTTCCCTTCTATGATCCCAGTAACCTGTTCACAGTTCAGTTCACAGTTCTTCCCATCTTTCCTTCTCTCATTGCACAGGCAGCCCTGCAGGCCGCTGCCCATGCCAGTGTAGACGTCAAGAATGTTCTGGATTTCTACAAGCAGTGGAAGGAGATTGGTTGAGACTGACCCCAAAGCCCTGTAGTGGGGCTGACTCCAGATCTCTCCTGCTCTCCCTGGCAGCCAGGACCACCACCTGTAGTCAGTCACCCCACCACACGAAGACTCGCACGCACACAGGAAGGAAGCCTAGCTGCACCGAGGCTGCAGGGAGGGCCCAGGATTCAGCTGGGAGGGTGGGGTCCCCCTGTTGCCAAGAAAATGTCAGGAAAGTGAGGGAAATGCTTGGAGAAGAAGAGGTTTGTGGGTCCCTAGCCAACCTTCCCACCTCAGCCCTGCTGCTGTCCCCCAAGGACAGGTGACAGGCATGGGTATCTGCATTTCATTGGCTCAGTTCCTGGACCCCTGAGGGGCAAAGACAGCAGAAGGGGCCCTTGTCCTCACCTAACATGCAGGGTAGTTGGGGCCAGGAGTTTGGACCTTCCAGGTCCTGGCGCAATTGGGCAATACCAGGTGTCCTAGTGGTTCTCTGCAGATGCTTCCCCTTCTCAAGGACCACCCTTCCTCTCATCTTTCTTTTGGGGGGGAGGGCAACTCTGGAGCCAGCTGAGGAGGCTCTTAAGAAAGCAGAACCTGGAATGGCCTGCACTCAAAGCAAGGCAGGGTTTGTGTTCTCTCCTGCCACGGGGGCCACACACCCAGATGCCACACTTCTGCTTTCAGCCTGCCTCTATACAGCTTTCAAGGCAGGGAGTAGGCCCCACTCAGGGTCACAGGCAGGCTGGCCTGTGTGCTACCATGGGTACCTTGGGCTGCCAGCCCTACAGTTGTGCTTTGTGCTCTTAGCTGCTGTGCTGAGATGGGGTGCCAGTGAGAAGTGAAGCCACCTCCCTCACTATCTAAGGAATACTGAAGATAAAGGGCCAATGTTCTGTTGGAGGCAGGAAGGAGATGCTCTAGAAAGCTGCTGGGTCAGGTTCTCTGTCCTGATGGACTTTCTCTCCTTTTGTCTGTCTCCAGGTCTGGAGGCCTGGTAGGGCTGAGCAAGAGCTGGCTTTGGGAGTGTTGTGAAGAAGTAGGAGCAGAGATCATGAATAGCTCAGGGCAGGGAACGGGTGCTCTGAGAGCAGGGCTGTGGGGGAGGCTTTGGCCAGGGCTGCCTTAGCCTTTCCTCTCAAGCTGGAAGCATGGTGGGACTGGGGGATGGATCTCCATTCTGCCCTCCCCACTCCAATGCTGGCCTCACTTCTAGGGCTATGCTTGGAGAAGCAGACTTCCTGCCTCCCTCTTTGAAGACAGCATGTTTTGGGAAAACATGAGGGCAGTGGGGTCACCCCACCCCCAATTCTTGGCAGAGACTGAGACGCAAGCATCACTTAATAAAGACCCCCAAGCTCATTTGTCTGCTGTACTCTCTGCAGGAGCCTTGCTGGGATGTAGAGGCTGCTGAAGGGCACTTCCAAAAGGCCACTTTGAAGTGGACTGGATGGCACAAATGGACAATGGGAGTGAAAGCCCTGGAGATGATTTTGCAATTCCTTTTTTTTTTTTTTTTTTTTTGCTCGGTCTTGAGGCTTGAACTCTGGGCTTGGGCACTGCCCCCTCAGCTCTTCAGCTCAAGGGGAGTACTCTACCGCTTGAGCCACAGTGATTTTCTGGTGGTTAGTTGGGGATAGGAGTCTCACGGACTTTCCTGCCCGGGCTGGCTTTGAATGGTGATCCTCAGATCTCAGCCTCCTAGTAGCTAGGATTGCAGGCGTGAGCCACCAGTGCCCGGCTGATTTTGCAGGGTTTTTTTTTGTTTTTTGTTTTTTGTTTTTGTTTTTGTTTTTTTGTCAGTCATGGGGCTTAAGCTCTGCCTGGATGCTATACCTGAGCTCTTCAGCTCAAGGATAGTGCTCTACCACTTTGAGCCACAGCGCCACTTCCAGTTTTCTGGTCGTTAATTGGAGATAAGAGTCTCATACATAGACTTTCCTGCCCTGGCTGACCAGTAATTGCAATCATCAGATCTCAGCCTCCTGAGTAGCTAGGCACGAGGAACGGGCACCTGGCGCAATTTTTATTTATTTTATAAGGGAGAAATGGTTCTTTTTCCCCCCTCTTCCTCCATTACTGGGGCTTGAACACAACACCTTGCACATGCCAGTTAAGTATCCTGACCAACATCCCTTGTTCCTTTTGAGACAGGGTTAAATTGTATTATGCAACCCTGTGTCAACATCAGACCTGCCATGGTGCCTTCCCAAGGGTGGTGACCCGAAATAGTTTATAAAACAGTGTGGTTTGGAGATAGTTTGTCCCTTGTCCTCAAGACTGTGAATTAAAGGGAATGGAAAGAACTTCCCTGTTCATGGATTGGTAGAATCAATATTGTGAACATGGCCGTACTGCCAAAAATGATATACAAATTCAATGCAATCCTCATCAAAATCCAATGATGTTCTTTACTGAGATAGAAAAAAAAATCTAGAAATTCATATGGAGCAACAAAAGACCTAGAATAACCATAGCAATTCTAGGCAAAAGCAATACGTGTGGTATCATACCACCAGATTTCAAACTACTACAGAGCCATAATAACAAAAATAGCATGGTATTGGCACAAAAATAGACCTGAAGATCTGTGAAACAGATTGGAAGACCTAGAAATACCACATACTTAATTTGATAGGTAACAAAGGAGCTAAAATGGAAAAAAAACAAAAACAAAAAACCGAGCTTTTTCAACAATTGGTGTTGGGAAAACTAGACAGCCATATGCAGAAAACTAAAAGTGGATCCCTGGCTTGTCACAATGCACTAATATTAATTCAAAGTGGAGGAAAGACCTCAACATCAGACCCGAAACTCTGAAACTACTGCAAGAGAGAGGGGAGACATTAGAACTTCTAGGTATAGGCAGGATCCTCCTGAATAGAGTCCCAGGGACACAACAGATAGGAGAGAGACAAGTGGAACTACATTGTTTCTGCACAGCTAGGGACATAATTACTAAATTAGCCAACCAGTTGAGAAAAGATAAAGGCCTAATATCCAGTATATACAAGGAGCTCAAGAAACCCCTCCCAAACAATGCCAATTACTAAATGGCCAAGGGAGCCAAGAAGAGACTTCTCAGAAGAAGAGGTAATGGCAAAGAAACACATGAAATGCTTTATCATTGCTGGCCATAAAGGAAATGCAAATCAAAACCACCCTGAGATATCTTACTGTAGTTAGATTGGCCAGAATTTTGAACAACTCTGTGGGGCGAAAAAGCCCTACTGAATGTAGACCAGTACAACCACTCTGGAAAGCAGTCTGGAGGTTCCTTAAAAAAGTAAACATGGGCCGGGCGCTGGTGGCTCACGCCTGTAATCCTAGCTACTCAGGAGGCTGAGATCTGAGGATCGCGGTTCAAAGCCAGCCCGGGCAGGAGAGACCGTGAGACTCCTATCTCCAATAAACCACCAGAAAACCGGAAGTGGTGCTGTAGCTCAAGTGGTAGAGCGCTTGCCTTGAGCTGAAGAGCTGAGGGACAGCGCTCAGGCCCAGAGTTCAAGCCCCATGACCGACAAAAAAAAAAAAAAAAAAAGTAAACATGGGCCTTCCCTGCAACCTTGCTATACCACTCCTCAGGATATGGTAAGAACACCTGCATACGCATGTTCATTGCCACACTACTCATAATAGCCAAGATAGGGAAGCAACCCAGATGTATAGTTCAATTTCAATTTCCTTGTCCCTCCATTTCTGTGCTTTTCCTTATACTCCCAAAGACATAAACAGAACAACTACTAAAATAGCCAAAGAAAAAACTTAGTTTCCATTTCCTGGAGTTCATTTTGATAAATATTTTTTTAATGATCTAGACACAAAGGCATTGTGCCTTTCTGTTCCTTTGTTAAGAGTATCCTCCTGGGCTGGGAAGGTGGCTCAGTGGTAGAGTGCTTGTCTTGCGTGCACGAGGCCCTGGTTTGATTCCTCAGCACTGCAGAAGCAGAAAAGGTTGGAAGTGGTGTTGTGGCGCAAGTGGTAGAGGGCTAGCCTTGAGCTGAAGAGCTGAGGGACAGTACCCTGGCCCAGAGTTCAGGCCCCACAACTGACCAAAAAAAAAAAAAGGGGGCTGGGAAGGTGGCTCAGTGGTAGAGCGCTTGCCTTGCATGCATGAGGCCCTGGGTTCGATTCCTCAGCACCACATAAGCAAAAAGAAAAAAGCCGGAAGTGGCGCTGTGGCTCAAGTGGTAGAGCGTTAGCCTTGAGCTGAAGAGCTGAGGGACAGCGCCCAGGCCCAGGCCCCATGACTGGACCCCCCCAAAAAAAATCTGCTGGGTGCCAGTGGCTAATGCTTGTAATCCTAGCTACTCAGGAAGCTGAGATCTGAGGATTGCGGTTCAAAGCCAGCCAGGGCAGGAAACTCCGTGAGACTCTTACCTCCAATAAACCACTAGAAAACCTGAAGTTGCTCTATGGCTCAAGTGGTCGAGCGCTCACCTTGAGCTGAAGAGTGCAGGGACAGCACCCAGGCCCAAAGTTCAAGCCCCATGACAAACAACAACAAAAAGAGTATCCTTTGGTCTTGTGTAAGAATACCTAGAAGTACTGGTCCTTTCACAAGGGTTTTTCTTCAAGTTAATGTCTGAGGGTAGGTCAGCCTTCTACAGTTTCTGGATGAGCTGGCATTTACCAATGATAATTTGGTCCTGCCTAAGCAGAGCAGGGTGACATAGTTTTGAATATGTATCAAGATTTGTGGGGCTGAGAATGTGGTTTAGTAGTAGCCTAGCATGCATGAAGCCCTGGGTTCGATTCCTCAGTACCACATATACAGAAAAGGCCAGAATGGTGCTGTGGTTCAAGTGGTAGAGTGCTATCCTTGAGCAAAAGCAGCTCAGGGACAGTGCCTAGTCCCTGAGTTCAAACCCCAGGACTGGCACAAAGGAAAAAAGATGAAGATAAAACAGCCTGAACTCCTAGGAAAACCTGAAATTGAGTGGTTGAGTGCACAGCTCTGAGGGGATTAGGCACTGTAGAGCCAGAGCTGCATCCTGGTTTGACCCGCGACCCTATTCTAGGCAGTCTAAGCACAGTGAGGTTGGGACAAGTGGGAGGGGCTGGCTGTGTGCAGGCTGAGTGAGCTGACTGCTAATAGGGCTGGGCCACCCTGTGCTGCTCCCTGGAGGCTGGACAAAGCTAGGATTGTTCCCTGGCTCCTTTTTGTCCCTACTCCCTGCCCAGGCCTGGCCCGCCTCCCCAGCCACTCTTTTCCCTGTCAGCCTGGCTGCCAAGAGCCAAGGACCGCATCTGCTGACCCACCTTGGGAGACCTATTGCACACTGGGTAAGGAAGCTCACTAAGGGTCTGACACCTCTTTTGGGGAAACTGAAGTAGCTGCTTCAGCTCCTTGTTTCTATGACAACTGCACACATCTCATTGCACTTTAGGAGTTTCCAAACCCTACTGTTGAGTGTAGGGATCCTGAGGGGAGATGAACTCCAGCATCCTCTAGCTGCCTCCCAACCCTCCCACAATTTGGCAGAGTGCTCAGGCCAGATCTACCCACCCATTGTGGGAGGGTTAAGGGATTCTCTGGGAAGCTTGTCTGTCCTCTAGGGATACAAGGTAGAGACGAGGTTTATCTTGTTCCTAGCAGGGTCCTGAGCACTGAGCTCAGTGGCGGAGAATCTAGGAACCCACAAGCAGTGTGAGGTCCAGAGTATGAGCTGCCCAGACACATGGACCATAAGCCTGACTGACAACAGGAAGGAGGCAGGGCCAACCATGGAGTTGCTGGAAAGTTTTGGCCTAGGGAAGGTCGGGGGAGTGTCCTGTTGTCCCTCCTCTTGGGCAGTGCCGTCCCTGATGGCCCAGCCCCTCTACTGGTGCCAAGGAATGTGCTGGGAGAAGCAGCCAGAGAAGCGGGCGGGGCAGCCGAGTGAAGGCCACCCGGAGGCAGCACGCACAGGTCTGGGCTGAGGGTCAGGGGACTCAGGTGGGATAGGGACTCAGCGCACCAAGGGCACAAGTATGATTCCCTGAGAAAAACCAGATGCCCCACCCCAATTCCTTGTCCTACTGGCAGACATCCTGCTTCTTCAGGAATCTTGCCCCAGGGCATGGGTTTTCTGTGCTCAGCACAGGGAACTACAGGAGTCAGGGTTCTTCCTGAGGCCAAAGAAGGAAGACTGGCTCTAGGGGCTGAGACCCCTGGCCCCAAACCAGACTGAGGCTGAGAGCCTCCTCAGTGGGGAACCAAACGACCAGAGGATGGGATGGGGTTGGGGGTTGCTGATATGCTGGCCTGGGAAGCAGGATCAGCATCCCCTGGTTTGAATGCAGTCCTCTTGAGCTCAGTGATCAAGGCCAGTCTAAACCTGGGTAGGGAAGGGTTTATGTCGTGGGGGTGGGGAGTCTTTTATCCTTCCCTACTCTGCCTTCAGGTCAATGTGGAGGTGTTGCCGGGTCTGGGCCGCCATGCTTAGTCTCAAGCTGCCGCAACTCCTTCAAGTCCACCAAGTCCCCCGGGTGAGGGCCTTAAGGGGCCAACTCCTACCCCCAGGGCACAGATGGGGGCAGAAGTTCTTCTCCTTTAACTATTGGGGAGCCCCTCCTGCAAGATAACTCTTCCTCCATGGGAGACTTCCTCTGTTCTCTGAGACACAAACTGTCATTTCTGCCTTCAACCAGAGTCCTCCTCCCTGTGTGCCCTCCTCAATCCTATCTTGTCCCTTGACTCTTCTTCTTCTTATATGCTCTGTGGGCATTAGGACCTGTGGTTAGAGAGAAATTGGGTTTTGTGTGGCTTGGGGCCAGCGTGCGCCTCATCGTACCTTCAGCCCTGTAGGGGCCCAGTAACACCCCCTGTTTCTCCCTGCCACTGCTACTTTCCCAGGTGTTCTGGGAAGATGGCATAATGTCTGGCTACCGTCGCCCTACCAGCTCAGCCTTGGACTGTGTCCTCAGCATCTTCCAGATGACCAACGAGACAGTCAACATCTGGACTCACTTCCTGCCCACCTGGTGAGAAGCCGCGGCCTCCGGCGCCTAGGGGTTCGGCCAGGCCCGGCCCTGCCTGCCCTCGGGGTGCGGGGTGGCGGCCTGAGCACATGCCCGCGGCAGGTACTTCCTGTGGCGGCTCCTGGCGTTGGCAGGGATCCCGGGCTTCTGCGCGGAGCCGTACCACTGGCCGCTGCTGGTCTTCCTGCTGCCTGCCTGCCTCTACCCCTTCGCGTCATGCTGCGCGCACACCTTCAGCTCCATGTCGCCCCGCGCGCGACACATCTGCTACTTTCTGGACTATGGCGCGCTCAGCCTCTACAGCCTGGGTGAGCCGGACAGCGGCGGGGAGGCGGGCGCGGGCGGCGGGCGGCGGGCGGAGGGCGGGGCGGTGCCGGAGGGCGGGGTGCGCCCAGGCCTCAGCTGCTGCCCGCCTCACCGCAGGCTGCGCCTTCCCCTACGCCGCTTACTCCATGCCGGCCTCCTGGCTGCACAGCCGCCTGCACCAGCTCTTTGTGCCCGCCGCGGCGCTCAACTCCTTCCTCTGCACCAGCCTCTCCTGCTACTCGCGGTAGGTGTTCAAAACGCGCGCGTGCGCGGGGCGGGGAACTCCAGGCAGAGGGACCCAAGGGGACAGCTCCACTGCCCTTGAGCAATGCTAGTGAAGAACTTGCTATTACCATTATCTCCCGAGAGGCAGCTGTCCGCCCATTTCAAAGATGTGACCATTTATTGAGGAATCATGTGACCCAAGGGCTTAGTCGCCAAGTTTCATTCACACCCATTTCAGTCCAAGATGCCCTCCCCTCTCTTGACTCATACCCTGGCAGGGGTGGAGACCAGATCGCCCTTTCTCCTTGCTCAGTTTCCCGGAGATGGAGAGCCCTGGGCTTAGTAAGGCCCTCCGCACAGCCGCGTTCGCCTACCCCTTCCTGTTTGACAACCTCCCACTCTTCTACAGGGTAAGAGTGCCCAGGACCTCAATTGAAGCCCTGCCTCCTGTTTAAACTGTCACAGTGCCCGTTCAGACTGGTACTCTGCCTTCAGCCTAATCTCACTTCCAATCCCGAGATCCCTGACGTAGCATTTCTGGTCCCATATTCCATACTATCAGCCCTGCTTTCCCTTGGCAGCTCGGATTGTGCTGGGGCAGGGCCCGCAGCTGTGGGCAGGAGACACTGAGCACCAGCCACAGCTACCACCTCCTCTGCGCACTGCTCACTGGCTTCCTCTTTGCCTCACGCCTGCCTGAGCGGCTGGCACCTGGACGCTTTGACTACATAGGTGAGTGCACTGAGCCTAGCCTGGCCTGGAAAAGTGAGGTGGTAACCCAGGAGCACAGAGAAGGGGCTGAGTAGTAAATGGGTATTCCAGCCTGAGGAAGGATCCCCTCCCTTTCCTAACATTTTTCCTCTGATGGGCCTGCCTCTGACTTCAACAAGCAGCAGATGCTTTATTCAATTCAGCTTGGGAATCAGGGTTGTTTTTTGTTTTTGTTTTTCCCTCCCCATGGTATAGTGGAGTGGCAGGCAGAGGATGGTGGCTTGCTCTGGGACACAGGGTAAGGACAGCCTTGAGAATGGACCTTACTCTGTCCCATGTTCCTTCTAGGCCACAGCCACCAGCTCTTCCACATCTGTGCAGTACTGGGCACCCACTTCCAGCTGGAGGCGGTGCTTGCTGATATGGGATCTCGCCGAGCCTGGCTGGCCTCACAGGAGCCTCCACTAGGCCTGGAGGGCACAGTAGCCACACTGGGTGTGGCAGTAACTGGAAACCTGCTCATCATTGCTGCCTTCACAGCCACCTTGCTTCAGGCCCCTAGTACCTGCCCCCTGCTGCAGGGTAGCCCGCTGGATGTGGGATCCCAAGCTAAACAACAGTAAAGTGCATCTCTGACCCTAGCCTAGAGGGATGCAGAGGCCTGGTCCCAGTACTGTAAAGGTATCCAGAGCTGGGCCTGAGTTGGGGACATCTCAGAGCCAAGAATCGATGAGGAGAGGCAAAGGAGAGAGGGCAGAGAAGAGGGAGGCCGAAGGACTGGTAGAGATGGAGAGGGACCCAAGGGGCTTCTGATGGAGTGGAGGAAGTGTTGAGGGTCTGCGAGGGGAGACTATTTTCAGGCTGGGGCTGTAGGAAGGGAGGTACTGGGGCTTTTTCCTCTTGCCCTGCTTCTGGTGCTCTTGAAGTATGTTCAGCCCAGGGAGAACTGACACAACTAACCCAAGCCACCCTGAATGCTTCTTAATCTGGTGTGGGGGGGTAGGGGGCAGGAAGGGAGATGGAGGGACTGGGGGACAGCACACCCTTGCCCCTACCCACCACCCAATGTGCTCTTTGCTAGAGATGAGTTTGTCCTAGTCACAACTGTGTGCCAGGTGTCCAGGCTTTTGGAGGGCTGGTCTGTTTGGGAGTAGATTGAAGTTGGGAGTCCTAAGATAGGAGGAACCCTGATTACACTTTAGAAGGCCATCACCCATGTTTGGTGGAACAAAACAGATACAATAAATAAGTCAATTGACTTTGGGAAGCAGTTTCTGGAACTGGAGCTGAATCCTTTCCAATGCCAAGCCCTCCCTTCACACTCCACGAACTGGACAGACTCAGACCCTCTGGACTTTATTTTGAAGCAGCTGGGATGTTCACACGTGCAGGGCAGACTGGGAATGAGGAGGGAAGGGTCCCAGAGAGGAGCCAGGCTGCACTAACCACCTACAGCCCATGCCCTAGACCGGGCCATAGAAGCGTTGATAGGCATCTTGGAAGCCGATTTGGTCAGCCAGTTCATCGCAGTTGGGGTTCAATTCACATACCTCCCTCTTGGGCTCCAGGGGATCTGGGTAGGGGGCTGGGGCTCTGAAAAGACCCCAAAGTGGCATTACCACCATGCAAAGGGCCCTCCCCCTCTTCCCGTTGCACTTGGGGCTACAGAGCCTCTACTAGGGAGGACTGTCCTGCCCCATAACCCCTAGCAGCCAAGGGAGGCCACCCTACTGCAACTTTCCCCTGACATTCTAGAAACAGAGGGCTGGGGCCTAGGACCTTCTTTCAGCTTACCCCTGCCCCTGGTCCACGTAGCGCCGGGGTCTCTTCATCAGCTCGCTGCCTTCCTTCTTGGATTTGAAGGCTGTGGAGCAGAGGGGCAGGGATCAGCTGGCTCTTTCTAATGGCCAGATAGAAGGTAGTAGAAGTGGAAAATGGGGTTGAGGAAAGGAGGATAAGGGAGGTTGACACGGGTCAGGCCTAGCCCCCTGTACCTGTACCTTTGCCAGACTCTGCACCACTGGGCTTCCCATCTGCAAAGAAAAAGGAACTGGTTTGCACCTGCCCTTTCCTAGGGCCTCAACTTCCTGCCCCCACTTTTCTGGAAATTTGCTCTGCCTTCCTTTCCCTACACAAATTGCCAGAGCTTATAAGAAGGTAGCTAGAATACAGAAGGCTGAGAAGTAGGACCATGGTGCTTCTCCCTTATAGCCCAAGGGCAGTCTGGATCAGGGTGCCAATACTCACCTGCCCAGCCAGTGAGACAGAATGCAGCCAAGATCAGCAGGGTGAGGAGAGTGAGGGTTCTCATGGTGTCTGTCAGCACTTCGGCAACGTTAGTGCTCAGGATTCAGCTGACTGCCCCTTGCAGCTACCAGCACTTTATATACCCACTGGGCTGTGCCCCCGTGGTGCAGGCAGGGCAGGGGACACTGCCAGGGCTAATTGGGGGTCATGTGTCTTGGCCCTATAGGCCAAACCCAAAGGATGTTGTGGTTGGGGGCTGTGGCTGCCAGGGCAGGGCCTCGAGATTAATGGATGATGGGTGAGAAAGAGGGTGCCAGATTATGATGTCACTCCTATCCCTTCCCTGGGGACTGCTCCACACCCTCTTGCCCCTACTCTTTTCTTAAAGACCAGCAATCTCAGTATAAAGCACTGGCTTGGCCCTAGGGGGAGCCAAGGGGGAGGAAGGGGGCTCAGAGGTCTAAAATAGGTTCAGCAGAGCTAGGCTCCAGTTGTCGTAGCCTATGATTTGCACTGTCTGCCCCAGGGCAGGAGCCAAACCCCAGGAAGGGAGTACCAGGCCAGGCAGGCAATGCCCTCATTCACCCTGCAATCTGTTAAAAGGCAGGCTGGTGTGGGGCCACTTCCTGTATAAGTCCTATACATCAGGACTGGAGAAGAGGTCAGGGCAGCACAGGACCAAGAACCAAAGCCCACAAATGTGAGACTGGGTGTATGAGGACAACCTCTCCATCTCTGGGGCAGGCTAGGTGACAAGTGTCAGTGTACAGGGGTAAGGCCTTCAGGGAGCAGGGAGATGGAGTCACTTTTAGGTTATCCAGCAATCCGCTAGCCAGTACAGCCTCCCTCATTAACAGCCGTTGGAGGGATTGGCCCCCTATTCCCATTCCAAAGTTGATAGGAAGGCCTGTCTTCTGACAGAACATTGTGACCTAAAACATCCATCCTACTCAAGAGCTGCCACTGTCTCAGACTAGTGAGAAGAGAGGGTCCTGGCCCCTCTTTGTTTGGCCTGTGTCTTTGCTCACCTACCAACCCACCCATCAGGACTCAGTCTGCCCAACCTGATAGATAAAGCACTGGATGGGGAGGGCTGGCAGGAGGGAAGTATCTGCCTAAATGCAGCTGTTCCTCAGAGAAAAAGGTAAGCTGGGCTCATGATCAGATACAATCCTAGGCCCTAGCCTACTCCAGCCTAGAGGTTCCCAGGGCACTGAAGCTAAGGCCTTGACCTTGGCCAAGAGCTAGGGAGCCCAGGAGTGGTCTTGGCACAGGAAGCCCGGCGAGGAAGCATCCTCACAAATTATAGGGTAGAGGAAGAAGTTTATTTACAGATGTGGGGAGAACATGGCATGGCCCTTGGGCTGGCCAGTAAGGGGACAATCAGTGAAAACACATTCTCTAGGCCAGATCCAGGGATGGTGTGTGTGTGTGTGGGGGGGGGAGTGCTGGCCAAACTAGAGAAGAGGCTTGGTATCCCACCCCATCCCCAGGGAGAGCTGGCTACAGGCTTCCATGTGGAAGAAAATAGGAGGAATCTTAAGGTAGTTGAGTGTGTGACTCCTGGGAGCCCCATAGGTTTAGCGGCAGTTGGGGGGCCTGCTCCAGCCTTGTCCTCCATTGCTGCCTGGGGACTGGCACCATTTCAGCTGTTCTCAAAAGGCAGCCTGCCCAGGCCCAGAATGCTGACCACAGGCCCTTGACCTTGACTGCCCTCTACTCTGGGGTTTGCCTGTCTCCTCCTCACTCAGGCTCCTTCAGTATATCCAGCAGCTCCCTCTGTTCTCTGTGTAGGGCCTGAAACCAATGAGAGAGAATAGATAGAGCATGAGGAAACTAACTTTGTCTCCTCAGTGCCTAATTCCATCTAAGCTCATGTCACGGGTTTAGCAGGGTAGGTGTCAAGACAGAGGCACATGGGGACTCTCTGCCATTTAGCACATATACACAGCAGCTGGGGTACCATGGTCACCTGGGATGGGCTCTCCAGAGCAGAGACCATTTTCAACAAGAGCTTGCAAAGTGGCCCCACATCCAGATTCCTCAGCAGGGCTTTTTTGTATATATGCCAGTAATAAACCTGGAACTCAGGGCCTAGACACTGTCCCTTAGCCTTTTCCACCAAGGTTAGTGGTCTATCACTTGAGCCATAGCTCCACTTCTAGCTTTGTGGTGGTTAATTGGAGATCAGAGTTTCTAGGATTTCCTCCCTGGGCTGGCTTGGAACTGCAATCTTCAGTTCTCAGCTTCCTGAGTAGCTGGGATTACGAGTGTGAACTACTAACTGGTCTTGTGAAGAGAGACCAGGAAGAATCTGTAAAGCATGAATTTGGGGAGAACAGGCAGGTCTGCCCCAAAGAGTGGCTGCAGGTTAGTCCATCTCGATGGATTCAGCAGTAGTGTTACCACTGGATCCTTCCTGAAGCTCCTCTTGGAATTGTACTTGGGTCAATAAGCCATCTTGTCACCCCAGCCACAGGTGCTACCTGTCCTTCATGCGATCAAACCCTTGCTTTTCATCCCTCACTTGAGGTCATATTCAGAAATTAAGTTGGCCTAAAAGAACACACTTGGGCCGGGCGCTGGTGGCTCACGCCTGTAATCCTAGCTACACAGGAGGCTGAGATCTGAGGATCGCGGTTCAAAGCCAGCCCGGGCAGGAGAGACCGTGAGACTCCTATCTCCAATAAACCACCAGAAAACCGGAAGTGGCGCTGTAGCTCAAGTGGTAGAGCACTTGCCTTGAGCTAAAGAGCTGAGGGACAGCGCCCAGGCCCAGAGTTCAAGCCCCACGACCGACAAAAAAAAAAAAAAAAAAAAGAACACACTTGGGCTGGGAAGGTGGCTTAGTGGTAGAGCGCTTGCCTAGCATGCATGAAGCCCTGGGTTAGGTTCCTCAGTACCACATAAACAGAAAAAGCCGGAAGTGGCGCTGTGGCTCAAGTAGTAGAGTAGAATAGAGCTAGCCTTGAGCATAGAGAGGCTCAGGGACAGTGCCCAGGCCCTGAGTTCAAAGCCCAGGACTGGCAAAACAAAACAAAAAAACCCCAAACACATTTGCTGCTGGAGGATGTTCTGGATGTACAGAAGGCTTCAGAAATCATTCTAATGTGTGAGTTTTAAAAGTCCTGGCCATCAGGCTCGGAAGGTGGCTCAGTGGTAGAGCGCTTGCCTTGCATGCCTGAGGCTCTGGGTTCGATTCCTCAGCACCATATAAGCAAAAAGAAAAAAGCTGGAAGTGGTCCTGTGGCTCAAGTGGTAGAGCCTTGAGCTGAAGAGCTGAGGGACAGTGCCCAGGCCCAGAGTTCAGACCCCATGACCGGACCCCCCGACCAAAAAAAAAAAAAAAAAAGTTCTGGCCATGTTTACTTGGAGCACCACTGGATGAAGAGGAGATGGAGAAGCCATTACCTGGGACAAAACCCCTTGTCCTCCCTGGACCTCAGAGACTGCAGCAGAGAACATGTGCTACATGGACTTCAGCAAGAGCAGGCTGGTGGGGGGAATCCAGGCAGCCTGACTGCTTAGGTCAAGGCTGGCAAGGAGCTTCTTACAACAGAGGTGATACGTGACTGTTACTGTGGGCCGCCCTCCTACTCCTCTCAGAATCCCTTATGTTGGCAGAGGAGGAGCTACAAATTTGGGGATCTCTAGAGCTTATCAGAAACCAAAAGGAAAGTAAACATGGCTTGATACTCACCTGCCAGGCCTGTTGCCGGGCTTCAACCAGCTGCTGTAGCTCTTCTACCTGCCTGCGACCAGCCAGGACAGTGTCTGCCAACTCCTTGTTCTTGGCTTTCTGCTTCTGCACCTGGCGCTGAAGGGTGTCCCGTTGTTGCAGGAAGTAGGGTGCCATGACACTGCACAAGTCTTTCTCTGGGATCCCACTGGGGCGCCTTGGGGTGGGCACATGGAGACAGAAAGGAAGGGATACAGGGCTGGGAATATGGCTTAGTGGTAGAATGCTTGCCTAGCATGCATGAAGCCCTGGATTCGATTCTCAGTACCACAGAAACAGAAAAAGCCAGAAGTGGCACTGTGGCTCAAGTAGTAGAGTGCTAGCCCTGAGCACAGAGAGGCTCAGGGACAGTGGCCAGGCCCCGAGTTCAAGCCCTGGGACTGGAAAAAAAAAAGAAAGAAAGAAAAGGAGGGATACACGTGGAGGACTCTGCTTCCAAACTCAATCATTACTACCTCCAGTCTCATCTTGGGCTGTCAAAGCCTGCTCAGTACTGTTGAAGTACTGAGATGAATGAGATGCACTCTAGAGCTGACATTTCAGTGGGAAGCCTAGCTGGCTGGTAGTGATCGCAGGATAGAAGACTGGACCCCAGAGGGATGAGTGGAGCATGGAGGCTAACACAACAGACGAGGCTCTAGCCTTCTATACCCATTTCTCCCTCACAGGATCACAGGATAGAGGTAGTAATATCTTTTTTGTGTGTGTACGTGGATCCTAGGGCTTCAACTCAAGGCCTGTCACTGAGCTTTTTTGCTCAAAGCTAGATCTCTACCATTTGAGCCCATAACTCCATCTGAGCAGGTAGTAGGTTGGGGTGAGGCAGGATGAACCTACCAAGATGGGGTAGCTCCTGACAGAGCCTGGACCCTGGGAGGCCCCAAGAAGTGTTGGTAGATATGAGAAGGTAAGGAAAGATGGGTCCAAGAAGGTAAGATTTATACAGGGAGTAGATGCCACTGTTTTCTTTTCTTTTTTTTTTTTGTTGTTTTGGGGCTTGAACTCTGGGCTTGGGCGCTGTCCCTCAGCTCTTCAGCTCAAGGCTAGTGTTCAACCACTTGAGCCATAGCACCACTTCCAGCTTTTTCTGCTTATGTGGTGCTGAGGAATTGAACCCAGGGTCTCATGCATGTGAGGCAAGCATGCTTCCATGGAGCCACCTTCCCAGACCGATGCCACCATTTTGTAAAAATTCTTTTTCAGTTGTAAAAAATTTTTTTTTTTTTGGTCGGTCGTGAGGCCTGAACTCTGGGCCTGGGCACTGTCCCTCAGCTCTTCAGCTCAAGGCTAGCGCTCTACCACTTGAGCCACAGCGCCACTTCTGGCTTTTTCTGCTTATGTGGTGCTGAGGAATCAAACCCAGGACCTCATGCATGTAAGGCAAGCACCACTGAGCTACCTTCCCAGCCAGAGTACTAGTCTTGAGCACAAAGAAGTGCAGGTATGGCACCCAGGAGTTGAGTTCAAGCCCCAGGACCCTTTTTTTGTTGTTGGCTTTGGGGCTTGAACTCAGGGCCTGCCCTGAGCTTTTTAGCTCAAGGCTAGCGCTCTACAATTTTGAGCCACAGCAACACTTCCAACTTTTTCTATGATTAATTGGAGGTAAGAGTCTCATGGACTTTCCTGCTTAGGCTGGCTTTGAACCACAATCCTCAGATCTTAGCCTCCTGAGTAGCTAGGATTACAGGTATAAGCCACCAGCACCAGCTTCTCTTTTCCTCTGAAAGAAGGTCTGCCTCAGCCTCTTAAGTAGAGGGATTACAGGTGTACGCTACCACATACCTGGCTCAAAGCATTCTTTTTCAGGAGCAAAAAGCTAGTATCTCTTAAGTCAATCAGACTAAGTCTCCAAGAAGCTGAGGCACTGTCTCTTTGTTATCCTGCAACTTCCCATCCCTATCTTACCAGGCTGGTCCCTTGTGGTCTTTGCCTTCTTCCACAATTTTGTCCAGTGAATTCAAGACAGCTTCTAGGTTCCCTTCCTCTTTGATTTCTGAGATTTCCTCCTGAAGAGAAAGGAGGAAAGAGCTGTAATAATACTAGATCACAGTAGAAATTTGCTAAACTGATAATAGCAATTTGGTAAGATTTTGGCTAACTTCTATTTTGTCTTTATACGTTCCAAATCATCCCTACTTTTCTGAAATGTGTAGCTTTTATAATTAAGAAAATAAAATACTCTGATATACAGAAATTAGATCTAAAATACACTGGGATATGATCAATTATAATACAGGATTCTAAATACTCACATACAGTGAGACCTAAAGAGGATACTCAGGAGAGAAACAGAGGTATAATGCCTATGTGCATCTTCATATTTATATAAAATATACATGTTTAGATAAAATAGAAATATATAAATATGTTAAAATAAAATATAGTTATATAATATGTAAGTATATAAAACTTATATTCAAGTAATATGTATTTATATAAAATATATATTTATATAAAAATATATAACTATGGTATGGAAACAAAAGAGCTCTCTTTTATTAAATTTTAATTTTTTGATGATTCTGTCTTCTTTATGTCTGATGTATGAAAGTGTACTTCTGGAGGGCTGGAGGAGGAGGGTACAGAACTCAAGGGAAAATGGGTGAAAAAGTGCAGCAGTGGAGCTCATGTTCTGCAACAGACATTGATGAAAGTGAACCATGCAACGTGTGGGTAGAGATGGGAGGGAGGGAATGGGAGAGAATGAGGGAACAGATGACACTATGTGAAAGGAAATGTACTTATTACCTGACCTATGTAAAGGTAACCCTGCTGTATATCACCTCTAAAACAAAAATAAATTAGAAGAAAAAAGAAAATATAAAACAGGAAACATTTAAAAAGAGCCAGCTTCACTGCCAGCCCATTATCTATTTTTTCTTTTCTTTTTTTTTTTTTTTGCCGGTCATGGGGCCTGACTCTGGGCCTGGGCACTGTCCCTCAGCTCTTCAGCTCAAGGCAAGTGCTCTACCACTTGAGCCACAGCACCACTTCTGGCCTTTTCTGCTTATGTGGTGCTGAGGAATCAAACCCAGGGCCTCATGCATGCAAGGCAAGCACTTTACCACTGAGCCACCTTCCCAGCCCTCCCATTAATTCTAGAAGCTGTTCCTCTTGACTTTCAACATACCTCTTGATTTTCTTATCTGCACTATATTACCCTTTGCTAATTCTGCATATTGATAAGACTATCCTGAACTGACAGCATAGGGGTCTGACTCTCTTTTTGTGCCAGTCTTGGGCTTTGAACCTGGGGCCTAGGCTCTGTCCCTGAGTCTTTAAAAATATATATAATTTTATTGTTATTATTAAGGTGTTGTTAAGGTCTATCCCTTAGCTCTTCTGCTAACGGCTGACAGTATACCACTTGAGCCACAACTTCACTTCTAACTTTTTTTTTTTTTTTGGGGGGGGGGTCTGGTTGTGGGGCCTGAACTCTGGGCCTGGGCGCTGTCCCTCAGCTCTTCAGCTCAAGGCTAGCACTCTACCACTTGAGCCAGTGCCACTTCCGGCTTTTTTCTTTTTGCTTATGTGGTGCTGAGGAATCGAACCCAAGGCCTCAGGCATACAAGGCAAGGGCTCTACCACTGAGCCACCTTCCCAGCCCCCACTTCTAACTTTTTGATGGGTAATGAGTCTTATAGACTTTCCTGTCTGGGGTTAGCTTCAAACCATGATTTTCAGCCTCCTGAGTAGCTAGGATTACACAGGCCATTAGCATTTAGCTTTTTTTTTTTTTTTTCTTGCTCTCTAGCTCTGTACCACTGAGCTACATTCCTAAACCTCATGTTCTTTGTTTTTGTCCTAGTCCTGGGGCCTGAATTCAGGGCCTCAGCACTGTCCCCTAGCCTTTTTTAAAAATATAATTTGAGGGGCTAGGAGGGTGGCTCAGTGGTAGAGCACTTGCCTTGCATGCATGAGGCCCTGGGTTCGATTCCTCAGCACCACATAAGCAAAAAGAAAAAAGCTGGAAGTGGCACTGTGGCTCAAGTGGTAGAGTGCTAGCCTTGAGCTGAAGAGCTGAGGGACAGTGCCCAGGCCCAGAGTTCAGGCCCCACGACCGGACCCGAAAAAAAAAAAAAAAAAAAAAAAAAAAAAAATATATATATATATATATATATATATATATATATATAATTTGATTGTTATTAAGGTGTTTTGTAAGTTAGGTAAGTGAGCACATTTCTTTTGGACAATGTCACCCCTTCCTTTGTGTTCCCAGTTACTCCCTCCTGTCCCTGCCCACAAGTTGCATAGTACCTGAGAGTTTTTGCTCAAGGCTAGTGCTCCACCATTTGAGCCATGGCTCTGTTTCTGGCTTTTTTGGTAGCTAACTGGAAATAAGAGTCTCAGTGACTTTCCTGCCTGGGCTGGCTTTGAACCTTGATCTTCAGATCTTAGCTTACTGAGTATCTAGGATTACAGACATGAGCTATCAGTGCCCAGCATATGTCCTTTATATCCATAGTTTATTCGACTTACTAAATGGCTAGTCTAGCTGGGTGCCAGTGGCTAATGCCTATAATCCTAGCTACTCAGGAGGCTGAGATCTGAGGATCACAGTTCAAAGCCAGCCCTGGCAGGTAAGTCCATAAGACTCTTATCTCCAATTAGCCATCAGAAAACCAGAAGTGGCGCTGTGGCTCAAGCGGTAGAGTGCTCACCGTCAGCTGAAGAACTCAGGGACAGTGCACAGACCCAGAGTTCAAGCCCCAGGACTGACAAAAAAAAAAAAAAAAAAAAAAGGCTTGTCTATACTAGGCATTGTCCTAGGAGTATGATATATAAAGATGAATAAGACCTTAGCTTTCCCTTACTGAGCTCTTCCTTATACAGTCTATTGGGCAGACAACATATTAACATATAATTACAATATACAATGATGAGAGCAGGGGTCACTCAAGATACCCATGTTACTTGGAAGGGAGGGGTGACTGATGCTGCAGCCTGCGGGGCATACAGGACAGTCCTAGGTGCTGAAAAGACAAGAGAGTTGAGTCACCACCTTTAGGGTACTGACAATCTAGGGATAAAACCTAAGCCAATGGTATCTTTAAGGCTTCTTGCAACTCACCCGGATAGATGTCTGCAATTGAGTTATAAACTTGTCATAGATTCGCTGTGTCATCTCAGGCTGCAACTGGTAGAAGTGTTTGTAACAGTCAGTGAACCTCTGGTAGCTGGAGGGAAGGAGGAGGCAGATGTGGGGAGGGCCAAGCATACAGCAGCTGTCAGGCTACTGGGCTCCTATGCTTCTTAGCACAGGATTCAAGCTTTGTCTACTTTGTGGTCCTGGCTAATGAAATGGATGCAAATTTTCCACCTCTAGTGCCACAGGATGGTTCACCTCACCACCAGTGCCCATTACCTTCTCCATTACTCTCAGCAGAGCTTTTTCTTTTCTTTTTCTAATCATAGGGCTAGAGTGTAGGGCCTAGGTACTTGTCCCTGACGTTTTTCGCTCAAGACTAGCACTCTACCACGTTGACCACAGCACCACTTCTGAGATAAGAGTCTCATGGACTTTCCTGCCTGGGCTGGCTTCAAACCATGGTCCCCAGATCTCGGCCTCCTGAGTAGCTAGGATTACAGGAGTGAATCAGTGGTGTCCAGCAGCAGAGCCCTTTTAAGTTCAGAGGTTTCTTTAAAAGTGGGAAAGTGAAGCCAGGTGTTGATGGCTCATGTCTATAATCGTAGCTATTAAGGAGGCTGAGATCTGAGGATCGTGGTTCAAAGTCAGCCAGGCAGGAAAGTCCATGAGACTTTTATCTCCAATAAACCATTCAGAAAACTCGAAGTGGCAAACACCGAAGTTCACATGAACATGGCAATAGCCAATGTACAGTGGTTTGAAGGCTCAGTGTTATGGGCTAATGAAGGGTAGCAAAAGGTTCATCTTAAGTTGGGGAGCAGGGGTAGCCTTGGTGACCTCTCATGACCTCCATCATGAAGCAAGTTCCAAGTAACCAAAGACCAATACAAAGGACAGTTCTGGGCATCATTTCAACCTTTAGCAGTCCCAGATATGTTATTTTGCTGCTGGTTCCACAGGCCACACAGTCTGTGGCTACAGGGAGGAATGTGCAGGGACATATGATGCCTGCCCTGGCCGAAATTGAAACTGGATAATTGTGGCTCAGACACCAGAAATCCTGTTCTTCTAGCCTACTGGGGAGAAACTGACTGCCCTACCACTGTTATCTATGAACTCTTGTGGGTTGTCCCTTAATTTGAGAATTCAGTGATAGTGAAGGGCTCAGAAACAGGCACATTCATCCAAATAAATAAGATGGGAATAGATATTGAATAGGACCATGTGATTTAAGCAAAGAAGTTAGTCAGCTAGACTGGGGTCCAAAGTGATTCCTTCCTTGTCAGCCAAAGCAGACTTGGGAATAGTTTGAATGTCCTGTAGACTTCCTGAAAAATACATTCAGGGAGAAGCAGGAAAGTAATATGTTTCGAAAACATTCATAACCATTTATCCCCCAAGTACAAAATGCTTTTTTCCCATGAAAGCTGCAATATCCTTGTGGACTTCTGCAATGTCACTGGACTCTCTGGGACACCCAGGGTAGTGGTAAAAGTACACAGACACTGTCTCTTAGACAGGGAACCCCCTTAGACTGAAGTGAGACCTGACTCTAGGCCTGCCCCACTATGAGCTACTTCTCCCACCCTAGACCTTAGGCCCCAGGGCCAGGATTGGACAGCACAGTCCTCCTCCAGGGATTCCCTTATGGCCTCTGTTCCCTGTGCTCTCCTTCACCCCATGATGAAACAGGTTCTTGGCTTTGACCTTCTGAAATACACAGGTGGCCAGCTATGTATTAAGTTAAAAAAAAAAAAAAAAGCTGGCATTGGTGGCTCATGTCTGTAGGCTGAGATCTGAGAATCATGGTTTAAAGCCAGCTGAGGCAGACAGATCTGGGATTCCTATCACCAATTAACTAGCAAAAAGCCAGAAGAGAAGATGTGGCTCAAGTGACAGAGCACTAGCAGTGAGTGAAAATGTTGAGAGATCGAGACCCTCAGTTCAAGCCCCCACTGTTATAGAATGTGTGTGTGCATGCGTGCACACACACACAGACAGGGTCATATCACCAAATTTTAAAACTAAAACCACCATGTAACAATATTAACTGATTGTAGTCCCTTTTTTTGGGTCAGTTGTGAGGCTTGAACTCAGGGCCTGGGTACTGTTCCTGAGCTCTTTGGCTCAAAGGTAACACTCCACAACTTTGAGCCACAGCTTCACTTTGTTTTCTGGTAGTTAATTGGAGATAAGAGTCTCCTGGACTCTCCTGCTTGTATAGGCTTTGAACCTTGATCCTTGGATCTCAGCCTCCTGAGTAGCTAAGATTCCAGGTGGGAGCTACCAGTGCCTGGCTTCATTATTTTCTCTTAAACTTTTCCCCTCCTTTTTTTTCTGTGCCAGCACCAGGAGTTGAACTCATTCTCACTCAGTATTTTCATTTATGACTGGTGTCCAATCACTTGAGCCACAGTTCCAGTCCCTTTTAGGGTGTTTATTTTCAAGACAGAGTCTTACTTTATGCCCAGGTTAGTCTGGACTATGATTCATTATTTGTACTTTCCCTTGTTGCTGGGCTAACAAGTGCCATCCTGCCCAGCCATTGGTTGAGGTAGAGTTTCATGAACTTTTATGCCTAGGCTGTTTTTGAACCATATTCTCTCCATCTCTACTTCCTAAGCAACTAAGATTACAGGCTTGAGTGACCACACTCAAGTTTAAGTTTCTTTGAAACATTATGTATTATCTGAGTAACCTTCAATTTTTTTGGGGGGGGAGGGAGTATCAGTCCTAGGGCTTGAACTCCCAGGCCTGGGGCTGTCCCTGAGCTTTTTTGCTCAAAACTAGCATTCTTCTACTAGAGCCAAATCTCCATTTCTGACTTTTTGGTGGTTAATTGGAGATAAGAGACTCACAGTCTTTCCTGCCTGGGCTGGCTTTGAACCATGATCCTTAGATTTCAGTTTCCTGAGTAGCTAGATTACAGGTGTGAGCCACCAGCACTTGACATCACTTCTAACTTTTTGCTAGTTAATTTGGAATGTAGGCTGGCTTCTCCTCAGAACTCAGCCTTCTGAGTAGTAGTAGTAGTGTGAGCAGATGGCACCCAACCCTTGATTTTTTTTGTTTTTTGACGGTTGTGGGGTTTGAACTCTGAACCTGGGCACTGTCCCTGAGCTCTTCAGCTTAAGGTAAGTGCTCTTGAGCTCACTTGAGCCACAGTGTCACTTCTGGTTTTCTGGTGGTTAACTGGAGGTAAGAGTCTCACAGATTTTCCTTCCTGGGCTAGATTTGAAATGTGATCCTCAGATCTCAGCCTCCTGAATAGCTAGGATTATAGGTGTGAGTCACAGAACCGTTCATTGTTTTTGAACTCACTGGAAAATCATTTCACTCACTGCAATAAAAATGCACTATGGGAATGCCAACCCTCAGAAGCTAAGGCATAAAGACAGGAGGACAGCTTGGGCTATATAACATGTTCAAGGTCCACACACACACACAAATTAAGGTGACAATTAAGGTCCAAAAAGATATACTCTTGGACTGTGAATGTAGCTTAGAGGTAGAGTGCTTGCCTAGCATGCATGAAGCCCTGGGTTCAATTCCTCAGTGTTACATAAACAGAAGAAGCCAGAAGTGGCACTGTGGCTCAGGTGGTAGAGTGCTAGCCTTGAGCAAAAGCTCAGGGACAGTGCCCAGACCCTGAGTTAAAGCTGCCTAGGACTGGCAAAGAAAGAAAGGAAGGAAAGGAAGGAAGGAAGGTAGGTACTCTTGGCTCACACCTGTAATCCTAGCAACTCAAGGGGCTGATATCTGAGGATCAGAGTTCAAAGCCAGCCTGGGCAGGAAAGACTCTTTTCTTTTCTTTTTAAATTGTGAAAATACTGTACAGATGGGTTACAATTACATGAGCAAGGTAATGAGTACATTTCTTCTTCTTTTTTTTTTTGTTTTGGGTACGGTCATGGGGCCTGAACTCTGGGCCTGGGCACTGTCCCTCAGCTCTTCAGCTCAAAGCTAGCGCTCTACCACTTGAGCCACAGCGCCACTTCCGGCTTTTTTCTTTTTGCTTATGTGGTACTGAGGAATCGAACCCAGGGCCTCATGCATGCAAGGCAAGCACTCTACCACTGAGCCACCTTCCCAGCCCTATGAGTACATTTCTTTTCTTTTTTTTTTTTTGGTCGGTCGTGGGGCTTGAACTCTGGGCCTGGGCGCTGTCCCTCAGCTCTTCAGCTCAAGGCTAGCGCTCTACCACTTGAGCTACAGCGCCACTTCCGGTTTTCTGGTGTTTATTGGAGATAGGAGTCTCACGGTCTCTCCTGCCCGGGCTGGCTTTGAACCGTGATCCTCAGATCTCAGCCTCCTGAGTAGCTAGGATTACAGGCGTGAGCCACCAGCACCTGGCCCATGAGTACATTTCTTATCAAGCATTGTTGCCTCCTCCTTTGTTTCCCTTTACCATCCCCCCACCCCACTAAAGTTGTAATGTTTGTTTTTCAACATAACGTCTTGTACATCTCATTGTTGCAATGGATCCACCTGTATCCTTATTTAAACAATTTGTTTTTTCCCTTCCCCTCTCCAAATTATACCAACACCAAATACAGTGAAAACAGGGGTTATACCGAGGGGGAGGGACATACAAAGCAACAAAGAAATCATCTTATAAATGTTAGAAACAACAGCAAGAAAGAAAAACCATTTGAATCTTATCTTGGGGTTCATTTCGCCTAATATCAACTTATCTGACCATTTCTGCTTGTCTCAGACATACACTAGTTATTACAAATAAGGGAAACCATGGAACCTATGTTTCTTTGGGCCTGGCTTACTTCACTTACTATAATTTTTTCCAAGTCTTTCCATTTCCTAACAAATGGGCAATGTCATTCTTTCTGATGGAGGCACAGAATTCCACTATATACCACATTTTTTTTTTTTTTTTGTGGGTTGTGGGGCTTGAACTCTGGGCATGGGCACTGTCCCTAAGCTCTTCAGCTCAAGGCGAGAATTCTACTGCTTGAGCCACAGCGCCACTTCCAGTTTTCTAGTGATTTATTGGAGATAAGAGTCTCACGACTTTCCTGCCTGGGCTGGCTTTGAACCATGATCCTCAGATCTTAGCTTCTCGAGTAGCTAGTATTACAGGCGTGAGCCATGGGTGCCGGTCTGATATACCACATTTTCTTGATCCATTCTTCTACTGAGAGGCATGTGAGTTGGTTCCATATCTTAGCTATGATAAATAATGCTCCAATAAACATAGTTGTGGTGGTAGCTTTAGTATGGTCTTGTTTGTGATCATTCAGGCAAATGACCAAAAGTGGGATTGCTGGGTCATAGGGGAGTTCCTGAGACTCTTATCTCCAATAACCTACTCAGAAAAAGCCAGAAGTAGTGCTGTGGCTCAAGTGGTAGAGCACTAGTCTTGAGCACAAAGAGGCTCAGAGACTGAGCCCATGCCTTAATTCAAGCCTTAAGACTGGCTAAAAAATAAAAAAAGAAAGAAATGTACACTTTACTTGACCTGTGTAACTGTAACCCCCTCTGTATATCACCCTTAAAACAATTAAAAAACAGAATCTGTCTACTGAGAAAAAACAAAGAACAAAAAAAAATCCCCAAAACCCCTTACTATAGGGTCCAGTGTTAGAACATGTGCTTTAGCATGCAGGAGGTCCTGGGTCAATCCCTAGCACCAAAACAAAAACAACAAAACTACTTATATATAAGTTGAGTTGTAAGTTTCACCTTTAAAAAATTTAACTGACAGGCTGGGAAGGTGGCTCAGTGGTAGAGCGCTTGCCTTGCATGCCTGAGGCCCTGGGTTCGATTCCTCAGCACCACATAAGCAAAAAGAAAAAAGCCGGAAGTGGCTCAAGTGGTAGAGCGCTAGCCTTGATCTGAAGAGCTGAGGGACAGCGCCCAGGCCCAGAGTTCAGGCCCAAGACCGGGGGCCCCCCCAAAAAAAAATTTAACTGAGGCAGGGTGCTGGTGGTTTACATCTGTAATCTTAGCTACTCAGGAGGCTAAGATCTGAGGATCGAGGTTCAAAGCCAGCCGGGGAAGGAAAGTCCATGAGACTGTTACCTCCAATTAACCACCAGAAAACTGGAAGTGGTGCTGTGGCTCAAGTGCTGGAGAGCTCACCTTGAGCTGAAGACCTGAGGGACAGCAACCAGGCCCAGAGTTCAAGCCCCACGACTGACTGACCTAACAAACAAAATTTAACTGAAATTCTTTTAAGTACATATCAAGATTTGGTTATTTGTCAATATCCTGGTTTATATATGCCCATAAACTGTCCAGGACACCATGGAAACAAAGATGCTCACAAGTAAATTCATGTTTAGACATGTAGAGTGCTAAGGGAACCTCAGTTTGCTTTTTTTTTTATTTTGGGTCCAGTCATGGGCCTGAACTCTGAGCCTGGGTGCTGCCCCTCAGCACTCTACCACTTGAGCCACAGCACCACTTCCGACATTTTTTTTTTTTTTTTTTTTTGCTTATGGGTGCTGAGGAGTTGAACCCAGAGCCTCAAGCATGCAAGGCAAGCACTTTACCACTGAGCCACCTTCCCAGCCCTTGGTTTGCCTTCTTTACTGAAGGTCAGTAACTGATGCCTAAATCAACATCTGTTCCACAAATTGTCCACCAGAGGGCACAAGCAGCTAGCACATCCTTCCTGATAAGGAGAAGGGGCTGAGAAGGCTGGATACAAACTTATTTTACAAAAATCTTTGTTTTTTCTAAATGACCAGTCACTAACTTAAAAAATAAAGAGAAATTTCACAATAGCAGCTAAAGCTATGAAGAACTGGTAGTGACCTAATAATGTATAGGAGCCGGGTGCCGGTGGCTGTGTCTGTAATCCTAGCTCCTTAGGAGGCAGGCTGAGATCTGAGAATCGAGGTTCAAAATCAGCCTGGGCAGGAAAGCCCATGAGACACTTATCCCCAATTTACCACTAGAAAACCAGAAGTGGCGCTGTGGCTCAAGTGGCAGAGTTCTCGCCTTGAGCTGAAGGGCTGAGGGACAGTGCTTAGGCCCAGAGTTCAAGCACCACTACCAACAAAAACAAACAAAAAAGCTGAACACCAATTTGGCTGGATCCTGGATTCTAGGTTCAAAGCCTTTGAGGAAGGCTTTCTTTTTTTGGGTCGTGGTGCTTGAACTCGGCCTGGGTACTGTCCCTTACAAAGACTACCTCTTTAAGATGACTGAAAAATATAAAGACCACCTACGTGGAGAGATCCTATCACTTCTGTGGGTGGGTGATGTCACTATAGAAGACACCATTGATCTATATACTGTCCTAGCCTAAATCACAGCTTTTTTTTTTTTTTTTTTGGTCAGTTGTGGGTTTGAACTCTGGGCCTGGGCACTGTCCCTCAGCTCTTCAGCTCAAGGCTAGCGCTCTACCACTTAAGCCACAGCACCACTTCCAGCTTTTTCTGCTTATGTGGTGCTGAGGAATTGAACCCAGGACCTCATATACGCAAGGCAAGCACTCTACAACTAAGCCACCTTCCCAGCCCCTACAGCTGAATGTTTTAAGGAAACAAAAAATAAAAAGGTTTAAGAGGAAAAGTTAAGACCCTGAAATAACTGGCCCAATTTTAAAAAGAAGACAAAAAGGAAGATTCACAATAAACAAATGTAAGATTTCCTACAAGCCTAGTTTTAGGAAGCCATATGCAGAGGCACAGAGAGACCCAAAGGCAGTAGCCAAGGCCCTTGTCCTATGGAAAGAGGTGACATCAAGCAAGGAATAAGCATTTAGTTGATGGTCTAGCTGAACAAAACTAGAAAAATTAAGACTGGCATTAGACTACTACCTTAAACCTTAATCCAAAGATTTAAAATAAAAATAAATGGTAAAATGGGAACACTATTAGTGAAACCCTAATGGGAAAGAAGGAAGAAAAGGAAGGAAGGGAAGGAGGGAAGGAAGAAGGAAAGGGAAGAAGGGAAAAAGCAAGCCAACTAGAAGATTAAGGAGGAAATTTTATAGTGTTTTTCAACCTTTTTTCCTCCTTTTGGAGATACTGGGGTTTGACTTAAGAGGCTCATGCTTGCTAGGCTGGTGTTCTACCACTTGAACAACACTTCAAACCCTACTTTTTGCTGATTATTTAGAGATGGAGCCTGGATTTTTCTCCCCAGACTGGCTTTGACTCAAGATACTTCAGGTCTCAGATTCCTGAGTAGCCAGTGGTTCTCAGCTGATTTTGATTTTTTTTTATTTTTTATTTTTTTGGGTCTGGTCGTGGGGCCTGAACTCTGGGCCTGGGCACTGACCCTCAGCTCTTCAGCTCAAGGCTAGTGCTCTACCACTTGAGCCATAGCGCCACTTCCGGCTTTTTTCTATTTGCTTATGTGGTGCTGAGGAATCGAACCCAGGGCCTCAGGTATGCAAGGCAAGCGCTCTACCACTGAGCCACCTTCCCAGCCCCATTTTTTTTTTTTCCGGGGCTGAAGACCGAACCCAGGGCCTTGTGCTGGGTTTTTTTTTATTAATGATTTTTATTAATAGCACTAGAATGTCTAGAACTCCATGAAGGCAAGAACTTTTTCATGGGTGTACAACTAGCAATTAGAAGAGAGCCTGGGACAGTCAATGGTCAATAAATCTACATATCATCAATAAATGGAGGACATATAGGGTTTTTTTTGTTTGTTTGGTCGTGAGGCTTGAACTATGGGTTTGGGCACTATCCCTCAGCATTTCAGCTCAAGGCGAGCATTCAACCGCTTGAGCCATATCACCACTTCTGGTTTTCTAGTGGTTTATTGGAGATAAGAGTCTCATGACTTTCCTGCCCGGGTTGGCTTTGAACCGTGATCCTCAGATCTCAACCTCCTGAGTAGCTAGGATTACAGGTGTGAGCCACTAGCACCCGGCACATATAGTTTTTTAAGAGGAGAGGAAGGCAAGAATAAGTATGGAAAAATAAACAAAGAAGGACAATACCTGGACATGTAATGATATGTCATAAGTGGTCCAGAAAAATAATTACTATCTAGGCCATAGTGGCTCATATCTGTAATATTAGCTATTCAGAAGGCTGAGATCTGAGGACCGAAGTTTAAAGCCAGCCCAGTCAGGTAAGTCTGTGAGACCCTTATCTCCAATTAACCACCAAAAAGCCAGAGTGGAGCTGTGGCTCAAATGGTGGAACATCAGCCTTGAGTAAAAAAGCTGATAATGCCTAGCCCTGAGTTCAAGTCCGAGTATATCATTCATAAAGAATATGTTAAACTGGGTGCCAGTGACTCACTCCTGTAATCCTAGCTATTCAGGAGGCTGAGATCTGAGGATCGTGGTTCAAAGCCAGCCCAGGCAGGAAACTCTGTGAAACAGAAAACCGGAAGTGGCGCTGTAGCTCAAGTGGTGGAGCGCTAGCCTTGAGCTGAAGAGCCGCAGAGACAGAGCCCAGGCCCAGAGTTCAAGCCCCACGACCGACAAAACAAACAAACAAGAATATGTTAAGAGTGGCAAAATGTTTTTTAGGATAATACATTTAGTTTTCAGAGTCTTCCAATGCTGGTATTATTCCCATCATAGCTAATATAGTTTTCTATGGATGAGTACTGTGCTGGGGGCCTTACTATATATTTAGTTCAGTTAATTCTCAAAATGGCCATATAGGAAAAGTACTATTGCTGCCATTTGGCTAAAGAAGAACTGAGGAGATGGTTTTATTCCTTTACTTTATTATATATATTTTTTGCTGGGCCTGGGGCCTCGGTGCTGTCCTGAGCTTCTCTGGCTCAAAGATAAGCGCTCCATTTCCCGCCAACTTTTGTGAGTTTATTGGACGTAAAGAACCCTTACGGGCTTTTTGCCTGGCCTGGCTTCGAACCGCGATCTCAGCCTCCTGGAGAGCGAGGATTACAGGCGTGAGCCACCAGCGCCCGGCAGAAAGAGACAGTTTTAAATCCGGATGGTATCAGTGGTGATACCAGTGTCTCATAACAAAACAAAATAAAAGTAGAATTAAAAGCTCTAACTGCCCTCCCCCCCTCCAAATTCTCTCGAAGTGCAGTGGCTGTATTTCCACGGCTAGAAGTTACGGTGAAAGCGAGGCTTCCGGGCGGAAGGAGTGACTGGCCGTCCAGGGCCCGCGGCCAGTAAACCCGTTGCCGGCTTTAGGTAGGTTCGGGATCGCCCGCCGAGGCTGCCGGGAACTGGGCGGCGGCCCCGCCCCGCCCCCACAGGCCCGCCCCCAGTGCCTCGCTTGGATTTCGCTGGGAACAAAGCGTCTCTTCTTTCTCACCCTCGTTGTCCCCTACCTTACCTCCCGGTGGCGACCAGCTTTTGGAGAAAGGTATCCACCATGGTATCGAGGAGTTTTACCCTCGAAATGGGTGTGCCGGATTCTGGAGGTGATTCCTCAGACCTTTCCTCCACTCCCGTTGTCGGATCGGCGTTGCTCGCTTCAGCCATGTTGAAGTCGAACCGCCAAATCGAACTGATCTGCCTGTTCCGCCCACCTGATCCCTTGATTGGCCGATCCTAAATTTCGCGCTCGTGATTGGGGCCAGTAGAACGTCTGTCTCTGTGCCGGAAGGAGGCAGGCAGTGCGGCTGGGTCCGGGGAAGATGAGAGGCTCCGCGTTAGCCGCTTGGAAAAATGTGCACAAACTGAAGCTCAGGGACTCCATAAAAACTTTTAATTACACTTCAGACTTAATACAGTGCAACAGTGAATATTCGGTAATATTCACATTTATCACTTGACCAAATGTTGAGTTTGATTTCCATTCCCCTGTCCCTCAATACTCTAGTCATATTTCCTGTATGGCCCAGTCACCTGATGTGATGTATTCACCAATACTTTCAGCTGCTTTGGTCTCCAGTTTTGAGAAAACATAAGTGGCCCATCGTCCCATTCTCACCAAGAACTGTTTAAAACCAATTCCCTGTCCCTAAACAAGACAAAGTAGGGAATTTAGTTTCTATTTACATCATACAAACTGGAGATGGGAGAAGAGAGTGGGGAGGGAGAAGAGAGGAAGAGGGTGAGAGAGAATAAAGATTGAAATCCTCTAAAAGAAAATGAAGAGCCGGGCGCTGGTGGCTCACGCCTGTAATCCTAGCTACTCAGGAGGCTGAGATCTGAGGATCGCGGTTCAAAGCCAGCCCGGGCAGGAGAGACCGTGAGACTCCTATCTCCAATAAACCACCAGAAAACCGGAAGTGGCGTTGTAGCTCAAGTGGTAGAGCGCTCGCCTTGAGCTGAAGAGCTGAGGGACAGCGCTCAGGCCCAGAGTTCAAGCCCCACGACCGACAAAAAAAAAAAAAAAAAAAAAAAAAAAAAGAAAATGAAGGATAGGATCTAGGAGGGAGAGATATATAAGGGCATGACTAACTCCTGCTCAAACTCTACATGTCACAGTAGGGAAAGATTTTAAGGTAAGTTTCTAGAGAGAGTAGGCGTGGAGCTGGGAAAACCAATTTTCAATGTTCTTGCTACAGGTTGGCCCTAGTAATAAAGCACTTACCTAACAAGTGTAAGATGCAAGGTTCAAACTCTAATATAGCCACATATGCAAAAAAAAAAAAAAAGTCTAGCCAGGTGCTGGTAGCTCATGCCCATGGTTCTCAGCTGTAATCCTACTCAGGAGGCTTAGATCTAGAATCAAGGTTCAAGGCCAGCTAGGGCACAGATGTTCACTAGATTCTATGTCCAAATCAGTAGAAAGTAGGGCTGGATGTGCGGTTCAAATGAGTGCCAGCCTATCAAGCACAAAGTCCTTAGTTCAAATTCCAGTGGAGCAATAAAATCTCATTAACAGAAACTTGAGAGAGGAGCCCTTGCTTCCATTGTATTGGTGGTTCTTATAGTAAAGAGGTAGATGAGGGACAGGGAAAATTCAGAATGACTAGTGGACTCAATCTTCTGGGGCCACAATTGGAGGACTCTCTTGACAAAGTGTAGGAAGAACATGGAAAATTAAAAAAAAAAAAAAAAAAAGATACTTAAAGAATTCTTACATGTAGAGAAATATACTCTCCAGATTCTGATCTGGCCAGGATGGAAAAATATGGAGCAGCCTATTATATCATGGCCTCATGGCCTGGTAGCTAGCTAGCACCTTTCAAATTGGCACCATGACTTTTCCTATGGGGTAGGATCATTTAAAAGGTTTAATGTAGGAAGTGGTGCTGTGGCTCAAGTGGTAGGGCACTAGCCTTCAGCTGAAGAGCTGAGGGATAGCACCCAGGCCCAGAGTTCAGGCCCCACGACTGGGGAAAAAAAAAAAATAAAAAGAGCATAAAAGTTTTAATGTACCACCCAGGCTACATCTAGTAGAAAGGTGGGGTTTGACTTCCCCCTTTTCATTGCATTAGCTGCAGCTCTACAGCACAGGCTTGATGGAGTCTGAGGTGGGGAAGAACCAAACAGAGAAGGAGCACTATCTCTTAATTCCAAAGGAGAGTGCTTCAACAGGTAATCTCGGCAGTATCAGGCTGGTAAATGCAGTGGTCCTGGATTGGGTGACTTCCCAAACTGTTCTTTATTGTCTTGCGAGCATAAGGTACCATGACTGAGACGACTCTTCACATCCAGAGAGAAGAAAAACATTTGGTATCTCAGAGATTCACATTGTAAGACAAAAATCTGTTGCTGTTGAGTCTGAGTGACTGGGGTATGTATGTTTGTCATGGCTGCCTAGGGCTGGGAACCTCTACTGCCCTCTCCTGGTCCTGGCTCAGCTGGCTTGAGGAGAGATGGTAGGGAACATACAACTCCTTGTCACTTTCCAAACCAAATACTCTCAACCTCACTTTTCAGGGTGGTGTGCAAAGTCCAGTGTACCTCATACAGCTTGATCTTAGAACTGTGCCTTCCATGGTAGCCATCTGGGACTAGGAAAGACAATAGTTCATATTGCCTGAAGGTTTCCAGGACTGGTGGAGCACTGAAGGGATGCTGAACATATAAAGAACTGGGATTGAGGAAGAAGCAACACACATTTTCCCACTTATCTGGAAGGGGTGGGCTCTGACAGCAGGATTGGTGTTTAGGAGGATTAAGACAGTAGCCTGGTTCACAGAAGAAATGCACACATAAAACAAAGTATTAACATTTCTTCCTATCCTAGTTATTCCTCCAAAGAAAGGAAGAGGGCTCTGCAGAGCCAGGAACATTGCTGCTCCTATCCCCTGCACAAAAGTGCCAGGCAACTTGCCCCCAAGAAGCAAGGAAAAGTGGTACTAGTAGTCCAGAGGGCAGCTCAGTTCCAAATTAAAATAAGCAAGTATACCTGATGAAGCAGAGCTTAGTGGGGGCTGAAAGCTGACTAGGAAGAGTCAGTGGTGGGAAACAAACTCTCTATGTACAGCTCTTCCTGGAGCCTCAGGGAGAGATGGAAAAGGAAACCAGATGGGCCTGCAGGGTAGGGGTAAGGATGGGGTGGGGTCTTCAGGCCACAATTGAGTACAGGGGTGAGTGAAGAAGCGCAGTTCAGCAGGAAAAACAAAAATAGTGAGGGCAAGTGAGCCAGGCATGGTTCCTTTCTAGCAAGAGCAGTCCAACAGCTCTGCCCTGTTCCAGACAGGCCACCTATCCCAGGGCAGGGCTGGGCATGTGGTGGGAGCATTAAAGAGATGGCACTATCTTTCCTGCTCTGTCCTGGCCCAGATTAGTGTGGGAAACAGCAGGCTTCTCTGCCCACCACTGGCTACCAGTGTCTTGAGTCCACCAACTCCGGTCGGAGGCTGAGTTTCTTGAGGCTCTCGTAGCCCACAACAATGACGATGGTGGAGGGGGTGGCTGAGATGATTCGTGCTGAAAGACCTTTCATGAGGCCCCAAGGCCCCTCTTCGGCCATCAGCTGTCTGAAGGTCAAGATGATAGAGCTTTTGCCTTCAACCTGTAAGAGTCAACACAGTGAAGGGCCAGTTTTCAGTTATAACATTTCTGCTTAATGTCTGCTACTTTAGGCTCAAGTGGGGGAGAAATAGACTTGGGAATCAGAAGGGTTAGACCTACTTCAAAGAGATGCACAGTGACTCAGTAAATACTCTCTCTGTTGCCAGACCGGCTAGGTTTAAAGTCTGCTGCCCAGCTTGCTAACAGCATAACCCTAGGTAATTTACTTTTTTCCACCTCAGTTTCATCAAATAAAAAACAGTGCTAATAGTACCTAAGCTATGCCATGAGATTGTTCTAAGCAAAGAAAATAATACTTAGAAATGCCCACAACAGCACCTGGCAGACAGTAGATGTTTTTAACTGCTAGCGGCTAATATTGTTAGACATATTACAAGTTGTAAGTCTCAGGACTTTGGTGTTTCTCTCTGATCTCAGGAAGGCCAGATTCAATCCCCTCTAAAGTCTTCTGCAGTTCTATCAGACTGTGATTTTTTTGTTTTTTTGTTTTTTGGCCAATCCTGGGGACTTGAACTCAGGGCCTAGGCCCTGTCCCTGAGTTTCTTTTTCTCAAGGCTAACACGCTATCACTAGAGCCACAGTGCCACTTCCAGCCTTTTCTGTTTATGTGGTACTGAGATATCAAACCCAGGATTTCATGCATGCTAGGTACACTCGACCACTGAGCCACATTCCCAGCCCTAGACTATGTTATTTATTTATTGGTCTGAACTCTGGGTCTAGGTGCTGTCCCTGAGCTCTTCAGCTCAAGGGTAGCGCTCTACCACTTGAGCCACAGTGCCACTTCCTGCTTTTTCTGCTTATGTGGTGCTGAGGAATCAAACCCAAGGCTTCATGCATGCCGGACAAGCACTTTACCACTGAGCCACCTTTCCAGCCCTATGTTAAAGGTTTTTTGTCTTCTCCCTTCTTTTCATCATAATGCAATGACCCCACCCTCCCAGACATCATTCTTTTTCTTTTTTGCTAGTCCTGGGTCTTGAACTCTGGGCCTGGGCACTGTCCCAGGTAAGCGCAAGGCAAGCGCTCTACCACTTGAGCCACAGTGCCACTTCTGGTTTTCTGGTGGTTAACTGGAAACAAGAGACTCACAGACTTTCCTGCTCAGGTTGGCTTTAAACCAATATCCTCAGCTCTCAGCCTGAGTAGCTAGGATTAGAGGTGTGAGCCACCTGCACTGGGTCCAGACATCTTTCTTGATCTACTTTTTCTAAGTTACCCAAGTCAGACATCAAAATCTCTCTTGCTCTCCACCTAAACCTTTATACCCTTTGTCTACTATACACAATTACAAAGATTCTATGGACTGACAGACTATAATTTCAAGCCAGCACCACCAAGAGTTTTATCAACCCATCTGTTGAGTACACACAGTACCACCTGTAAAACCTATCAAGAACACTCATCCTTATTCTCTGTAGAAAGCCCATAGCCTGGTGGAAAAACCAGAGGCTTATGAACTTACTTACAATTAATACTTCTAATACACTGAACACTGTGATGAAAATGAACTATACAACTCATGAGTAGAGATAGTAGAGAGGGATTGAGGGAATGAGGGAAGGGAAGACACTGTATGAAAGGAATATACTCATTACCTGACTCATGTAATTATAATGCTTCTGTACATCACCTTTATAATAATAATAAATAAAATTAAACAACTAAAAAAAAAAGTAGGCAGCAGTAGCCATACTTGTACCTGAAAAAAAAAAAGTACTAATAATTAAAAACCTGCAAAGTGAGGAAAGGGTGGTTTCCAGCCTATGTTAATAGACTATAGAACAGGATTCCAGCTAAAGGCTGGAGGAAACTAGTATGAATTCTTAGAGCCTGGGCATACAATAGGTATAGGCATGCAAGGTAGCAGACAGAGTAAGAGAAGCAATCTTAAGGAGATTCTAAGTGCTCAGCTAGTTTCTATGAATGGTAAACACAGGAAGGATTTGGATGATTAGGCTGGGCCAAAGAGCACAGAATATGGGCCTAAACATCATGAAATCTAGTGGAGGAGGAGGCCAGTATTACCTGCACACGAGTTCGGATGACATCCATGGGATTGGTGATGATGGAGGCAGTGGCTGCAGCCATGGGCCCTGAGACGGCTTGAAAGACAATGTGAGGGCACTCCTTAGGACACAGGTACGAGAGCTGCTCTGGAATCCAGGGAAAGATAATGCCTCAAGACATGAGGAATCACCCATCTGCCCTCACTATGCCGGTTGCTTCTACCCATCAGCCTTTGCAACATGACAAGCCCTTGGTCCTTCACTACCTTGGAACTTTACACCTTTCTCTTCTCTGCTTCCACCTGCATCCAACAAAAATTCACATTATACATCTCAGGCCCTTTTTAGAAGTCATCTTGATGATTTCTTGGTTACTTAAACAAGACAAGATTCCTCTGGAGAAAGGAATTCTAAATCCTTTTTGTTTGCAAACTTCTTTGATCTAATAGATAGAAAATCATTCCTGTTGGGAGCTGGTAGCTCAAGTGTATAATACCAGCTACTAAGGAGGTTGAGCTCTTGAGGACTGAGGCTCAAAACCAGCCAACACAGTAAAGTCCATGAGACTCTTATCTCCAGTTAACCACCAGAAAACTGAAAGTGGAGCTGTGGCTCAAAGTAAAAGCTCAGGCCAAGTTCCAGCCCCACAACTGACAAAAAAAAAGCTCAGGGACAGTACCCAGGCCCTCAGTTCAAGCCCCATGATTGACAGGAAAAGAGAGGGAGAAAGAGAGAGAGAGAGAGAGAGAGGGAGGGAGGGAGGGAGGGGGACAGAAGGGGAGAGAAAGGGAGAGAGGGGCAGAGAGAGAGAGAAAGAGAGAGAGAGAGAGAGAGAGAGAGAGAGAAAGCAAAGCTGTATAATTCTGGTAAGACCATTAAAACCATGACACTGATGGTCTCTGTGTAAGAGAACTGGGTGACTATGATGGATAAAGATCCTTTATCTACTTTTGCCTATCTTGTGAATTTATATATATATATATATATATATATATATATATATATATATATATATATATATATATATATATATATATATATATATATATGTTTATTTATTTATTTATTTATTTGGGTCTGGTCATAGGGCCTGAACTCTGGGCCTGGGCGCTGTCCCTCAGCTCTTCAGCTCAAGGCAAGTGCATTACCATAAGTCTCATGGACTTACCTTGTCTGGGCTGGCTTTGAACTGTGATCCTCAGATCTCAGCCTCCTGAGCAGCTAGGATTACAGACATGAGCCACTGGTGCCCAGCTTTCACTTGATGTTTTTGATCATGGCTAATTTTTTTTTTGATTTCCTATTCTTTTTTTTTTTAATTTAATTTAATTTTATTTGTGAACATACTGTTTTTTGTTTTTGTTTTTTTTTTGGTCAGTCATAGGACTTGAACTCAGCATGAATGTTGTCTCTGAGATTTTGTTCAAGGCTAGTACTGTACCACTTTGAGCCATAGCTCCACTTCCAGTTTTCTAGTGGGTAATTGGAGAAGAGTCTCACGGGGGCTGGGAGGGTGGCTCAGTGGTAGAGTGCTTGCCTGGCATGCATGAGCCCCTGGGTTCGATTCCTCAGCACCACATAAGCAGAAAAAGCCAGAAGTGGCGCTGTGGCTCAAGTGGTAGAGCGCTAGCCTTGAGCTGAAGAGCTGAGGGACAGCGCCCAGGCCCAGAGTTCAGGCCCCATGACTGGCAAAAAAAAAAAAAAAAAAGTCTCACAGACTTTCCTGGCCTGATTGACTCTGAACCATGACCATCAGATCTTAGCTAGGATTGGAGGTAAGAGCCACCAATGCCCTAATGACTAATGTTTTATTATTTGAGCCACACTTTTTTTTTTTTTTTTGGAGTCCGGTCGTGGGCCTGAACTCTGGGCCTGGGCGCTGTCCCTCAGCTCTTCAGCTCAAGGCTAGCACTCTACCACTTGAGCCACCGCGCCACTTCTGGCTTTTTTCTTATGTGGTGCTAAGGAATTGAACCCAGGGCCTCGAGCATGCAAGGCAAGTGCTCTACCACTTAGCCACCTTCCCAGCCCCTTGAGCCACACTTCTATTTCTGATATTTTGGTGGCTAATTGGAGATAAAAGTCTTGAGAGGGGCTGAGAAGATGGCTTAGTGGAGGAGTGCTTGCCTTGTATGCATGAGGCCCTGGTTCAATTCCTTAGCACCACATAAGCAGAAAAAGCTGGCAGTGGCACTGTGGCTCAAGAGATAGGGCGCTAGCCTTGAGCTGAAGAGCTCAGGGACAGTGCCCAGGCCCAGAAGTTCAGGCCCCACGACCGACCAAAAAAAAAAAGTCTTGAGATTGTCAAGTACCAGTAGCTCATGTCTATAAGAGATGAAGATCTCAGTTAGAAGCCAGCCTGGACAAGAATCATCTCCAATTAACAAGCCAAAAGCCAAAAGCAGAAGTGTGGGTCAAGTAGTAGAGCACCAGCCTTGAGTGATCTCAGACTACTGAGTAGTTAGGATTATAGGCATGAGCTACCAGTGCCTGGCAATATGTGAATGTTGTTATAAAAAAAAAAAACTCGTTTTAAGGTTGAAAGTCTTGGTGATGAAGCAATAGAAAAGGATCATTCTGCACATACACATCTGAAATACCACAGTGAAATCACTGGGTGCTTTACACACTTAAATAAATGACAGAAAAGCAAACCAGATCTATTGAGTAGGTGGAGCAGGGTGGCTAATGTAGAGG
Organism: Dipodomys merriami; assembly: GCF_024711535.1. Classification (NCBI taxonomy): domain Eukaryota; kingdom Metazoa; phylum Chordata; class Mammalia; order Rodentia; family Heteromyidae; genus Dipodomys; species Dipodomys merriami. The sequence continues at coordinate 63,180 of NW_027205515.1, read as the reverse complement.
ATGAATGAGGATGAATATGCCAGATGTAGTTTATTGCATGTATGAAAATGAAACAATGAGCCAGGTGCCAGTGGCTCACGCCTATAATCCTAGCTACTCAGGAGGCTGAGACCTGGGGACCATGGTTCAAAGCCAGCCCAGGCAAAGAAAGTCCATGAGAGTCATCTTCAATTAACCACAAGAAAAAACCTCAAGTGGCACTGTGGCTTCAGTGGTAGAGCGCTCGCCTTGAGCTGCAAAGCTCACGGACTGTGCCAAAGCCTAGAAGCCCCACAACTGACCAAAAAAAAAAAAAAAGGAAGAAAAAAAGAAAAGAAAATGAAACAATGAAACCTGTTGAAATTGTTTTAAGAAGAGGAGTGGGGTAAGGGAGAGTAAGAAGGGATAAGATTGATTAGAATACACTGTATACATGTGTGGAAATGTAATAACGAAACTTGCCTTGTATAAATTAATGTATGCTAATAAAAGTAAAATGGAAAGTAATCCCACAGTGAGACTACAAGGTAGTCATGGAAGTCCTTTCCAAGGAAGTCAGGTTTAGGCAAAGACCTGAAGGTAGAAGTCTAAGTCCTATAGATCTGTGGAAAGAACTTTCCAAGTACAGGGTCCCATACAAAGGTCCTGAGGATACTTGAGCATACTTCAAGTGTTCTAGACACAGCAAATCCAGTACTTTGGAGCAGAACAATAATGCTAAATGAGATCCAAAAGGTAAGCCATTGAGGGCCTGAGAACATTATAAGGATTTAGGCTTGACTTTGAGTAAAATGGGATATAAAACTGATTTTGGGATTAGAAGAGTGGCCTAAGTGGTAGCCATGCCTGACCAGCAAGGTAGAGGCTTTTCAAACCCCAGTACTGGAAGAAAACAAAAAAAAGACTCATAATTTCAAAGATTCCCTCTCAGTTTTCTCTATAACCAGTCACCATTCCTTCAACAATTTTTTGTCTCATGTGCCTAATTGTGGTGATTGTTTGAAGTAGGGGAGTGGGTTGGCAGGGAGAAATCAGGCTTCAAAGTTCCAGCTGGCAAAGAAGAATTACTTCAGCTCTAGTAGAGTCACCTCTCCTCCAGTTTCTAACAGCTTTCCTCCTCAGTCAGCGTGCAAACAGAAACAAAGTGAACTAGTGGCTGGGCTCCTTGGTATCTTGTTTCTCCTACTAAGAAAACATTTTATAATCATTAGAATGCACATCAGGACTAGCATTGCTGCCTCCTTGGACTGGTGTGCACTTGCCTTATTCAGATCCTAATTATACACAGCATCACTTTTCTTTGGCTTACAGAAAAGATGAAAACACAAAGGCAAGGGTAAGTCTTGTCAGGTACGGTAATTCATTATCTGTAATCTTAGCACTTGGGAGCTTTAGGCATGATGACAATTTGAGCCCAGTCTGGGCTACATAGTAAGGCACTGTCAAAATGGTAGGAAAAACAGTCCATGTCTTTCCTTTATTACTCATTCAACAAATGTTTACTGAGTACCTATTATCTACAAGGCAAAAGATAAACCCATGCCAACTTAGTTTAAGTCCCTTCTGACTTTGTACGAATACTGACAATATTTACTAGATGCTAAGCAGTGTGATAAATACTATTCATAAAACTGAGAAACAAGGGGGCTGGGAAGGTGGCTCAGTGGTAGAGAGCTTGCCTTGCATGCATGAAGCCCTGGGTTTGATTCCTCAGCACCACATAAGCAAAAAGAAAAAAGCCAGAAGTGGTGCTGTGGCTCAAGTGGTAGAGCGCTAGCCTTGAGCTGAAGAGCTGAGGGACAGCACCCAGGCCCAGAGTTCAGGCCCCACAACTGGACCCCCCCCCAAAAAAAAAAAAAACTGAGAAACAAAGCTCACGCCTGAAATCCTAGCTACTCAAGAGGCTGAGATCTGAGGATCATGGTTCAAAGCCAGCCGGGGCAGGAAAGCCCTGAAACTCTAATCTCCAAGAAACCACCAGAAAACCAGGAAATGGCACTGTGGCTGAAGTGGTAGAATGCTAGCGTTGAGCTGAAGAGCTGAGGGACAGAGCCCAGGCCTAGAGTTCAAGCCCCACAACCAAAAAACAAAACAAAAACAAAAACAAAATAAAACAACAACAAAAAACCCTGAGAAACAGTGGGAGCCTGGTGGCTCATGCCTGTAATTCTAGCTATTCAGGATGCTGAGATCTGAAGATCATGGTTTGAAGCCAGCTGGGGCAGAAAAATCTGTGAGACTTCTCTCCAACTAACTCTCAGAAAACTGGGAATGGTGCTGTGGCTCAAAGTGGTAGAGTACTAACTTGGAGGGGGAAAAAAACTCAGGGATGGAACTCCATGTCCTAAGCCTCACTACCAAAAAAAAAAAAAAAAAAAGAAAGAAAGAAAAAAAAAAGAAAAAGAAGAAAAAAGACAACAAAACTAAGAAACAAGCAGGGCATGGTGGTACACACCTATAATCCCAGTACTCCAGAGGTGGAGGAAGGAAGATCGATCACCAGGTTTATGGCAAGATGGGGTATATTTTTTAGATCCTGTCTCAAAATCAACAAAAATGATCTGGGGATATAGCTCACTGGAAGAGTGCTTGCCTATCCAAGACACTGTGTTTGAACCCCAGCACTTCAAAAAAATTTTTTTTTTTTTTTTTTTTGTCGGTCATGGGGCTTGAACTCTGGGCCTGGGCGCTGTCCCTCAGCTCTTCAGCTCAAGGTGAGCGCTCTACCACTTGAGCTACAGCGCCACTTCCGGTTTTCTGGTGATTTATTGGAGATAGGAGTCTCATGGTCTCTCCTGCCTGGGCTGGCTTTGAACCACGATCCTCAGATCTCAGCCTCCTGAGTAGCTAGGATTACAGGCGTGAGCCACCAGCGCCGGGCTTCAAAAATTTTTTTAATTAATTAATTAAAAAAACAGAAATGCTTCATTAGGCATGCAGTCTAAAAAGCCGGAAGGGCCTGGGAAGGTGGCTTAGTGGTAGAGTGCTTGCCTTGATGTATGAAGCCCTGGGTTTGATTCCTCAGTACCACATTAACATAAAAGGCCAGAAGTGGCGTTGTGTTCAAGTGGTAGAGTGCTAGCCATGAGCAAGAGAAGCTCAAGAACAGCACCTAGGCCCTGAGTTCAAGTCCCAGGACTGGCAAAAAAAAAAGAGGGGGGGGATGGGAAGGTGGCTCAGTGGTACAGTGCTTGCTTCGCATGCATGAGGCCCTGGGTTTGATGCCTTAGCACCACATAAGCAGAAAAATCCGAAAGTGGCGATGTGGCTCAAGTGGTAGAATGCTAGCCTTAGCCTTGAGCTGAAGAGCTGAGAGACGGTGCCCAGGCCCAGAGTTCAGGCCCCATGACAGAAAAAAAAAGAGCTCAGGGACAGCACACAAGCCCTGAGTTGGAGGTAAAAATAATTGTAAATTAAGACAAGGTACAAAAATAGAAAGCAGAGAAAACATGCTTTCTAATAGGGCAAAGGAATTATTTTTATAAAGGTGATAATGAATAGAAGAAGCTTGAGACATGAAAGGAACCAGCCACACAAAGAATAGGAGAGGGGCTGGGAAGGTGGCTCAGTGGTAGAGCGCTTGCCTTGCATGCATGAGGCCCTGGGTTCAATTCCTCAGCACTACATAAGAAAAAAGCCGGAAGTCGCGCTGTGGCTCAAGTGATAGAGCACTGGCCTTGAGCTGAAGAGCTGAGGGACAGTACCCAGGCCCAGAGTTCAGGCCCCACGACCGACCCCCCCCCCAAAAAAAAAAAAGAATAGGAGAAAAGATATCCCGGACGAGCTCTACTACTGAACTATATACACAAATTCAGGTTTAAAAGAGTGATACAGCCAGGCACTGGTAGCTCATGTCTATAATTCTAGTTTATTCAGGAGGCTAAGATCTGAGGATCAGGGTCCAAAGCCAGGCCAGGCAGTAAAGTCTGTGAGACTCTCATCTCCAGTTAACCACCAAAAAAGCCAGAAGTGGAGCTGTGGCTGAAGTGGTGGAGCACTATCTTGAGTACAAAAACTCAAAGACAGTGCCCAGACCCTGAATTCAAGCCCTAGGACCAGCACAAACACAAAAGATCAATCTACTAGGGACATATGAAATACATGGAGAAGAAGAGAACTTAGGATAGCTAGAAAGCTGGTGCAAAGGTCAGGAGGATGGTGATATAAACATGATTTTCAGAAAAGGCAATAGGAATGGAGAAGCTAATGGAGAAGCTAATCCCTAGGACTAGCTATGGGATAAGGAAGAACAGTTCCTAGAGCTTCAATCTTAGCAATCTGCAGAAAAATAAGACTACACTGACAGATGAAAGTAAGTCAGAGGAACCAGCTTGGGATGAATACTTAACTGCATAAAAATCTCAGATGCAAAGCTGGGTGCCGGTGGCTCACCCCTGTAATCCTAGCTACTCAGGAGGCTGAGATGTGAGGACCATGGTTCAAATCCAGTCTGAGCAGGAAAGTTCGTGAGACTCTTATCTCCAATAAACCATTAGAAAACCGGAAGTGGTGCTGTGGCTCCAGTGGTAAAGTGCTCGCCTTGAGCTGAAGAGCGCAGGGACAGTGCCCAAGCCCAGAGTTCAAGCCCCACAACCGACAAGACAAAATAAATAAATAAAATCTCAGATGCAAACCAAGTACTGATGGCTCAAGTATGTATGTAATTTTTATTACTTAGAAGACTGAAATCTAGAGGACCATGGTTCAAAGCCTGCCTGGGCAGAAAACTCCTCAAGACTCTATATCCAATTAACCATCAAAATGCCATATTGAAAGTGTGACTCAAGTGGTAGAATGCCAGTGTTAAGCAAACAAGCTGAGAGAAAGTTTAAGGCTCTGAGTTCAAGCTCCAGTAGCAGGGCTGGGAAGGTGGCTCAGTGGTAGAGTGCTTGCCTTGCATGCATGAGGCCCTGGGTTCGATTTCTTAGCACCATATAAACAGAAAAAGCCGGAAGTAGCGCTGTGATTCAAGTGGTAGAGCGCTAGCCTTGAGCTGAAGAGCTGAAGGACAGTGCCCAGGCAAAAAAGAAAAAAAAAAAAAAAAGCAAGCTCCACTACCAACACACACACCATAGAAATATAGATATAAGCTTGGTATGGCAAGTACATACCTATAATCCCAGCATTGGGGAGGCTGAAGCAAGAAAATCCTAATTTGATGCCGGTCTGGGCTACATATTGAATTTCATCAAAAATATGCTGAGTGCCGGTGGCTCACACCTATTATCCTAGCTATTCAGGAGGCTGAGATCTGAGGATCAAGGTTTAAAGCCAGCCCATGCAGGAAAGGCCATGAGACTCTTACCTCCAATTAACCACCAGAAAAACAGAAGTGGCACTGTGGCTCAAGTGGTAGCCTTGAGCTGAAGAGATCAGGGAAAGCGCCCAGGCCTAGAGTTCAAGGCCCATGACTGACCTCCGCCCCCTCACCCCCCCCAAAAAAAAGAGTATTATCTTTTGCTGTGTACTAGTAGCTCATGCCTATAATCCTAGCCACTTAGGAAGCTGAGACAGTGTTCCAAGCCAGCCGGGGTACGAATATCCATGAGACTCTTATCTCAAATTAACCACCAAAAAGTCAGAAGTGAAGGTGTGGTTCAAATGCTATCCCTGAGTGAAAGTGAGGGGGATAGCATCCAGACTCTGAGTTCAAACTGAAGGAAGGGAGGGAGGGAGATAGGAAGGAAAGGAAGGAGAGAAGGGGGAAAAAAAAAGATTGCTTTTGACCTAGTGATCTCATTTTGGAAAATATTAAAGGAGTAGAATATCTAATCAACAAAGCTACATTATAGGAATGAGGATGTTCTAGCTTATTTTTTACCAGTCCTTGGGCCTGAACTGAGGGCCGTGGTGCTGTCCCTGAGATTTTTTTTTTGGTCAGTCATGGGCCTTGAACTCTGGGCCTGGGCGCTGTCCCTCAGCTCTTCAGCTCAAGGCTAGTGCTCTACCACTTGAGCTACAGTGCCACTTCTGGTTTTCTAGTGGTTTATGGGAGATAAGAGTCTCATGGACTTTCCTGCTGGGCTGGCTTTGAACCATGATCCTCAGATCTCAGCCTCCTGAGTAGCGAGGATCACAGGTGTGAGCCACCCATACTCGGCCCACATTTTTTTTTTTAAACTGGTCTTGAGGCTTGAACTCTAAGCCTGAGTGTTATCCCTGAGCCAATTTGTGCTCAAGTCTCACAATCTACCACTTGAGCCACAGTACCACTTCTGCCTTTTTCTGAGTAGTTAATTGGAGGTAAGAGTCTTACAGACTTTCCTGCTCAGGCTGGTTTCAAACTACATTCCTCAGATCTTAAGCCTCCTGGATTACAGGTGTGAGCCAATAGCACCCAACTAATTCACAATTTGAGTTTAACAATGCTAATGAAAAATAGCTAACTCAAAAAAGCTCACTAGAAGCTGGGCACCGGTGGCTCACGCCTGTAATCCTAGCTACTCAGGAGGCTGAGATCTGAGGATCATGGTTCAAAGCCAGCCTGGGCAGGAAAGTCCATGAAACTCTTACCTCCAATAAACCACTAGAAAACCAGAAGTGGCGCTGTAGCTCAAGTGGTAGAACGCTCGCCTTGAGCTGAAGAGTGCAGGGACAGCACTCAGGCCCAGAGTTCAAGTCCCATAACTGACAAAAAAAAAAAAAAAAAGATCACTGGAAAAGCTGTGAGAGAGTGAGGGAAGAGGTGACAGTGTCCAAAAAGAAATATATTCTTTTTTTTTTTTTTAAGAAATATATTCTTGGGCTGGGAAGATGGCTCAGTGGTAGAGCGCTTGGCTTGCATGCCTGAGGCCCTGGGTTCGATTCCTCAGCACCACATAAGCAAAATGAAAAAAGCCGGAAGTGGCACTGTGGCTCAAGTGGTAGAGCGCTTGCCTTGAGCTGAAGAGCTGAGGGACAGCGCCCAGGCCCAGAGTTCAAGCCCCATGACCGACAAAAAAAAAAAAAGAAAAAAAAAAAAGAAATATATTCTTTAGTGGACTGGGAATTAGGTTCAGTGGTACAGGGCTTGCCTAGCATGAATGAAGCCCTGGGCTCAATTCCTTAGTACCACAGCAGCAGAAAAAGCTGGAAGGGGCTCTATGGCTCAAGTGGTAGAGTGCTAGCCTTGAGCTAAAGCAGCTCAGGGAACAGCGCCTAGGCCCTGAGTTCAAGCCCCAGGACTGGCAAAAAAGAAATATACTTTTTTGCTGACTTACCTAACTGCAACCCAGCTGTAAATAACCTTTATTTTTTATTTTAATTTTTGGTTGGTTGTGGTGCTTTAACTCTGGGCCTGGGCGCTGTCCCTCAGCTCTTCAGCTCAAGGCTAGTGCTCTACCACTTAAGCCACAGTGCCACTTCCAGTTTTCTGGCGGTTAATTGGAGATAAGAGTCTCACAGATTTTCCTGCCCAGGATGGCTTTAAACAGTGATACTCAGAGCTCAGCTTGCTAAGTAGCTAGGATTATAGGTGTAAGCCACCAGCATCTGGCTATATTACCTTTATAATAACAATAAAAACTTTTTAAACGTTCACTATTATTCATCAATTTTATCTTAAAGCCCTAAATATTCCATTCCTTAGAGTCTCCCTTACTTTCTTATTCTCTACCAATATCCTGCTAAAGCACATTGATTCCAGTGCATATATAGTATACCCTTTTCCTGTATTTACCTACTCACTGTTCTGATCCTCCTCACTATATAATAAGCTTCTCAAAGGCAAGAACCATGTCTTATTCTCCTTTGAATTCAATGTTTACTGAGTGGTCCATTCCCCCATTAAATCTCACTTCCATTCCAACATGCCCAGAGCACCAGTATTTCAGCAACCTCAGTACTGCTGCTGATGCTCCTGCTTACCTGCATAGAAGTGATAAAAGGGCCACCAGACGGCACTGTTTGGGATATAGGTAAGCAGTGATGCCACATAGCCTCGGTAGAAGCCTCGAAGCCCATCAGCCCGCAGGATCTGCCTGATGATGTCTTTAGTTTGGCCAAAAGCAATAACCCCTTGTCCCTTTGGGTTCCCACGCACCTGGAAGCGGCCTAGTTTTTCACCCTTGCGCTGCATCATCAGGTGCTGGGAGACTACATCAATGGGCACGGTGATGCTCTGGGCCACCAAGGAAGCTGAGCCACCAGCCACGAGTGATTTGACTGTGTTGCTCTGGCTATAGTCAGACACAAATTTTCGAGTGAGCTCATAGGTAGTAACATAACATTGGCCGGAGATAAGTGTGAAGGTATTGACCAGGAACCCCCGATATAGGCCTGTCACGCCATCTGCACGAAGGATCTTGATGAAGGCATCAAAGGTCCCATGGTAGAGGCTCTTGCCCTTCTGAACCTGCAGCCGGGTGCGAATGAGGGTGAATGGGTACACACTAACACGGATCATCATTGTCATTGCCACACCAAACACATAGAACTTCTTCTTGTCCAGATGTTCCCACTCAATGATTTGGATGTTGCGCTTGTCCTCCATTGTGCCTGAAGACCTGGGATTTGAGCAGAGTGGAGGGATGTGAGGAAGAAGGTAAGAACTTTGTATCTTTGTGTCCTGACTAGGCCTGAAGATCCTTTCTGAGTTAGCCTGGCTCTGTCCATCACAGATCAAGAACCCTTCTGCCCTATTCTGTGTCTTTGCCTATTCAGATCCACTCCTCCAGAAATCATTCCTCACACAGTAACTTTGGTGACTCCGTTCATCTGAGCTCCCAACCCTAGCTTACAGGATCCTGAACTCTGTCTCTGCTTGGCCAGAAGGGTTCACTCTCCTTATCTGGCTTATCAAGGCAGAGCTCAGGATACTATAAGCAAATTAACTACCTAGAAGGATGTACCACCATAAGTGGGCTGAAAGGGAGGGCTGTAGTTCTGATGCTCTTAGGTTCCAGAGGGGGCACAACTTTTGGGCTTTTGTCTTCAGCAGGGCCCCTTTACTATTATTTATTACCCGAGGCATTTTATTTTACGTATGGTTTCCAATGCTACTCCGAGCTCCCAACCCACACTCATTGCACTGTACATTCTCTCCAATCTGCATTCGAGACGTGGGGAGGAGTACAAGGCACTCCTCCAATTGCCACCGCCACCCCCACCATCCTCCAGTGAAAGCAGTGGTAAAGTCAGGAACAGGACAAAGATCAGAGTCCTCTTTGGTTATTAGATAATTCACTGTAGAAAGTGAAAAGATCCACCTGAGAGTTTCCCTGAAGAGTCTGGAAAATTTGCTATAGGGTGGATCACATGTCTGACCCAAGGCTCTCAACTCTAAGCAAACAACTACGAGCTCAGTCCTTGAGAATGAAGGTGAAAAGTGATACAGAAGACACATCCTGCCCTGTTCAAGGATACAAGGGATCTCTCTGGGAAACAGATTTGAAATATACAGGGGGAAAGAAAAAAGGGAAAATTAATGTTAATGTATTACACATGTTATGTTTATCCATTGCCTAGAATTGGCACACACCTTTATTCATAGCTGAGGCAGGAGGATGGCAAGTTCAAGTCAGGCTGAGCTACAACACAGGAGCTCCTAAGTTAAGAAATGTGAAATGATAAGATATCACGTTAGACATACACTTGGTGGTAATGCTGTGTGCTCCAGTGTAGCCTCCCCTTGTTCTGTGGGATATTGGAAACTTTAACCGACAGGGAAAGAGAGAAGGAAGGCAGGGTTCCAGGCTTTGAGAAAAACGCCTTAGGGCTTTTAAAGGACATGGTCCCATCACAGGGACAACTCTATACAAAAGCAATTTCTGTGGCAAATCTTTTAGCATATGTCTGATTATAGTCTATCCCCAACTACTTTCCTCAACCCCAGGTCCCAATTTAAGTTCATATAGCCTTTGTTACAAGGTAACTGTTCTTGGTTTACTGAGAAAGTCAGTAGGGAATGAAAGTTGGCTTTTTGGACAGGAATCCCTAAGTTGGTCTGTATCAATTTCATTAAAGTATAGACTGCCCAGGAAGTGGTACTGTGGCTCAAGTGGTAGAGCACTGGCCTTGAGCTGAAGAGCTGAGGGACAGCGCCCAGGCCCAGAGTTCAGGCCCCACACCAACAATAACAACAAAAAAAGCCAGAAGTAGAGGTGTGGCTGAAGTGGTAGACTGCCCGTAGTACAAACTAAATACTTAACAGCTGAGTTATGGATGGGGCAGGCACATGGAATTAATTATACATGCAACCTTGGAGGACAAAGCAATTTGAATGGAGGAGGAATACATGCAAACAATGAAAAGCAGAGAAAAGTGGCTTAGAAATGAGAAAACAGTCAACTGGGTTTGCTAGAATGGAAAATCTAGACTGTGGAAAATGAGCAGGAGGTAGAGTTGACAGGCAAGAGAACTTCTGGAACATGGATATGTCATTGCTGTGGGCAAAAGCGGCTCCCAGCCTCAGCACGAGATACCCAGAAAGACCAGTAGGGCAATCTTCTCTGAACCCTTCAAAAGGAGGTGGTCACTGTCCCTCCTCCCCACAAGGTGTTTAGAATCAGAGTATCAAAGTCATATTTCCAACACTACTGAGAAGTGAGGATATATAGGCTTACCTAATACCCACTGCCTCATGCAATCCTTATAACTTAACCTGAGCATAAACACTTCTGATAAATGAGGCCAGATAGGTTAAATGTTACAGCTCCAAAATCATGCAGCTGGTCAGTGGCAGAGGCCAGATCGAAGCCAAATCTTTTCCACTCAGTCATGCCTTCTGCCCTATGGGAGTTGAAGAGTCCAATACAAATTATTTTGTTAAACTGGAAACCAAGCCATTCCTACCAGTGGAAGGCTTTCATAACTTTCCTAATTGTATGTCACCCAGGGGTTAAGCATAGCTGCTAGCCATGCAGATGCCCTTGGACTTCCCTCAGCCTTATTTCAAAGAAAGTAAAGTGTTGCCTATGCTACACCAATGTGCTTGTGGAGTGACTCTGAGTGGCTGGGTTGGCATGTTGTCACCACAGGACAAATTCAGTGAGGCTCAAGCAGGCAGGATTCCAGCTGGGCATGTGTGAACTGCATGCAATTCAGGGCAGAAGGGCATAGCCACATAGGATTCTGTTCTAGGTAGGTCATTGTGTGTATGTGCGGGTGGGGGAGGGGTCCATGTGCCAGTCCTACAGCTTGAACTCAGGGCCTGGGCACTGTCCCTGAACTTTTGTGCTCAAGGATAGTGTTATACCAACCAAGCTACAACTTCATTTCTGTCCTTTTTGATGGTTAACTGGAGACTTTCCTGCTGGGACTGGCTCTGAACCACAATCCTCAGCTCTCAGCTTCCTGAGTAACTATAATTTACAGACATGAGCTACCAATGCCCAATTAGGTCATGGTTTTCATGGGTATCTTCTCAGCTTTTCAGGCTGAAACAGCATCTCCTAATGAAAAACTCATTGGTCTCTTTCTGCACCTGTCTCCATCTCTCACATGTGCCAGTCTATATTTAAAATTACCAAAAGGTAGCAAGGATTCTGTAAAATAGATAACTCCTCTTGTTAGGATACCAGAAGAAACCATTAAAGGTCACATCTCCAAAAATATGTCACTCGCCTGGGAATGTGGCTTAGTGGTAGAGTGTTTGCCTAGCATGCATGAAGCCCTAGGTTCAATTCCAAAGTACCACATAAACAGAAAGAGCTAGAGGTGGCGCTGTAGTTCAAGCTAACCTTGAGCAAAGACAGGCTCAGGAACAGTGCCCAGGCCATGAGTTCAGCCCCAGGATTGACAAAAATAAAAATAAAAACACCAAACAAACAAACAAAAACAATAAGCCATTAAGCCGAGTGCTAGTGGCTGTAATCCTAGCTACTCTGAGGATCGTGATTCAAAGCCAGCCCAGGCAGGAAAGTCCATGAGACTATTATCTCCAATTAACCACCAGAAAACTGGAAGTAGAGCTATGGTTCAAGTGGTAGAGCACTAGCCTTGAGCTGAAGAGCTCAGGGACAGTATCCAGGCCCAGAGTTCAAGCCCCACGACCAACCAAAAAGAAAAAAAAAGCCACTAGTGAGAAGGGTAAAAGGTTGTAGAACCTACTCCTCTGTTCCTTTGAAAGGGGGAGGTTGCTTTCATAAAGTGGGATCTCAACCTGTTTTGTTGTCATATAGCTTCCAAACTTCCTCCTGAAATATTGAAACCAGTTCATCTTGTTTAACCCTCTAGAAAGTCCTCTATCTAGAAAAGTGTGTGCAAACTTCCTTCAGCATTCACTTCTCCCTCTTTCTGGGGCCTTTTTCAGGCTACAATTCACAGCTACAATTCTAGATTTTCTCCCACTTTTTACTCTACCACTTGAGCCACAGCACCACTTCCAGTTTTCTGGTGGTTAATTGGGGATGAGAGTCTCACAAATTTTCCTGCCTGGGCTGGCTTTGAAGAGTGATCCTCAGATCTCAGCCTCCTGAGTAGCTAGGATTACAGGCGTGAGCCACTGGCGCCCAGCTTCTCCCACTTTTTATGCTGCTTAGGCACAAATGCTTAAGTGCTTCCTGTGAAGACTGAACAGAGGCCCCAAAAGCATATTATCCTGAATTTTTCAAATGAAATGTCAGAGGTGGAGCCTACTACTGAAAGAAGGAAGGAAGGAAGGAAGGAAGGAAGGAAGGAAAATAGAATTTCAGGCTGCACTTTAGACCTTGTTAATAAGAGTTGACAATTTAACAAGATCTCTAGGTGATTTATATGCATATGAAAAAAGCACTGCTTTAATTATAAGGATTATCTGTATTATAACTTTATAACTATTCTAGAACTCCAGGACCATTCTGACTAGATCAGGAGTTGCCTAACTGCATACTCTCTTGTCACTAGAACTGGGCACAATGATGAACATTCTCTCCGCGCGGCCCCCCTCTTCAAACACTCCTACCAAATCAAATCACCATATCCAACTCCTGAAGAGACATTCACGGGTCCCTACTTCTCAGATAGAAGAGGGAATAACAGTATCCTCTATTCTATCCTCCTTACCTCATCCGGATCAAGGCTCTGCATCCTAGGAGCTTAATCCATATGAACAGGAATATATATGCATGTTTGCCCAACTGTCCTACTGTGTATACAGTGCCCTAAGCTAGGCCCAGTGATGTCTCCGACCCTTCCTTTAATCTCCCTCCAATATGGTGAGATTCCCACCCAGCTTTCCCTGGTTTTCCACAGGTATCCACGTGATCTCTCATCACAGACACATCACAATCCTCTCCACGTGACACCCTCCTTTATGTAGCTCCAATCTGGCACCCCGAGGATTCCTCTGGGTCCTCGAAGAAGCCCCTAACTGTGCTTCTGTCGCTGTCAGCAAATCTCATGCTCCTCTGCCAGGAAAAGATGGTCTTGCCAGACCTGTCCTTCATTTCCAAAACTACAGGCACTGCAACCCCGCAGACGTCCGCTGCCTCCTTGACAAGTCCGAGTGTTGAGAAGCATTACAAGCTTCAAATACCCTTGGCTAATATGACACAGCTATAGTTTCCTTACCTTCTCAGACCCAGGAGGTTCCACTGAGTCCGAGGAGAACTCCGAGCCGAAACTTCTAGGCCGCAGCTCCTGGTACACCCTCCATTCCAGGCGACAGCCGGCTTCGGGTCGCATCTTCCTCCATCTCGCCAGAGATGCCAGAGCTGCCGGAACCGGAAAATAGGACGCTGCTGTCATTCCCGCCCCTCAAGGGGTGAGAATTGGCTTGGAGTAATTCAACCAATGGTGTTCTGAGTCGTTCAGCCTTCCCCGTTATTGAAGCGATGATAGGCGGAGCGGATGGCCATCTTGGATTGGGGCAGTAGCCACGCCTTCTTAAGCCTCACTCTCTGGGGAGCATGCGTGAGCTTCTGAGCTGTTTCTAATTTGTGGACACGGATTTACTGAGCACTTTTTGAAGTAACGTGAAACTCCGGTTTTTAATAGGTGACCTTGTGTTTGAATATTTGTGCTAAGAGCCAATCTTTATTTTTCGTAGTGGTCTTTGACCTCGGGGCACTGTCTTTGACCTTTTCTTTGCTCAGGGATAGCGTCCTACCACTACGACCAAGCTCCACTGCCAGCTTTTTGGTGGTTGACCAGAATGAATCTCCTAGATTTTCCTGCCTCAGTTGGCTTTCAGAAAGGATCCTCAGAGCTGAGCCTCCTCAGTTACAGGTTTAAGTCACCGGAGCGCAGCCTCAGATCTAATTATTAGGGCTGAATACTCGCCCCTCGCCCCAAGAAAAGAAAGAAAACCTTTAATATTTGTGTTTGTATGTGTAAAAACACACAATTAGCCAGGCACTGGGCACAGGACACTCACACCTGTAATCCTAGCAACACAGAAGGCTGAGATTTGAGGATCACAGTTCAAAGCCAATTGGGGCTGAAAAGTCCCCCTGAGACTTTTATCTTGGATTAACCACCAAAAAACCGGAAGTGGAGCTGTGACTCAAAGTGATAGAGCACTAGCCATGAGGATGAAAGGGACAGCACCCATGTCCTGAGTTCAAGCCACATGATGGGGAAAAAAAATGCATAAAGACAAACAGAGGTCAAAGAACACCAGTAAAGACTTAAGTTTAACAGCTTTAGAATAAGACATTCTGGAAGTGGAGAAAAAAAGATATCAAAGGTTCTCATCCAGCTCTGAAACAGGTCTTACCTATATAAAGAATTTAAATTATTACTTTATATTTCCAGTCTCTTCTCCTCATATTCCCCTTACATTTAACATTGCGATTCCTGAAATCAGGCCTTACTATGTGCCCTAGGCTGACCTCTAATTCACAAATCTGCCTCAGCCACAACAGTGCAGAATTACAGGTATGAGTCACCATGCCCACACCAGTATGTAACTTATTATGGTTTTAAATTTTTATTAACAGATACTAATTCTACGTATTAATGATGTGCAATGCAATGTGATACTGAAGACAAAAGTTTAAAGAAAGTGAAACCTATCACATATTTATCATTCTGAAGAAATATAAACCACATTGTATCCAAAGCAACTTCGTGCACACTGCGAGAAAGGCATCTTTTCTGTCAAAGTAGTAGTTTGTTGGCTTTGTGATAATTTTTTTTTCATGAAGCAATGGTAAAGTCTCTGGAATGTGAAGAAAGTGAGTAGAAAGGGAGTAAATCATTGGGATGGGGTGTGTGTGTGTGTGTGTGTGTGTGTGTGTAGCATGAAGAGAAGTAGGCAGGCAGGCTGGCGGGTAGTGTGGCGGTGTGTGGAGCAGAGAGGAGAGGGTGTTTGTGTGCGTGGCGCGTGTTGTGTGTTGTGTGTTGTGTGTTGTGTGTTTGTGTTTGTGTTTGTGGTGCAGGAGGTGGGAGAGGAGGGTAGGTAGCGGCAAAAGCAAGGGTTGGAAAGGGCAAGCGTGAGGTGAGGTGCGAAAAGGTGTAGCCCAGGCTGGTCTCGAACTCGTGATCCTCCTGCCTCATCCTCCTCGTTGATTACCGGCGTGCGCCACCACGGCCGGCGACTGCCGCCGCCGACAAACGCCTCCTTGAGCCTGCTGACGCGCACTCCGCCCGCCCGGCGCTCGCTCGCCGCCCCGCCTGCGCCTCCCACTGCGCCTGCGCGCGCTCCAATCCCACCCTCACACCACTCTTGCCCCCTCCCCACCACCAACACACACTCACACCCTCCGCTGGCCGCGCCCACCCGACCCTCGCCGCCAGGAGGCGCCAGCCGCTCACCCGACACTCGCACGCCCGACCCAACACCCCTCCCACGCCCCAGCCGCCACCGCCGCCCCGCCCCGCCCCGCACCCCCGCCACGCCGCACCACCCCGCACACACGCACGCTCCCTCACGCCCGCCGCTCACACGCAAACCCACAGCCGCCTCCAGCCGCACCACCTCCAGCCGCACCACCCGCCCGCGGCCTTGCGGGCACTGCCGGCCTGGCGGCCGACGGCACAGCGGGCCGCCCACCCCGCCGCGCTGCCCGCACACCCGGCGCCACACCGCCCCCTCACGCCACACACCGCTACCGACACCTACCTGCTGCCCGCAGCCGCCTCCTAGCTCACCCATTCTCTGCTCTTCCCAGCCCTGGCCCAGCCCCTGGGCTCTGGGGCCCCCCCAAACTCATCAGGCCCGGGGACCTCCACCTTCCATCCCTGTACCCCTCCCCAGCCCACCCCACCCCCTCCCTCCCGACTCTGGAGTTGCCTTCCTCACCCTCCTGACTGGCCCGCCGGCCAAGGCTACAAAGACCCTGGCTGCCACACTCCTGCCTCTCCTTTGCCTCCTTTCTCTGCCCTGCCTCCACCGACCGTGCACGGGGCCACAACACACTTTTGCACAAAACCAACCAACGCTCATCATGGTGCTTCTCAAATAGACACCTGCCAGCCAGCTCCTGAATGCAAGCCCTGCATGGGAAGGGCCAAATTCCACTTGATTGGCGCTCACTTCCAAGGGCGCCACAGACAAGAACACGACTTCCAGAGTCGTGTCGACAGGGCTGCTTTGGAGGACTAGTTCGGCTGCCCCCTCCCCACTTCTCCTCATCCCTGGCTCCGGACCTTTTGGTTGGTCCACGCTCCACACCTCCTGCCCTGCAGCCAGAGCCACAGGGCTCAGGGGGCTGCATCGCGCACGCAGCCCAGGCTCTTGCTTTAGGATTGATGGCCTCCATTCCCCCTGTCAGGTTCCAGACCCCTGGGCAGGGATTGGTTGGGGGTTCTCACCCTTCTCTGTGGGCCTGGCCTAGCCTGGCCAGCTGGGCTTCTCATGCCATTTCAGGGACACACTTTACCTCTCTGGCTGGAGGGGGTGCGCTGCCCCTAGATTTCCAAAGCTTTCCTTTCCCTCTGCTTCTCCCCAAGGCCCCGACCCCGGCTCCAGCCCTGACATGGGACACTCTGTGGGACTTTGTTCCCTCTGCTTAGCCTGTAAGCGCTACACACCTCCTCCGGTCCAACATCCACCCACAAAGACACCCATATATCTGCCCGTCACTTGCTCTGTCCTGCCAGTGCCATTTGTCTCTGTCTCTGTCTCTCTCCCTCCCCCGTCTCTCCCCTTAAGTTATTCTTGTCTACATACTAAGCTTTCCCTTGCTTGCAGCCAGCCACCCATCCATCCAACCATCCATCCATCCATCCATCCATCCATCCATCCATCCACCCAGCCAGCCAGCCAGCCAGCCAGCCAGCCAGCCATGTTTCCATTCATCCCAGCCAGCCAGCCAACCAGCCAAACATCAGCCATATCTCATGTCTGAAGAGAGGTTTTGGGATTCCAGCCTCTTGTTTGTTGGGAGCCACACTGCCATGAAATCGAGGGTACAACAATCTGGTTGCTCATCCTCCTTTACTCTGCAAACGCTGCTTTACCAAACCAAACCCAGGAAACCAAAGGACCTGCGGGTGAAACCAACAGGGACCCCTTGCTCTCAAAGGCCTCTATGTCTTTTGCATTACTGGTGGACGCTTCATATCCAAGGCCTGGGATATCCATCCTGGGTCCTGGGCCACTGTGGCAAGCAAAGGAAGGCACTCGCTAGCCAGGGGACCGAGCCCGGGTGCCAGCTAAGACACACGTGGAGCCTCTGGACACACCTGCAGGATAAAGCCAGTGGTGTTGGTACAGCCCTGCATTGTATCACAGGGTATGAGAAACAGAGACGTGAGTAAAGGCAAAGAGAAGGGCTGCCAGCCAGTGACGTAGGGAGCTGACAGGAGGCACGTCACAGTGATTTGGGAAGACAACAGGATTCCTCCCAGGCCGGGTATCCGTGGAGGTTCTGGGCAAAAGAGGAGCCAGTGGCCAACACATGCTTCCTGGCAGCGCTTCCGCGGACCTTCGGGAAAGATGGCACTGTCCATTTGTGGGGCTGTCCCGTGCCAACCTGTGAGTATGGTAGAGCCGACATGCGGGCTGGGAACTGTGGGGACAGGAGCTGGTGTGAGGGTGGCTCTGGCAAAGGAAGTGGGGGCGAGGGCTTCACGGGGCTGAGCTAGCTGCTACCTGATGTTGCCACATACGTAGGGGTCCTTAGGGGCCCATATCACTGCACGCAAAGCTTTGCTGTTGCCGTGGTTGTGTTGTGGGTGGGTTGTGTGTTCTGTCCTTTGCGCCGGTGCCAGGGCTTCAACTCAGGACCTCGGTAGCTCCTGCTGGACTTGTGCTCTACCACTTGAGCCAAGCCACCAGTCTGGGCTTTGCTGGTTAATATAACACGGACCCTTTCAGCCTGAAATTTCCTGCTCGCGGGCTGCCGGCTTCCATCCACAATGCTCGAGTCTCAGCCTCCTGAGCAGCTAGGGTGACCGGTGGAGCGATGCCAGCACCTCGGTGAAGTGTTACCGCCATAGGGACACCAAACCTCCCCTTGGCTCTTCAGGCCTCTTCTCCCATGAGGTAGCTCCACCAGGCTGTAGAGGTAGTCTGCTGACCTGAAACTCACTCGACCGTCCACACAGCCCCGACCTACACAACACCCAGCCACGCTGACCTGAGCGTATTCATTTCCTACCTAGAGAGCATGATGCCCCCCCAAGCGCAGAGCAAACTCTACCACCCAGAAGGAAAGAACTATGAGGGGGAAGTGGGTCCATTTGGGGTGGACATGGGCCAGGAACGATACTGCGGTGTTACAGCAGGTGGGCAAATATCTCTGTCCCACACCCTCTGCACTCGAGTGTGGTGCTTTTCTGTGTTTGTTAGTTGTGGTGCTTTGCACGGGAGCTGCTTGATGTGTTTCTTGTCTCGCTATTGGCCGCTGGCCCAACACAGCCAGGGGACCAGCCTCCACTGAAGGGCACTTCCTCTCGGCTCCTGATTCCTTCTCCTGTGGGGAATGGGCTGAAAAGAATGGGCAGGACAAGCTCCCTTGCTTGCCCACAAGACGGGCCCCTGGCTACCTACCTGCGCTCTGGCTCCAGAGCCCAGCTTCCTTCAGTCCTTCCCCTGGCAGACACAAGCTGCACAGCTGGATATTTTTCCCCAAGTCAAGCCCTGATCCTCCAGGACCATTGACCCTTGCTCCAACCCCTCCCCCATCCCCACCACCTGCTCTGCATTGGGTGAAGCCTCCATGCCTCCAAACCCAGTAAGGCATCACTTCTAGGAGAGAGTGTCAGTCCTCTCTCTCTGTCTTTCTGTCTCTCTCTCCTTCACACACACACACACACACACACACACACACACACACACACACACACACACACCCCAGCCATGTCCATGAGGTCGCTACTAGAGATTGACCAGGCTGTAACTGTGAGGTTCTTAGGGGCGTGGCACATCTTGCTCTGTGTGGCTCCTTCTCTGAAGTCCCATGCACATCTAGCACCCGGGAATCCTCCACGTCACCCTTGGGACCCAGTGCAGACTGGGTACTGCCTTCATGCTCCTGGAAGATGGCAGCACCAAGCTCCATAGGGAACTTCACTCATTAGCTCAGCAGATTTTGCTGAGCCTCTTGCATGGGCCAGGTGTGGGTAGGTAAGTGCTGAGGACACATCCACATCGGTGAACCCAAATAGATTCTGCGATCGCTTCTAGGGAGCATACTCTCTCCTGAGAGGCACACACAAGACAGACAGAGACGGATGGACAGACAGACTGAAGGAAAGACGAAGGGGTGGATGGACAGAAGGACAGATGGTCAGACAGACAGATGCTAGCACCTAGAAACCACATAGCCTTGGGTTCAGTGAGGGTTTGCGCTGAGTGCCTCCTGTCTCCTTCCCCGGGAGGCATGGTGCACCCCAGCTGAATGCAAGCAGCCAGGTCCTGGGCGGTACCCTGGAGCACCAGCCAGTCACCAACAGCCAGAAAGCTGCTTCAGATGAGGCAAAACAAGCAGTTGTAAGCAATGTACCTCACTTCCATCTCTTGCCTGGGATCTGGGCACCTGGGCACATGGGTGTCCCAGAGGTCTTGGCACCTGCAGAGCTTCTGGGGGCCGCCTGATCCTAGGAGCCAAGGTAGCTAAGCCAGATGTTTAGGGCAAATGGAGCATGATGTTGTCCCTCGATGACAAGACGGTAAGTGAAATGGTCACCGGCCATGGGGACCGAGGGGGGTGGGAGGAGAGTTGGGGAGATCAGGAAAGAAGGCCGGGAATTTGGAGGGGACTCAGGGTCAGGTGTCAGTGGTAAGGCAAGGTGTCGGGTTTTGCAGCGTGCCAAGGCCAACAAGGCAAAAAGCAGTGTCACCCGTGGGATGAGCCCTCGGGATGCCTGCTGGGGACACAGCAGCCAAGGCCAAGTGCCGGCCAGAACAACAGGGAAACTTAGGCGTGTGGCATGAGCCTAGGGTTGCACCAGACGGCCGTACGGGCCTTCAGAAGGTTTCAGAAGGAGACACCGGGACATTCGGAACCCAACACAGCAGTGCTGCGATCTACAGTGGGCAAAGAAGTACCTCAAGTACACGGGGGAGACTCTGGCACCCCCTCCACCAGAGAGACACTGTCTCTAAAAGAAGGAAAACGAAACTCCTAAGGAAACAATGCACTGAGGGAACAATCAGATGGACCCATAGGCAGGCAGGCAGGCAGGCAGGCAGGCAGGCAGGTGGCGTGGAAGACAGACACAGAAAGACAGACAGACAGACAGACACAGACAGACAGACAGACAGACAGACAGACAGACAGACAGCAAGGTAGTGAGTCTGTATAACTGAGAGTAGCAACAGGTCAAGCAAGAGGAGTGGAGGAAGAGGTGTGTGAGGAAAACTGCAGGGACAAAAGACTGTTGTGTGAGTGTCCAAGCTGGTGGTGTGGACTTGTGTTTTTCATGAAGCAATGGTAAAGTCTCCGGCATGTGAAGAAAGTGAGTAGAAAGGGAGTAAATCATTGGGATGGGGTGTGTGTGTGTGTGTGTGTGTGTGTGTGTAGCATGAAGAGAAGTAGGCAGGCAGGCTGGCGGGTAGTGTGGCGGTGTGTGGAGCAGAGAGGAGAGGGTGTTTGTGTGCGTGGCGCGTGTTGTGTGTTGTGTGTTGTGTGTTTGTGTTTGTGTTTGTGGTGCAGGAGGTGGGAGAGGAGGGTAGGTAGCGGCAAAAGCAAGGGTTGGAAAGGGCAAGCGTGAGGTGAGGTGCGAAAAGGTGTAGCCCAGGCTGGTCTCGAACTCGTGATCCTCCTGCCTCATCCTCCTCGTTGATTACCGGCGTGCGCCACCACGGCCGGCGACTGCCGCCGCCGACAAACGCCTCCTTGAGCCTGCTGACGCGCACTCCGCCCGCCCGGCGCTCGCTCGCCGCCCCGCCTGCGCCTCCCACTGCGCCTGCGCGCGCTCCAATCCCACCCTCACACCACTCTTGCCCCCTCCCCACCACCAACACACACTCACACCCTCCGCTGGCCGCGCCCACCCGACCCTCGCCGCCAGGAGGCGCCAGCCGCTCACCCGACACTCGCACGCCCGACCCAACACCCCTCCCACGCCCCAGCCGCCACCGCCGCCCCGCCCCGCCACGCCCCGCCCCGCCACGCACCCCCGCCACGCCGCACCACCCCGCACACACGCACGCTCCCTCACGCCCGCCGCTCACACGCAAACCCACAGCCGCCTCCAGCCGCACCACCTCCAGCCGCACCACCCGCCCGCGGCCTTGCGGGCACTGCCGGCCTGGCGGCCGACGGCACAGCGGGCCGCCCACCCCGCCGCGCTGCCCGCACACCCGGCGCCACACCGCCCCCTCACGCCACACACCGCCACCGACACCTACCTGCTGCCCGCAGCCGCCTCCTAGCTCACCCATTCTCTGCTCTTCCCAGCCCTGGCCCAGCCCCTGGGCTCTGGGGCCCCCCCAAACTCATCAGGCCCGGGGACCTCCACCTTCCATCCCTGTACCCCTCCCCAGCCCACCCCACCCCCTCCCTCCCGACTCTGGAGTTGCCTTCCTCACCCTCCTGACTGGCCCGCCGGCCAAGGCTACAAAGACCCTGGCTGCCACACTCCTGCCTCTCCTTTGCCTCCTTTCTCTGCCCTGCCTCCACCGACCGTGCACGGGGCCACAACACACTTTTGCACAAAACCAACCAACGCTCATCATGGTGCTTCTCAAATAGACACCTGCCAGCCAGCTCCTGAATGCAAGCCCTGCATGGGAAGGGCCAAATTCCACTTGATTGGCGCTCACTTCCAAGGGCGCCACAGACAAGAACACGACTTCCAGAGTCGTGTCGACAGGGCTGCTTTGGAGGACTAGTTCGGCTGCCCCCTCCCCACTTCTCCTCATCCCTGGCTCCGGACCTTTTGGTTGGTCCACGCTCCACACCTCCTGCCCTGCAGCCAGAGCCACAGGGCTCAGGGGGCTGCATCGCGCACGCAGCCCAGGCTCTTGCTTTAGGATTGATGGCCTCCATTCCCCCTGTCAGGTTCCAGACCCCTGGGCAGGGATTGGTTGGGGGTTCTCACCCTTCTCTGTGGGCCTGGCCTAGCCTGGCCAGCTGGGCTTCTCATGCCATTTCAGGGACACACTTTACCTCTCTGGCTGGAGGGGGTGCGCTGCCCCTAGATTTCCAAAGCTTTCCTTTCCCTCTGCTTCTCCCCAAGGCCCCGACCCCGGCTCCAGCCCTGACATGGGACACTCTGTGGGACTTTGTTCCCTCTGCTTAGCCTGTAAGCGCTACACACCTCCTCCGGTCCAACATCCACCCACAAAGACACCCATATATCTGCCCGTCACTTGCTCTGTCCTGCCAGTGCCATTTGTCTCTGTCTCTGTCTCTCTCCCTCCCCCGTCTCTCCCCTTAAGTTATTCTTGTCTACATACTAAGCTTTCCCTTGCTTGCAGCCAGCCACCCATCCATCCAACCATCCATCCATCCATCCATCCATCCATCCATCCATCCACCCAGCCAGCCAGCCAGCCAGCCAGCCATCCATGTTTCCATTCATCCCAGCCAGCCAGCCAACCAGCCAAACATCAGCCATATCTCATGTCTGAAGAGAGGTTTTGGGATTCCAGCCTCTTGTTTGTTGGGAGCCACACTGCCATGAAATCGAGGGTACAACAATCTGGTTGCTCATCCTCCTTTACTCTGCAAACGCTGCTTTACCAAACCAAACCCAGGAAACCAAAGGACCTGCGGGTGAAACCAACAGGGACCCCTTGCTCTCAAAGGCCTCTATGTCTTTTGCATTACTGGTGGACGCTTCATATCCAAGGCCTGGGATATCCATCCTGGGTCCTGGGCCACTGTGGCAAGCAAAGGAAGGCACTCGCTAGCCAGGGGACCGAGCCCGGGTGCCAGCTAAGACACACGTGGAGCCTCTGGACACACCTGCAGGATAAAGCCAGTGGTGTTGGTACAGCCCTGCATTGTATCACAGGGTATGAGAAACAGAGACGTGAGTAAAGGCAAAGAGAAGGGCTGCCAGCCAGTGACGTAGGGAGCTGACAGGAGGCACGTCACAGTGATTTGGGAAGACAACAGGATTCCTCCCAGGCCGGGTATCCGTGGAGGTTCTGGGCAAAAGAGGAGCCAGTGGCCAACACATGCTTCCTGGCAGCGCTTCCGCGGACCTTCGGGAAAGATGGCACTGTCCATTTGTGGGGCTGTCCCGTGCCAACCTGTGAGTATGGTAGAGCCGACATGCGGGCTGGGAACTGTGGGGACAGGAGCTGGTGTGAGGGTGGCTCTGGCAAAGGAAGTGGGGGTGAGGGCTTCACGGGGCTGAGCTAGCTGCTACCTGATGTTGCCACATATGTAGGGGTCCTTAGGGGCCCATATCACTGCACGCAAAGCTTTGCTGTTGCCGTGGTTGTGTTGTGGGTGGGTTGTGTGTTCTGTCCTTTGCGCCGGTGCCAGGGCTTCAACTCAGGACCTCGGTAGCTCCTGCTGGACTTGTGCTCTACCACTTGAGCCAAGCCACCAGTCTGGGCTTTGCTGGTTAATATAACACGGACCCTTTCAGCCTGAAATTTCCTGCTCGCGGGCTGCCGGCTTCCATCCACAATGCTCGAGTCTCAGCCTCCTGAGCAGCTAGGGTGACCGGTGGAGCGATGCCAGCACCTCGGTGAAGTGTTACCGCCATAGGGACACCAAACCTCCCCTTGGCTCTTCAGGCCTCTTCTCCCATGAGGTAGCTCCACCAGGCTGTAGAGGTAGTCTGCTGACCTGAAACTCACTCGACCGTCCACACAGCCCTGACCTACACAACACCCAGCCACGCTGACCTGAGCGTATTCATTTCCTACCTAGAGAGCATGATGCCCCCCCAAGCGCAGAGCAAACTCTACCACCCAGAAGGAAAGAACTATGAGGGGGAAGTGGGTCCATTTGGGGTGGACATGGGCCAGGAACGATACTGCGGTGTTACAGCAGGTGGGCAAATATCTCTGTCCCACACCCTCTGCACTCGAGTGTGGTGCTTTTCTGTGTTTGTTAGTTGTGGTGCTTTGCACGGGAGCTGCTTGATATGTTTCTTGTCTCGCTATTGGCCGCTGGCCCAACACAGCCAGGGGACCAGCCTCCACTGAAGGGCACTTCCTCTGGGCTCCTGATTCCTTCTCCTCTGGGGAATGGGCTGAAAATGATGGGCAGGACAAGTTTCCTTGCTTGCCCACTAGATGGGCCCGTGTAATGCCCAGAGACTTGAAGCACCTAAAAAGACCACCAGAAACTAAAGATCAATGCAAGGGGCAATGAGTCGTTTATTCACGAGCTTGAGCACGGACCCCTCTGTGCACTGATGTCCAAGTGCAGAGAGTGGCCCCCAGCACAGGGTTACAGCTCTTTTTATATGTACTTTGGTAGGGGTAAGGCCTCAATATGTATTGGCAACACCACGCGGGAAATCTAATTCATAATTCTAGCTGATGATTGGCACAGTATACAGTGGGAAAAGTTCTGGGGCAAATAATTGGTCAGCTTAGCGACCTATTGTACTCTTAACTAATTAGACAGTACTTCTAGGGTAATTTAGGAGAAGTGGTTGCCAGATGGCCACTATCTCTGACCCTGACCCGGGGGTGAAGTCGTTGTCAAGCAGCCACTATCTCAGATCCTAGGCCCGGAGAAAGTGGTCTGGTATGTGTCAGGTACTTTGTCAGGTACTCCCTGCCAGAGGGTCGTTAATTTTAGCTCCAGATCCAGGAGTGTCAGGGGCTCAAGGGCGGGTAGAATTGCAGCTGTACTCTTCAAGGTTTAGCAAGCATGTGTACAGAAGCAGAAAGGCAAGTTTAAGAAAGTACAAAATGGTAAATACTGGTCTAATACAAAATGGCAAATACAGGTCTATCTGGTTATATATATCTCACGTTTCTCAAAGTCATAAGTAAATATAAAAGTATTGGGAGTTTCACGACGTCACTTCAGCAGAAGGACTTGTTTGTAAGAGATTTACAAGAAGCTGTAGGTGCGGCTAGAACAGAAAGAATGTATGGCAATTGCTGAGATAACTACTTAGGAGAAAGAACTTCCTGTTACTGTCTTTCAATTACTAAGAGACTTGTTAGATCTAGCCTCCTTGGTGCTTACTCTTAAAGAAGGAACAGGAAAGATCTTATGGGACAGTTAAGGCCTCTATAAAAAAGTAATGGTTAGTTGGTGACAAACATCGAAACCCATTGTATTTCTTAGAGATAAGCCGGAAACAAGTGCCTATCAGGCGACCATCTGGTGACCACCCAAGAATGAAGCCCTGCAGCAAGGTTGTGTAACCTTTTGCCCTTTCTTATGGAGACTTTTGCTATAAAAGTTTGTTATCCTCTGCATTAAATCGTACTCAGCATCCACTCCTCTTGTGTGTGAGTTGTCTGTTTGCCATCTCCCCACCTATTCCAGGTTCCTCCCCTAGGTGTCCTCCATCATCTGGATAGAGCCGGTCCTCAGCAGGTGGAGCCCAACGGGGGGCACGAAGGAGTCTCTTCAGTCAAGGAACCTTGGGAGGTAAGTATCTTTCTCTTTTCTTTTCACCTGGAATAGTTAGTCTGAGACTCATTGGGGTGCTGCAGGCCCCTCAGCTGCGGCTGGGAAAGATAACGAGTAAATCATGGGGAGTTCATCTTCTAAGAATAAGGATAGGTTTGTCTCTATTTTAAAACATATGCTAAAAGTACGAGGCATTCAAGCCTCCACAGCAACAGTGAGAGAATTTTATGATTTTGTGTTACAAACTAATACTTGGTTCCTGGAGGAAGGAAGCCTTTCTCTACAAGACTGGAAAAAGGTAGGACAAGGGATAAAAGAGTTCTACCAAGCTCATGGCTACGCAGCAGTCCCTATGACAGCCTATTCACTATGGACTCAGATAAGAGATCTTATGGAGGAGAAGACTGAGTAAAATGCTTAGCCGAGGAAGCAGGTTCCGCAGTCGAAGAAACCTCTGAGTTAAAGAGTTCCAATCAGTGCCCAAACTATGGCACAACGATGGAAGCTACAAACTTAGATAATAAGGAAAAACCATGTATAGATTTGGATGGAGACGGGGACAATAATACTGAAAAAGTGAAAACGCCTGCACTTCCATCCACAGGCTTTCGAGCAGCCATGTTAGAGCCAAAAAAGCTCGGCGATACTACGTTCACTTTCCTTGATACTGACCTAGACCATGGCACACCACAGTGGGAGCCATTATCCTTAAAAGTGCTAAAAGAATTACAAACAGCTGTAAAAACTATGGGTCCTTCTGCCCCTTTTACTTTAACAATCCTTGACTCCATAGCAACTGATTGGCTAACTCCTTATGATTGGTATCAAACTGCAAAATCGGTGCTAACCCCGGGGCAATACGTATTATGGAGAAAAGAATATGAGGACCTTGTTAAAGGAGAGGTGCCACGGCGATTATTCACTGCTTCAGGCCCTAAGCCTACAGTCTCCATGTTAACTGGTCAAGAGGATTATGCAGACATTAGAAAACAACTTAAATTCTCAAAGGAGATTTTAGAAACCATCACTAAGCTTGCTGTTATGGCCTGGAAAAAGTTACCATCAGGGGAAGGAAAGACCACTGTTCTATCAGGAATTAAGCAACGGCCTGAGGAACCATATGAGGAATTCATAGCTAGGTTGGAGGAAGCTATTACAAGAATGTTCCCTCCTTCTGAGGGATCTCAAATCATTCTCAAACAATTGGCATGGGAGAATGCTAATACTGTGTGTCAGGAGTTAATCAGACCAGTAAGAAAAACAGGAAGCCTACAAGACTATGTTAAGGCTTGCATAGATGCTTCTCCTGCTATGATTCAGGGACTTGCGTATGCTGCTGCCATGAAAGAAACGCCTTTTCAAACATATGTGAAAAAGGTAACCAGAGGCTCAGGATTTAATCCTGGACAAAGAGTATGTCATAATTGTGGCAAACCAGGCCACATTCAAGAGGAGTGTAAAGCTCAAAAGCAGCAGAAGGGATCAGGAAAAACACCAGGCTTATGTCCTCCGTGTCAAAAAGGGAACCTTCGAAAACGTGAATGTAAATCTAAGTTCCATAAAGACGGAACTCCTCTTCAAGAGGAAACAAAAAACGTACAGAGGGGCAACCTCTCAGCCCCTCCCCAAGAGAATAAGAAACAATTAGATCATTTGATACAATTTGATGATGATTGGAAAATTGCTGTATTAACTTATACAGGTAAAATAAGCTTTCATATGCCCCAACATCCTTTGTTACATTTTTATACTGAAACCTCTGTGATATTTCCAAAGGTTGTGGTTACAGAGCCTTTGGGCGGGGCATTAACTATTTTTACAAATGGATGTTCTAGCGGAAAGTCTGTGGTTTATTGCAGTACAAGACCACCATTAATATCTTATGACCCAACTGTATCTGCACAACAGGCAGAACTTTTGCAGTTCTGCTAGCCTTTCAAAATTATTCAGAGGAGTTTAACCTTTACACAGATTCCCGCTATGTGGTTTGCTTGTTTGCTGCCATTGAAACAGCCCTAGTTACTGGTCAATCTAAAGTAAAAGAATACTTAGTAAAATTACAACAGCTATTACAACAAAGAACAACAAAGGTGTTTGTGGGACACATCAGGGGGCATAGTAATCTCCCTGGACCTTTGTCTCAAGGGAACAAGTTTGCAGACTTATTAACTAAGGAAAGTCATGTAATGTCAGCTTTAGAAGAAGCTCAGGAAAGTCATAGACTACATCATCAAAATGCCAATGCCTTAAGAAAGATGTTTCAAGTGTCCGAAGAACAGGCAAGACAAATTATCAGGGAATGTGAGGCATGCCCAGAAGTTTTTCATCCACAAAAAATGGGAGTTAATCCTAGAGGCTTAAAGCCTAGAGTGTTGTGGCAAATGGATGTTACCCATGTAACAGAATTTGGGAAAATCTCCTTTGTCCATGTCACTATAGATACTTATTCTCATGCCATGGTTGCTACAGCCCATTCTGGAGAGGCTGTGAAAGATGTTATTCAACATTTGGTTAAAGCCTTTGTGGACCTAGGAATTCCTAAGGAAATAAAAACAGACAATGGACCAGCATACACCTCCAAAGCTTTTGCTGAATTTTGTGCACAATGGAAAACCGTGCACAAAACAGGGATTCCGTATAATCCACAAGGCCAAGCAATCATAGAACGGGCTCATCAGACCTTAAAAAATCAATTGACAAGAATTAGACAGGGAGGAGGGAAGCAATACTCCCCCCATTACACTCTTAACCATGCTTTACTGGTCCTCAATTATTTCAATGCTGATGAGCAAGGAATGACCCCGATGATGAGACATTGGGGCATGGAGAAAACTACAACTTTTCCTTTAGTAAAATGGAAGGATCTACTCACTGGAACCTGGCGTGGGCCAGACATCCTGTTAACATCCGGGAGAGGCTATGCTTGTGTTTTCCCACAGGATGCGGAATCCCCCATTTGGGTCCCAGACAGACTCATCAGGCCTTTCTCGGGCCCAAAAAAGAGCCAGGAAGAAAATGAAAATATATCAGGAGAGAAAACTGGTGCAGAAGATGAAGATTCTCTCTCTACTTGCTGTATTCACCACTGTGTTAGTACAACAAGTGCACTTGGCACATTTTGTTAATGAGTTAAATAAGAATGTTTCTCTGGCATTAACAGAGCAGCAAATCATTGATCAAAAATTAGAAAGCAAACTAGAGGCTTTGGAGGAAGTAGTCTTAACGTTAGGGACTGAAGTCAATAATCTTAAAACCCAGATGACAACTAGATGTCATCAGTCATATAAATATATTTGTGTTACCCCATTGACTTATAATGAGAGCTTAGATTGGGAAGCTACCAAAGTGCATTTATAAGGAATCTGGAAGGACAATAGCTTAACTCATGATATAGGACAGCTACAGGAAGACATCTCAGCCCTTAGTCAAGCTCATTTAGAAACCACAGGGATAAAATCTTTGGCAGAAGACTTACTGAGAGGATTAAAAAGTCTTAATCCTTTAGATTGGTGGCACTATTTGGTTACATTTGGAGTCATAACACTAATTGTTGTCTTTCCAGTCCTCTTCAAACTAGTCTTCCGCTCCATCTCCTCTATACGAGAAGAAATTTCTCTGGCACATCTAAAAAATAAAAATGGGGCAAATGCCACGCCTACTCCGGTGGAGTCTGCTTAGCATGGGAAACCAGCTTTAAGACCTGAGAATGGGGCTTCAGAGACCTATCTCTGAGAATGGGACTTCACCAAAGTCTACCTCAGAGAATGGGGCTCACAGAGACCTATCTCTGAGATTGGGACTTCACCGAAGTCTACCTCAGAGAATGGGGCTTCAAAGAGGCCTACCTCCTGGAAAGGCTGGCAAACCCCTGGGAAAGATGTGTTTCTGTTCTTGCTTTTCTTTTCCTCACTGTATAAGAGTGCCTATTACTCTTTTACAGTTTCTGCTGCTCATTGTGCTTACTCATGCTCAACGTTCCCTTATTCAAAGCTCTTTCTTAACAGTGTTGACGACTCCAAAATCTGATGAGTGTCTTAAAAATATGAATAACTCACCAGAGTTAAGTGCTACCTTGTGTAAGGTCCGCTCCTGGATGGCCAACAGACTCCACCCTCCTCGCAGCAAAGTCTCCACCCAGTACCTGCGTTACCTAGGCAACTGGGACACCTGGAAGAGGTCACATCTGCATCCGCTGAGGTCACATCTGAATTTGATGTGGCCACACCTTTCCCCACCCATACCCTACATAAGGGCTAGCCCAGGCCCAGGCTCTCCCTTTTTTTCTCTCTGTTCGTTTCTAGCTCTTGCAGCTCTTTTCTTGCTCTCTTGCTCTCTCACTTTCCCAGCCATGTGGAGTGCCAACCTTGCCTGGTCCCAGCAGGTCTACCCCTTAGCTGAATACCACGTGAGTGCTACTGTTCTTACCCCTCTCTCTGCTCTTTTCTCTCTCTTTCCTCTCTTCCCAGCTCTCTCTCATTCCCAGGCCTTTCCCAGCCACGTGGAGTGCCACCCTTGCCTGGTCCAAGCAGGTCTACTGAATAACCTACCCCTTATCTGAATACCACGTGAGTGCTGCTGCTGTTCTTACTCGGCTACCTCCCTTTTAAAAACCTAACACCCTGAAAGCCCCTCTTATGGAGGCTAATAGACAAGTCATAAGTAAATATGAAAGTATTGGGAGTTTCACGACGTCACTTCAGCAGAAGGACTTGTTTGTAAGAGATTTACAAGAAGCTGTAGGCGCGGCTAGAACAGAAAGAATGTATGGCAATTGCTGAGATAACTACTTAGGAGAAAGAACTTCCTGGTACTCTCTTTCATTTACTAAGAGACTTGTTAGATCTAGGCCTCCTTGGTGCTTACTCTTAAAGAAGGAACAGGAAAGATCTTATGGGACAGTTAAGGCCTCTATAAAAAAGTAATGGTTAGTCCGTGACAAACATGGAAACCCATTCTATTTCGTAAGAGATAAGCCGGAAACAAGTGCCTATCAGGCAACCATCTGGTGACCACCCAAGAAACAAGCCCTGCAGCAAGATTGTGTAACCTTTTGCCCTTTCTTATGGAGACTTTTGCTTTAAAAGTTTGTTATCCTCTGCATTAAATCGCACTCAGCATCCACTCCTCTTGTGGGTGAGTTGTCTTTTGCCATCTCCCCACCTATTGCAGTTCCTCCACTAGGTGTCTTCCGTCATCCGGACAGAGCCAGTCCGCGGCACGCACATATATACACACACACACACACATATGCACACCCCAGCCATGTCCATGAGGTCGCTACTAGAAATTGACCAGGCTGTAACTGTGAGGTTCTTAGGGGTGTGGCACATCTTGCTCTGTGTGGCTCCTTCTCTGAAGTCCCATGCACATCTACCACCCGAGAATCCTCCACATCACCCTTGTGACCCAGTGCAGACTGGTACTGACTTCATGCTCCTGGAAGATGGTAGCACCAAGCTCCATAGGGAACTTCACTCATTAGCTCAGCAGATTTTGCTGAGCCTCTTGCATGGGCCAGGTGTGGGTAGGTAAGTGCTGAGGACACATCCACATCGGTGAACCCAAATAGACCCTGCGATCGCTTCTAGGGAGCATGCTCTCTCCTGAGAGGCACACACAAGACAGACAGAGACGGATGGACAGACAGACTGAAAGAAAGACGAAGGGATGGATGGACAGAAGGACAGATGGTCAGACAGACAGATGCTAGCACCTAGAAACCACATAGCCTTGGGTTCAGTGAGGGTTTGCGCTGAGTGCCTCCTGTCTCCTTCCCCGGGAGGCATGGTGCACCCCAGCTGAATGCAAGCAGCCAGGTCCTGGGCGGTACCCTGGAGCACCAGCCAGTCACCAACAGCCAGAAAGCTGCTTCAGATGAGGCAAAACAAGCAGTTGTAAGCAATGTACCTCACTTCCATCTCTTGCCTGGGATCTGGGCACCTGGGCACATGGGTGTCCCAGAGGTCTTGGCACCTGCAGAGCTTCTGGGGGCCGCCTGATCCTAGGAGCCAAGGTAGCTAAGCCAGATGTTTAGGGCAAATGGAGCATGATGTTGCCCTCAATGACAAGACGGTAAGTGAAATGGTCACCGGCCATGGGGACCGAGGGGGGTGGGAGGAGAGTTGGGGAGATCAGGAAAGGAGGCCGGGAATTTGGAGGGGACTCAGGGTCAGGTGTCAGTGGTAAGGCAAGGTGTCAGGTTTTGCAGCGTGCCAAGGCCAACAAGGCATAAAGCAGTGTCACCTGTGGGATGAGCCCTCGGGATGCCTGCTGGGGACACAGCAGCCAAGGCCAAGTGCCGGCCAGAACAACAGGGAAACTTAGGCGTGTGGCATGAGCCTAGGGTTGCACCAGACGGCCATACAGGCCTTCAGAAGGTTTCAGAAGGAGACACCGGGACATTCAGAACCGAACACAGCAGTGCTGCAATCTACAGTGGGCAAGGAAGTACCTCAAGTCCAGGACACGGAGACTCTGGCACCCCCTCCACCAGAGAGACACTGTCTCTAAAAGAAGGAAAACGAAACTCCTAAGGAAACAATGCACTGAGGGAACAATAAGCTGGACCCATAGACAGGCATGCAGGCAGGCAGGCAGGTGGCATGGAAGACAGACACAGACAGACAGACAGACAGCAAGGTAGTGAGTATGTATAACTGGGAGTAGCAACAGGTCAAGCAAGAGGAGTGGAGGAAGAGGTGTGTGAGGAAAACTGCAGGGACAAAAGACTGTTTGTTGTGTGAGTGTCCAAGCTGGTGGTGTGGACTTGTGTTTTTCATGAAGCAATGGTAAAGTCTCCGGAATGTGAAGAAAGTGAGCAGCCAGGTGGGCGGCCCGCTGTGCCTTCGGCCGCCAGGCCTGCAGTGCCCGCAAGGCCGCGGGCGGGTGGTGCGGCTGGAGGCGGCTGTGGGTTTGCGTGTGAGCGGCGGGCGTGAGGGAGCGTGCGTGTGTGCGGGGTGGTGCGGCGTGGCGGGGGTGCGGGGCGGGGCGGGGCGGCGGTGGCGGCTGGGGCGTGGGAGGGGTGTTGGGTCGGGCGTGCGAGTGTCGGGTGAGCGGCTGGCGCCTCCTGGCGGCGAGGGTCGGGTGGGCGCGGCCAGCGGAGGGTGTGAGTGTGTGTTGGTGGTGGGGAGGGGGCAAGAGTGGTGTGAGGGTGGGATTGGAGCGCGCGCAGGCGCAGTGGGAGGCGCAGGCGGGGCGGCGAGCGAGCGCCGGGCGGGCGGAGTGCGCGTCAGCAGGCTCAAGGAGGCGTTTGTCGGCGGCGGCAGTCGCCGGCCGTGGTGGCGCACGCCGGTAATCAACGAGGAGGATGAGGCAGGAGGATCACGAGTTCGAGACCAGCCTGGGCTACACCTTTTCGCACCTCACCTCACGCTTGCCCTTTCCAACCCTTGCTTTTGCCGCTACCTACCCTCCTCTCCCACCTCCTGCACCACAAACACAAACACACAACACACAACACACAACACACAACACGCGCCACGCACACAAACACCCTCTCCTCTCTGCTCCACACACCGCCACACTACCCGCCAGCCTGCCTGCCTACTTCTCTTCATGCTACACACACACACACACACACACACACACACACCCCATCCCAATGATTTACTCCCTTTCTACTCACTTTCTTCACATGCCGGAGACTTTACCATTGCTTCATGAAAAACACAAGTCCACACCACCAGCTTGGACACTCACACAACAGTCTTTTGTCCCTGCAGTTTTCCTCACACACCTCTTCCTCCACTCCTCTTGCTTGACCTGTTGCTACTCTCAGTTATACAGACTCACTACCTTGCTGTCTGTCTGTCTGTCTGTCTGTCTGTGTCTGTCTGTCTGTCTGTCTTTCTGTATCTGTCTTCCACGCCACCTGCCTGCCTGCCTGCCTGCCTGCCTGCCTGCCTATGGGTCCATCTGATTGTTCCCTCAGTGCATTGTTTCCTTAGGAGTTTCGTTTTCCTTCTTTTAGAGACAGTGTCTCTCTGGTGGAGGGGGTGCCAGAGTCTCCCCCGTGTCCTCAAGAAGTACTTGAGGTACTTCTTTGCCCACTGTAGATCGCAGCACTGCTGTGTTGGGTTCCGAATGTCCCGGTGTCTCCTTCTGAAACCTTCTGAAGGCCCGTACGGCCGTCTGGTGCAACCCTAGGCTCATGCCACACGCCTAAGTTTCCCTGTTGTTCTGGCCGGCACTTGGCCTTGGCTGCTGTGTCCCCAGCAGGCATCCCGAGGGCTCATCCCACGGGTGACACTGCTTTTTGCCTTGTTGGCCTTGGCACGCTGCAAAACCCGACACCTTGCCTTACCACTGACACCTGACCCTGAGTCCCCTCCAAATTCCCGGCCTTCTTTCCTGATCTCCCCAACTCTCCTCCCACCCCCCTCGGTCCCCATGGCCGGTGACCATTTCACTTACCGTCCTGTCATCGAGGGACAACATCATGCTCCATTTGCCCTAAACATCTGGCTTAGCTACCTTGGCTCCTAGGATCAGGCGGCCCCCAGAAGCTCTGCAGGTGCCAAGACCTCTGGGACACCCATGTGCCCAGGTGCCCAGATCCCAGGCAAGAGATGGAAGTGAGGTACATTGCTTACAACTGCTTGTTTTGCCTCATCTGAAGCAGCTTTCTGGCTGTTGGTGACTGGCTGGTGCTCCAGGGTACCGCCCAGGACCTGGCTGCTTGCATTCAGCTGGGGTGCACCATGCCTCCCGGGGAAGGAGACAGGAGGCACTCAGCGCAAACCCTCACTGAACCCAAGGCTATGTGGTTTCTAGGTGCTAGCATCTGTCTGTCTGACCATCTGTCCTTCTGTCCATCCACCCCTTCGTCTTTCCTTCAGTCTGTCTGTCCATCCGTCTCTGTCTGTCTTGTGTGTGCCTCTCAGGAGAGAGTATGCTCCCTAGAAGCGATCGCAGAATCTATTTGGGTTCACCGATGTGGATGTGTCCTCAGCACTTACCTACCCACACCTGGCCCATGCAAGAGGCTCAGCAAAATCTGCTGAGCTAATGAGTGAAGTTCCCTATGGAGCTTGGTGCTGCCATCTTCCAGGAGCATGAAGGCAGTACCCAGTCTGCACTGGGTCCCAAGGGTGACGTGGAGGATTCCCGGGTGCTAGATGTGCATGGGACTTCAGAGAAGGAGCCACACAGAGCAAGATGTGCCACGCCCCTAAGAACCTCACAGTTACAGCCTGGTCAATCTCTAGTAGCGACCTCATGGACATGGCTGGTGTGTGTGTGTGTGTGTGTGTGTGTGTGTGTGTGTGTGTGTGTGTGTGTGTGTGTGTGAAGGAGAGAGAGACAGAAAGACAGAGAGAGAGGACTGACACTCTCTCCTAGAAGTGATGCCTTACTGGGTTTGGAGGCATGGAGGCTTCACCCAATGCAGAGCAGGTGGTGGGGATGGGGGAGGGGTTGGAGCAAGGGTCAATGGTCCTGGAGGATCAGGGCTTGACTTGGGGAAAAATATCCAGCTGTGCAGCTTGTGTCTGCCAGGGGAAGGACTGAAGGAAGCTGGGCTCTGGAGCCAGAGCGCAGGTAGGTAGCCAGGGGCCCGTCTTGTGGGCAAGCAAGGGAGCTTGTCCTGCCCATTCTTTTCAGCCCATTCCCCACAGGAGAAGGAATCAGGAGCCGAGAGGAAGTGCCCTTCAGTGGAGGCTGGTCCCCTGGCTGTGTTGGGCCAGCGGCCAATAGCGAGACAAGAAACACATCAAGCAGCTCCCGTGCAAAGCACCACAACTAACAAACACAGAAAAGCACCACACTCGAGTGCAGAGGGTGTGGGACAGAGATATTTGCCCACCTGCTGTAACACCGCAGTATCGTTCCTGGCCCATGTCCACCCCAAATGGACCCACTTCCCCCTCATAGTTCTTTCCTTCTGGGTGGTAGAGTTTGCTCTGCGCTTGGGGGGGCATCATGCTCTCTAGGTAGGAAATGAATACGCTCAGGTCAGCGTGGCTGGGTGTTGTGTAGGTCGGGGCTGTGTGGACGGTCGAGTGAGTTTCAGGTCAGCAGACTACCTCTACAGCCTGGTGGAGCTACCTCATGGGAGAAGAGGCCTGAAGAGCCAAGGGGAGGTTTGGTGTCCCTATGGCGGTAACACTTCACCGAGGTGCTGGCATCGCTCCACCGGTCACCCTAGCTGCTCAGGAGGCTGAGACTCGAGCATTGTGGATGGAAGCCGGCAGCCCGCGAGCAGGAAATTTCAGGCTGAAAGGGTCCGTGTTATATTAACCAGCAAAGCCCAGACTGGTGGCTTGGCTCAAGTGGTAGAGCACAAGTCCAGCAGGAGCTACCGAGGTCCTGAGTTGAAGCCCTGGCACCGGCGCAAAGGACAGAACACACAACCCACCCACAACACAACCACGGCAACAGCAAAGCTTTGCGTGCAGTGATATGGGCCCCTAAGGACCCCTACGTATGTGGCAACATCAGGTAGCAGCTAGCTCAGCCCCGTGAAGCCCTCGCCCCCACTTCCTTTGCCAGAGCCACCCTCACACCAGCTCCTGTCCCCACAGTTCCCAGCCCGCATGTCGGCTCTACCATACTCACAGGTTGGCACGGGACAGCCCCACAAATGGACAGTGCCATCTTTCCCGAAGGTCCGCGGAAGCGCTGCCAGGAAGCATGTGTTGGCCACTGGCTCCTCTTTTGCCCAGAACCTCCACGGATACCCGGCCTGGGAGGAATCCTGTTGTCTTCCCAAATCACTGTGACGTGCCTCCTGTCAGCTCCCTACGTCACTGGCTGGCAGCCCTTCTCTTTGCCTTTACTCACGTCTCTGTTTCTCATACCCTGTGATACAATGCAGGGCTGTACCAACACCACTGGCTTTATCCTGCAGGTGTGTCCAGAGGCTCCACGTGTGTCTTAGCTGGCACCCGGGCTCGGTCCCCTGGCTAGCGAGTGCCTTCCTTTGCTTGCCACAGTGGCCCAGGACCCAGGATGGATATCCCAGGCCTTGGATATGAAGCGTCCACCAGTAATGCAAAAGACATAGAGGCCTTTGAGAGCAAGGGGTCCCTGTTGGTTTCACCCGCAGGTCCTTTGGTTTCCTGGGTTTGGTTTGGTAAAGCAGCGTTTGCAGAGTAAAGGAGGATGAGCAACCAGATTGTTGTACCCTCGATTTCATGGCAGTGTGGCTCCCAACAAACAAGAGGCTGGAATCCCAAAACCTCTCTTCAGACATGAGATATGGCTGATGTTTGGCTGGTTGGCTGGCTGGCTGGGATGAATGGAAACATGGATGGCTGGCTGGCTGGCTGGCTGGCTGGCTGGATGGATGGATGGATGGATGGATGGATGGATGGATGGATGGATGGTTGGATGGATGGGTGGCTGGCTGCAAGCAAGGGAAAGCTTAGTATGTAGACAAGAATAACTTAAGGGGAGAGACGGGGGAGGGAGAGAGACAGAGACAGAGACAAATGGCACTGGCAGGACAGAGCAAGTGACGGGCAGATATATGGGTGTCTTTGTGGGTGGATGTTGGACCGGAGGAGGTGTGTAGCGCTTACAGGCTAAGCAGAGGGAACAAAGTCCCACAGAGTGTCCCATGTCAGGGCTGGAGCCGGGGTCGGGGCCTTGGGGAGAAGCAGAGGGAAAGGAAAGCTTTGGAAATCTAGGGGCAGCGCACCCCCTCCAGCCAGAGAGGTAAAGTGTGTCCCTGAAATGGCATGAGAAGCCCAGCTGGCCAGGCTAGGCCAGGCCCACAGAGAAGGGTGAGAACCCCCAACCAATCCCTGCCCAGGGGTCTGGAACCTGACAGGGGGAATGGAGGCCATCAATCCTAAAGCAAGAGCCTGGGCTGCGTGCGCGATGCAGCCCCCTGAGCCCTGTGGCTCTGGCTGCAGGGCAGGAGGTGTGGAGCGTGGACCAACCAAAAGGTCCGGAGCCAGGGATGAGGAGAAGTGGGGAGGGGGCAGCCGAACTAGTCCTCCAAAGCAGCCCTGTCGACACGACTCTGGAAGTCGTGTTCTTGTCTGTGGCGCCCTTGGAAGTGAGCGCCAATCAAGTGGAATTTGGCCCTTCCCATGCAGGGCTTGCATTCAGGAGCTGGCTGGCAGGTGTCTATTTGAGAAGCACCATGATGAGCGTTGGTTGGTTTTGTGCAAAAGTGTGTTGTGGCCCCGTGCACGGTCGGTGGAGGCAGGGCAGAGAAAGGAGGCAAAGGAGAGGCAGGAGTGTGGCAGCCAGGGTCTTTGTAGCCTTGGCCGGCGGGCCAGTCAGGAGGGTGAGGAAGGCAACTCCAGAGTCGGGAGGGAGGGGGTGGGGTGGGCTGGGGAGGGGTACAGGGATGGAAGGTGGAGGTCCCCGGGCCTGATGAGTTTGGGGGGGCCCCAGAGCCCAGGGGCTGGGCCAGGGCTGGGAAGAGCAGAGAATGGGTGAGCTAGGAGGCGGCTGCGGGCAGCAGGTAGGTGTCGGTAGCGGTGTGTGGCGTGAGGGGGCGGTGTGGCGCCGGGTGTGCGGGCAGCGCGGCGGGGTGGGCGGCCCGCTGTGCCGTCGGCCGCCAGGCCGGCAGTGCCCGCAAGGCCGCGGGCGGGTGGTGCGGCTGGAGGTGGTGCGGCTGGAGGCGGCTGTGGGTTTGCGTGTGAGCGGCGGGCGTGAGGGAGCGTGCGTGTGTGCGGGGTGGTGCGGCGTGGCGGGGGTGCGTGGCGGGGCGGGGCGTGGCGGGGCGGGGCGGCGGTGGCGGCTGGGGCGTGGGAGGGGTGTTGGGTCGGGCGTGCGAGTGTCGGGTGAGCGGCTGGCGCCTCCTGGCGGCGAGGGTCGGGTGGGCGCGGCCAGCGGAGGGTGTGAGTGTGTGTTGGTGGTGGGGAGGGGGCAAGAGTGGTGTGAGGGTGGGATTGGAGCGCGCGCAGGCGCAGTGGGAGGCGCAGGCGGGGCGGCGAGCGAGCGCCGGGCGGGCGGAGTGCGCGTCAGCAGGCTCAAGGAGGCGTTTGTCGGCGGCGGCAGTCGCCGGCCGTGGTGGCGCACGCCGGTAATCAACGAGGAGGATGAGGCAGGAGGATCACGAGTTCGAGACCAGCCTGGGCTACACCTTTTCGCACCTCACCTCACGCTTGCCCTTTCCAACCCTTGCTTTTGCCGCTACCTACCCTCCTCTCCCACCTCCTGCACCACAAACACAAACACACAACACACAACACACAAC
The DNA here is from genome assembly GCF_024711535.1 of Dipodomys merriami. NCBI lineage: Eukaryota > Metazoa > Chordata > Mammalia > Rodentia > Heteromyidae > Dipodomys > Dipodomys merriami. The sequence continues at coordinate 24,255 of NW_027205515.1, read as the reverse complement.
ACACAACACGCGCCACGCACACAAACACCCTCTCCTCTCTGCTCCACACACCGCCACACTACCCGCCAGCCTGCCTGCCTGCCTGCCTGCCTATGGGTCCATCTGATTGTTCCCTCAGTGCATTGTTTCCTTAGGAGTTTCGTTTTCCTTCTTTTAGAGACAGTGTCTCTCTGGTGGAGGGGGTGCCAGAGTCTCCCCCGTGTCCTCAAGAAGTACTTGAGGTACTTCTTTGCCCACTGTAGATCGCAGCACTGCTGTGTTGGGTTCCGAATGTCCCGGTGTCTCCTTCTGAAACCTTCTGAAGGCCCGTACGGCCGTCTGGTGCAACCCTAGGCTCATGCCACACGCCTAAGTTTCCCTGTTGTTCTGGCCGGCACTTGGCCTTGGCTGCTGTGTCCCCAGCAGGCATCCCGAGGGCTCATCCCACGGGTGACACTGCTTTTTGCCTTGTTGGCCTTGGCACGCTGCAAAACCCGACACCTTGCCTTACCACTGACACCTGACCCTGAGTCCCCTCCAAATTCCCGGCCTTCTTTCCTGATCTCCCCAACTCTCCTCCCACCCCCCTCGGTCCCCATGGCCGGTGACCATTTCACTTACCGTCTTGTCATCGAGGGACAACATCATGCTCCATTTGCCCTAAACATCTGGCTTAGCTACCTTGGCTCCTAGGATCAGGCGGCCCCCAGAAGCTCTGCAGGTGCCAAGACCTCTGGGACACCCATGTGCCCAGGTGCCCAGATCCCAGGCAAGAGATGGAAGTGAGGTACATTGCTTACAACTGCTTGTTTTGCCTCATCTGAAGCAGCTTTCTGGCTGTTGGTGACTGGCTGGTGCTCCAGAGTACCGCCCAGGACCTGGCTGCTTGCATTCAGCTGGGGTGCACCATGCCTCCCGGGGAAGGAGACAGGAGGCACTCAGCGCAAACCCTCACTGAACCCAAGGCTATGTGGTTTCTAGGTGCTAGCATCTGTCTGTCTGACCATCTGTCCTTCTGTCCATCCACCCCTTCGTCTTTCCTTCAGTCTGTCTGTCCATCCGTCTCTGTCTGTCTTGTGTGTGCCTCTCAGGAGAGAGTATGCTCCCTAGAAGCGATCGCAGAATCTATTTGGGTTCACCGATGTGGATGTGTCCTCAGCACTTACCTACCCACACCTGGCCCATGCAAGAGGCTCAGCAAAATCTGCTGAGCTAATGAGTGAAGTTCCCTATGGAGCTTGGTGCTGCCATCTTCCAGGAGCATGAAGGCAGTACCCAGTCTGCACTGGGTCCCAAGGGTGACGTGGAGGATTCCCGGGTGCTAGATGTGCATGGGACTTCAGAGAAGGAGCCACACAGAGCAAGATGTGCCACGCCCCTAAGAACCTCACAGTTACAGCCTGGTCAATCTCTAGTAGCGACCTCATGGACATGGCTGGTGTGTGTGTGTGTGTGTGTGTGTGTGTGTGTGTGTGTGTGTGTGTGTGTGTGTGAAGGAGAGAGAGACAGAAAGACAGAGAGAGAGGACTGACACTCTCTCCTAGAAGTGATGCCTTACTGGGTTTGGAGGCATGGAGGCTTCACCCAATGCAGAGCAGGTGGTGGGGATGGGGGAGGGGTTGGAGCAAGGGTCAATGGTCCTGGAGGATCAGGGCTTGACTTGGGGAAAAATATCCAGCTGTGCAGCTTGTGTCTGCCAGGGGAAGGACTGAAGGAAGCTGGGCTCTGGAGCCAGAGCGCAGGTAGGTAGCCAGGGGCCCGTCTTGTGGGCAAGCAAGGGAGCTTGTCCTGCCCATTCTTTTCAGCCCATTCCCCACAGGAGAAGGAATCAGGAGCCGAGAGGAAGTGCCCTTCAGTGGAGGCTGGTCCCCTGGCTGTGTTGGGCCAGCGGCCAATAGCGAGACAAGAAACACATCAAGCAGCTCCCGTGCAAAGCACCACAACTAACAAACACAGAAAAGCACCACACTCGAGTGCAGAGGGTGTGGGACAGAGATATTTGCCCACCTGCTGTAACACCGCAGTATCGTTCCTGGCCCATGTCCACCCCAAATGGACCCACTTCCCCCTCATAGTTCTTTCCTTCTGGGTGGTAGAGTTTGCTCTGCGCTTGGGGGGGCATCATGCTCTCTAGGTAGGAAATGAATACGCTCAGGTCAGCGTGGCTGGGTGTTGTGTAGGTCGGGGCTGTGTGGACGGTCGAGTGAGTTTCAGGTCAGCAGACTACCTCTACAGCCTGGTGGAGCTACCTCATGGGAGAAGAGGCCTGAAGAGCCAAGGGGAGGTTTGGTGTCCCTATGGCGGTAACACTTCACCGAGGTGCTGGCATCGCTCCACCGGTCACCCTAGCTGCTCAGGAGGCTGAGACTCGAGCATTGTGGATGGAAGCCGGCAGCCCGCGAGCAGGAAATTTCAGGCTGAAAGGGTCCGTGTTATATTAACCAGCAAAGCCCAGACTGGTGGCTTGGCTCAAGTGGTAGAGCACAAGTCCAGCAGGAGCTACCGAGGTCCTGAGTTGAAGCCCTGGCACCGGCGCAAAGGACAGAACACACAACCCACCCACAACACAACCACGGCAACAGCAAAGCTTTGCGTGCAGTGATATGGGCCCCTAAGGACCCCTACGTATGTGGCAACATCAGGTAGCAGCTAGCTCAGCCCCGTGAAGCCCTCGCCCCCACTTCCTTTGCCAGAGCCACCCTCACACCAGCTCCTGTCCCCACAGTTCCCAGCCCGCATGTCGGCTCTACCATACTCACAGGTTGGCACGGGACAGCCCCACAAATGGACAGTGCCATCTTTCCCGAAGGTCCGCGGAAGCGCTGCCAGGAAGCATGTGTTGGCCACTGGCTCCTCTTTTGCCCAGAACCTCCACGGATACCCGGCCTGGGAGGAATCCTGTTGTCTTCCCAAATCACTGTGACGTGCCTCCTGTCAGCTCCCTACGTCACTGGCTGGCAGCCCTTCTCTTTGCCTTTACTCACGTCTCTGTTTCTCATACCCTGTGATACAATGCAGGGCTGTACCAACACCACTGGCTTTATCCTGCAGGTGTGTCCAGAGGCTCCACGTGTGTCTTAGCTGGCACCCGGGCTCGGTCCCCTGGCTAGCGAGTGCCTTCCTTTGCTTGCCACAGTGGCCCAGGACCCAGGATGGATATCCCAGGCCTTGGATATGAAGCGTCCACCAGTAATGCAAAAGACATAGAGGCCTTTGAGAGCAAGGGGTCCCTGTTGGTTTCACCCGCAGGTCCTTTGGTTTCCTGGGTTTGGTTTGGTAAAGCAGCGTTTGCAGAGTAAAGGAGGATGAGCAACCAGATTGTTGTACCCTCGATTTCATGGCAGTGTGGCTCCCAACAAACAAGAGGCTGGAATCCCAAAACCTCTCTTCAGACATGAGATATGGCTGATGTTTGGCTGGTTGGCTGGCTGGCTGGGATGAATGGAAACATGGATGGCTGGCTGGCTGGCTGGCTGGCTGGCTGGCTGGATGGATGGATGGATGGATGGATGGATGGATGGATGGATGGTTGGATGGATGGGTGGCTGGCTGCAAGCAAGGGAAAGCTTAGTATGTAGACAAGAATAACTTAAGGGGAGAGACGGGGGAGGGAGAGAGACAGAGACAGAGACAAATGGCACTGGCAGGACAGAGCAAGTGACGGGCAGATATATGGGTGTCTTTGTGGGTGGATGTTGGACCGGAGGAGGTGTGTAGCGCTTACAGGCTAAGCAGAGGGAACAAAGTCCCACAGAGTGTCCCATGTCAGGGCTGGAGCCGGGGTCGGGGCCTTGGGGAGAAGCAGAGGGAAAGGAAAGCTTTGGAAATCTAGGGGCAGCGCACCCCCTCCAGCCAGAGAGGTAAAGTGTGTCCCTGAAATGGCATGAGAAGCCCAGCTGGCCAGGCTAGGCCAGGCCCACAGAGAAGGGTGAGAACCCCCAACCAATCCCTGCCCAGGGGTCTGGAACCTGACAGGGGGAATGGAGGCCATCAATCCTAAAGCAAGAGCCTGGGCTGCGTGCGCGATGCAGCCCCCTGAGCCCTGTGGCTCTGGCTGCAGGGCAGGAGGTGTGGAGCGTGGACCAACCAAAAGGTCCGGAGCCAGGGATGAGGAGAAGTGGGGAGGGGGCAGCCGAACTAGTCCTCCAAAGCAGCCCTGTCGACACGACTCTGGAAGTCGTGTTCTTGTCTGTGGCGCCCTTGGAAGTGAGCGCCAATCAAGTGGAATTTGGCCCTTCCCATGCAGGGCTTGCATTCAGGAGCTGGCTGGCAGGTGTCTATTTGAGAAGCACCATGATGAGCGTTGGTTGGTTTTGTGCAAAAGTGTGTTGTGGCCCCGTGCACGGTCGGTGGAGGCAGGGCAGAGAAAGGAGGCAAAGGAGAGGCAGGAGTGTGGCAGCCAGGGTCTTTGTAGCCTTGGCCGGCGGGCCAGTCAGGAGGGTGAGGAAGGCAACTCCAGAGTCGGGAGGGAGGGGGTGGGGTGGGCTGGGGAGGGGTACAGGGATGGAAGGTGGAGGTCCCCGGGCCTGATGAGTTTGGGGGGGCCCCAGAGCCCAGGGGCTGGGCCAGGGCTGGGAAGAGCAGAGAATGGGTGAGCTAGGAGGCGGCTGCGGGCAGCAGGTAGGTGTCGGTAGCGGTGTGTGGCGTGAGGGGGCGGTGTGGCGCCGGGTGTGCGGGCAGCGCGGCGGGGTGGGCGGCCCGCTGTGCCGTCGGCCGCCAGGCCGGCAGTGCCCGCAAGGCCGCGGGCGGGTGGTGCGGCTGGAGGTGGTGCGGCTGGAGGCGGCTGTGGGTTTGCGTGTGAGCGGCGGGCGTGAGGGAGCGTGCGTGTGTGCGGGGTGGTGCGGCGTGGCGGGGGTGCGTGGCGGGGCGGGGCGTGGCGGGGCGGGGCGGCGGTGGCGGCTGGGGCGTGGGAGGGGTGTTGGGTCGGGCGTGCGAGTGTCGGGTGAGCGGCTGGCGCCTCCTGGCGGCGAGGGTCGGGTGGGCGCGGCCAGCGGAGGGTGTGAGTGTGTGTTGGTGGTGGGGAGGGGGCAAGAGTGGTGTGAGGGTGGGATTGGAGCGCGCGCAGGCGCAGTGGGAGGCGCAGGCGGGGCGGCGAGCGAGCGCCGGGCGGGCGGAGTGCGCGTCAGCAGGCTCAAGGAGGCGTTTGTCGGCGGCGGCAGTCGCCGGCCGTGGTGGCGCACGCCGGTAATCAACGAGGAGGATGAGGCAGGAGGATCACGAGTTCGAGACCAGCCTGGGCTACACCTTTTCGCACCTCACCTCACGCTTGCCCTTTCCAACCCTTGCTTTTGCCGCTACCTACCCTCCTCTCCCACCTCCTGCACCACAAACACAAACACACAACACACAACACACAACACACAACACGCGCCACGCACACAAACACCCTCTCCTCTCTGCTCCACACACCGCCACACTACCCGCCAGCCTGCCTGCCTACTTCTCTTCATGCTACACACACACACACACACACACACACACACACACCCCATCCCAATGATTTACTCCCTTTCTACTCACTTTCTTCACATGCCGGAGACTTTACCATTGCTTCATGAAAAACACAAGTCCACACCACCAGCTTGGACACTCACACAACAGTCTTTTGTCCCTGCAGTTTTCCTCACACACCTCTTCCTCCACTCCTCTTGCTTGACCTGTTGCTACTCTCAGTTATACAGACTCACTACCTTGCTGTCTGTCTGTCTGTCTGTCTGTGTCTGTCTGTCTGTCTGTCTTTCTGTATCTGTCTTCCACGCCACCTGCCTGCCTGCCTGCCTGCCTGCCTGCCTGCCTATGGGTCCATCTGATTGTTCCCTCAGTGCATTGTTTCCTTAGGAGTTTCGTTTTCCTTCTTTTAGAGACAGTGTCTCTCTGGTGGAGGGGGTGCCAGAGTCTCCCCCGTGTCCTCAAGAAGTACTTGAGGTACTTCTTTGCCCACTGTAGATCGCAGCACTGCTGTGTTGGGTTCCGAATGTCCCGGTGTCTCCTTCTGAAACCTTCTGAAGGCCCGTACGGCCGTCTGGTGCAACCCTAGGCTCATGCCACACGCCTAAGTTTCCCTGTTGTTCTGGCCGGCACTTGGCCTTGGCTGCTGTGTCCCCAGCAGGCATCCCGAGGGCTCATCCCACGGGTGACACTGCTTTTTGCCTTGTTGGCCTTGGCACGCTGCAAAACCCGACACCTTGCCTTACCACTGACACCTGACCCTGAGTCCCCTCCAAATTCCCGGCCTTCTTTCCTGATCTCCCCAACTCTCCTCCCACCCCCCTCGGTCCCCATGGCCGGTGACCATTTCACTTACCGTCCTGTCATCGAGGGACAACATCATGCTCCATTTGCCCTAAACATCTGGCTTAGCTACCTTGGCTCCTAGGATCAGGCGGCCCCCAGAAGCTCTGCAGGTGCCAAGACCTCTGGGACACCCATGTGCCCAGGTGCCCAGATCCCAGGCAAGAGATGGAAGTGAGGTACATTGCTTACAACTGCTTGTTTTGCCTCATCTGAAGCAGCTTTCTGGCTGTTGGTGACTGGCTGGTGCTCCAGGGTACCGCCCAGGACCTGGCTGCTTGCATTCAGCTGGGGTGCACCATGCCTCCCGGGGAAGGAGACAGGAGGCACTCAGCGCAAACCCTCACTGAACCCAAGGCTATGTGGTTTCTAGGTGCTAGCATCTGTCTGTCTGACCATCTGTCCTTCTGTCCATCCACCCCTTCGTCTTTCCTTCAGTCTGTCTGTCCATCCGTCTCTGTCTGTCTTGTGTGTGCCTCTCAGGAGAGAGTATGCTCCCTAGAAGCGATCGCAGAATCTATTTGGGTTCACCGATGTGGATGTGTCCTCAGCACTTACCTACCCACACCTGGCCCATGCAAGAGGCTCAGCAAAATCTGCTGAGCTAATGAGTGAAGTTCCCTATGGAGCTTGGTGCTGCCATCTTCCAGGAGCATGAAGGCAGTACCCAGTCTGCACTGGGTCCCAAGGGTGACATGGAGGATTCCCGGGTGCTAGATGTGCATGGGACTTCAGAGAAGGAGCCACACAGAGCAAGATGTGCCACGCCCCTAAGAACCTCACAGTTACAGCCTGGTCAATCTCTAGTAGCGACCTCATGGACATGGCTGGTGTGTGTGTGTGTGTGTGTGTGTGTGTGTGTGTGTGTGTGTGTGTGTGAAGGAGAGAGAGACAGAAAGACAGAGAGAGAGGACTGACACTCTCTCCTAGAAGTGATGCCTTACTGGGTTTGGAGGCATGGAGGCTTCACCCAATGCAGAGCAGGTGGTGGGGATGGGGGAGGGGTTGGAGCAAGGGTCAATGGTCCTGGAGGATCAGGGCTTGACTTGGGGAAAAATATCCAGCTGTGCAGCTTGTGTCTGCCAGGGGAAGGACTGAAGGAAGCTGGGCTCTGGAGCCAGAGCGCAGGTAGGTAGCCAGGGGCCCGTCTTGTGGGCAAGCAAGGGAGCTTGTCCTGCCCATTCTTTTCAGCCCATTCCCCACAGGAGAAGGAATCAGGAGCCGAGAGGAAGTGCCCTTCAGTGGAGGCTGGTCCCCTGGCTGTGTTGGGCCAGCGGCCAATAGCGAGACAAGAAACACATCAAGCAGCTCCCGTGCAAAGCACCACAACTAACAAACACAGAAAAGCACCACACTCGAGTGCAGAGGGTGTGGGACAGAGATATTTGCCCACCTGCTGTAACACCGCAGTATCGTTCCTGGCCCATGTCCACCCCAAATGGACCCACTTCCCCCTCATAGTTCTTTCCTTCTGGGTGGTAGAGTTTGCTCTGCGCTTGGGGGGGCATCATGCTCTCTAGGTAGGAAATGAATACGCTCAGGTCAGCGTGGCTGGGTGTTGTGTAGGTCGGGGCTGTGTGGACGGTCGAGTGAGTTTCAGGTCAGCAGACTACCTCTACAGCCTGGTGGAGCTACCTCATGGGAGAAGAGGCCTGAAGAGCCAAGGGGAGGTTTGGTGTCCCTATGGCGGTAACACTTCACCGAGGTGCTGGCATCGCTCCACCGGTCACCCTAGCTGCTCAGGAGGCTGAGACTCGAGCATTGTGGATGGAAGCCGGCAGCCCGCGAGCAGGAAATTTCAGGCTGAAAGGGTCCGTGTTATATTAACCAGCAAAGCCCAGACTGGTGGCTTGGCTCAAGTGGTAGAGCACAAGTCCAGCAGGAGCTACCGAGGTCCTGAGTTGAAGCCCTGGCACCGGCGCAAAGGACAGAACACACAACCCACCCACAACACAACCACGGCAACAGCAAAGCTTTGCGTGCAGTGATATGGGCCCCTAAGGACCCCTACGTATGTGGCAACATCAGGTAGCAGCTAGCTCAGCCCCGTGAAGCCCTCGCCCCCACTTCCTTTGCCAGAGCCACCCTCACACCAGCTCCTGTCCCCACAGTTCCCAGCCCGCATGTCGGCTCTACCATACTCACAGGTTGGCACGGGACAGCCCCACAAATGGACAGTGCCATCTTTCCCGAAGGTCCGCGGAAGCGCTGCCAGGAAGCATGTGTTGGCCACTGGCTCCTCTTTTGCCCAGAACCTCCACGGATACCCGGCCTGGGAGGAATCCTGTTGTCTTCCCAAATCACTGTGACGTGCCTCCTGTCAGCTCCCTACGTCACTGGCTGGCAGCCCTTCTCTTTGCCTTTACTCACGTCTCTGTTTCTCATACCCTGTGATACAATGCAGGGCTGTACCAACACCACTGGCTTTATCCTGCAGGTGTGTCCAGAGGCTCCACGTGTGTCTTAGCTGGCACCCGGGCTCGGTCCCCTGGCTAGCGAGTGCCTTCCTTTGCTTGCCACAGTGGCCCAGGACCCAGGATGGATATCCCAGGCCTTGGATATGAAGCGTCCACCAGTAATGCAAAAGACATAGAGGCCTTTGAGAGCAAGGGGTCCCTGTTGGTTTCACCCGCAGGTCCTTTGGTTTCCTGGGTTTGGTTTGGTAAAGCAGCGTTTGCAGAGTAAAGGAGGATGAGCAACCAGATTGTTGTACCCTCGATTTCATGGCAGTGTGGCTCCCAACAAACAAGAGGCTGGAATCCCAAAACCTCTCTTCAGACATGAGATATGGCTGATGTTTGGCTGGTTGGCTGGCTGGCTGGGATGAATGGAAACATGGATGGCTGGCTGGCTGGCTGGCTGGCTGGCTGGCTGGGTGGATGGATGGATGGATGGATGGATGGATGGATGGATGGATGGATGGTTGGATGGATGGGTGGCTGGCTGCAAGCAAGGGAAAGCTTAGTATGTAGACAAGAATAACTTAAGGGGAGAGACGGGGGAGGGAGAGAGACAGAGACAGAGACAAATGGCACTGGCAGGACAGAGCAAGTGACGGGCAGATATATGGGTGTCTTTGTGGGTGGATGTTGGACCGGAGGAGGTGTGTAGCGCTTACAGGCTAAGCAGAGGGAACAAAGTCCCACAGAGTGTCCCATGTCAGGGCTGGAGCCGGGGTCGGGGCCTTGGGGAGAAGCAGAGGGAAAGGAAAGCTTTGGAAATCTAGGGGCAGCGCACCCCCTCCAGCCAGAGAGGTAAAGTGTGTCCCTGAAATGGCATGAGAAGCCCAGCTGGCCAGGCTAGGCCAGGCCCACAGAGAAGGGTGAGAACCCCCAACCAATCCCTGCCCAGGGGTCTGGAACCTGACAGGGGGAATGGAGGCCATCAATCCTAAAGCAAGAGCCTGGGCTGCGTGCGCGATGCAGCCCCCTGAGCCCTGTGGCTCTGGCTGCAGGGCAGGAGGTGTGGAGCGTGGACCAACCAAAAGGTCCGGAGCCAGGGATGAGGAGAAGTGGGGAGGGGGCAGCCGAACTAGTCCTCCAAAGCAGCCCTGTCGACACGACTCTGGAAGTCGTGTTCTTGTCTGTGGCGCCCTTGGAAGTGAGCGCCAATCAAGTGGAATTTGGCCCTTCCCATGCAGGGCTTGCATTCAGGAGCTGGCTGGCAGGTGTCTATTTGAGAAGCACCATGATGAGCGTTGGTTGGTTTTGTGCAAAAGTGTGTTGTGGCCCCGTGCACGGTCGGTGGAGGCAGGGCAGAGAAAGGAGGCAAAGGAGAGGCAGGAGTGTGGCAGCCAGGGTCTTTGTAGCCTTGGCCGGCGGGCCAGTCAGGAGGGTGAGGAAGGCAACTCCAGAGTCGGGAGGGAGGGGGTGGGGTGGGCTGGGGAGGGGTACAGGGATGGAAGGTGGAGGTCCCCGGGCCTGATGAGTTTGGGGGGGCCCCAGAGCCCAGGGGCTGGGCCAGGGCTGGGAAGAGCAGAGAATGGGTGAGCTAGGAGGCGGCTGCGGGCAGCAGGTAGGTGTCGGTAGCGGTGTGTGGCGTGAGGGGGCGGTGTGGCGCCGGGTGTGCGGGCAGCGCGGCGGGGTGGGCGGCCCGCTGTGCCGTCGGCCGCCAGGCCGGCAGTGCCCGCAAGGCCGCGGGCGGGTGGTGCGGCTGGAGGTGGTGCGGCTGGAGGCGGCTGTGGGTTTGCGTGTGAGCGGCGGGCGTGAGGGAGCGTGCGTGTGTGCGGGGTGGTGCGGCGTGGCGGGGGTGCGTGGCGGGGCGGGGCGTGGCGGGGCGGGGCGGCGGTGGCGGCTGGGGCGTGGGAGGGGTGTTGGGTCGGGCGTGCGAGTGTCGGGTGAGCGGCTGGCGCCTCCTGGCGGCGAGGGTCGGGTGGGCGCGGCCAGCGGAGGGTGTGAGTGTGTGTTGGTGGTGGGGAGGGGGCAAGAGTGGTGTGAGGGTGGGATTGGAGCGCGCGCAGGCGCAGTGGGAGGCGCAGGCGGGGCGGCGAGCGAGCGCCGGGCGGGCGGAGTGCGCGTCAGCAGGCTCAAGGAGGCGTTTGTCGGCGGCGGCAGTCGCCGGCCGTGGTGGCGCACGCCGGTAATCAACGAGGAGGATGAGGCAGGAGGATCACGAGTTCGAGACCAGCCTGGGCTACACCTTTTCGCACCTCACCTCACGCTTGCCCTTTCCAACCCTTGCTTTTGCCGCTACCTACCCTCCTCTCCCACCTCCTGCACCACAAACACAAACACAAACACACAACACACAACACACAACACACAACACGCGCCACGCACACAAACACCCTCTCCTCTCTGCTCCACACACCGCCACACTACCCGCCAGCCTGCCTGCCTACTTCTCTTCATGCTACACACACACACACACACACACACACACACCCCATCCCAATGATTTACTCCCTTTCTACTCACTTTCTTCACATGCCGGAGACTTTACCATTGCTTCATGAAAAACACAAGTCCACACCACCAGCTTGGACACTCACACAACAGTCTTTTGTCCCTGCAGTTTAACTCACACACCTCTTCCTCCACTCCTCTTGCTTGACCTGTTGCTACTCTCAGTTATACAGACTCACTACCTTGCTGTCTGTCTGTCTGTCTGTCTGTGTCTGTCTGTCTGTCTGTCTTTCTGTATCTGTCTTCCACGCCACCTGCCTGCCTGCCTGCCTGCCTGCCTGCCTGCCTATGGGTCCATCTGATTGTTCCCTCAGTGCATTGTTTCCTTAGGAGTTTCGTTTTCCTTCTTTTAGAGACAGTGTCTCTCTGGTGGAGGGGGTGCCAGAGTCTCCCCCGTGTCCTCAAGAAGTACTTGAGGTACTTCTTTGCCCACTGTAGATCGCAGCACTGCTGTGTTGGGTTCCGAATGTCCCGGTGTCTCCTTCTGAAACCTTCTGAAGGCCCGTACGGCCGTCTGGTGCAACCCTAGGCTCATGCCACACGCCTAAGTTTCCCTGTTGTTCTGGCCGGCACTTGGCCTTGGCTGCTGTGTCCCCAGCAGGCATCCCGAGGGCTCATCCCACGGGTGACACTGCTTTTTGCCTTGTTGGCCTTGGCACGCTGCAAAACCCGACACCTTGCCTTACCACTGACACCTGACCCTGAGTCCCCTCCAAATTCCCGGCCTTCTTTCCTGATCTCCCCAACTCTCCTCCCACCCCCCTCGGTCCCCATGGCCGGTGACCATTTCACTTACCGTCCTGTCATCGAGGGACAACATCATGCTCCATTTGCCCTAAACATCTGGCTTAGCTACCTTGGCTCCTAGGATCAGGCGGCCCCCAGAAGCTCTGCAGGTGCCAAGACCTCTGGGACACCCATGTGCCCAGGTGCCCAGATCCCAGGCAAGAGATGGAAGTGAGGTACATTGCTTACAACTGCTTGTTTTGCCTCATCTGAAGCAGCTTTCTGGCTGTTGGTGACTGGCTGGTGCTCCAGGGTACCGCCCAGGACCTGGCTGCTTGCATTCAGCTGGGGTGCACCATGCCTCCCGGGGAAGGAGACAGGAGGCACTCAGCGCAAACCCTCACTGAACCCAAGGCTATGTGGTTTCTAGGTGCTAGCATCTGTCTGTCTGACCATCTGTCCTTCTGTCCATCCACCCCTTCGTCTTTCCTTCAGTCTGTCTGTCCATCCGTCTCTGTCTGTCTTGTGTGTGCCTCTCAGGAGAGAGTATGCTCCCTAGAAGCGATCGCAGAATCTATTTGGGTTCACCGATGTGGATGTGTCCTCAGCACTTACCTACCCACACCTGGCCCATGCAAGAGGCTCAGCAAAATCTGCTGAGCTAATGAGTGAAGTTCCCTATGGAGCTTGGTGCTGCCATCTTCCAGGAGCATGAAGGCAGTACCCAGTCTGCACTGGGTCCCAAGGGTGACATGGAGGATTCCCGGGTGCTAGATGTGCATGGGACTTCAGAGAAGGAGCCACACAGAGCAAGATGTGCCACGCCCCTAAGAACCTCACAGTTACAGCCTGGTCAATCTCTAGTAGCGACCTCATGGACATGGCTGGTGTGTGTGTGTGTGTGTGTGTGTGTGTGTGTGTGTGTGTGTGTGTGTGAAGGAGAGAGAGACAGAAAGACAGAGAGAGAGGACTGACACTCTCTCCTAGAAGTGATGCCTTACTGGGTTTGGAGGCATGGAGGCTTCACCCAATGCAGAGCAGGTGGTGGGGATGGGGGAGGGGTTGGAGCAAGGGTCAATGGTCCTGGAGGATCAGGGCTTGACTTGGGGAAAAATATCCAGCTGTGCAGCTTGTGTCTGCCAGGGGAAGGACTGAAGGAAGCTGGGCTCTGGAGCCAGAGCGCAGGTAGGTAGCCAGGGGCCCGTCTTGTGGGCAAGCAAGGGAGCTTGTCCTGCCCATTCTTTTCAGCCCATTCCCCACAGGAGAAGGAATCAGGAGCCGAGAGGAAGTGCCCTTCAGTGGAGGCTGGTCCCCTGGCTGTGTTGGGCCAGCGGCCAATAGCGAGACAAGAAACACATCAAGCAGCTCCCGTGCAAAGCACCACAACTAACAAACACAGAAAAGCACCACACTCGAGTGCAGAGGGTGTGGGACAGAGATATTTGCCCACCTGCTGTAACACCGCAGTATCGTTCCTGGCCCATGTCCACCCCAAATGGACCCACTTCCCCCTCATAGTTCTTTCCTTCTGGGTGGTAGAGTTTGCTCTGCGCTTGGGGGGGCATCATGCTCTCTAGGTAGGAAATGAATACGCTCAGGTCAGCGTGGCTGGGTGTTGTGTAGGTCGGGGCTGTGTGGACGGTCGAGTGAGTTTCAGGTCAGCAGACTACCTCTACAGCCTGGTGGAGCTACCTCATGGGAGAAGAGGCCTGAAGAGCCAAGGGGAGGTTTGGTGTCCCTATGGCGGTAACACTTCACCGAGGTGCTGGCATCGCTCCACCGGTCACCCTAGCTGCTCAGGAGGCTGAGACTCGAGCATTGTGGATGGAAGCCGGCAGCCCGCGAGCAGGAAATTTCAGGCTGAAAGGGTCCGTGTTATATTAACCAGCAAAGCCCAGACTGGTGGCTTGGCTCAAGTGGTAGAGCACAAGTCCAGCAGGAGCTACCGAGGTCCTGAGTTGAAGCCCTGGCACCGGCGCAAAGGACAGAACACACAACCCACCCACAACACAACCACGGCAACAGCAAAGCTTTGCGTGCAGTGATATGGGCCCCTAAGGACCCCTACGTATGTGGCAACATCAGGTAGCAGCTAGCTCAGCCCCGTGAAGCCCTCGCCCCCACTTCCTTTGCCAGAGCCACCCTCACACCAGCTCCTGTCCCCACAGTTCCCAGCCCGCATGTCGGCTCTACCATACTCACAGGTTGGCACGGGACAGCCCCACAAATGGACAGTGCCATCTTTCCCGAAGGTCCGCGGAAGCGCTGCCAGGAAGCATGTGTTGGCCACTGGCTCCTCTTTTGCCCAGAACCTCCACGGATACCCGGCCTGGGAGGAATCCTGTTGTCTTCCCAAATCACTGTGACGTGCCTCCTGTCAGCTCCCTACGTCACTGGCTGGCAGCCCTTCTCTTTGCCTTTACTCACGTCTCTGTTTCTCATACCCTGTGATACAATGCAGGGCTGTACCAACACCACTGGCTTTATCCTGCAGGTGTGTCCAGAGGCTCCACGTGTGTCTTAGCTGGCACCCGGGCTCGGTCCCCTGGCTAGCGAGTGCCTTCCTTTGCTTGCCACAGTGGCCCAGGACCCAGGATGGATATCCCAGGCCTTGGATATGAAGCGTCCACCAGTAATGCAAAAGACATAGAGGCCTTTGAGAGCAAGGGGTCCCTGTTGGTTTCACCCGCAGGTCCTTTGGTTTCCTGGGTTTGGTTTGGTAAAGCAGCGTTTGCAGAGTAAAGGAGGATGAGCAACCAGATTGTTGTACCCTCGATTTCATGGCAGTGTGGCTCCCAACAAACAAGAGGCTGGAATCCCAAAACCTCTCTTCAGACATGAGATATGGCTGATGTTTGGCTGGTTGGCTGGCTGGCTGGGATGAATGGAAACATGGATGGCTGGCTGGCTGGCTGGCTGGCTGGCTGGCTGGGTGGATGGATGGATGGATGGATGGATGGATGGATGGATGGATGGATGGTTGGATGGATGGGTGGCTGGCTGCAAGCAAGGGAAAGCTTAGTATGTAGACAAGAATAACTTAAGGGGAGAGACGGGGGAGGGAGAGAGACAGAGACAGAGACAAATGGCACTGGCAGGACAGAGCAAGTGACGGGCAGATATATGGGTGTCTTTGTGGGTGGATGTTGGACCGGAGGAGGTGTGTAGCGCTTACAGGCTAAGCAGAGGGAACAAAGTCCCACAGAGTGTCCCATGTCAGGGCTGGAGCCGGGGTCGGGGCCTTGGGGAGAAGCAGAGGGAAAGGAAAGCTTTGGAAATCTAGGGGCAGCGCACCCCCTCCAGCCAGAGAGGTAAAGTGTGTCCCTGAAATGGCATGAGAAGCCCAGCTGGCCAGGCTAGGCCAGGCCCACAGAGAAGGGTGAGAACCCCCAACCAATCCCTGCCCAGGGGTCTGGAACCTGACAGGGGGAATGGAGGCCATCAATCCTAAAGCAAGAGCCTGGGCTGCGTGCGCGATGCAGCCCCCTGAGCCCTGTGGCTCTGGCTGCAGGGCAGGAGGTGTGGAGCGTGGACCAACCAAAAGGTCCGGAGCCAGGGATGAGGAGAAGTGGGGAGGGGGCAGCCGAACTAGTCCTCCAAAGCAGCCCTGTCGACACGACTCTGGAAGTCGTGTTCTTGTCTGTGGCGCCCTTGGAAGTGAGCGCCAATCAAGTGGAATTTGGCCCTTCCCATGCAGGGCTTGCATTCAGGAGCTGGCTGGCAGGTGTCTATTTGAGAAGCACCATGATGAGCGTTGGTTGGTTTTGTGCAAAAGTGTGTTGTGGCCCCGTGCACGGTCGGTGGAGGCAGGGCAGAGAAAGGAGGCAAAGGAGAGGCAGGAGTGTGGCAGCCAGGGTCTTTGTAGCCTTGGCCGGCGGGCCAGTCAGGAGGGTGAGGAAGGCAACTCCAGAGTCGGGAGGGAGGGGGTGGGGTGGGCTGGGGAGGGGTACAGGGATGGAAGGTGGAGGTCCCCGGGCCTGATGAGTTTGGGGGGGCCCCAGAGCCCAGGGGCTGGGCCAGGGCTGGGAAGAGCAGAGAATGGGTGAGCTAGGAGGCGGCTGCGGGCAGCAGGTAGGTGTCGGTAGCGGTGTGTGGCGTGAGGGGGCGGTGTGGCGCCGGGTGTGCGGGCAGCGCGGCGGGGTGGGCGGCCCGCTGTGCCGTCGGCCGCCAGGCCGGCAGTGCCCGCAAGGCCGCGGGCGGGTGGTGCGGCTGGAGGTGGTGCGGCTGGAGGCGGCTGTGGGTTTGCGTGTGAGCGGCGGGCGTGAGGGAGCGTGCGTGTGTGCGGGGTGGTGCGGCGTGGCGGGGGTGCGTGGCGGGGCGGGGCGTGGCGGGGCGGGGCGGCGGTGGCGGCTGGGGCGTGGGAGGGGTGTTGGGTCGGGCGTGCGAGTGTCGGGTGAGCGGCTGGCGCCTCCTGGCGGCGAGGGTCGGGTGGGCGCGGCCAGCGGAGGGTGTGAGTGTGTGTTGGTGGTGGGGAGGGGGCAAGAGTGGTGTGAGGGTGGGATTGGAGCGCGCGCAGGCGCAGTGGGAGGCGCAGGCGGGGCGGCGAGCGAGCGCCGGGCGGGCGGAGTGCGCGTCAGCAGGCTCAAGGAGGCGTTTGTCGGCGGCGGCAGTCGCCGGCCGTGGTGGCGCACGCCGGTAATCAACGAGGAGGATGAGGCAGGAGGATCACGAGTTCGAGACCAGCCTGGGCTACACCTTTTCGCACCTCACCTCACGCTTGCCCTTTCCAACCCTTGCTTTTGCCGCTACCTACCCTCCTCTCCCACCTCCTGCACCACAAACACAAACACAAACACACAACACACAACACACAACACACAACACGCGCCACGCACACAAACACCCTCTCCTCTCTGCTCCACACACCGCCACACTACCCGCCAGCCTGCCTGCCTACTTCTCTTCATGCTACACACACACACACACACACACACACACACACACACCCCATCCCAATGATTTACTCCCTTTCTACTCACTTTCTTCACATGCCGGAGACTTTACCATTGCTTCATGAAAAACACAAGTCCACACCACCAGCTTGGACACTCACACAACAGTCTTTTGTCCCTGCAGTTTTCCTCACACACCTCTTCCTCCACTCCTCTTGCTTGACCTGTTGCTACTCTCAGTTATACAGACTCACTACCTTGCTGTCTGTCTGTCTGTCTGTCTGTCTGTGTCTGTCTGTCTGTCTGTCTTTCTGTATCTGTCTTCCACGCCACCTGCCTGCCTGCCTGCCTGCCTGCCTGCCTGCCTATGGGTCCATCTGATTGTTCCCTCAGTGCATTGTTTCCTTAGGAGTTTCGTTTTCCTTCTTTTAGAGACAGTGTCTCTCTGGTGGAGGGGGTGCCAGAGTCTCCCCCGTGTCCTCAAGAAGTACTTGAGGTACTTCTTTGCCCACTGTAGATCGCAGCACTGCTGTGTTGGGTTCCGAATGTCCCGGTGTCTCCTTCTGAAACCTTCTGAAGGCCCGTACGGCCGTCTGGTGCAACCCTAGGCTCATGCCACACGCCTAAGTTTCCCTGTTGTTCTGGCCGGCACTTGGCCTTGGCTGCTGTGTCCCCAGCAGGCATCCCGAGGGCTCATCCCACGGGTGACACTGCTTTTTGCCTTGTTGGCCTTGGCACGCTGCAAAACCCGACACCTTGCCTTACCACTGACACCTGACCCTGAGTCCCCTCCAAATTCCCGGCCTTCTTTCCTGATCTCCCCAACTCTCCTCCCACCCCCCTCGGTCCCCATGGCCGGTGACCATTTCACTTACCGTCCTGTCATCGAGGGACAACATCATGCTCCATTTGCCCTAAACATCTGGCTTAGCTACCTTGGCTCCTAGGATCAGGCGGCCCCCAGAAGCTCTGCAGGTGCCAAGACCTCTGGGACACCCATGTGCCCAGGTGCCCAGATCCCAGGCAAGAGATGGAAGTGAGGTACATTGCTTACAACTGCTTGTTTTGCCTCATCTGAAGCAGCTTTCTGGCTGTTGGTGACTGGCTGGTGCTCCAGGGTACCGCCCAGGACCTGGCTGCTTGCATTCAGCTGGGGTGCACCATGCCTCCCGGGGAAGGAGACAGGAGGCACTCAGCGCAAACCCTCACTGAACCCAAGGCTATGTGGTTTCTAGGTGCTAGCATCTGTCTGTCTGACCATCTGTCCTTCTGTCCATCCACCCCTTCGTCTTTCCTTCAGTCTGTCTGTCCATCCGTCTCTGTCTGTCTTGTGTGTGCCTCTCAGGAGAGAGTATGCTCCCTAGAAGCGATCGCAGAATCTATTTGGGTTCACCGATGTGGATGTGTCCTCAGCACTTACCTACCCACACCTGGCCCATGCAAGAGGCTCAGCAAAATCTGCTGAGCTAATGAGTGAAGTTCCCTATGGAGCTTGGTGCTGCCATCTTCCAGGAGCATGAAGGCAGTACCCAGTCTGCACTGGGTCCCAAGGGTGACGTGGAGGATTCCCGGGTGCTAGATGTGCATGGGACTTCAGAGAAGGAGCCACACAGAGCAAGATGTGCCACGCCCCTAAGAACCTCACAGTTACAGCCTGGTCAATCTCTAGTAGCGACCTCATGGACATGGCTGGGGTGTGTGTGTGTGTGTGTGTGTGTGTGTGTGTGTGTGTGTGTGTGTGTGTGTGTGTGAAGGAGAGAGAGACAGAAAGACAGAGAGAGAGGACTGACACTCTCTCCTAGAAGTGATGCCTTACTGGGTTTGGAGGCATGGAGGCTTCACCCAATGCAGAGCAGGTGGTGGGGATGGGGGAGGGGTTGGAGCAAGGGTCAATGGTCCTGGAGGATCAGGGCTTGACTTGGGGAAAAATATCCAGCTGTGCAGCTTGTGTCTGCCAGGGGAAGGACTGAAGGAAGCTGGGCTCTGGAGCCAGAGCGCAGGTAGGTAGCCAGGGGCCCGTCTTGTGGGCAAGCAAGGGAGCTTGTCCTGCCCATTCTTTTCAGCCCATTCCCCACAGGAGAAGGAATCAGGAGCCGAGAGGAAGTGCCCTTCAGTGGAGGCTGGTCCCCTGGCTGTGTTGGGCCAGCGGCCAATAGCGAGACAAGAAACACATCAAGCAGCTCCCGTGCAAAGCACCACAACTAACAAACACAGAAAAGCACCACACTCGAGTGCAGAGGGTGTGGGACAGAGATATTTGCCCACCTGCTGTAACACCGCAGTATCGTTCCTGGCCCATGTCCACCCCAAATGGACCCACTTCCCCCTCATAGTTCTTTCCTTCTGGGTGGTAGAGTTTGCTCTGCGCTTGGGGGGGCATCATGCTCTCTAGGTAGGAAATGAATACGCTCAGGTCAGCGTGGCTGGGTGTTGTGTAGGTCGGGGCTGTGTGGACGGTCGAGTGAGTTTCAGGTCAGCAGACTACCTCTACAGCCTGGTGGAGCTACCTCATGGGAGAAGAGGCCTGAAGAGCCAAGGGGAGGTTTGGTGTCCCTATGGCGGTAACACTTCACCGAGGTGCTGGCATCGCTCCACCGGTCACCCTAGCTGCTCAGGAGGCTGAGACTCGAGCATTGTGGATGGAAGCCGGCAGCCCGCGAGCAGGAAATTTCAGGCTGAAAGGGTCCGTGTTATATTAACCAGCAAAGCCCAGACTGGTGGCTTGGCTCAAGTGGTAGAGCACAAGTCCAGCAGGAGCTACCGAGGTCCTGAGTTGAAGCCCTGGCACCGGCGCAAAGGACAGAACACACAACCCACCCACAACACAACCACGGCAACAGCAAAGCTTTGCGTGCAGTGATATGGGCCCCTAAGGACCCCTACGTATGTGGCAACATCAGGTAGCAGCTAGCTCAGCCCCGTGAAGCCCTCGCCCCCACTTCCTTTGCCAGAGCCACCCTCACACCAGCTCCTGTCCCCACAGTTCCCAGCCCGCATGTCGGCTCTACCATACTCACAGGTTGGCACGGGACAGCCCCACAAATGGACAGTGCCATCTTTCCCGAAGGTCCGCGGAAGCGCTGCCAGGAAGCATGTGTTGGCCACTGGCTCCTCTTTTGCCCAGAACCTCCACGGATACCCGGCCTGGGAGGAATCCTGTTGTCTTCCCAAATCACTGTGACGTGCCTCCTGTCAGCTCCCTACGTCACTGGCTGGCAGCCCTTCTCTTTGCCTTTACTCACGTCTCTGTTTCTCATACCCTGTGATACAATGCAGGGCTGTACCAACACCACTGGCTTTATCCTGCAGGTGTGTCCAGAGGCTCCACGTGTGTCTTAGCTGGCACCCGGGCTCGGTCCCCTGGCTAGCGAGTGCCTTCCTTTGCTTGCCACAGTGGCCCAGGACCCAGGATGGATATCCCAGGCCTTGGATATGAAGCGTCCACCAGTAATGCAAAAGACATAGAGGCCTTTGAGAGCAAGGGGTCCCTGTTGGTTTCACCCGCAGGTCCTTTGGTTTCCTGGGTTTGGTTTGGTAAAGCAGCGTTTGCAGAGTAAAGGAGGATGAGCAACCAGATTGTTGTACCCTCGATTTCATGGCAGTGTGGCTCCCAACAAACAAGAGGCTGGAATCCCAAAACCTCTCTTCAGACATGAGATATGGCTGATGTTTGGCTGGTTGGCTGGCTGGCTGGGATGAATGGAAACATGGATGGCTGGCTGGCTGGCTGGCTGGCTGGGTGGATGGATGGATGGATGGATGGATGGATGGATGGATGGATGGATGGTTGGATGGATGGGTGGCTGGCTGCAAGCAAGGGAAAGCTTAGTATGTAGACAAGAATAACTTAAGGGGAGAGACGGGGGAGGGAGAGAGACAGAGACAGAGACAAATGGCACTGGCAGGACAGAGCAAGTGACGGGCAGATATATGGGTGTCTTTGTGGGTGGATGTTGGACCGGAGGAGGTGTGTAGCGCTTACAGGCTAAGCAGAGGGAACAAAGTCCCACAGAGTGTCCCATGTCAGGGCTGGAGCCGGGGTCGGGGCCTTGGGGAGAAGCAGAGGGAAAGGAAAGCTTTGGAAATCTAGGGGCAGCGCACCCCCTCCAGCCAGAGAGGTAAAGTGTGTCCCTGAAATGGCATGAGAAGCCCAGCTGGCCAGGCTAGGCCAGGCCCACAGAGAAGGGTGAGAACCCCCAACCAATCCCTGCCCAGGGGTCTGGAACCTGACAGGGGGAATGGAGGCCATCAATCCTAAAGCAAGAGCCTGGGCTGCGTGCGCGATGCAGCCCCCTGAGCCCTGTGGCTCTGGCTGCAGGGCAGGAGGTGTGGAGCGTGGACCAACCAAAAGGTCCGGAGCCAGGGATGAGGAGAAGTGGGGAGGGGGCAGCCGAACTAGTCCTCCAAAGCAGCCCTGTCGACACGACTCTGGAAGTCGTGTTCTTGTCTGTGGCGCCCTTGGAAGTGAGCGCCAATCAAGTGGAATTTGGCCCTTCCCATGCAGGGCTTGCATTCAGGAGCTGGCTGGCAGGTGTCTATTTGAGAAGCACCATGATGAGCGTTGGTTGGTTTTGTGCAAAAGTGTGTTGTGGCCCCGTGCACGGTCGGTGGAGGCAGGGCAGAGAAAGGAGGCAAAGGAGAGGCAGGAGTGTGGCAGCCAGGGTCTTTGTAGCCTTGGCCGGCGGGCCAGTCAGGAGGGTGAGGAAGGCAACTCCAGAGTCGGGAGGGAGGGGGTGGGGTGGGCTGGGGAGGGGTACAGGGATGGAAGGTGGAGGTCCCCGGGCCTGATGAGTTTGGGGGGGCCCCAGAGCCCAGGGGCTGGGCCAGGGCTGGGAAGAGCAGAGAATGGGTGAGCTAGGAGGCGGCTGCGGGCAGCAGGTAGGTGTCGGTAGCGGTGTGTGGCGTGAGGGGGCGGTGTGGCGCCGGGTGTGCGGGCAGCGCGGCGGGGTGGGCGGCCCGCTGTGCCGTCGGCCGCCAGGCCGGCAGTGCCCGCAAGGCCGCGGGCGGGTGGTGCGGCTGGAGGTGGTGCGGCTGGAGGCGGCTGTGGGTTTGCGTGTGAGCGGCGGGCGTGAGGGAGCGTGCGTGTGTGCGGGGTGGTGCGGCGTGGCGGGGGTGCGTGGCGGGGCGGGGCGTGGCGGGGCGGGGCGGCGGTGGCGGCTGGGGCGTGGGAGGGGTGTTGGGTCGGGCGTGCGAGTGTCGGGTGAGCGGCTGGCGCCTCCTGGCGGCGAGGGTCGGGTGGGCGCGGCCAGCGGAGGGTGTGAGTGTGTGTTGGTGGTGGGGAGGGGGCAAGAGTGGTGTGAGGGTGGGATTGGAGCGCGCGCAGGCGCAGTGGGAGGCGCAGGCGGGGCGGCGAGCGAGCGCCGGGCGGGCGGAGTGCGCGTCAGCAGGCTCAAGGAGGCGTTTGTCGGCGGCGGCAGTCGCCGGCCGTGGTGGCGCACGCCGGTAATCAACGAGGAGGATGAGGCAGGAGGATCACGAGTTCGAGACCAGCCTGGGCTACACCTTTTCGCACCTCACCTCACGCTTGCCCTTTCCAACCCTTGCTTTTGCCGCTACCTACCCTCCTCTCCCACCTCCTGCACCACAAACACAAACACACAACACACAACACACAACACACAACACGCGCCACGCACACAAACACCCTCTCCTCTCTGCTCCACACACCGCCACACTACCCGCCAGCCTGCCTGCCTACTTCTCTTCATGCTACACACACACACACACACACACACACACACACACCCCATCCCAATGATTTACTCCCTTTCTACTCACTTTCTTCACATGCCGGAGACTTTACCATTGCTTCATGAAAAACACAAGTCCACACCACCAGCTTGGACACTCACACAACAGTCTTTTGTCCCTGCAGTTTTCCTCACACACCTCTTCCTCCACTCCTCTTGCTTGACCTGTTGCTACTCTCAGTTATACAGACTCACTACCTTGCTGTCTGTCTGTCTGTCTGTCTGTCTGTGTCTGTCTGTCTGTCTGTCTTTCTGTATCTGTCTTCCACGCCACCTGCCTGCCTGCCTGCCTGCCTGCCTGCCTGCCTATGGGTCCATCTGATTGTTCCCTCAGTGCATTGTTTCCTTAGGAGTTTCGTTTTCCTTCTTTTAGAGACAGTGTCTCTCTGGTGGAGGGGGTGCCAGAGTCTCCCCCGTGTCCTCAAGAAGTACTTGAGGTACTTCTTTGCCCACTGTAGATCGCAGCACTGCTGTGTTGGGTTCCGAATGTCCCGGTGTCTCCTTCTGAAACCTTCTGAAGGCCCGTACGGCCGTCTGGTGCAACCCTAGGCTCATGCCACACGCCTAAGTTTCCCTGTTGTTCTGGCCGGCACTTGGCCTTGGCTGCTGTGTCCCCAGCAGGCATCCCGAGGGCTCATCCCACGGGTGACACTGCTTTTTGCCTTGTTGGCCTTGGCACGCTGCAAAACCCGACACCTTGCCTTACCACTGACACCTGACCCTGAGTCCCCTCCAAATTCCCGGCCTTCTTTCCTGATCTCCCCAACTCTCCTCCCACCCCCCTCGGTCCCCATGGCCGGTGACCATTTCACTTACCGTCCTGTCATCGAGGGACAACATCATGCTCCATTTGCCCTAAACATCTGGCTTAGCTACCTTGGCTCCTAGGATCAGGCGGCCCCCAGAAGCTCTGCAGGTGCCAAGACCTCTGGGACACCCATGTGCCCAGGTGCCCAGATCCCAGGCAAGAGATGGAAGTGAGGTACATTGCTTACAACTGCTTGTTTTGCCTCATCTGAAGCAGCTTTCTGGCTGTTGGTGACTGGCTGGTGCTCCAGGGTACCGCCCAGGACCTGGCTGCTTGCATTCAGCTGGGGTGCACCATGCCTCCCGGGGAAGGAGACAGGAGGCACTCAGCGCAAACCCTCACTGAACCCAAGGCTATGTGGTTTCTAGGTGCTAGCATCTGTCTGTCTGACCATCTGTCCTTCTGTCCATCCACCCCTTCGTCTTTCCTTCAGTCTGTCTGTCCATCCGTCTCTGTCTGTCTTGTGTGTGCCTCTCAGGAGAGAGTATGCTCCCTAGAAGCGATCGCAGAATCTATTTGGGTTCACCGATGTGGATGTGTCCTCAGCACTTACCTACCCACACCTGGCCCATGCAAGAGGCTCAGCAAAATCTGCTGAGCTAATGAGTGAAGTTCCCTATGGAGCTTGGTGCTGCCATCTTCCAGGAGCATGAAGGCAGTACCCAGTCTGCACTGGGTCCCAAGGGTGACGTGGAGGATTCCCGGGTGCTAGATGTGCATGGGACTTCAGAGAAGGAGCCACACAGAGCAAGATGTGCCACGCCCCTAAGAACCTCACAGTTACAGCCTGGTCAATCTCTAGTAGCGACCTCATGGACATGGCTGGGGTGTGTGTGTGTGTGTGTGTGTGTGTGTGTGTGTGTGTGTGTGTGTGTGTGAAGGAGAGAGAGACAGAAAGACAGAGA